>NC_091435.1:71053702-71653702 GCF_964237555.1 Oryctolagus cuniculus | reverse complement strand
ATGGATAGTAGGGACCTACCCACTTGGTCCATTTTCCACTGCTTTTCCCAGGCCATTCACAGGGAGCTGGATAGCAAGTGGAGCAGCGAGGACATTAACTGGTTCCCATTTGGGATACCAGCATTGCAGTGGCCATCTTAACCTGCAATACTATAGTCCTAAACTTTTTTTTCTTTTAAAAGTTACCATGCTACAAACATATCCTTGCTACATATAACTCCTATTTGTAAGATGCCATGATAATGCTTTGCTATGGTTTGGATAATGATGGTTTGAGTGTCTCTCCTAAGGCTATCAGAAGTATTAAGAGGGTAGAAACTTTATCTGAGTGTGACAGTCAGAGGTGCACCTTTGGGAGGCAATTAGGTCTAGGAAACACCTTAGGGTGCAGGCTTCAAGACCGAATCTTGGTAGTTAGAGGAAACAAGGGAAAGAGACCACAGGTTTCTCTCTTTCTCTCTCTCTCTCTCTCTCTCTCTCTCTCTCTCTCTCACATACACACACACACACACACACACAAACACACACATACACACACGTGCACATTCCCTTCCTTTTGCCATGAAATGGTCTGCACAACCTTGGAACTCTGTTGGTAGGAAGGCCACCATCAGAAGAAACCCCTTGACCTTTAGCCTCCAGAACTGGGAACTAAATAAATGTTATTTGCTAAATACTCTAGGAACTAAGGAGTGTGTGTGTGTGTGTGTGTGTGTGAGACCTGTGATCTCTCTCCCTGGTTTTCTATAACTACCAAGATTCGGTCTTTGCACCCTGAGGTGTTTCCTAGACCTAATTGCCTCCCAAAGGTGCCACCTCTGACTGTCACACTCAGATAAAGTTTCTACCCTCTTAATACTTCCAATATGTGTGTGTGTGTGTGTATGTGTGCATGCACATACAAATACTTCATATTCCTCAATAATTTAAATGGTCTATCAACAAAAAGGGAAAGAAAACAGAGCACAAATTTCTCCTGTTTTCAACATTTCCCCCAAACTAATGAGAATTATGTTTCTCATTTTTTTCTTCAATTATCTTTTGCAATTAAAACTGAATTGTGCCCTGCTTCTTCTTAGCATCCTATCAGTAAAACCTATGGGTTCCCTTATACTATGGAATTATAGAAGGACTTTCATATATATGGCATAGAGAAGGTTAAAACAAAACAAAACAGACAAGAAAAGTGAAATCTTGGTTAATGCAAAGCATCTAGGGAAAAAAGAAGGTAAATTCATAGGTTCGTGGATAATACATTAAAGAAACTAAGCTTTATAGCTTTCAATTGTCCAGAGAAAATCAAATTTGAGAACATAATTCCAGGCACTGGTCCTATTGAAATTAATAGGCTAGAACTGTAGCATGCCTTACTATTAACACATTGACTGTTCTTTATGTCTTAATTACATTTGTTTATATGTAAGCTGCTTTCTCAGTTCTCTTAAGTGGGTACATCATTCTCTCATCTAAGTGTTCATTTACTCTTTTTACTTTACTCATTGGATTAACCTCTTCATGAAGAAGAAAGATAATTTTTCCCATCTGCATTGCAGCGAGAAGGAGTTAATGACTTCTAAGATTCCTCCTAATGCTGAGAACTATAAGGTATAGCAAAAATTTATGATTTTCTACTAATACCCAGAATTTGAGTTAAAACATTTTTTATAGCTTAGAAGACCAAACTTTTCTTTAGCACCACTTTATACCCGTTAGAGACAGGATTGGCAAACTTTTTAAGAGTTGGATATCAAATAGTTTAGGCTTTGTGGGATATATAATGTTTGCCACAATTACGCAATTTCACCAGTATATTAGGAAAGCAGCCAGAGAAAAAGTGTAAGGAAAGGGTCTGTCAGTGTTTCAATAAACTTTTATTTTAAAAAGCAGATGGTGGGCTGAATTCGGCTGGCAGATCAGTTTGTCAGTCTCTGGAGGCATAAGCCTTGTAGGGTAGGGGATGCCCTCCTGGAGCTGGAATGCTAGGAGAGTCAGCAGGACCTGACGCAGAGTGAGACCACATCACCATCATTTGATCCCTGTGAAGGTGTGATCTCTGCATCTTTATTTTCTTTAAGATGTGAAATCAACCCAGATGTCCATCAACTGACGGCTGGATAAAGAAAATGTGGTGTATATACACTATGGAACACTACTCAGATGTAAAAGAGAATGAAATCCTGTCTTTTGCAACAAAATGGATGCAACTGGAAAAAAAAAAGATAATTTCTTCTGTAGACACTTCAGGCGGCTACCTTATATATAATTGTTTATCAATTGTACAAGAGTACAAGTTATTTATGATATCCTTTTTAATGTCCCAGTTTTCCCAATAATTCTCAAATGCCTGCACTCTTTTTTCTTAATTGTTTTTGAAGGCAACTTGAAGAGCCTCTGCAAAACCCTTATGTTAGAATTTAGTGTCATATAGCACTATCACCATTGTAAAGGAAGAGCAATGAATGAACAGTTTTTGCTAGCTATCAGAATCCAAAACTATTCCCTAGAAGACAAAATGATAGCAAAGGGAAAGATCACAGCTTAGAGAACAGCTATATTTTAAAACATTCACCTTAAAGTAATATAGAAGTGTCCTCTTTGATTGAGGATACTTGCAATACAATATGCTAATATCACGAGCCAAAAGTGTACAGCAGAATATTGCTGTGGTAGCTTTCAGTGGTCAACAGAGAGTTGAGCCATAAAAGCATGGAAAGTTATTTCAGAGCTATACCAGATCTACACCATACAGAGAGAAAAGGGGCACAATTATATTACATTTTATGGATGTCCTCTAATAGAAAAAAAAATTTATACTTATAGTAACCTTTAAAATGGAGAGTATGTAAATGTACATAAAAACATATTTAATCCTCCAGAAATTTGTGCTCAGCCAGAGTATACTCATTCTTAAAAGAACCAGAGAATGTGTAGACTAATATGCACATCTGTTATTAGCAACCAGGCTAGAACTGAGAGGTGACATATAACATACTGATAGACTTTGTCCAAGTTTCAAGTGAGGTCAGAAATCAATATTCTTGGGGCTAGCACTGTGGTGTAGTAGGATAAGTCTCCGCCTGCAGTGCTGGCATCCCATTTGGTTGCTGGTTCAAGTCCTGGCTGCTCTTCTTCCCATCCAATTCTCTACTAATGGCCTGGGAAAGTGGTGGAAGATGACCCAAGTGCTTGGACCCCTGCACCAGCCTAGGAGACCTGGAAGAAGCTCCTGGTTCCTCGCTTTGGATCATCCCAGCTCCAACCTTTGTGCCATTTGGGGAGTGAAATAGTGGGTGGAAGACTTTCCTCTCTATCACTCCTCTCTCTGTCTATGGCTCTACCTCTCAAATAAATAAATAAAATATTTAAAAAAATAGACAGCAAATCTCCAATCAGCATACTGATCCCAGAATCTTTGAGACTTGTCATGTCAGGTTTTCTTTTGTATGGCTTTGTTTTTGCATGGCTTTGCTCATCTCCACCTCTGTCTCCCTCTCCCTGTGTGTAATAGCTTCTCAAATAAATAAATAAATCTTAAAAATAAAGAAATCAATAAGTTTTCTCTAGAATTCCGTGGGACTATTTAGGAAAAGAATTAAGGATCCATAGACTATATTAAGTATAGGCAAGAAAGGAGGGAGGGATTGAGGATGAACGATGGTTGATGAACAGTTGATTGGATGAATGGGTCCAGTTAGGTATGAGTCCACCTGAGAAATATGTAAAGCACAAAAAGAGTACAGTAACTTGAATGTTCAAGGAGGTTAGGAAACTCAGCATAACAAACTAATAGCCAGGTTCAGAAAGAGCCATCTGAGGTCTTTGAAAAGGACACCTTACTTTGGAAAGTCAGATAACTTCTTGCAGTTAACTTCTACAATGATACCACAAGGGACTCCAAAGCCATCTTCTAAAATGCCACCACCACTCCTTCCCGCTTTGGTAAAACTTCAACAACCTGAAGGAAACTGAATCTTTTTTTCCAAAATTTGCTTTGGATCTTGAAAATCAAACAAGAAATACATATTTCAAACTTTGAAAGGACTGTTCTAAATGGTTAGAGAATTAGCTATAATTTTGAAGGATAATAACATGAAAGCACATGCATTCTGGTGCCCTTAATCGGTCAGAACAGTGTGTAATAGGACTCCTGGCTCCTGGCTTCAGATTAGCTCAGCTCCCGTTGCAGCCATTTGGGGAGTCAACTAGCAGATGGAAGACCTCTCTGTCTCTCCTCTCTGTCTATGGCTCTACTTCTCAAATAAATAAAATCTTAAAAAAAGAGGACAGCAAGTCTCCAACCAAAACATTCATCTCACAACATATGAGACTTGGCATGCCAGGTCTTCTTTGGCATGGCTTTGCTAATCTTCCTCCTTTACTTCTTTATACCACAAAGCTACGGCAACATAGTTGGTGCTCACTACTACGCTGGTGCACTACTGCGTAGGTGCTCAACTTCTACATTGGCATTACTCTCCATACCCATTTCCCCTTCTCTTTCTCCTTCTCATTTCTCTTACTTTTCCCTACCATTCCCTGCTTTCATTTTTATATTCGCTTCACTCTGAACATCTCTCCTCTTTCTTCTTTTGTCCCTTGCCCTCTGTACATATCCCTTCCTTTTGCTAACTTTGAAATAGCCTTCTTCTTATTTCTTAAAATACTAAACTCATTATCTGCACTCTGCTTCTAATTTTAAAGTAAATGAAGGTGTACTATACAAACACGCACACACATATAGGAGTATGCAGTGCTATGTTGTTTTCGAAGAACAAAGGCAACAAAACATGGTTGATTTTATGCATGAGGCATTTCTTTGGCTTTTAAATAGTGTCTTCCTGTGGTTCTTCCCCTCACATAGCATCTTGGCTATTCAGAAGTAGCACCATGACCTATGAATCTGCTCCTGACCTTTCAAAAGATCAATACATCTCCCCATTAGCCTTTTTTCATCCTCTGAAAATGAATGGAAACTGATGCCAAATTTTCCCTTTGCAAGCATAAGCATTTTTGGAAGGTGAGGGAAAAGGAGATGTTCAGTCTTACATTTTACACAATTAACCAACCTGCTACCTTGGCACAGCATACAGGGAAAATATATGATGCCTGCGAATGATTCTTTTCTAATGTCATTATCTACTCCAGCCACACAGCACCCCAACTCCCCCTCAATCAGGAGCGTCCAGGCCCCTTTGCACAGTGTGGTGCTCTCTATAACATTATACCATTTCTTATCTTACAACCTATTTCTGGATTCATTTGCATGCACGTGAAAGTGGGTTTCTGTCCTCTGGAGAGCTGGCAGGCACCCTGCGGTCTGAATCCTCTGTCCCTGAACATTAGACACGCTGTTGCCAATGGAGAGCCACCAGAGAAATCATGGAGGTCGACAGCCCCAGAAATTCCACTTTTATCTCAGTTGATTAGCATGCTTTTTTTCTTTCTGCTGTCAGCACAGAAAGATGACAAGTTAAGGAAAATGTAAAGTTAATGCTGATGGAAAGGCAACTTAGAAAGAGAGAATTATACAATTCCGTTTTCAATAAAAAAAGACATTTCTGCCATGGGTTTCTAAACTACTAAAGATTATAGAGGCTCCAGGAAATATTGCTGGAAAGAGACATTCTCTTAGATGAGTCTCACTTTTCTATTGTCTCTTATTAAGAAAGAAGAGATATGTTATACTAGAACACTACAATTTCTATCTTTTTGGTGTCAAAGCTGTTCAGCTAGGGACCCACATTAATTGCCTTCACATTCCTTCCTAAGTATTCCCTGCAGTCTGCTCCTACCCGGGTCCATGTTATTGAATTCTTTCTCAAGTGTCACCAATGACCTCCTATTTATCAGATCCAGTCTCTCCTCAGCTTTCATCCTCCTGACCTCTTTACGGCTTTTGACACTGTTGAACACCTGCTCCTTCTTTTTCAGTCTTCTCTTGCTTTGCATGACCCTGCACCCCTTTGTGCTCCAATCTGGATGAAAGATTCTTCTTTGCCTTCTTTGTTCTTCTCCCTTTTCCTTCTTAACACACTGAGTTTCCAGCAAAGCTATGGCCTCTACCTTTGGCTCTTTTTCTATACTCATTCCATCTTCTCCTTCTCAATGAACACTCAGGTGGATAGATTCATAAATAAATTAGTTATAGACATATGGATATATTTATCTCCTATAACCAACCTTAATGCTGTTCAGACTACAACATTTTAATTTAAACTGTCTACAGAACGCATTTGCTTAGACAACCAGCCACTGACATCTTAATTCCCCTTAAATATCAATGTTCTTGGAGTTTGCCTTGTTTTCCCTTCTCTCCTCACAGTTGGCATGTTAGTATATTATGATAGTTAATTTTATGTTTTACCTTGAGTGATGTAACAGGACCCCTGATAGCTGATTAAACATTACTTTAGAGTGCATTTGTGAGATTAGCATTTCAGTCTGTACAGTGAGTAAAGATTACCTTCACCAAAGTAGGCGGATATCATCAATCCCTGAATAGAATGAGGATGCAGTGGAAGCGTGAATTCTCTCTCTTCTGGGACCTGCATCTTCCGTCATAAGCATCAGCTCTCTTGGTTCTTGGGTCCTAGTACTTGAACTACAGTTTACATCATTGGTTCTCCTGGTTCTTGAACTTCTGGGCTTGGAACAGAACCATGCTATCAGCTTTCTTCATTTTCCAGTTTGTAGACAGCAGATTATGGAACTTCTCTGCCTACAAAATAACAGAAGCCAATCCCCCATTGTACACATCATCCTTCCTAACTTCCTCCCTCCCTCCCTTGCTTCCTTCCTCCCTTCCTGTCTTCCAGCCATCCTTCCAACTCTATTATTTTGGTGATGTTTTATTGCAGAACCCTAATGCATGCATTCTGTATCTCCACCAAATACCATCTTTTTTGTTTTGTTTTGTTTTGCTTAATAAATATAAATTTACGAAGTACAACTTTTGGATTATAGCGGCTTCTTAACCATAACCTCCCTATCACCCACAACCATCCCATCTCCCACTCCCTCTCCCATTCCATTCTTCCTCAGGATTCATTTTCAATTATCTTTATATACAGAAGATCAACCTAGGACGTACTAAGTAAAGATTTCAACAGACTACACCCACACAGCCACACAAAATATGGAGTACTGTTCGAGTAGTAGTTGTACCATTAATTCTCATAGTAGAACACATTAA
Source organism: Oryctolagus cuniculus (assembly GCF_964237555.1). Lineage (NCBI taxonomy): Eukaryota > Metazoa > Chordata > Mammalia > Lagomorpha > Leporidae > Oryctolagus > Oryctolagus cuniculus. Next base: position 71,646,510 of record NC_091435.1, on the reverse strand, counting down.
GGACAGAGATCCTACATGGGGAGCAGGTGAACAGTGTCTCACGTTGTTGATTTAACAATTGACACTCTTATTTATGATGTCAGTAATCACCCGAGGCTCTTTTCCTGAACTGCCAAGGCTATAGAAGCCTCTTGAGTTCACCAACTCTGATCTTATTTAGACAAGGCCATATCAAAGTGGAATTTCTCTCCTCCCTTCAGAGAAAGGTACCTTCTTCTCTGATGGCCTGTTCTTTCCACTGGGATCTCACCAAATACCACCTTCTAAAGCCAATATACCAAACAATCTCTTAAAACATCAGTGCATTCTGAAAACTATTGTCTTATTTTTAGCAACTTCTATGGCAGTTCAGTGTCTGCTGCATTAAATTCAGACTCCCGTGTGTGATTTTCAAGGCATTTCATATAGGCACTAATCTAGTCATAGATTACAGGACCATTCAATACAGGCTGTTATCGCTGTTCAGAAATTTTCTTCAATGTGGATGTTACTCTGTTAAATACTACATCAGTTCTACTTCTCTAGCCTTTACTTTCTCTTTCTCTGTGGAACTACTTTACCTAATTAATGTATCCATCCACTGATTCTAACTTCTTATAAGACCTGGTAGCAATCAGCAGTTTTATAAGGAGGCTTTGTTTTCCAATTGTTTAGAACTGAGCCTTGAGAACTGGTCAGGATTGTGTTGAAATACTGTATTATGAACCTCTGAATACAGACTCTGCTCTTTAGTATGTGCTCACTAAAGTCAGTCATTGTCATTTTAAATGTATCTGTCTTTACCCTTCTGAACTCAATTTCTTAATTTGCTAAAGTTTTAACAGATCAAACCCATGTGGGAATAACATAAGAATAAATTCAATAAGAAGCTAGATACTAACGAGTTGCCAGAGACTGGAGTGTCCTACAGGCACAGGGTGGCAGGCAGATGATGGTACCATGAGGGTAGGCTCTCCTCTGGTTTGCTTGTCATTGTGTCTGTGTTGGGTCACAATGATAGAAAATGGTCGCTTCTTCCTACTTAGGTATTGAATGAACTACACAGAATTCCCTAATTTGAAATTTGGATCTAAGACTTAATTAATTCTTCTAGTTAAGGCTTCTAATTACTACGTTTCTGCTAAGCCAAGGAGAGCCTCCTGAGAAAAGTGGTGAAGAGTTCTCCTCTTGTGGATCACAAAGCCCTGCTTCTAGGGAGTAATTGAGCAGATGGCAGGAATCTCCTGTCTTTCACTACATATGGTTAAGAGGCTCTCCATAAAAGACAGTCCACCAGTAATGCTTTATAAACGATTATTCAGGGACTGGCATTGTGGAGGAATGGGTTAAGCTGCCACCTGCTATGCCAGGATCCCTTGTGGGTGCCAGTTAAAGTGCTGGCTGCTCTACTCCCGATTTCCGATCTGGTTCCCTGCTAATGCACCTTGGAGAGCAGCAGAGGATGGCCCAGGTGCTTCGGGCCCCTGCACCCATGTGGAAGACTGGGGTCAAACTCCTGGCTCCTAGTTTCAGCCTGGCCTCCCCTCAGCCATTGTGGCCATCTAGGGAGTGAACCAGTAGATGGAAAATCTCTCCCTCTCTCTCTCTAACTGCCTTTCAAATAAATAAAATAACTCTTTTTAAAAAATTAATTAATCATCTCAAATAGTCCCTATGAGAGAATATGGTGTGACCACATGATATTTGATAAAACATAAATGATTCTTTAACACTCCTTGCCCATCAAATTATTTTCAGCATTGAAACTAAGATGACAATATATACTTACTACTTTTTGAATTATACTCAAGCAGAACTTCGTTTTTTAGATAAAATTGTGAAGTGAAAAAATTTTCTTCTCCTACACCTGTCTCTCTCTTAAGCACTGTTCTCATATTGAAAAAAATGAAAACCCACCAACGGAGTGCCACACACAGTATTGCTTTCTCCCAAACTTTTCCATGATCCAGTATCACACTACTCATAACACCCATTTTTCCTTTGCTTACATCTCCCATTCCTGAAACATCTTAACAGAACAGATTGTTGTGGTAAAACCATGCAGGTGTGGGCCTTGTAGCGCAGCAGGCTACACTGCCTCCATGGACTCCCACACCCTTCATCACAATGTGTGTGACTGAAGTCCTGTCTCTGCTTCCCTCCAATGCAGATTCCACCCATGTGCATCCTAGCAGGCAGAGGATTACGGATCAAGGACTTGAATTGCTGCCACCCATGTGGGAGACCTGGATGGATTTCCTGGCTCCTGACTTCTGCCTGGCCTACCCACAACTGCTGGACATCCGTGGAGTGAACTAACAGATGAAAGATTTCTTGGTCTTTCCCTTTCTTCTGTCCTAATGCTTTTCAAATAAATAAATGTTTAAAAGCAAAAAGAAAAACAACAATCCAAACAAAAAAATCAACAGCAAAACAAGACTGAAAATTAAAGACATCCTTTTCTCACACTGGAGTGCCTGGATCCACTCTGGCTCCAGATCCCAATTCAAGCTTCCTGCTGATTTAGTCTCCGGGATGCAGTGGGTAATGGTTCAAATTGTAGAGTCACTGCCACCCACATGGGAGATCTGGATTTAGTTCTCAGCTCTGGGCGTTAGCCCTGGCCCATTCCCAGTTATTTCAGGAATTTGGGCCCTGAGCAGTGAATGCGGGCTTGGTCTCTCTCTCTCTCTCTCTCTCTCTCTCTCTCTCTCTGCTTCTCAGATAAATAAATACATATAAAAATTCTTTTTGAAAAAGTAAATTACACATGCTGGGGAATAAATGTCTGAGAAACTCAGTATTCTCAGAAATGCCTTTAAAATATGAGTGAGTTTCTCTGTCTCTCTCTCACTGTCCACTCTGCCTGTCAAAAAATAAAATAAATAAATAAAATATGAGTGAGAGTCAGCATTGTGGCACAGTGGTTAAGCCAGTTAAGCTGTCTCCTGCAAAACTGGCATCACACATGGGTCCCAGTTCCTGTCCCGGCTGCTCTATTTCCAATTCAGCTCCTTGTTAATGTGCCTGGGAAAGCAGAGAAGACGGCCCAAGTTCTTGGGCCTCTGCACCCATGTAGGAGACTCAGATCTTTCTTTTGCCTTGGCTTAGCCCCATCTGTTATGGCCATTTGGGAAGTGAACCAGAGGATGGAAGATTCTCTCTCTCTCTCTCTCTCTCTCTCTCTCTCTCTCTCTCTCCTCTTCCTCTCTCTGTAACTCTGCCTTTCAAATAAAAAAAATCTTTCAAAAATTTTAAAAAATAAAACATGAGCTAATTAACACATTCAAGTCTCTGACTTTTGAACTGTCAGAATCTCAGATTCGGTTATCTCATGTAAGTCCTCAGTAGTCAAATTGCTCCTCAAACCTTTCATTACAAGGGGGAGGTTATTGTTTACTATGCTTTGCAGGACAAGCAGATAATACTAATCACTGTTTTCAGACAGTCCTAGAGGGGATCTATTAGCCAACAGTGCTCACTATCATTATGTCGCACCTCCTCCTACGTGCCACCCAGTTTAGTTGAGTCAATCTCCTAAATGTTTCTATTTACAGAGAATTTTTCCAAGTACTATTGTATACAATTTCAATTAAAGATAATAATACAAGACACAATTCCCTGCCTCAGAAAAGTTAGTCAATTTTGCACTCTCATTATTTTCTACGACAGGACTAACAGACAGTTTTGAAAGTTCCCAGATTGTAAATATTTCAGGCTTTGTTGGACAAGAGGCAAAATCAAGGATGTTACGCAGGTGCTTATGTAACAAGAGAGAAAACAAATTTCCATGCATATTTTATTCATGAAATTTAAAACTTTATAAACATTGAACTTTGAATTTTATATTTTATGTAACACAATATATTATTTTTATTTTTTCCCGGGCATTTAAAAATGTAGAAACTTTTCTTAGCTTTTGGTTGTGCAAAAACAGACCTGGGACCAGAAGAAAGTGGGGGTGGCAATGACAGATTTGGTTGTAATTTGTGAAAATCTGTTTTAGGAAATAGGTGGCTCAAATGAATTAATCCACATTTCCTACCTTTAAAAGGAAATAAAATTTACTATCAAATATTTTTTAATTGAGTACCCATAATCTTCTAGGTTCAGTGGAGATTGGACAGTCTATTGTATAGGTCTTTCTTGAGTGGTTTATAGTCAGAAAAATCTAAATTAAATCTGCAGAAGCAGAAAGGGGGATGCAGATTGACTAAAATAAGAGGAAATGTGGCAGAGCTGAAGTTAGGAATGGTTTCAAGTGAGATCTGAAGCAAAGTCAGAATTTGCTATCCCTGTCTTCTCTCGGATTTTCTCTGCAGGCAGATTTCATTCTTGGCCACTGGGAGAAGGTCTTCTCCACAGGGTGGAGAAAATAGCTACAGGCAGCATTAGGCTCACATTATGCCAACTTGCCTATCTTAAGAGGATGGTTTCCTTGCCTCTGGTTCTGACTATAAAATGCCAGAAAGCATGGCAGTAATAGATGCTGTCAGCAACTTACCCATATTCCCTGAGGGTTAGGTCCATCTCTCATATACACATCTCTCTGTGGGCTGTCACTGCCAACAGTCAGTACCTACATCTCTTTGTCTGGGGACTTGCCCTCAGGCAGCTGCAACTGGCTTGGTCTGCACACACAGACTTCTAGAAATGCCTGGAAATTTAGATCCCTAGCCGATATCCCTTTAAAAAAGACTGACAGGTGTGGAAACCTATTCTAGCCTCTTTGCTCAGAAGTGAACTATGAGCCTAGACAGTTTCAGAGCTTTCCCATGAGTTTGAGCCTGTGAAGACTGGAGTTAGCCTAGCAAGACTGCGACTGCGCGTCTCAGAATGGAGTTAGCCTAGCAAGACTGCGACTGCGAGTCTCAGGACGGACTGCTTGTAAGGTTGATCTTTGGCTGGAATTTTGGGAATGTGGATTTTGGAAGGATTTCCATCATTCTCCGATAAAAGTTGCTTTGCCTATACTATTTTACAAACAACATGATTTATGCTAAACATCTTACTTTTTTATGGGAATGTGGCCTTTTGGTATATGCTAGGTAGAGACTGACTACATGACCTGCCCCCAGTAAAAACTCTGAGCGCTGAGCCTCTAATGACCTTTCCTTTCCTGGTTGGCAGCATTTCGGAAATTGTCACAATTCCTTTAATGGAGGAATTAAGTGTACCCTGTGCCATCTCTCCATTGAGAGGTGACCCTTGAAGCCTTCATGCCTCATTTCCTTAGGACTTCACCCTCTGCTCCTTTCTCTTTCCTGATTTTGCTTTGTATCCTTTCACTGCAGTACATTTTAGAAAAGAGTACAACAGTAGACTGCATCATTCCTACCTTCAAAAGGAAATAAAACTTACTATCAAAGTCATTGAACCTGGGGCGGTTTGGGGGAAGCCCTACACAGGACCTTGCTGACACTGCACATGTGCATGGATCCTCTCAGCATCGCTCCACTCCTTCCCACTGTCCACTGGAGTTTTCTTGAGAACATTTCCAAACAAGTTGCAGTCACATCACTCCTCATCTCGAGGTCCACTTCTAGGGCACACAATCTAAGATGGATTCCGGTTAGTCCAAGTCTTAACTAGTGACTGTGACCAGGAAAACAAGGCACTATAACTGTCCAAACCTTGGCCGTGGGCTCAGATCTCCAGCGTATTAGGGCAAGAAGGGTCTTGCACCAAAAGCCAGAGAAAGGGAGGGTGAGGGCTGACAAACACATGTGAATACTAACCCATAGGTAATATGAGCCTCCTCCTAGACTATAGAGGCTTATGGGCTAATATGACAAGATATTTTTACGGGAATAGACTCACCTTTATTTTCCCTCTTGGTCATTTTTTTTTTTTTTTTTTTTACAAAGTGAGGATTTTTATTTTGCATGGCTATAGGTTTATAAAATTAGAAAAAAATCCAATTCTCATTGAATTAAACTGCCCTGCTTTTCGCAAACCTTGCTAATAGCTAAATGACTTGTTTTCAATATACTGCTTTTTAGTACTTAACTCAAGCTTGTGCCTTGGAGAATGATAAATTACTTTGCATCACAAAATTTCAAAGGAAATTCTGAATGTTAAATCCATAATATCTAAAAATATATTGGGTCTAATTATCATGCTAAAATTCCATCATTTTACTGACCTTGGACACAAATACATGACCCAGTGTTTCCCCCTTGCCCTCTGCATTCTATATGCCTAAGCATGTTCTCAGCGGCTGTTTTCCTCGTCCTCATACAACAATCACCCTTGAAGCACATTCATGTGTCTGTGTGCTTGTTGTTTCTTTCTTAACTGGTATTTTCTTTATTCTTACATGGAAAAGTCTGATCATAAAAGAAATATATTTATGTTGAAAGCATTCCGAAAGAGATAAATATATGCAAAATGAAAATAAAAGTCATCCATAGTCTCATCTACCACAGAGAAGCATTGTTAAGATTTTTCAATGAGAATTGATTTGCTTACAAAAAAAATGGGTTATACTACTGATATCATCTTGTCATTCCCACGTGGGTGCAGGGGCCCAAGCACTTGAACCATCTTCCTCTGCTTTTCCCAGGCCATTAGCAGGGAGCTGGATCAGAAGTAGAGCAGCCAGGACTCTAACCAGCACTCATATGGGATGCCTGCTGAAGGCTGCGCTACCCATTATTCCACAGTGCCAGCCTGCTTCTAATTTTTTACTACTCAAACAATTATGCAGCAAAATGTCACCATGTGTATCTCTCTGTATGTCTGTGAGAGTTTACAATAAATTCTTACAAGTTGGTTGAATCAAAGCATATGCACATTTAAATTTTTGAAAATAATTTTGAAATGGGTTCAAAAGAGGTTAGACCTGTTTTAATCCTTTCAGTCATATACAAGAATACAGTTTCCCTGTATGCACCTTCAGTAATATGAAATATTGTATGTCCCTATGAAATTTTCCAGCTTGATAAGAAAAACAGAATTTTAATTTTCATGTTTTGATAATTTGTGATTTTGAGTGCCTTTTCAACTATTGGACACATTTATGTCTACTTTAGAATTAATGTGTAATTTTCCTATTTTAAAATTAGGCTAATCATTTATTTATGGTGCAATCATTTTATTAATTTGGATATTAACTCATGTGATACAACATATTTTTCTATTTTCATTTCTTTTTTTATTTTTTTTATGAATGTGAGACTTTAAATTCTAAACTTTAAAATGTTTCTGTTAGCCAACTTGTTCATTTTACTCTTATGGCTTCTCTCATTTTTTTCATGTTAGTAAAGATCTCTCCCACTTGCATAGTACGAATATAATTTCCTCGTCTTTTTTTTATAATAAAATTGGCACAATGCATGCATCTTTCTTTTTGCACCACTGTATTTCTCTTTGAAGTCTCACCTTTAAAATATGTGTCCCTTATCATCAAATTCCACTTAATCATCACTTAGTCTAGCTAAGTACATTTGTTTCCTTTCATCTTTGCTCAAAGCCAAGCTTCTATTCTCATAAATTCCTTATCTGAATTTCACTCAATTTACCTAATTGGTTCTTCTCTATCCATCTGAGGCTTAAGGAAGTGAGCATGCTTTTTCAAGTGCAGATTCATTAGTTACATGCAGAAGATGAGTTCTGCCCTTTTCACATAATGCTTTCCTTTCCAACTAAATTAATGGGGACCATGTTTCCTGCTCTATTACACAAAAATTCCAATTTGCATTTATGGCTCTTCCATTTCCTCTTGTATGAGTCAGGAATTCCAAAAATTAAAGCACTGTCATATCTCTACCTTCCTCTTCACCTCAGCGGGTTCTCCCTCTTGTCCTCCTTACCTGCATGAATAGTACCTAGAATTTTCATTTCCTAGGGTCTTCTTTCTTTTTCTTTTTTCTTTTCTTTTTTTTTTTTTTTTTTTTTTTTTTTTTTTTGACAGCAGAGTGGATAGTGAGAGAGAGAGACAGAGAGAAAGGTCTTCCTTTTGCTGCTGGTGCACCCTCCAATGGCCGCCACAGCCAGCGCACCGCGCTGATCCGAAGCCAGGAGCCAGGTGCTTCTCCAGGTCTCCCATGGGGTGCAGGGCCCAAGCACTTGGGCCATCCTCCACTGCCTTCCCGGGCCACAGCAGAGAGCTGGCCTGGAAGAGGGGCAACCGGGACAGAATCCGGCGCCCCAACCGGGACTAGAACCCCGTGTGTTGGCGCCGCAAGGCGGAGGATTAGCTTATTGAGCCGTGGCGCCAGCCTTCTAGGGTTTTCATAACAAAGTATCACAAATTGGGTGACTTACACAACAGAACTTTGTGGGGTCAAGGTTCTAGCTAGAGATGAGAAGCCCAGAGTCAAGGTATTAGTAGGGTTAGTTCCTTCCGAGGGCTACACAGGAGAAATCTGCTCCATGCTTCTTTCCTAATTTCTAGTAGGTTTCCAATTGATCCCTGGCATTGCTCAGCCTTTAGAAGCATCACCCATTTTTTTGTAAGCAAATCAATTCTCATGTTCTCTTTGTGTGTTATTCAAGTCCAAATTTCCCCTTTGTTTAAGGACTAAATCATACTGGATTAGGGACCTGCCCTACTCTAGCACGGCCTCATCTTAACCAATTATATCTTCAACAATCCTGTTTCCAAATCATGTCATATTTTGAGGTACTAGAGGTTAGGATCTTGGCATAATTAATTTGGAGGTGGGGTGAAGACACAACTCAGCCTGTACCTAAAAGCTGAGGAAGTATCTTTGTGACATATTCCTTCAACTTTCCAAATCCTAATAATATCAGATCATTCCCCCACATCCTGCATAATATCCTATTATCATCCCCCATCTTCCTATCCAACAGTTCAAGTTCTCCTTGCCCATCCCTGTATTAGAACACCCTAATTTCCACCCTTCAGTTTATTCTAATCCCTAGGAATACACTAATATTCCTAAATTACAGCTGCTAAACTTTCATTTACTCTTTATTACCTATGAATAAAATGTCAATAGCTTATATTGGCATTCCAGACAGTGATTCATAGTCTTGGCAAAACATGAGACAAGGCCTTAAATTCATGTGGTCCATTTTTTGGAAGAGATATTAAATAATTTAACTGAGTTTGGAGAATATTGAAGCCAGCAAGGAGGAAATGCCACTTTAAAGTTGAATTATTTGGCAGGTTACTGCTGTGGACAGCTGAGGTTTGCTCCAATCCTAATGATATGTGAAGAACAGGCCTCAGAAATATCTACCTGATGTGCAAAAGAGATGACATTTCTCATGAGGCTCCCAATCTCTCATTTCCCCCTGGCCAAAAGTTGCCCCAATATACTTGTGCCAGAATGGCCAGCAGACTTTGCAAGAAATCTCCTGTGGCATGGAAACCTAAATCAGAAAGCAGGAGATCTGTGAGCCAACTGACTTGAGGTGATGCCAGGTTACACCTCTGAGCAGCTGGTTGCTGTAGCAACAGCTGGAGTAAACATGAGGACCAACAAGGAGGGAGATGGGACATAATAGGTATCTACCGCAAGTAGGAAGAAACACGTGTTTGTCACAAAGTCACAATTTTGTATCTCTACACCACAATTCATAATCTGCATGGTGATCATAGAAGAAGCCAGCAGAGGACAGTTCCTTTCTAACAATAAAATAAGAGAATGCCTCCATCCTGGGACAAAATTTGGAAGTTCTCTTGGCCATAGTCAATACTCAACAGACAAAGTTCATGTTATTGGTGCTAGTGGAGCCCTTGTAAGAAACATGGAGCACAAAATGAGGAAGAGGTATGGATAATGAGATGAGGGAAGATGATACGTTCTGTTTGGGGGAATGTCCGGTCAGAAGTAGCACCAGGTTATAGAGATGCCAAGGCTCTTCAGACAGCTAGAAATAAAAGCTTAGGAGTTCCAGGGTAATCTGGAATTGAAAGTTAGAAAGCCATCTGCAAAGACGTCTGTCTTAACAAACACAAGTCAAAAACATGACTGAGATTATCAACGACATTGGAGACAAAATAAGAAAGAAGCCAAATAAAATAATTGAAATAACATTTACATGATGAAGTAGCAGAGAACTAGTCATAAAATAGATGAACGAACTGGGGGAATTAGAATAATATTTCACCACAGAAGCCAAGGGAAAAGAAAATTTTGAGAAGGAGGAAGAGGTCAATAACATCAAATGCTACCAAGCTACAATGAAGCTAAAAAACTGAATAAAAATAAACACAGTTGCATGGGGCTGGCATTGTGGCACAAGAAGGTCAATTGCCACGAGTGATGCCAAAATCTGTTCCAGAGCACTGGCTGGAATCCTGGCTACTCAGCATCTGATACAGCTCCACATTAATGTGCCTGGGAAGGCGGCAGAAGGCGGCCGGAGTGCTTGGATGCTTGCCACCAATGTGGGAGACCCGGATGGAGTTCCTGTCTCCTGCGTCTGGCTTGGTCTAGCCCTGGAATTGTGGCCAAATGGGGAGTGAATCCATGAATGGAATCTGAATGGAATATTTCCCTCTCTCTCTCTCTCTCTCTCTCTCTCTGTAACTGCCTTTGAAATAATAAATCTTTAAAAAAAAAAAACAAAACCTAAATGCGCAGCTGTAAATTGTAAAACTCCAACATGGTACCAGATAACAACATAATAATCTACTTAACGTTTTAGAGATTTAGAGGAAGAAAGGTGGCTGCATAGTATCCATTATATTTCTTTAAGGAAATTCTTTTTAAATTTGGAGATAATCACAGATTCAAAAGCAGTTGTAAGGACTAAGAGAGATTCTGTACTTTTTACCCAGTTTCTGTCTGTGTTAATATCTTGCAGAAGTACAGTAAAATAATACAACCAGGATGCTAACCCTGATATAGTTATGATATAGACATTTTCTTTCCTTTTGTTGCCGACAAGTATTCCCAGCCCTGGTTGTTGTGACCATTTGCAGAACGAACCAACGGATGGAAGTGGGCGTGCTCACGCACACTCTCTCTGTCTCTCTCTCCCCATTTCCCTCTCCCTCTCCCTCTCTCTCTCTCTCTCTCTCTGTAACTCTGCCTTTCAAATAAATAACCTTAAAAAGCTGCACTGCAGTGACAGTTTCTTTCCCCCTCATTTAATAGGATTTGCTATTTTCACGAAATTAATCTAAATGTTTTTTCAGAAAGCATGTCTAAATTGGTCCTGCAAGATAGAAGCTATTTCAAAATTCACTTTAACAAGAACATTCTTAACAGTGATATTTATTACTTTTAAATAAAAATAAAGGTCTAGAGAAAAAGGAAGCTTCATCCACAGAAAACTTGCAACCGCAAAGGAGCAGCGTTGGAACAGGGGTAGTTTTGTTCTTCGGTAGAGTAAAGATTCAATGCCTTCCTTTGGATTGGAGTCTTTTACTTAGGATTCGTTCATTTACTTATTTGAAAGTCAGTGAGAGAGAGAGGTGGGGGGGTTAGAGAGAGAGAATCTTCCAGTCTCTGTTTCACTGCCCAGGTGGCCTCGACAGCTGGGGCCGAATCAGGCTGAAGTCACTGAGTGAGGAGCTCCATCCTAGTCTCCACACGGTAGCAGGGGCCCCAGCACTTAGGCCATTACCTGCTACCTCCCAGGATTCATGAGCAGGAAACTGGATTGGAAGTAGAGCAGTAGGGACTCTGGCCCCGTGATACGTATTATATTTGTATAGACACTGCAACTTCTCTTTCTTTCTGCTTTTGGTTTGTGGAAGGGAGAAATAGGCTCACTGAGAAAGGGAATTGACACCTAAGTAGAATTAAGCTAGCCATGGGCTATAATGAAGAATGACATACGCTAGTAGGTAACTATCTTGACACACAGGTATCAAGTGCTTTAGGCACCAAGATAACTTGAATGTTCACATCTACCTGTATCGCCAGGTATATATTTCCCTCTCTAGTTCCTCAACGTATAGGACAGTTGCTAACAAATGGTGGACTTTCAATAATATTTGAGAAAGTGATGAAACAAGCAATAAATGACAAAAGCAGATTTAAGGTAGGTAGCTATATATATTTGAATGAAACCCTTAAATTCGTTAAACTAGATTTGATACCAGTTAAACCACTGAGATTTACCGATGTGTGAGGGACTTCAAAAAGTTCATTGAAATGAAATTAAAAGATAATTCAGGGATGGCATTGTGGTACAGTGGGTTAAACAGACACCTGCAACATCAGCCTTCCATATGGGCACTGTTTGGAGTTTTGGCTGCTCCATTTCTGATCCAGCTCCCTGCTGATGTGCCTGGGAAAGTAGCAGCAGAAGGTCCTAGTACTTGGAACGGTCCCACCCACATGGGAGACCAGGATGGAGTTCCTGGCTCCTGGCTTCCGCCTGGCCCAGTCCTGGCTATTGTGGCCTTTAGGGGAGTAACACAGCAGATAAAAGAGCTCTCTTGCTCGCTCTCTCGCTCTCTCCTTCCCCCTCTCTTTTTAACTCTTCCTTAAAAAAAATAAATAAACTAAAAACAAGAAGATAATGCCAATTTTCCATATACTTTCTGAAACTCCCTTGTATATTGACTGAGAAATTAAAAAGGAGTTTTTATAAGTATGAAAATGTAAAGAAGAATAAAGCCTTCCCAGATCACACTTCCATCTCCAGCATCTACATTAGTGCTGGCGTATGATAAATATACCATAAATATTTGTTAAATGAAAGAGTAATTGAGTGAGACATGTATACAATGACATAGAAAATATCTTGAAAATATATTTTTGAAGAAGGAGTAATGGTTGTGGCCATAATTTCTCATTTTAATCTACATGTTTATACATTTCTTGAAGTTTTGAAGGCAAAAATGTAACAGGAATGGCTGAATGTCAATTTTGATGAATTGCTGGAAGTTGAGTGTGAGCTAATAGGAAAGTGAGAACTCTCAGAAGCAACAGTCTTAAGGGTACCCAAACTTTAATTGTTTGTATCTCCAAAAACCCCAGTAGTTTCTCATAGCATAGAGTCAAAAAACAATGACACTGTTTCTGTATCCATTGGAAGGGAAAAGAGTGTTCTCCACACCGACACCCAGCTCTCCAGTGAGACAGATTATGTCATAGGCCACATATCTGGTGGGAGAGGGACATTTTCCTGAAGTTCAACTTCTGTCTTCCATCTCATTAAGAGGTCAGGGAGATGTGAAGATCACAGCCCCGTGACATGGACCTGCTCAACTGAAATCGAATCGTAAGATTATGGACTAATTCCCCTCCTACACTTTTACCATCATGTCAGCAGTGTTCTGAAATAATAGCAGTGGGTTATAGCTGAAAGAACTGCAGAGTTCAGACTCTGTTTAAGAGTTGTTAGATAATTCTAAGGACAACAGGGGAGAAAAGGAACAAATACACTAGAAGCATTTGAAGGTCCTGAAACCTACAGCTAAAGCAGATATTAAGCATAGGCTACCTCCTAGCCAGCATAGCACACAGCTTTACATTAAAGCATTTTGATCCCAGTTCCTATTCTATTACTCAATATATTATGTCTGAAGAGAAAATGCAAGAATCAGAACCAGATTCAGATATGCAGATTTTCTAATACAACATAGAAAATTTAGAGGCTCTACTGGAAAAAGTAAACTAAAGCAAAAATATATTGTTTACACCACCAGAGAAATGGAAATGCTAAGAATCAAAATGAAACACTAGAAATAAATAATAATTAAAAATCCATTATAGGGGCCAGCAGTATGGCGTGGTGAGTAAAGTCCCAGCCTGCAATGCCAGCACCCCATATTGGTGCCAGTTCAAGTCCTAGCAGCTCCACTTCCGATCCAGCACTCTGCTATGGCCTGGGAAAGCAGTGGAAGATATCCCAGGTTCTTGGGTCCCTGCACCCATGAGGGAGACCTGGATGAAGCGCCTGACTCCTGGCTTCTGGCTTCCGATTGGCGCAGCTCCAGCCTATGGGACCAACTGGGGAGTGAATCAGCAGATGGAAGACCTCTCTCTCTCTCTGCCTCTCCATCTCCCTCTGTGTAACTCTGACTTCCAAATAAAATAAATAAATCTTTTAAAAAGATAAATAAATTTTAAAAAATCCATTATAGCAAAAAGAAATAGTCTTTTGGATTCCTAGTAGACTGAAACCACTGAGAAATGATTCAATATAAATATAGTCATATAAGACATGCAATTAAAATCAAAGAAAGCAGAAAAACACGAAGAAAACAATGGACTAAAAACCTAATGCAAAATATGTCTGTAGAAATTTCCCAAATCAATATACAAAGGGAAAAAAAAGAAATTTTTTTACAAACATGTAACCAAATATCCAAGAAATATTGGATTATTTTAAAGCTGTAAAAAATAATTGGAATAGTAGATAATAGAAAGAAAAAGGAATATTTGAAGAAATAGTTCCTTCAAACTTAACAAAATTGACGAAAGATATTAACTTACAAATTGAGGAAGCTCAAAGAATACCAAACTGAGTATATACATACCAAGAAAGTATAGTCGCATACATTTAGTGTTAAATAAACAAACAAAAAGAGAACACCTTGAAAAAAAATCAGGGATGGAGGAATACCTTACTTATGGAGGGAAATAAAAGGATCAAATATCAAAATTATAACAGATTCCTCATCAGAAAGCACACAATCAATGAGAAAGTGGAGTAAAAGTGCTAGAAGAAAGGAATAAGAAACTAAATATTTCTATACCCAGAGAAATTATTCCTTAAAAATGAACAAGAGAGGTGGGCATTTGGAGTAGAAATTAAAACACCGGCATCCCTTACTGGAGAGCCTGATTTCTGAGTTCTGGCTCCACTCCTGACTCCAGATTCCAGCTAATGTAAACCCTGGGAGGCAGCAGGTTATGTAGTTCCAGTTGTTGAGTTTTTGCTACCTACATGGGAGACATGGATTGAGTTTGTCACTTTTGGACATTTATGGAGTGAAACCGTAAGTGTGAGTTCTCTCCCTCTGTCTCTGTCTCTCTCTCTCTGCCTCCAAAATAAATAAAATAAAATAAAAGAATAAAATTTCTTTAAAAATATGAATAAGAAATAGACTTTTCAAAGAACTTAGGAAATTTGTTTCCAGGAAACTAACTCATACGAAATGTTAAGAGAATTTCTTAGGGGAGAAAGAAAATGATATACCAGAAACCTGTGTGTGTATATATATATATATATATATATATTTAAAAGAAAAGTCTAAGAGAAGAAATAAAGGTAAAATGAAAATAGTTATTTTCCTTATTCTTAATTAATTTAATTGAGAAGTGCTAAAAGTGATAATGATAAGAATCTATTGGATGACTGCAGAACGTAGGTAAGTGAAATTGATTGCAGATACTTTATAAGGGAAGGAAGAGAAGAATCGCAAACACCCTGTAAAAAGATACCTGCAGGATCTTTGGAAACAGTGTAGTGTTTTTCTAATGTGCATTTAGAGTGGTTTGAAACATATATTACACACTAGGGCAACCACTAAAAGAAATTTTTAAAAAGTATAAGAAATATGCTAAAAGAAAAGAAAAGCCATACACAATGCTCAATTAAAATAATAGAAAGCAGAAAAACAGGAAGAAAGCAAAAGAATAAAGAGTATGAAGGATAAAAATAGTTATAAAAATGGAGAATATCAATCTAGATATGTCAATAATCACCTTAAATATGAATGGTCTAAATACACCAATTAGAGACAAGGATTGTGGTGAACAAAGAAGCTTCAAGTATATATGCTGTTTATAAGAAACCTACTTTAGATAAAAAGATATAAATATGCTAAAAAACAGAGGAGTGAGAAGTATAAGACAGGATTAGCTTTATCAATTTCAGATAGAGCAGACTCCATAAACAGGAAAATTATCAGGGCCGGCACTGTGGTACAGTGAGGTAAGCTGCCGCCTGCAGTGCTGGCGTCTCACATGGGCTCTGGTCTCAGACCTGGCTGCTCCACTTCCGATCCAGCTCCCGCTAACATGCCTGGGAAAGCAGCCAAAGATGGTCAAAGTGTTTAGGCTCCTGCACCCATGTTCGGGATCTGGAAGAAGATCCTGGTTACTGGCTTTGGCCTGGCCCAGCCCTGGCCATTGCAGCCATTTGGAGAGTGAACCAAAGGATGGAAGATTGATCTCTCTCTCTCTCGCTCTCTCTCTCTGTAACTCTGCCTTTCAAATAACAAAAAAAAAAAAGGAAAATTATCAGAGTTGAAGAGAGGCATTACACATGAAAAAATGGCTAAATCTCTTAGAATACAAAAATTTTTGATGCATATTCACATAAAAAAGTCAAAATCCACAAGAAAAAACTGATAGAAAACAAGAGAAATAGATGAATGCACTACTATAGCTGGAGAGTTAACACCCCTCTTACAGTAATTGGTAGAACAAGCAGGCAGAGAATAAGTAAGGACAGAATTGCTATCAGTTAACTTGACCAGACGCTTATAAAGTTTCCTAGCCAACAATGGCAGAATACACATGTTTTTCTAAGTTTAAATGGAAAATTCACTGAGAGAGACCACAAAATCACGAAGCATATTTTAACAGAATTGTAAAAATAGAAATCATGCAAAAATGCTAGAAGATCTCGATTGAATTAATACAGAAATTAATAAAAGCAAGATGACTTCAAAAATCCCAAAATATTTGGAGATTAAACATGAAAATAACACAGATATTAAACAATAAATTTTTTTTTTGAAAGACAAAGATGAGATGGGGGATGCAGACAGACAGAGAGAAATCTATTAGCTGGTTCACTCCCCAAATGCCTACAACCACCAGAGTTTGTCCAGGCTGAAGCCAGGAGTGTGGCTCAGTCTGGGTCTCTTATGTGGGTGTCAGGAACTGAAGCATGTGAGAGTGTTAGCAGGGAGCTAGAATTAGGAGCTGAGCCAGGATTCAAATGCTGACACTTTGATTTGGATGCAGGCTTAATCACTACATAAAATGCCTGCTCCAAGAAATTGCAAAACAACTTTTAAAAACATTTTGAAGTCAATGAAAAACAAAGTCTATCAAGATGTACATGATGCAATGAAAGCAGTGCATAGAAGGAAACTTATAGTATTAAATTTGTATGTTTGAAAATATCATGAACGAATAGGTTAATTTTCTTCCTTAGGAAATTGAAAAGAGAAGAATTTATACCAAAACAAACAAAGAAAATAAATAATGAGAAGTAGAGATTAAATCAATGAAATTGCAAACAAGAAAATAGGCAAAATCAATGAACGAAAATTTGGTTCTTGACAATATCATTAAATTGATAAACCTCTTGCAGGGCTAATAAGAAAAAGGAGAAGATGCAAATTATTTCTATCAGAAAGGAAAGCAAAGTCATCACTATAGATCCCACAGACATTAGAGGGAAATGATTACTAGGAACAAGTCTATAAGCACACATGTGATAACTTAAATGACCAATTCCTTGAAAGGCATGAACTAATAATACTCAAAGAGAAGTATATAATCGAAATCAGTATACATTTATTAAAACTAGCAAACCAATAACCTTCCTAAACAGAAAGCACCAGACAGACACGGGTGGCATCACTAATGGATTAGACCAAATATTTAAAGAAGAAATAATGCCAATCCTCTACAATCTCAGAAGTAGATGCAGAGGGTTCACATACTTTATATTTCATTCTGTGAAGCCAGAATAATCTTAATACTAAAAGAAGATAAAGACTTAAGAATGGAAAGCTATAGAATAGAGATACCAAAGCCTTCGACAAAGTATTTGAGAATCAAATCCGACAGTGTGCAAAAATATTTTATACTACCATCCAGAGGCATTTACTCTAGATCTGCAATGCTGATTCAGCACTTGAAAATTGTAAATTAATAAAATTACATCAAAATTTAAGATGACCCAGCACATTAATCAAAGAAAACTCATATGACCATATCAGCTATTAAAGAAAAAGCATTTGACAAAATTCAATACCTATGCAATCTAAAAATTCTCAGCAAACTAAGAATAGAGAGGAACTTACTCAACTTGAAAATGAACATCTACCAAAATCCTATTGGCCACATCATACTGAGTGATGAGAAACTGGAAGCCTTCCCTCTGACTGAGAGAAGGTTGGGATGTTCCTCACTGTCACTCATACACAACATCATACTGGAAATTCTGGCTTTTGCAATAAGGCAAGAAAATGAAACAAAAGGTATACAGATTAGGAAAACAAAAATAAAATGTTATTGTTAACAGATGACATGATTACTCATGTAGACAATCCCAAATAATTGGGAAAAAAAAGGAAAATCTGAAACAAATAATGTCTCAGAATACAAGTTTAATATATAAAAGTCAATTGCTTTCCTATGTACCAGAAGCAGACAATTATAAATTTAAACTAAGAATATAGTACCATTTACAAGAGCAAAAGAGTATTGAAATTTTCAGGAATGCATCTAATGAAACATATAGAGTATCCATACATAGGAAGCTATAGAATTCTGATGAAAGAAATCCAAGAAGATATAAATATGTAAAGGGATATTTATAGACTGAAAGGCTCAATATTATTAACATATCAGTTCTTCTCATCTTGCCTATATATCCAATACAATCCCAGTCAAAATTTCAGCAAGCAATTTTTAGATAACAACAAAACAATTTTAAAGTTTATATGACATCTTAGTCTATTTTGTGCTGCTGAAACAGACTACCTCAGAAGAGGTAATATATAAAGAAACATTTTATTTTCTCACAACTCTACAGGCTGTGAAGCCTAAGATCAAGACTCTATAAATGGAAGAATGCAAGAGTAAACCCATTCCCCTTTTGATAATGGCTTTATGCTATTCATGAGAGCAGAGACCTCATGACCTAAATACTTCCTACTAGGCCTCATCTCCCCACAGTATTGCACTGGATATTGTCTCCAGTATATAAATTTAGGAGGAAACATTCAAAATCCAGCATATAGAAAGACAAATGATTCAAAATACCCAACATGTTACTGAATAAGAACAAAGTTGGAGAACTGACACTACCCAATTTCCAGACTCCATGTAAAGCTACAGTGATCAAGGCGGTATGGTGTTGTTGAAAAAAGAAAGACTTAGGGCCGGCGCTGCAGCTCACTAGGCTAATCCTCTGCCTGTGGCGCCGGCATCCCATATGGGCGCCGGGTTCTGTCCCGGTCGCTCCTCCTCCAGTCCAGCTCTCTGCTGTGTGCTGTGGCCCGGGAGTGCAGTGGAGGATGGCCCAGGTCCTTGGGCTCTGCACCTGCGTGGGAGACCATGGCGGCCACTTGGGGAGTGAACCAAAAGAAAAAGGAAGACCTTTCTCTCTGTCTCTCTCTCTCTCACTGTCTAGCTCTCCCTGTCAAAAAAAAAAAAAAAAAAAAAAAAAAAAAAAGAAAGAAAGAAAGAAAGAAAGGAAGGAAGGAAGGAAGGAAGACTTAGATTAAGAAGACTTAGATTAAGGCAATTCAATGGAGAAAATACAGCCTGTTCAACAAATAGTGCTGAACAACTAAATGTCCATTTGCTGAAAATGAATGTAATATGTAGCTTATATTTTTCATTAAAATTAACTCAAAATTAATCATACTCTTAAATGAATAATGTGTTAACTATAGAACTAGAAGAAAATACAAGAGAAAATTTAGGAGATCTTGGGCTTGGCAATGCATTTTTTTTAGAGATAAAAAGCATGATTCATTAAAGAAAAAAATGGGAAGTTGGGCTTCACTAGGATTCAAAGTCCTACTCTGTGAAAGAGAATGAAAAGTTATTGATTAATAGGAAATTTTCATAGAACACACTTGTAAGCAAAGTAAAATAGAAATATTAATATTCAACAATAAAAAAGCCCAATTAAAAGTGGCAAAATGATCTGAACACACACTTCACCAAAGAAGATATATAGATAGCAACTAAGCATATGAGAGAATGTTCAACATCAAATATCATCCGGCAGTTGCAAATTTAAACAGTGAGATACCACTACTCATTTATCATAATGCTTAAAATTCAAACACTGACAACAATGAATGCTAGTGAAGATGTATGTCCGTAAGCATTCTTATTCCTGCCGGTGGGAATTCAAATGGTACAGCCATTTTGGAAGGCACTTCACCAGTTTCTTGCTAAGCTAAATGCAGTAGTATCATAAGATCCAGCAATTACATTCCTATTCACCCAATGGATTTGGAAACTTAGATTCACATAAAATTGTGCAAGTAAAAGTATAAGGCAGCTTTATTCAGAAATATCAACAAACAACTTTTTTTAAAGAATCTATATTTCCTTAAATTGGTAAATGAATAAACTAAGATATACCCATAAAATGGAATATTATTCTTCAATAAAAATAAGTAAGAGATCAAAACATGAAAAAGACACTTTAACATGAAAAAGAAACTTAAATCTCTATGTTTAAGTGAAGACAGTTTGATAAGATTAAGTATTTAAGATTTCAATTATATAGCATTCTAGAAAAGGTAAAATTACAGATACAGTTACAACATCATTGGTCAGTGAGCAGTTTGGAGGAAGGACTGTTCAGTGAGGCACAGGGGATTTTTATGTTTGTGAAACTAATATGTACAGAGCCAGACATTATGGCTTTTCAAAACCTATACAATTTTACAGCACAAAAAATGAACATAATGCAATTTTTTAAACTTTTATTTAGTAAATATAAATTTCCAAAGTACAGTTTATGGATTACAATGGCTTCCCTCCCCATAACTTCCCTCCTACTCGCACCCCTCCCATCTCCCACTCCCTCTCCCATTCCATTCACATCAAGATTCATTTTCAATTATCTTTATATGCAGAAGATCAATTTAGTATATATTAAGTCAAGATTTCATCAGTTTGCACCCACACAGAACATAAAGTGAAAAATACTGTTTCCGTACTAGTTATAGCATTAATTCATATTGGACAACACATTAAGGACAGAGATCCCACATGAGGAGTAAGTGCACAGTGACTCCTGTTGTTGACTTAACAATTTGACACTCTTGTTTATGGCATCAGTAATATCCCTAGGCTATGGAAGCCTTTAGAGTTCACCGACTTCAATCTTATTCAGAAAAGGTCATAGTCAAAGTGGAAGTTCTCTCCTCCCTTCAGAGAAAGGTACCTCCTTCTTTGATGGCCCCGTTCTTTCCACAGGGATCTTACTCACAGAGATCTTTCATTTAGGGTTGTGGGTTTTTTGTTTGTTTGTTTGTTTGTTTGTTTTCCCACAGTGTCTTGGCTTTCCATGCCTAAAATACTCTCATGGGCTCTTCAGCCAGATCTGAATGCTTTAAGGGCTGATTCTGAGGCCAGAGTGCTGTTTAGGACATCTGCCATTCTATGAGTCTGCTGTGTATCCCACTTCCCATGTTGGATCGTTCTCTCCCTTTTTGATTCTATCAGTTAGTATTAGCAGACACTAGTCTTGTTTATGTGATCCCTTTGACTCTTAGACCTATCAGTGTGATCAGTTGTGAACTGAAATTGATCACTTGGACTAGTGATATGGCATTGGTACATGCCACCTTGATGGGATTGTATTGGAATCCCCTGGCACATTTCTAACTCTACCATTTGGGGCAAGTCCGATTGAGCATGTCCCCAATTGTACATCTCCTCCCTCTCTTATTCCAACTCTTATATTTAACCGGGATCACTTTTCAGTTAAATTTCAACACCTAAGAATAAATGTGTGTTGATTACAGAGTTCAACCAATAGTACTAGAACAAAAAAAAAAATACTAGAAATTCATAAGCTCTTATAAAGGAATGTAGACTATAAGAGGATATAGCTGTGTTATGAATGTACAAAAACCATGGATGGTGAAGGGGCCAGGAGAAAAAACTGAAACTGAGTGGAATCTGTAAGACTAAAGGAAAAGAAGCTTCACATAAGCACAGTACTTGTGGATCAACATCTATGAGATTATTGTATCAGAGTATTTCAAACAGTTCATGGGAAAAATAGAATTAAGTAATAAGTCTGGCAAATCCGCTTGACCCTGTAGTTAATTTGCAGCTTGGAATGAATGATCATTTCCCACATCAGAGGGCCTGGTTCAAGGCCCAGGTCCTCTGCTTCTGATCCAGCTTCCTGCTAATGTGCACCCTGGGAGGCAGCAAGGAATGGCTCAAGTACTGGAATCCCTGCTACCCACGAGGGAGGACCAGATGGAGTTCAAGGCTCCTGGTTTCAGCATGACAGAACCCTGGCTGCTGTGGGCATTTGTAGAGTGAACCAGTGGATGTGAGATCTGTCTGTCTGTTTCTCTCTGCCTTTCAAATAAAGTGAAAATTAATACTTTTTCGTTTTTCTTCAGTGTTTGGTTGGGAAGAGGAGTTTTTTTGGTTGTTAAAAGACATTTTTTAAAAAAAGAATTTATGGGGCCGGCACCATGGCTCATTTGGTTAATCGTCCGCCTGCGGCGCCGGCATCCCATATGGGCGCCAGTTCTAGTCCTAGTTGCTCCTCTTCCAGTCCAGCTCTCTGCTGTGGCCCAGGAGGGCAGTGGAGGATGGCCCAGGTGCTTGGGCTGCTGCACCCGCATGGGAGACCAGGAGAAAACACCTAGCTCCTGGCTTCAGAAAGGCGTAGTTCTGGCCCTAGTGGCCATTTGGGGTGAACCAACAGAAGGACCTTTCTTTCTGTCTCTCTCTCTCACTGTCTATAACTCTATCTTTCAAATAAAAAAAAAAAGAATTTATTTGTTTTACTTGAAAGGCAGAGTTAGAGAGAGGGAAAGAGACTGAGACAGAGAAAGATTTTCCATCCACTGGTTCACTTCCTAAATGGTCACAACAGCCAAGGCTGGGCTATAGAAAAGCCAGAAGCCAAAAGCTTCAATCAGATTGCTCCTATGTGGGTGCAGGGACCCAAGCACTTGAACCATCTTCCACTGCTTTTCTCAAGCCATTAGCAGGGAGCTTGATCAGAAGTGCAGCAGCTGGGAATCAAACCAGTGCCCATATGGGATGCTGGCATTGCAGGCATCAGCTTAGCCTGCTATACCACAGTGCTGTCCAATTAAAAGATATCTTGAATAACGACTTATGGGTTCACTTAATGTTTCTTTCTTCCATTTTTTTCATTTTTTTTTTGTCTGATTATTTAAGATGTTTGCTTTGAGAGTGATTCTGGTTTTCAAAGACTTGTGCGGGGGTTGGGGGGGCAGCCTTCTGGCGCAGTGTGCTGAGGTGTGGCTTGGATGCTGGCATCTCATATCAAAGAGCCGGCCTGATTCCCAGATGCTCTGTTTCTGATCCAACTCCTGGCTAATGTGCCTGGGAAAGCAGTACATGATGGCCCCGGTATTTGGGTCCCTGCTTCAAAATGTGGGAAACCCAGATGGAGTTCTAGGCTCCTGGCTTTGGCCTGGCCCAGCCTGGACTGTTATGGACATTTGAGGAGTAAACTAGCAGATGGAAAGTGTCTCTCTCTCTGTTATTCTGCCTTTTAAATCAATCAGTCTTTTAACAAAAAGGCTTGTGCCTCTCCCTCTCCCCCCTTCCCTTTCTACTATCCCCTCCACTATCCTCTACAGGTAGGACAGCCTTCTTTTCCTGTCCTTGGACATCAGAACTTCGGGATCTCTTGCCTTTGGACTCAGCAGCCCCTATGCACTGCTGCCCTGGATTCTCCAGCCTTCAGCCTCCACCAACTTCCCTTGTTCTGAGGCTTTCAGATTTAGCCCGAGCCCAGGGGTTCCAGCTCTCAGAGATACCCTGAAAAAGAGTTCCACAGCCTCTGTATCACAGAAGCCAATTACCCTAATAAAACCCATCTACTCCCTCTCTCATTCTCTCTCTCCCATATTGATTGTTTTTCTGGAGAAACCAGATTAAAACAAGAGGATTAGAGGAGAAAACAATGAAATTGGAAGAAAACTGGTCTGGGAACCAGTTTGGCTAAAGAATGGTGCTGTGTGGTAAAGCAAACAAATACTTTTTGACCCAAATTCACAAATATTTGAGTGCCTAAGTTAGAAGTTTGGTAACTCACCAAGAATTATGGTATTTATATCATTAAAGATTTTGTTTTTTAACTTAAATTTGGGACATCTATAAGAACATCACAGAACAGAGAGATATGCCCTGGTTTAGACATGATAAATGAAATATTTTTGAGTGAGTGACAGATATTTCTTTCACCTATAAAGTCATAGAGAAAAAAAAAGCTTCTTAAGTTTTAGAAAGGAAATTACATTTTTCAAGCTAATATAAGGTCAATATGTAATATGTTTGGTTATTTCTCTTTTGTGTCATATATTCTGTTGTAGAGAATAATGCCTTTTTACTGAAAAATAAGCATGGTATGGCATTGTCCATGTTTCTCTTATAGTAAAAAAAAATGCCAAAAGGAACACAAAAAATGAAAAGGCAATTTCAAAATGTGAAAATCTTAAGCAGCTACGGCAAAGATGACTAAATAGTAAATCAAAATAGAACTTTGAAAATTACTTTTGGTTAAAGCACAGATTTAGAGTCAAGAGGAGCTTTAAGTTTGCTTTTATTTGAATGACAAAGCAACAAAAAGAGTCAGAGAGAGAGAGGTCTTTCATGCACTAGTTGTTAGGAAAATGGTGCCGTCTTAACTGTGGCACCATCTATATGATCTACATCCTGACACCATCCTAGGCTCTAGCCCCTGCCGCCATTGATGGAAGCCAGGTGGCCACATGGCCCAACCACTGGTGTCTAGCTCCACCCCCATCCTAATGGGATTTGCTGCTCCTGCTTCCCTGCCCGAACTCTGGCAAAATTTTAGAAGGACCTGCTCCTGAACACGTGGCTCTCTCTCGCTCTCTTCTCTGCGTTCTCTTCTCTCCTCTCCACTTCCTCTCTCGTCTCTCTTCTCTCTGCTCTCTCTCTCTTCTCTCCTTGCTAGCTCCTTTCCTCTCTCTCTCTCTCTCTCTCTCTCTTACACTCTCCTTCTCTCTTTGTCCTTCTTCACCCCTTCCCTCCGGTCTGCTGGGTTTTCCCCATAAACCCTTTCCCTTACCCCAGTGTTTGGTGTGTTTTGTGATGGCTAACACTAGTTCACTGCAAATGCCCACAACAGTTGAGGCTGAGCCAGGATGAAGACAGGAGCTAGGAACTCTGAGTGTCCCACATGGGTGGCAGGGACCCAAGTACTTGAGCCATCACTTACTGCCTTACAGCAGGCACATTAGCAGGAAGCTGGATAAGAACTGGAGGCAGGACTCAATATTGGGTTCTTTGACATGGGGTAGGAGCTTCCCAAGCAGTGACTTAACTCCCTGGGCCCCAGTGCTCACTGAAGAGCTGATTTTTAAACTTGGCAGCACCATCTAGTTTGCCTGAGTTACTTCAACTCTTCTGTAAATCTGGAACAATACTTTCTCCCATAATTTTCTTATGAACTTTAAAGAAGAAAATTACGTGTGCAATACATCTCAACTTCTGGCACAATAAATGTCAAGTATTATTTTAAAATAATAATTAAAAAGCATTTGATTAATGCTCTAAAGTAGCCTTTCTTATTGTGATCCATGTCCTTTTACGTATGAGCATAAATAATCTTCTTTGTAAACGGCATGGGCAAAGACACATTCACGTTTTATAAGCCTCATTTGGCAAAGCTTTGAACTTCTAAAGTCTTTAGCCAGCATTCTTGGATGGCCTCCTTTTCAGTGGGTCATTATGATAAATAATGAAACATAACACTATTCTCTCTCATCTCTTCCTGAAACTCTGCTACTGCTGCTGTTCCTGCCATGTAGGACATTGTGTGGAGTGAAGTGCAATTAATTAAGGGACGTTTAAGTGCACATTGATTCCAAAAATATAGGGTGATAATTCAAGGCCAAACTTGTTTTCAAAATGCAGCACCTCAGAAATAATGAGAACATGAGTGGTGCAAATGAAAGGAATTATAGCACCAGAGGATCCCCATGGTCCTTGCCATTTTTATGTACAGCAAAAGACCAGTGTTCCAGAAACTATGAACAATACTAGCTAATCAAATAAGAATACCTATGGGACCAGTGGTTTATCTAAGTCTCTTCCCCTTACAATTTTGGGAGCATTTGAAATTCAGATTCCATTCATCAAATACTCAAAAGGCTTCTCTCCATATAAAACAAAGACTAAGTCTGAGTGAGCATTACTGGAAGTGTATCTCAATTTAAAGAATGCTGGTAACTTAATTTTGTAATGTTATATAATCTTATATGCTATAATCTTATATAATCTTATATGTTAATCTTATAAATTTAAAATGGAATGACCACATAAGTGAAGAGTTCAGAATAACAACTTAGATTAGGAGGAAGTTTAGACACAATTAATGAATAATTTCTATGTTAACTAGAGAAGTAATGGGAGAATAGGAAAAGAAATTGAGGGACAAATGCAAACCCATGAAAGAATTATCTTTAACAAGATAATTAACAAAAAAGATGCAATGAAAGTAAGTCTGTAACAGAAGGTTTGAGATTATCTGACTGCATGATCACATATGTGTTGTGTTTGAGACATAACACCACACAGAAAAAGGGAAAACATGTGTGAAAGGAGACATTTTTAAAATTGAAGCAATAAATTATACCTGAGATTTCCTCAGAGACCTGTAAATAGGCACTGGAAGCATTTCCTTCTATTTATTTTATAAGTACAATAAAGTTTATCAGCTTTTAGTATTGGAAACTTGTGCAATATTTATAGGTTGCTTACTTTCAATGTTATTCAGGGGATTGTATCAGGAGGCTAATGAAAAAGAAAATTGGGCTAGGGTTAGGGGTCTTTTTCCCTCCTGTCCAACAATCAAGATTTATTATAAAGATTTATCATTTTGCTTCCTGGCCCATTCACCAGAGGGAGCATAAGGTGCCCTGTCTTGCCTGTGATATAATTGGGCTGGCCACATGCGTTGCAGAAGGTCATTCCACCAGATTTCTTGAACCAATACCAAAACAGTTGTCTGCTTGGCCTCCAATGAGAAGACAGCAATAGAGAAAATAGAGAAAACACTGCCTAGAGAAGAGACTTCAGTGGTTGTGTGTGATGCAGTCAGATCAGTAAGGAAAGGTGCTGTGCAGAGCCATCATTTAACAGAAACCTGCAACTACTTGTGCGTAGCAGCAGTTGATGTGGTACGCTGGACCTTGGCAGCAGGTGGGGTTTAGAATCAGAAGCAGAGAAAACTCCTGTTTGGGACTGATTTTTCCAAATGCAATTTTATCATAAAAATCTTAGCCATTCTAACTATTCCATTGGTCTGATGAACAGTTGCTATTGAAAAGGCACCTATCAACTGAATTCTTGTCAGTGTTACCTGGTTGCTGTTCTCAACCTGAGCAATTGTTGTGCTTGTTTTTTCATCTAGAAAGACATGAGAAATGCTGCTTATCCTTAGACCACGTATTTATGTGGAGAATACTAAAGCATCCCCCAAACAACTTGTGGGACTAATATATACCAGCCCATGGTAATCAAGCAAAGTGATACAAAGAAAATGTGCTAAAGTATAAGCAATCACAAGGCTGGTAGATACCTGACTTTTAGAAAATTGGACCTTCCAGGTATGTGCTCTTTCTAGCATAACCTGTGACTTGCAGGGATCCATA
Source organism: Oryctolagus cuniculus (assembly GCF_964237555.1). Taxonomy (NCBI): domain Eukaryota; kingdom Metazoa; phylum Chordata; class Mammalia; order Lagomorpha; family Leporidae; genus Oryctolagus; species Oryctolagus cuniculus. The sequence continues at coordinate 71,619,029 of NC_091435.1, read as the reverse complement.
CACCTGGAGGCAGCGCATGGAAAATGAGCCACTGAGAGTTTGTGGGGGCAGTAGTGTGCTTTTTCCATGCCCATTCCAAACATTATGTAATATACTTAGATTTGGTTGCAATTTAAATATTTTCTTGTCGTGTCTATATGTACACGGTTCACTGCCATCAGTTCTGGAGGTCTGTACATCTAATCTTATTTGTACTACTTACTACCTATATAGATTAGAAGAACACATGGCTTAACACCTTTAAAATCAATATGTGATTTCATTAAATCTGAATGGTATCTGGTCTAATTTAAAAAAAAAATAGTCTATATGCTTGTCTACTCAAAGTATGAGAGCTAATGTACAACCTATTTAAGTTTACCAGGTTTGAATAAGTATATTCCAATATCCAGCAACAGGAAAAGGGAATGGATGAAGGATGGGTTCCAATTTAAACAGTGTTTAATTGGAATGAAGCTGACTAAATAGAAAAATAATTATGTGAGAAAGTTAAATACTTAGTTACTTAGTGTCAAATAGCAATTTAGAAGCATCTAGGTATTTGCCTAAATATTTTTCTAATAACTTAAAATTCAGCTCTCTTTGAATTCAAACATTTGGTTCTCCAACTATATATTAGCATTTTCATAGCCATGGCTAGCATTATATAGAAGTAATCTAAGTAGCTTCAAAGACTCCAAAACAAAACCACAGTAACATAGAGGCTGCCTTGAAGACAAAGGAAACTGACCACAGGGTGTATACTTAGCCTTGTCCTGCCCAGTCCCTCGGGGTCTTGGTGTGGTTCATCCCTTCAGAACCCCTAAGACACTATGAGTCTTTGCCATGAACCTTGTAGTACTTTGAGCGTTCTCAATTCAACCACAAAGCATTATACCAGAAGAGATCCTAGGGCAAGTTTGAGAGTCTGGGGCCACTTTGGCTGAGAGAAATTGCAAATGCAGCTCCCAGGTCTCTTTGTGGAAAGGATATGCCCCAGAACCAAAAATGTATGACTCAGTCATTTTTATTAAGCAAAATTTCCCTCTCTTCTATAATTAAATAAGAAGCCAAACAGCTGTACCTTTCTCTGGCCTAGATTAGGTGCCATATTTCTTTATATCCAATCTCACAGTCCCAGGAAATCACTTCACCTTATCATAGATTATATCTACTCTCATTTGACCCTTCAAAAATGTTGGTTAAAACTGCCAAACTAGCTTTTTCAAATTGTTCTAAGAAGTATCGTCATATTCCCCAGCAGAGGAAACGAATGGTGTGTTTTAGAAGCCGGCGAATAGATTATGAAGATCCAGGCAGTCATAACCATTTTTTATTTATTATTTGTGGAATAGCAGGTGCTTAGTGCAGGAATAGACTTCAGAAAAGGCATAGATCTTAGTCAAGAAGGTAATGACCTATGCCAGCCAGACAGAGTAATCTAGTCATAAAACACATCTGCAAAAAGGTGCATTGCAAAAGTTAGATTGGAGTGGTGCCTTGGATTCTTTTCAATTTGGAAGGGTCTGTGAAGAAAAATCTTTAATGATGAGGAATCAATGAGGCTATTTGCCAAGAAAACGAGGAAATGAGTTACCCAGAGAGACAGGAAGCTCTTCTCTTCTATGACTCTTTGCATTTATTTGATTCATAGAATTTATCATAATTTGCCAATGAAATGCCAATTCTATATTTCCCTATTTTTTCCAGGGTACATATGTATGTTGCTTTTCTTAAAATCAAGGCTGAGTGCTTATTTCTATCAGAGTCCATGATACATAATATATGCTGAGTAAATTCGTATTAAACGAATAAAAACATTGGAACTTAATTATTTCACAGATCGTATGTACCCTGGGAGCCATGGCAAGTCCTGGACAATTAACAAGTGTTTTGGTAAGGGGATGGGCTTGAGCAAGTGGAATTATCCTCTGGACAGAAACCTGACAAACGGAGTCTCTCCAAGGTACTGAGTAAGGACACATTTCTCCAAGCCTAAAAGTGTAATTTCTCTTGCCATATTCATATTCATATTCAGAGAGTTTCAACAAAAGTTAAATTTCTCTTCTGTGATTATGTTGATCTTGGCTTTGAGTTGCTTATAAGGCTGGAATTGGACATGAAAAGACTTGTCTTATTTGGGTCAAGCATATGCAAATTAATTAGCATTCTGCAATGCTCCTTATTTTAAAGGTTATATAAAAATATCTGTATAGCTTTAGAAATGTTTCCACATTTTCATAACTCAGAAGAATGAGACTGTATGTGGTTCACCCTAGACAGACTATAAGAAATAGGATCCCGACTGGAGATGGTGGGAAGAACAGCCAGGATTGCAAAGGATACCCCAAAACAGGAAAGTGAAACAAAGGTGGAAATAAAATCTGTATTCTCAGTGATTATCTGTGTTAGCTTTGCCTGTAGAAAATGAGTTTAAAGAGGTGAAGTGTGTGTCTAAGTTGTTTAGATAGCTCCTCTGTGCTCTACTGACACATTCAAATTCTGCTGTAGTCTCTGAATGCCAACATTAGGCATACTTCATTTGTTTTCTGGGATAAACTCACAAATTAGGCAATGGAGGTATACTCAACCATAATGTTATTCCTACTCTCAGAATAAAAAGAAAGAATACATAGCCTAAGAAATCCAAAGCTTGATTGGATTGAAGGATGACAGTAAGGGGCTAACTAGAATGCCAGGGTCCTATTGGAGGGATCATCACTGCAGAAGAAACACTGGTAACTCATTTTTTTTTATTTTCTATATTGACATTTGAACTCTACAGCTGAACCCTAAATACATATTCTGATCCACCACTCCACCTAATTTGCTGAATGAGGCAAGAAGCTATTTTGTGAAAATCCATCTATATCTTAATAGCATGTCAAGGGAATCTTGTCATACTGGGATACCAAATTCAGGTTTCTCCTCAACAGGATTCTGACTAGAAATAACACTGTAACCATAGCAACACCCATTCAATGAATGGTCAAGGGAAAAATGACGCCACAGTACCATTCAAAAAAGAAAAAAGGCAGAGAGAATTCCCTGCCAAATTTGATATGGAGAAGGATTTTTTTTTCTCAACACAAAAGCACTGTAAATAGCTCAGATAGGAGAATTCAGGCTTTTTTCTGACTCTCACAATAAGTAGACATTTTCTGCCTTTCATTCTTTCAACAGATACTTCTTGAATGCTGGTCACATCCCAGATGCTGTTCTAGGCAGTTCAGGAAGCAAATCATTCTCTGTTGTACAGTGGGAAGACTCCAATAGTAGACATTTAATATGTAACAAAGTGATCGATGCAAGAGAAAATAAAAACAGGGAAAGGAGATGGAGCATAGGAACAATTAACAAGCGTAGGCTACTTAGTAATGTGTGGCCAAGGAAGAGCACCATAAAACGTGACAATTGAGCTGACACCTGAAGGAAATAGACACAAAGAAGATTTCTTGGAACAGAGGGCTAGCCTGTGCAAAGACCCTGCAGTGGGAATATGTATGGGTGATAGAGCAAAAATGAAGGGGCTCATGTTACCAGAATAGATTAAGGTAGGGTGAGCATATTGATGATAAGAATGAGGTATTGGGTTCAAATCATATAGAGTTGCAAAGTCATGGAAAGCACTTGGACTTTGAGTAATAAATACTTTGAAGGTCTTAATCAGATGATTATGATGATGTCTTCAGTTTTAGAAGGATTGTGTTAGCTTAAATATGGAAATTAAATTTTATTGGATATTGAAACACAGGGAGACTGATTAAGAAGGCTATGGTGAGAAATCTAAGCAAGAAAAGACTTGGGGCAGGATGGCAACAGTTAAAAATATATATAAGTTATATTACTCAACCATCCCACTCCCGGGAATTTACCCAAAGGAAATTAAATCAGCATATGAAAGTTAGCTGTACCCCATATTTATAGCAACTCAATTCACAATAACTAAGATATTAAATCAACCCAGATGTACATCAACTGATGGATAAAGAAAATGTGGCATATATGTATACAATTGAATACCATTCAGCCATAAAAACGAATGAAATTCTGTCTTTTGCAATAAAACTGATGCAAGTGGAGACCATTATGCTTAGTGAATAAGCCCAGGTCTCAAAAGACAAATATATGTTTTCTTTGATTTTTGGTAGCTAACATATACAGTACAAAAAATGTAATATGCATGAGTGAAATTGACATTTTGAGATTTGATTATTGTTTATAGTCCTTGTCTATACTCCTATGGACAGGGGTTTTTTACTTTCTACTTATTCTATTCTTTATTTAGTGGAGGATTAAACTTGTGATTATAAAGTAAATTGAGGAACCAGTGCCATAGTGTAGTAGGCTAAGCCTTGCCTGTGGCACTGGCATCCCATATGGGTGTTAGTTCGAGTCCTGGATGCTCTACTTCTGATCCAGCTCTCTACTAATGGCCTGGGAAAGCAGCAGAAGTACTTGGGTCACTACACCCACCTGGAAGACTTGGAAGAAGCTCCTGGTGGCCGGTGCCGTGGCTCACTAGGCTAATCCTCTGCCTTGCGGCGCCAGCACACCAGGTTCTAGTCCCGGTCGGGGCGCCAGATTCTGTCCCGGTTGCCCCTCTTCCAGGCCAGCTCTCTGCTGTGGCCAGGGAGTGCAGTGGAGGATGGCCCAAGTGCTTGGGCCCTGCACCCCATGGGAGACCAGGAGAAGTACCTGGCTCCTGCCATCGGATCAGCGCGGTGCACCGGCCGCAGCGCTCCAGCCGTGGCAGCCATTGGAGGGTGAACCAACGGCAAAGGAAGACCTTTCTCTCTGTCTCTCTCTCTCACTGTCCACTCTGCCTGTCAAAAAAAAAAAAAAAAAAAAAAAAAAAAGAAGCTCCTGGCTCCTGGCTTCGGAGTGGCCCAGCTCTAGCTGTTGTGGCCATCTGGGGAGTGAACTAGTGGATGGAAGATCTCTCTCTCTCTCTGTATCTCTCTCTCTCTCTCTGTAACTCTTCCTCTCAAACAAATAAATAAATATTGAAAAAAATTAAAATAAATTGAAACTATGTTGTCACAAAAATTGAAAGGAAGAAAAAAGAAAGGAAGGAGGAGGAAAGGAGATAGGGTAGGAAGTATCATTTTGTGCTTAAAGAATCAATATCATCAAAATGTCCATTCTCCCAAAAGCAATTTATAGATTCAATGTGATACCAATCAAAATAACAAGGACATTCTTCTCAGATCTGGAAAAAATGATGCTGAAATTCATACAGAGGCACAGGAGACCTCGAATAGCAAAAGCAATCTCGTACAGCAAACACAAAGCTGGAGGCATCACAATATCAGATTTCAGGACATACTACAGGGCAGTTATAATCAAAACAGCATGGTACTGGTACAGAAACAGATGGATAGACCAATGGGAAAGAATAGAAACACCAGAAAGCAATCCAAACGTCTACAGCCAATTTATATTTGATCAAGGATCTAAAACCAATTCCTGGAGCAAGGATAGTCTATTCAACAAATGATGCTGGGAAAACTGGATTTCCACATGAAGAAGCACGAAGCTTGACCCCTACCTTACACCTTACACAAAAATCCACTCAACATGGATTAATGATCTAATCCGACAACCCGACACCATCAAATTATTAGAGAACATCAGAGAAACCCTGCAAGATACAGGCACAGGCAAAGACTTCTTAGAAAAGGCCCCAGAGGCACAGGCAGTCAAAGCCAAAATTAAAAATTGGGAATGCATCAAATTGAGAAGTTTCTGTACTGCAAAAGAAATAGTCAGGAAAGTGAGGAGGCAACCAACAGAATGGAAAAAAATATTTGAAAACTATGCAACCGATAAAGGATTAATAACCAGAATCTACAAAGAGATCAAGAAACTCCACAACAACAAAACAACCAATACACTGAGCTGAGGCTTCCCCAATGAAGAAGATAATCTGCCTGTGGACAGCAGCTTCAGTCTGTGCCTGGGAGTTCTCAGTCTTCTTTCCCAATGTCCTCCCCTACGCCTTACAGATCCAGGACTTGACTATCCAGCCCTCACAATTCCACACATCCATTTTATTTCACAAAAAAATTTCTTAATGTAGTATCTTCCTTACTTTGTTTCTCTGGTTAAACCCTAACTAATATAGTGCTTAGTTAAATTCCTCCAATGTAAGCTACCAAAGGAAATTAGTCAACTGTTATAGCTGACACTAACCTTTGTGGTCCATGCCTACTTGCTTAGTCAGGTATACAATATACAGTTGGAGGCCGGCGCCGGGGCTCACTAGGCTAATCCTCTGCCTAGCGGCACCAGCACACCGGGTTCTAGTCCCGGTTGGGGCACCGGATTCTGTCCCAGTTGCCCCTCTTCCAGGCCAGCCCTCTGCTGTGGCCAGGGAGTGCAGTGGAGGATGGCCCAAGTGCTTGGGCCCTGCACCCCATGGGAGACCAGGAAAAGCACCTGGCTCCTGGCTCCTGCCATCGGATCAGCGCGGTGCACGGGCCGCGGTGCGCCGGCCGCAGCGCGCCGGCCGCGGCGGCCATTGGAGGGTGAACCAACGGCAAGGGAGGACCTTTCTCTCTGTCTCTCTCTCTCACTGTCCACTCTGCCTGTCAAAAAATAAAAAATTAAAAAAAAAAACAATATACAGTTGGAGAAAATAAACTCAGCCAAATCTATACAATTAAGATGATTAATAATATTTATTTAACAAAACTATCATAGCATAAGAATAAATTTTTGTAATTGGTAATGAGTTGTCAATGGTTGTATTTGAGAGAAAGCATCAAGAAGATGTAATTAGTAATGTAGTTGTATGAATTATATTTTAGGGCCACTTACTACCCCTCTATCCTAATGTTGAATACAGAAGATTGGTCAGGAGATAGAGAATCAAAGCCCAGGCAGGTACAAAAGCTGCAGTGGATTGGGAGCAAGAAAATTTGAGTTTTTACCTGGCTTCTATTTTAGGTTCTTTTGATCACAAACCAAAAGTTCTCACACAGAATATCTTGAGATAAAAGAAATTAGCTGTGGTAAGCAGGAGATTGATTGATATTGCAGAGAGAGCTGCTTCAGGAAGAGCCCATTCAAACCTGCTGCCTCTTTCTTGGACTATGCAGCTCTCTCTCCTTGGGCCTTTCTTATTCGCCAATCCACTTCAGTCTACTCTTCCATCATGTTTATTTATTGGTCTGACAAACAAAGTTGCTTTCTTGTTTTTTTGAATTTGTGTTTAAATTACACATAGCCTCTGTGTTCACTGCTGAGGCTTAACCTCACGGTTCACTGTACCTTCTCTTCAGCTCTGCTTCTACCATTTCTTCTCCAAGTCTCACATTTCCTAATTCTGATTTTCAAGAGAAGGAAGAGAGGGAATTTAATTGACCCAACATGCAGTGAGAGTGGTTATTAAAGGTGAGCGATCATAACATAGGTTACTGGTCACTCACCCGCTCCGAAAAAGACTTTGATTGAAGTAAGAGAAGGAGGAAGGTTAAAATGTGCAATTCATAGCCGAAGATTATTATTTAACCTTTCTGAGCATTAGAAGATTAACATTCCCTCCTCTTTAGGTTCTGCATCATTTTACAAGATCTCTTATCTTTGGCTCACCTTTTTCTGTATTCTTACAGTTATAATTTTTTTTTTTTTTTTTTGCAGCCAATTCTTAGGTATCAGTGTTCTAAGGATTCTGTTCTAGTTTTTCTTTTGTCTTTTTTTTTAAACTTTTATTTAGTAAATATAATTTTCCAAAGTACAGTTTATGGATTACAATGGCTTTTCCCCTCCCATAACTTCCCTCCCACCCGCACCCCTCCCATTTCCCACTCCTTCTCCCATTCCATTCACATCAAGATTCATTTTCAATTATCTTTATATACAGAAGATCAATTTAGTATATAGTAAGTCAAGATTTCATCAGTTTGCACCCACACAGAACATAAAGTATAAAAAATACTGTTTGAGTACTAGTTATAGCATTAATTCACATTGGACAACACATTAAGGACAGAGATCCCACATGAGGAGTAAGTGCACAGTGACTCCTGTTATTGACTTAACAATCTGACATTCTTGTTTATGACTTCAGTAATCTCCCTAGGCTCCAGTCATGAGTTTCCAAGGCTATGAAAGCCTCTTGAGTTCTCTGACTTCGATCTTATTTAGACAAGGTGGAAGTTCTCTCCTCCCTTCAGAGAAAGGTACCTCCTTCTTTGATGACCTGTTCTTTCTACTGGGATCTCACTCACAGAGATCTTTCATTTAGGTTGGTTGGTTGGTTGTTGTTGTTGTTGTTGTTGTTTTGCCAGAGTGTCTTGGCTTTCCATGCCTAAAATATTCTCACGGGCTCTTCAGCCAGATCTGAATGCCTTAAGGGCTGATGCTGAGGCCAGAGTGCTGTTTAGGACATCTGCCATTCTATGAGTCTGCTGTGTATCCCACTTTCCATGTTGGATCATTCTCTCCCTTTTTGATTCTATCAGTTAGTATTCACAGACACTAGCCTTGTTTGTGTGATCTCTTTGACTCTTAGACCTATCAGTGTGATCAACTGTGAGCTGAAATTGATCACTTGGACTAGTGAGATGGCATTGGTACATGCAATCTTGATGGGATTGTATTGGAATCCCCTGGCACATTTCTAACTCTACCATTTGGGGCAAGTCCGATTGAGCATGTCCCAAATTGTACATCTCCTCCCTCTCTTATTCCCACTCTTATATTTAACAGGGATCACTTTTTAGTTAAATTTCAACACCTAAGAATAAATGTGTGTTTATTACAGAGTTCAATCAATAGTATTAACTAGAACAAAAAAATACTAAAAGGGATAAAGTATTAAATTGTACATCAACAGTCAGGACAAGGGCTGATCAAGTCACTGTTTCTCATAGTGTCCCTTTTAATGTTTATTGCAGCTCAGTTCACAATAGCTAAGACATGGAATCAACCCAAATGCCCATCAACAGTAGACTGGATAAAGCAATTATGGGACATGTACTCTATAGAATACTATGCAGCAGTAAAAAACAATGAAACCCGTTCATTCGCAACAAAATGGAGGAATCTGGAAAACATCATGCTGAGTGAATTAAGCCAATCCCAAAGGGACAAATATCATATGTTCTCCTTGATCAGTGACAACTAACCAACCACAAAAAAGGAAACCTGTTGAAGTGAAATGGACACTATGAGAAACAGTGACTTGATCTGTTCTAGTTTATATTCTCCTTCAGAGAGATTCCTGAAAGACCTTTGTGTGGTCAAAAGAAGTTTTTAAAATCATATGTGGGCCAGCGCCACAGCTCACTAGGCTAATCCTCTGCCTTGAGGCGCTGGCACACTGGGTTCTAGTCCCAGTCAGGGCGCCGGATTCTGTCCCAGTTGCCCCTCTTCCAGGCCAGCTCTCTGCTGTGGCCAGGGAGTGCAGTGGAGGATGGCCCAAATCCTTGGGCCCTGCACCCCATGGGAGACCAGGAGAAGCACCTGGCTCCTGCCATCGGATCAGTGCAGTGCGCCGGCCGCAGCGCTCTGGCCGTGGCAGCCATTGGAGGGTGAACCAACGGCAAAGGAAGACCTTTCTCTCTGTGTCTCTCTCTAACTGTCCACTCTGCCTGTCAAAAAAAAATCATATGTGCACCAAGAACTATCAGGAAAAAAAACATCTATACTATGATTCCCACAAATATATTTAATTGTTTCTAGTATATTTAGGATTTCCTGCTATAATTAAAACTTTAATGCTAAACAGGAGTTCTCATATGTTGAGAATGACAATTGTATGAATTGTATGCCATTCTATGGTATTATCATCCTCAGTTCTAGCTGCAAAAATATCTACATGTCAGTAATTCCCAAATCTGTATCTTATTTAAAATATATACTCCTCCTGTAGGACCTCTGTTCTTAATGAGTTGTACTATGAGAACTTGTTTTCATACAGTACTTTATGTTTTGTGTATCTGTGTGTGTGCAAATTTTGGAAATCTTTACTTAGTATAGAGTTGGTATTCTGTATATAAAGTTAATTAAAAACGAATCTTAATGAAGAATGGGATGGGGGGAGTAGGAGGTAGGATGAGATTGGGGGTGGAAGCATGGGTATGGGGGAAGAACCACTATATTCCTAAAGCTATACCTATGAAATTTGTATTCATTAAATAAAAGCTTTCTTTACACAAACACACACAAAGTATATGCCAAAGAAATATTTGCTACAGTTACCACAGTGATTAAGATATAATCTCTCTTTCAAAGAGCTCAGAGTCAAGTGGGCAAAAATGACTACTGTGACAATTATAACAGACTGTGTCATGTCTCTAAATGAAAAAAATCCCAGGTTTTTATTGTCCAACCCATAAAGAGTTGCACTAGCAAGAACTTCTCATAGGAACTCATAGCTAGCTGGCACCCAAAGGATGAGCAGGTATTAGTTAGTTCAGTGATGTCAATCACTATTATGTATCAGAAATGTCAGGGAGCCTTTGAAATATAGAGCCAGGGCTCAATCCCCAGAGATTTTGATTCCATTGTTCTAAGATAGGATCTCCAACATTGTTACTCTCTTAAAACAATCCAACAAATATAAGGGGAAGGAAGAATTGAGAGTCACCGGATTAAGCAAAACTAGGGAGAAGGAGAAGGATACTCCAAGCAGAGTTTTTAGCATGCTCCAATGCCTGAAGCAGGGAGATCATTGGAAACAAGTTCAGAGTTATATATTTGCATGCATGTTGTTTATTAAGGAATACTTTCTAGAACAGCACCTATAAAGGTATGAGAGAAGCAGAATTGGAAAAAGAGAAACAGTGATAGAAACCTATGAGAACTCTTAGGTCAGGAGCTGGAATATCTCATCAGATTTGTCCTCTTGAAGACAATAAGACTGGACTTTTGTAGTCCTACATCAACAAATCATTAGATTGAATACCTCTGAAAAAGGAGATGAACTTGAACAACTCATAGCTCTTCAACCAAAAACAATTTGCAGACAGCACATCAGCTGTAGACTGACAGCATCCAACAGGTTCCTAGCTAAGGGTATAAATGCATTAGCCTGAGGAAAGATCTTTGTAATGTACCACAGCACCCAAAATTGGCCAATAATAGCTTTCCTTAGATTCACATGATTCATGTAATAAGGTTACACATCTGGGAACAGTGCCTTCAAGTTTCTGGTTGGTCTCTTTTTCTGGAGAAATTTCAAGAAGTTGAGTATGATGAAGTATAGTCTTGGCCAACATAGTTGGTCTTAAGGCTCAAGCTTAAAATTTTTCCTTACTCTGCCAGGTATTCCAAAATTTTTTCCCCCAGTTTACCACCTCTGTTGATCCAAATGGCCTATCTTAAAGTCATCCTTGAATACCTAACCTGATGGTAACCATGCCATGCTCTGTCTACTACACTTGTCTATTTCTTGTCCAAATCACAAGATTACAAAGAGGTGATCCACAAATTCTTCCTGGAATCCATTACATAATAGCTGCTTTCTGTGGTTTGAATGTATCCCCAAAAAAACCTTGTGTTGGAAATTTTAATATTTTCTAATTTTATTTATTTTAAAAGCCAAGGGATAGAGATCTTCCATTTGTTGGTTCACTCTCTAAATGCTCACAATAGCCAGGTTTGGGCCAGGATGAAACCAAGAGCAAGGAACACAATATGAGTACTCTATATGGGTGGCAGGGACCCACATTCTTGAGCCATTAGCCGATACCTTCCAATGTATACATTATCAGGAAGCTGGAATGGAGACGAATTGAGACATGAACCTGAGCACTTGAGTATCCTGTGAGAATCCCAAGCAGTAGCTTAAGTCTTATGCCTAATTCCACCCCTCATCCGCCCAACCCCACCCACATGTGTTGGAAATTTAATCCAAAATGCAACAGGGTTGGGAGGTGGGGCCTAATGATATAGGTCAAGAGGGCTCCACTCACATGAATGGATTAATACCTATTATATAAGAGTGCAAGGCTGTCACCTTCAACTCTTTCTTGCTCCCTCACAGGTACCCTTTTGTCCCTCTGTTTTCTGCCATGAGATGATGCAGCAAGAAGTCACTCCCCAGATGCCAGCACTTCAATATTGGACTTATCAACCCCCAGAACTGTCAGAAACAAATTTGTTTACTTTATAAAGAAATTACTTAGTCTGTGGTATTCTGTTACAGTAACACAAAATGTACTAAGACACAGTGTTACTTCTCTTTGACATAGGATGTGTATTACATCCTAAAACATGGTGCCTCATCTGAACAGGGTATGACCTACAGACCAACATGCAAACTACTCTTTAAAAAGTCAATTTCAGGGGCCAACATTGTAGCACAGCTGGGTAAGCCCTCACTTCCAACACCAACATCACATAGTGGGCATTGGTTCATGTCCTGGCTACTCCATTTCTGATGCAGCTCCCTGTTAAACACCTGGGGAAGCAGTTTGAGATGGCCCAAGCACTTGGGCCCAAGCATGCACATGGGAGACCCAAATGGAGCCCCAGCCTCGTGGTTTGCACCTGGTCCAGCCCAGATCATTGTAGGCATTTGAGGAGTGAACCAGCAGATGGAAGATCTTTCTCTAAGTCTCTCTGTCTCTCCCTTTCTCTCTCTCTAACTCTGCCTTACAAATAAATAAATAAATAAATATTTTTTAAAAAAAAATGTCAATTCCAACATCTCTCAGGCCATTGACTTACAAATATGGCAAAATATATTATCCCAAATTAAATATATGGTTACATGTGCACTGCTGAATATGCTTGTTGGGCTGAGTTTGTGTTGTACAATGCACTGTATGGTTATATATTCCATTGTATCTTCATAAACCTTCTGATAGTGGTGCTACTTGAAGCCCTAGAACAAAGAAAAGGAAACTGATATAATAATATAGGTGTATCCCAGTCAAGATGAATCATCATCATTTTCATTTTTTTTCAACTTTTATTTAATAAATATAAATTTCCAAACTACAACTTTTGAATTATAGCAGCTTTTCCCCCCATAACTTCCCTCCCACCTACAACCATCCCATTTCCCACTCCCTCACCCATCCCATTCTTCATCATGATTCATTTTCAATTATCTTTATATACAGAAGATCAATTTAGTATATAGTAAGTAAAGATTTTAACAGACTGCACCCACAAAGACACACCAAGTATAGAGTATTGTTTTAGTAGTAGTTTTTCTATTAATTCACAAAGTACAACACATTAAGGACAGAGATCCTACATGGGGAGTAGGTGCACAGTGACTCCTGTTGTTGATTTCACAATTGACCCTCTTATTTATGATGTCAGTAATCACCCGAGGCTCTTGTCATGAGCTGCCAAAGCTATGGAAGTCTCTTGAGTTCACCAACTCCGATCTTACTTAGACAAGGTCATAGTAAAAGTGGAAGTTCTCTCCTCCTTGAAGGAAGATAAAGGTACCTTTTTTTTTTCCACATTGTCTTTGCCTTCCATGCCTGAAATACTCTCATGGGCTTTTTAGCCAGATCCGAATGCCTTAAGGGCTGATTCTGAGGCCAGAGTGCTGTTTAAGGTATTTGCCATTCTATGAATCTGCTGTGTGGCCTGCTTTCCATGTTGTATCATCATCCTCTCCTTTTTAATTCTATCAATTATTATTTGCAGACACTGGTCTTATTTATGTAATCCCTTTGACGCTTACTCCTATCTTTTTGATCAATTATGAACTTAAACTGATCACTTTAAAAGTAAGATGGCATTGGTACATGCCACCTTGATGGGATTGAATTGGAATCCCCTGGCACGTTTCTGGCTCTACAATTAGGGGTAAGTTTGAGTGAGCATGTGCCGAACTGTCATCTCCTGCCTCTCTTATTCCCACTCTTATATTTAACAGGGATCACTTTTCAGTTAAATTTAAATGCCTAAGGATAATTGTGTGTTAATTAAAGAGTTCAACCAATGGTATTAAGTAGAACAAAAAAATACTAAAAGGAGTAAAACAGTAAATTGTTCCCCAATAGTCAGGACAAGGGCTGATCAAGTCACTGTTTCTCATAGTGTCCATTTTACTTCAACAGGTTTCCTTTTTAGTGCTCGGTTAGTTGTCACTGATCAGGGAGAACATATCATATTTGTCCCTTTGGGACTGGCTTAATTCACTCAGCATGATGTTTTCCAGATTCCTCCATTTTGTTGCAAATGACCGGAATTCATGTTTTTTACTGCTGTATATTATTCTATAGAGTACATATCCCATAATTTCTTTCTTTCTTTCTTTATTTTTTATTTTATTTTTATTTTTTGACAGGCAGAGTGGACAGTGAGAGAGAGAGAGAGAGAGAGAAAGGTCTTCCTTTGCTGTTGGTTCACCCTCCAATGGCTGCTGTGGCCGGCGCACCTCGCTGATCTGATGGCAGGAGCCAAATACTTCTCCTGGTCTCCTATGGGGTGCAGGGCCCAAGCACTTGGGTCATCCTCCACTGCACTCCCTGGCCCACAGAGAGCTGGCCTGGAAGAGGGGCAACTGGGACAGAATCCGGCGCCCCGACCGGGACTAGAACCCGGTTTGCTGGCTCCGCAACGCGGAGGATTAGCCTAGTGAGCCGCGGTGCCGGCCATATCCCATAATTTCTTTATCTATTCTTATTTTGATGGGCATTTAGGTTGATTCCATGTCTTAGCTATTGTGAATTGAGCTGCAATAAACATTGAGGTGCAGACAGCTCTTTTATTTGCCAATTTAATTTCCTTTGGGTAAATTCCAAGGAGTGGGATGGCTGGGTTGAATGGTAGGGCTATATTCAGGTTTCTGAGGAATCTCCAGACTGACTTCCATAGTGGCTTTACCAGTTTGCATTCCCACCAACATTGAATTAGTGTCCCTTTTCCCCCACATCCTCGCCACCATCATTTTAGTAATAGAGAGCTTCCAATAAAGTCAGTTAGCCCTCAAGTGCCTAGTTGGTGCTATATCAGAGATTCAGCATTGATCTCTGCTGATGATAAGGTAGAGAACTGGTAGCTAGACAGAGCTGGAGAACAGTAGCTAGATTAGCCATGGTTAGTGAGGAGAAACGTCATTGAGTCAATCTCTCTTCAATGACTAGTCCATTGATATGTCTAGTGTTGGACTGGTCAATACCTGAAGCTGGGTGACATGAACTGGCTGAGTCATATGTCCACCTGGGTATTTCACGTATCTTCCTTGCTGAATGTTTTCTACTGAGTAGTACCATAACATACAAAAGTATTCAATCTTTATTCTTAACTCCCCTTCGCGGAGGCACTGCCTCTTCCCCAGACCTCCTTTCCTGTGATCTGTCTGTCTCCTTTAAAGCCCCAGAGCAGGCACACAGATCACTCACTAGAAGTTCCTATTTATTCTTTCCGCCTGTCATTCCTTTTCTTCCTCCCAAAAACTGATGTTTTACTCACTGGAAAGATTTCTTCCTTTTAATATCTCTCAGGTCACCTCCACATGAAGCAGAGTGCTTTCTCAGTGTGGACTCACCCTACCTGCCACACAGAGCCAAACCATCTGTGAACAAAGGTTTCCTTTGTCTCCTCTGTCTCCTTTGTCAGTTGGTCATAAGGGCCCTCATCTGGCCAGCTCAGATGAGAGCTGAGGGAGAAGTGCCATTGTAACAATGCTATACGACATGGAGGTCTGGGCTACCTGAAACTTACTTATGCCTTCTGGCTCTGCATATTCACAATCCCATTTTCCATTCCCTCTTACAGTATGTTGTTATTTATTCAGCTTGACCACATGACTTCGTGGCTGTGCAAGCCTGTAGTTTATGATGGGAATTTTTGGCTGCATTGTCAGTTTTTGTTCCATGTCTTTCCTCTACCAAATTCTAGTAGAATGGCAAGGATTATTTTCCCAATGATATATTGGTCTCCAGTTCTCTGCTGAAGATGGCATGGTGTTGCTAGTGTCTTATAAATCCACATTTTAATTTGCCTTTTGAAGTTTATCAAAAACTTCAAACTATACCTTTCCTGTCACTGATACCCACCATTAGTTCTGCAAAGCTGTATGTGTCAGACAGGCTATAAAGCCCTTTCCTGCTCTGAACCTCCATCAAAGTTAGTATTCTTTGTGTCACTAGATGAATAGGTTGGAGCAGTATTTCCAAGTATGAAATATTTCCCTAGAGGTGGAAAATATGAAATGCATCAATTTTTCCTTTTCTTTGACAGGGATGTTCTGGCATGTCCCAAATGACTATGCTCCTAAGAACATACGTGTCAGATCCCTGGGTTTCCATAACATTTATTTCCCATCCTTGGAGTGCATGTGTCTTACCAAGGCATGTCACGTACTTGCCTTTTCTTCTTTTTTCAGTCTAGTCACAATGATGTCATTGATAAAATAGACTAAGATACTGTTCTTCAGAAACTATCTAAGATCTTTTAGAATATATTATGACAGAAGCATTACTGTAACATAGGGCAACATATTGTCCATTCCACAGGAACACATCTGTTCCTAAAAAGGATGACGGCCAGCATTGTGGTGTGGAGAGTTATGCCCCCACCTACAAAATGCCAGTATCCATATGAGCTCTTGTTCTAATTCCCGCTGCTCCACTTCTGAGCCAGATCCCTGATAATATGTCTGGAAAGTAGTAGACAGAAGTTATAGTTATGCCTACACTTGATGGAATGTACATTAGTGCACTGCTGTTTGCAAAGGTACTATCGTTTCTCTCTTCTCTCCTCCCTTGCTTCCTTCCTTGTTTGCTTCCTTCCTTCTCCCACATCCCTCTGTAGAAACCAGACAGGTGATTCAAATGGAAGATATGATACCACCAATGAGTCTATTAAGTTATTCCCAGAAATGATCTTAATCTTGGCCACTTGGAAGAAGAATGTGCCAGTCCAAAGACTAATGAACAAATACAGTTCTGCAAACTGCCAAAAAGGCCTATTCCAATTTTTATTTGGAAACCATTGGAATGAGCTATTAGTGAGCCTATGATCTCATTGTGAAATAGGATAAGGCTAGACCTTCATGTGTTAATTGGCCCACTATAATTGAGGATACAATGGTGTTTTAAGTCCACAAATTTCAATCTGAACTTATATCCATGTACATGATTACAAATGAGTACTTGCACATTCCCAGGTCATGATTACCCAAGTAGTCATAGATCCTTGAATAAGGACTAAGGAAATCATCTACTTAAAATGAAGTTGTAAAGCTTTTTTTGTTTGTTTGTTTTGTTTTGTTGTTCTGTTCCTGGAGACCAGAACTCTCCATGAAGCAATGAAATCCAAGACTGAGAACTGTCTGTTTAAACTGAACAAGGGCATGTGACTTCTTAATTAAATGCCCTCAACTTTCTGATTATCTATCTTTGATTCAACTGGTTGCATTTGAAATGCATATCCTTGTTTGCTGAGAGAGAGTGAGCAAGCAAGAGCGAGAGTGAGAGAGAGAATGAGTGAGTTACTTTACTTTCTAATCTTTTCAATGCTCATATCAGCTGGACTGGATCAGGCTAAAACCAGGATCACAAGGCAATTTTGGTCTCCCACATGGGTTGTAGGAACTCAACTACTTGAGCCATAATTTGCTGCCTCCCAGGGTGTGAAAAAAGGAGCTGGAATTAGGAGTGCAGTTGGGACTCAAACCCAGGTGTTCTGATATGGAGTGTTGTCATCCCAAGCCGTATCTTAACTGTTAAACCAAACACCCACCCTTCTCTGAACCTTCTGATCCCTTCTTTCACTATGTACCATGGAAATTCTGGTAGTTTTAGTTTGTGTGTACCATTGCTTCTTCCAACTTTTTAATAAAGATTTTATTTATTTGAGAGGTAGAGTTACAGACAGTGAGAGGGAGAGACAGAGAGAAAGGTCTTCTTTCCATTGGTTCACTCCTCAAATGGCCGCAACAGCCAGAGCTGTGCTGATCCGAAGCCAGGAGCTAAGTTCTTCTTCCTGGTCTCCCACGCAGGTGCAGGGGCCCAAGCATTTAGGCCATCTTCTACTGCTTTCCCAGGCCATAGCAGAGAGCTGGATTGGAAGAGGAGCAGCCGGGACTAGAATCAGTGCCCATATGGGATGCCAGCACTGCAGGTGGAGGATTAACCTACTGTGCCGCCGTGCCAGCCCCCTTCTTTCAACTTCTAAAAGCCATTATAGCAGCATTTTACTTCTGTCCACCACGTACTTGACAGGTCAATAAATTTTATATTAATGGAGAGTGTTTCCATACAAATAAATACTCCTTCATCCAAATTCATGCTTTGACCACCCTCTCTAAAGCCAAGACCACAGGATCAATTCCTCTGTATTGTCTTTTTGTTCCTACTGAGCTGTGCTGGCCAGATTCTGCAACTTCCATGTGTACAGTCCTTTCTTCTCCTAGTAAACAGACCAAAGAATTTGCCAGCCAGTCAAACTGTGACTTTACCCTAGCTATTGGTCTGGTGGCCAGAAGGGAAGATGGAGGAGACTGGTAGGTTGAGAAGGAAAAAGGAAGTGGAATGTATGCTATCCTGTCATGCTATATGCAAAGGGGAAGTGATAGCTTTTAGTAGGAAGGAATAGGGCACTCCTGTGAGTTCAGATGAGACCCCATTTAAAGCCTCAGAGCCTTGCCCTTTCTAGTTAATGTCTTTAACTTGATCTTGACAATGTAGATATGCCAGGGTTGACAAAACTATCCTCTCTGGAACTCTGATGTATTTAAAACCACATTCTAGATTTCATCCTCAGCTTTTCTATCATGAAGCCCTCTGCCTTCTAAACTTTGCGCTGAATTTGAGATTACTCAATCTCAATAATTCATTGCCTTTCTCTAATGCTTTGATAGCTCTCAAAAATATCATTCCATGGTCTATAATCACTACTTTCCTAGAACCTTCAAATGTCTGGAATAGTGTAATTACCTATGAGTACATTTGTTTTCAGTATTCTGTCCCAATTTACTATTGATGAAAAATTTAACTTTCGCTTTGCCATGGCATTCTATGAGCTATCCAAATCTCACCTACCACTAGTAATGGTATCTCCAATGCCAACCTGCCAACGAGTTATAGAGCTTCAAAATCTGTAACCAGAGGGTCACAGAGCTCCATTTTAGGGCTACTTCTTGTGCCGACTGACTCAGGTCAGGCTTCCCAAGAAAGATGGTGAGATAGAGATTTGATTGGAGGTTTACAAATAGGGCTGTTGGGAAGAAAAACAGAGTAAAGAGAGCAGGATTAGGCAGAGGGGAAAGATGAACAGCAATTCAGTTCCAACAGAGGAAGCAGCCAATTCTATGGGAGAAGCTCTAGAGCTAGAATGGCCTGTTGCACGTGGCTGCTGTTCCACATTGAGACAAGAGGACTGTGCCTCGTATGTCCTGCACTGAGCAGTGGGGGCGTGCGAGCTGCTTCTGAGGTGTGGCAGTAAATAAGCTTGTGCATGGGAACTCTCTTGGGCAGAAGGCAATTGTTTCAGCAGTCCTCAGCTATTGCAGGCTAATTCTGGCAGCTGTGGCAATGTATTCCTTGTTCTCAAAGGATAGATATACCTGTGTGGGATACCAGGAAATTGATTACTCCATGTGTTTTAGTTGAACTGAAAGAGGTTCAGCAGTGAGTGCTCAAGTCAAGGTGTGAAAGAGAGAGAAATATATGATAAATCCTGATAGTTAAGCAGTTACAAGATCCAACAGGGCCTTTGCTTACAAAGACAACATCCAAAGAGTAGCAATATCCTGGGAACTGTTACATACAAATGTGAAAATCCAGGAAAAGCTCCTGGCACAGAATTATTGTGTCTGAGATAGTTGATATTCATCAGGAAGACATGTCACCTGAGTTTGAATCCTAGCCCCAACCTTTCTACAGGTAGGACTTCAGCCAAATTCCTTTGCATCCTCTGAAGCTTGGTAAAACCCTCACAGTGTTGCTATGAAGAGTGAGCAGGATGCTTTGTATAAAGCACTTTAATAGAGCTTGCTGCACTGTAAGTATCTGATACACTTTATCTATGATTCTCATTAGTATATGAATTAGAATTTAGGGTGAATGAAAGGATTAAGGAGAATTTGTAGAAGAAAAAGAGAAAAGATGATAGGACATCATCAGTGAAATATCAGGGAATGAAAATAGAATAAAAACTTGGAAAAAAGGAGGAAGAAAAAGCTAGAGACCATACTTCTTCCCTGGCTTCTGATTTTTTTTTCTTAATTTTTTTTTTTACCATTTTCTCAAATGTGCCCACCTGAATGTATAACAGATACCTGATATCACTGATCATAAATCTAAATTCTATAGAAATTCATTAGTTCCCTGATTCTCCAAATTAATGAGTGATAATATCACCTTTTAAGCACCCAGAGCAGTTCCAACTCAAATTTTAGTGCTGTTCCCTAGGACTTAAGAAGTAACCTTAGAGATTTTATTTCCTCACTAACAGTCTCACTAATCATCCACCAATGCTTAGTATCCCACATCCAAAATATCTTACAATATATTACTGTCACCTTCACTGTTGGCCATTTCTTCTTATTTTGCCTCCACCTTCATCTTTAACAGCAGTGTCCTTATGATATATTTCAAAAAGTGTATACGTCTTATATATTCATGTTTAGTCATGTCAGGCCTATGCTCAAAACCCTTTTTTGGCTTCCCATTGATTCCGAAATCCTTTGTAGCTTGCAAGGTCCTTGATGATCTGTCACATACGTGCCATCACTTCAATATTCATCTGACTTTCAAGGCATGTGAACTAGTGCAGGTACCCCAGACTCTTAGTGACCCCCAGATTTGATCTTACCTCTGTAACCCTGAAGAAACATATTGAATTAAATAAATATAGAAATATTTTTTCATTTTACTTTTTAAAATGTAGATATTAGAAAATGTTAATTTAGTGGCCGGTGCCATGGCTCACATAGCTAATCCTCTGCCTGCGGTGCCGGCATCCCATATGGGTGCCGGGTTCTAGTCCCAGCTGTTCCTCTTCCAGTCTAGCTCTCTGTTGTGGCCCAGGAAGGCAGTGGAGGATGGCCCAAGTGCTTGGGCGCCTGCACCCGCATGGGAGACCAGGAGGAAGCACCTGGCTCCTGCCTTCGGATCGGCACAGCGCACCAGCCATAGCGACCACCTGAGGGGTGAACCAACGGAAGGAAGACCTTTCTCTCTGTCTGTCTCTCTCTCACAGTCTAACTCTATCTGTCAAATAAAAAAAAGGAAAGAAAATGTTAATTTATTTATACGACTTGCATTAAATTTCTGTTTGACAGTGCTGATCCAGAAGATAAAAAAATTAAAAAAGAAAAATGGCTATAATTTATAATTATATGAATTGGAAATAATTACTATTAATGTTTGTGGTATATTTATTTCCAGAGATATTTTGATTGTTGTTGTTACATTGTGGATACCACTTTATGTTTTTGTCACTTCATATATCACTGGTATCTTTCCATATCAATAAAAAATACATCCTACAATATAACAGCATGCTTTGCTTACTTAGCATTTAATTCCTGTTTCCAGGTCACCACTTATACTGCAAGTGGTTCCTTTTCTATCTCCATGACTACACCATGAGCCCTTGAAGGTTATGAATTATCTTGTTTATTTCAGTATATGAACTGTATTCCAATTTACAATCAATGAAAGAATGAGTCAATAAATTAATGACTAATTAATGATTATGCTGAAAGAATATCTTGTGATTGCTCAGATTATATATATTTATACAGACTATATGTTATTATAAAAAATGATCCCCAACTCTGTGTTCTGATCATGATTACTCTTTTGTTTAAAGAATAATATCCCTTTTAGGCATACTGCTGTAATATGCAAGTGGAGGTATCACGACCTGTCAGTAGTCTGACAAAAAATAGAGAGTTAGAAGGAAAGTAAATTGATAGATCCAGAGCTGGAAATCAATGTATGATATTCAGTACTTGAACGGAGCACTAGTATCAAATCACCTGAAAAGGAACTCTATTGAGAATTGGGTTCCTATGACAGTGGAAACCTGAAAGACAATTCCCTGTGCGTTCCGGGACAGCAGTCAAAAAGATCAAGTCTGGAAGATGAAAAGGGAGAATTTCAATAAGAAATCAGGAGCCTATATCTGGAAACTGTCAGTGACAACTTGCTAGTAACTCAGCACTGTGGTCCTAGTACCTGCCGCAGAGCCTGCAGTATAGTGTAAGTGCGACATGAGTATCCATTGCTTGAATGAAAACGGAAATGAAAACGGAATGTATAACTCAGTGTGTTTTAAGTCCCATGTGACAAGGGTTAAGTCTGCCCAGTTCAGGGCACGATCCCAGTGCTTTTTAGAGTGTCTAACATATCATAGGTGCTTACCACAACTGGTAGAATAAATGAATGGGGAAATAAAACAGCGAGAGACAGAGAAATGGTTTCAGATTAAGGCATTACATTGTGAATTAAAGTTGAGATAAAAATTTGTGATCTAATGAGTAGTATTCTGTTTTTTATTGTGGGATTATTTTAAAATCTGGTTTAGTAACTTGTACTCTAAAGAGCTGAATGAGCGAGGGTGCCACACGGTGCTATCTGAGAAACATTGGTAAAGTGGCAGACTAGCTGCACAAGGTCAAACTTATGTAGTCTGAATACTAGTCAAGTTGATTACTATACAAGGAGATGACTGAAAATGAATGCTGTTTTTTAATAAGTTTTTTTTTTTCAGTTTCATAGCAAAATGGAGCAGGAGACAGAGCGGCATGTCACATACTTCTGCCCCCTGACATGCAGAATATCCCATTGTCAACATGAATATTTTTTATTTGCCATTTGCCATTGGTAAAGTTTGTTAACTGTGTGCTAAAGTCCACTGAGGTAGCATATTGAACTCACACAGCACAGAGAGATATTCACTTTTTTTCCATGATCTCATAGCTTTGTAAAGCCAGTTGAGGAAAAGCAGGTTTCAGGGTGGGCACTGTGGCATGGCGGGTAAGGCTGCCACCTGAAGTGCCAGCATTCCATACGGTGTCAGTTCAAGTCCCAGCTGTTCCTCCACACGGAACAGGCCTGGGATAGGCCAAAGCCAGGAGCTAAGAACTTCATTCTGGATTCCCACATAAATGGCAGGGGCCCAGAGACTGAAGTCATCATCTACTGTCTCCCAGATGAATTAACAGGATGCTGGATCAAAAGCAGAGGTGCAACTGGACTCCAGACACTCAGATTCAGAATGGGGATGTCCCTAGCGGGGGCTTACCTGCTGCACCACAACACCTGCTCTTATTCATCTATTTCCTTAGTACTCAGTACTTACTTCACACTCAAGGAGCTGGAAAATACCAACAGATAATTTGGCAATGGTCTCTGCTCAATGAAACGTATGTTTATATCAGAAGTCATGACCAAATGTCTTTTGTTATGAAAATAGACCAAAAAATAGATGTAAAGGGATTGTTTAAAGGGTTTGATAAAGTAATAGACTTCTGCCAGAATGGTTTGCTAGGGAAGGTTTATAATCTGCTTCTCTAAAAGTCTTTAGAAACAGCGCAGATTCTCAGCTATGTGAGAAGTCGGATGCCACCTCCAACTGGTGGTGACAAGACGAGGTTCAAGAGTCAAACTGGAAGCCTGAAACTCTTATGTGGCATACCAAAAATTCCCAACATTTCTCTCAGATCAACCAGGTTCAGTCCAGAACTGACCAAATCAATACCATTATTTGTCCTTTACAAGTATGTGTGTGTGTGTGTGTGTGTGTGTTAAGAGGGAGTTTTTATTATGTTCCTGATTGGTTTCATGGCTGGAAAATTGAAAGCTGAACAGTTAAGATCCTTGACTGATATCCTGCAACAGGATGAGCCAGGATATTCAATACAGACCCTTAGACTCTTTCTGCCACTGGTCTCTGTGGCCACCAAGCTCATTACCCCCTGGGAAAGAGAAGGACACTGATACATAAGGATAATCCTGTACCAGATGAAGGGATTGTTGGGGTCAGCTTTCTGAGAGCATTGCTCAGGGGTTAGGCCACAGGTGTTGAGAAGAGTAGATTTTATGTGTATATTGAGAAGATGATGGCAAGGATGCATTATCAGGGGACAGCAGGATGAGGGAGTTGACAGGACTACACCTCAGCTCTCAGTTCAGACTCAGGGTGAGAGAGGCAATGTGTTTGTCACTGTGCTGGGGGTGGAGAACCTCAGACACTTCCCTCTGTAGGGAGGAGTAGAGAACAAATGAGCTTCCAGTCTAAGGCAGCAGCCTCCACCTCCTGGAGCTGATAAGTTCCTTAAGTTCCCTGCCTCCCTCTAGCCCTGTTTTATCCACCTGTCATTTCAGGAAGGGAGGGCGGGGAAGCAGCCCTGGAAACCCCAGCGTTGTTAGTCATGTGCAAAATGAATCTGTAAATATGACACAGATGGCACAGAGTGGGCATATTTCAAGTGCTGTGAGGGAAAGGGATCGACAAACCAAGAAGACGTGGGTTAGATAGGAAAAGAAGGGAGGGAGGAAAGCCGTGGCTGGCAGCAGCCCTCAAACAGGAAGATCCATTGCTTTGCAGAGAAGGGAGCAAGGAGGCAAGGTGGAAACAGGGCTTGCTGAGTATAAACGGCAGTAGCAAACTTAGACTGCACGGTAGTGAAAATAATCCTTGCTGAAGAAAAATGGCCACCAAACTCTCCTTTACTGCCTTCAGGTTTGCTGTTGCTTTATTCTTTTAATTTTTCTGTTTGCACTAGAGAAGGGGAGATTGGTAAATATTTTAAATCAGGACTGCCCCTAAAAGCCAGATGTTAAACACCAAAGAGCACATCACTGATAAGAATCCTCTAGAGTATTTATTGAAAGGTCAGGTTTGTGGGTCTGTCTACAATGATTCTAATTCAATAGTGTGAAATTGGGGCCAGGGCCTTGCGTTTGCCACTAACTCGCTCTGTGATACCAGTGTGAGTGGTCTAAGACCCTACTTTAAGAAACATCATTTTCCAAGGTTAATGCTTTAATCTAGCACCCTGGGACATCTAGAGTAAATAAATGCTTGTTTATTTGGCTGGTCCAGATTTTTTTTAAATAATCACAGTAACAGCAGTACTGGTATAGATACTTTTCCTTTTCCCATGAGGATTTCTTCTAACTTAGGAATTCATTTAGGACATAAACAGAGTCCCAAAGAAGTACCAAACATTGTAGAATTAGCTAAATAGAGTATACTAGCTGTGGACTTAAATGTAAAAGTCTATTTTAAAAATATAGTTACAACTACAGTATGGTTCTTGAGCTTTCTATTTATATCTATGTTAAGAATTTTTGAATCCTCAAAACGAATTGGTTGGGACAGTGTTCTCTCAAGGTCCTTGAAGAGAACCTCTTGATTTTATGATCTTTGTTTTCTTCGTTCTCTCTCTGACCCTGTTGTTGAAGTCAGAGGCAATATGAGATAGGATGTGTATACTGACACGGTACTGAGTGGTGACATCACAGCTCAGTAATCATATACCTTTGGGAAAGCTACTAATGTCTTTGAACACCAGTTCCTTGTTAAGATGGTGACTTTTTCATAGAAATGATTATTAAAGATAATTAATATTAAGCATTTGGTCCAGGCTGTATCTACTAAATAAATAATTTATTATTCTGCCATATAGTGGCAGAGTGCAGAGATACAAGTAGCTTATGGCATCTCTAGACACAGTTTCTCAAAATTGAGTCCTTGATGTATATTCTGCCTCAATTATGCAAAGTGAAGTAATCTTTTCTGTTGCACCTGCTATTTCTGTTTTTGTTCCTGATGTTTATTGCATAGACCCAAGCAACATGGAAACTTTAAGACATACAACACATACTCATATCCCCACATCACCCCCTAGACCATGGCTGCCTGTTCCTTGCTGTGGCGAGAGCTTCCTGAACCAACAGCTTTCTGAACGATAAATGCTAATTACTGCAAAGTCTTTCTCTCATTGGCTCTGTCTGCAGATTTCTTCCTGCAAAGGAACTGACTGCTTTTGCAACTGAATTTGGTCTAATTGAAGATTATCTATCTCAAATTTTGTAAGTATCTAGGGATTATACCCCTTTATCCCATAGCAACATGTATTTATATTCATTCTCCCAAAGTTGCATTGAGCACCTACCACATGTAAAGAGGTTAATATCTGCTGATGGAGACAGACATGGAGAATGCTAATATAAAGGGAGAATCAAGTGTGGGGACTGAGAGAGACAGGCTGAATGTGGCCTGGGAACAGAAGAAGTTGATCTAGAGCCGGTTCTCATCTGGATTATTTTAAAAGCTACCCAGCAGTCTCTCCGCTCTGCCCTTATTCTCGGTAGTCCCATTTTTCACTCCTCATTCAGAGTCATCCTTTAAAAATAGAAGACAGATGATGTCCCTCCTTCTGAAGACAGGAAGAATTTCCCTTCTTATTCAGAGAAATAGAAGGCCTTTCCACGATCCGGACAGTCACCCTATGAGGCTGATCTTCTTTCCCACTAGCCTTCCTTCATTGACTATGCTTTTGTATTTTGGATTCTTTATGGTTTCTCAAGTATGATGCTATGCTTTGAATGTATGTGGCCCTCCAAAATTCACATGTGTCACAACTTAATGTGACAGTATTAAGATGTGGGTAACTTAGAAAAGGAGTAAGTCATGAAAATGCAGCCCTCCTGGAAGGTATTCGTGAACTTATAGAAGTCCTAGCCCTGGCTGTTGTGGTCATTTGGGGAATGAACTAGTGTATGAAAGATTCATCCGCGCCCCCTCCCCTTTGCCTCCCTCCATTCAAATAAACCAATAATTAATTAAATAAATAAACCTTTATTTTTTTAAGATTTATTTTTATTTATTTGAAATACGGAGTTACAGAGAGAGGTAGAGACACAAAGAGAGGTCTTCCATCTGCTGGTTCACTCCCCAGATGGCCGCAACGGCCGGAGCTGTGCTGATCCGAAGCCAGGAGCCAGGAGCCTCTTCCAGGACTCCCACATGGATGCAGGGGCCCAAGCACTTGGGCCATCTTCCACTGCTATCCCAGCCCACAGCAGAGAGTTGAATTGGAAGAGGAGCAGCCGGGACTAGAACCAGCACCCATATGGGATGCCAGTGCTTCAGGCCAGGACGTTAACCCGTGGTGCCACAGCGCCGGCCCCAATAAATAAAGCTTTAAAAAAAAGAACTCAATTCAAGTCTCCCATGTGAGTGACAAGAACCCGATTGCTCCAGCCATCACCACTGCCTCACAGAGTCGCCATTGGCAGGAAGCTGGTGTCAGGAGCCAGAGCCTGAAATCAAACCCAGATACTCTGAAATGGGACATTTTAACTCAACCACTAGGCCAACCGCATGCTCCCTGACAGCACATTTCTTATCTGGAGCATTTGCTCTTAGGTAAAATCATAGTGGAGACACCAATAATACAGTCCAGGTTGTATATGCTACAGTGTTTCCTCTTTGCTGATGGGATGTGTTTTTAAGCCAACTAGCTCTATTCCTCCTGCTTTTCCAAGCTACTGTTGTAGGAACAACACATGCACTCTCAAGAAAACATGCAATAATGGATAGGCAAAGGGAAGTCTAAACTTAGATTCAGAAAACTATCAAAAAGCATTTCTCTAAATGAAATCAGCTCTGGGAATGAGTTTACTAAAAGATGCCAATCATGTACGTTACTTGTACAGTTCTTACCATCCCATTCTGAGTCATCTACATTCAGATCTTTTCCAATTGACAAAATGCTCATATTTGTATAAACAAAAAACTTTGCTGAATGGCTCATCCCAGAACAAATGATGGTCTGCCTCAAAGATAATTTTCATTTATATTCTAGAAGGTAGAGACTGATGATAACTTTCGAATTTATTTATTTATTTTAAACATTTATTTTGAAAGATTTACAGAGAGAGAGAGAGCGAGAGCGAGAGTGAGAGAGGATCTTCCATCTGTAGGTTCACTCCCCCAAATGGCTGCCGCAGCCAGTACTAGGCCCTGCCAAACTCATTAGCCATCTGGGTCTCCCATGTGGGTGGTGGGGGCCCAAACACTTGGCCATATTTTGCTGCTTTTCCCAGGCCATTAGCAGTGAGCTGAATCACAAGTGGAGCAGCCAGGTCGTGAACCAACGCTCATATTGGATGCTGGCATTATAAGCGACAGCATTATACACTATGCCACAATGTCAGCTCCTGCTAGTAACTTTTAAAAATAAAATTATTTATTTATTTTTACCTTTTAAAATATTTTTTAAAAAGGGATAGTTGTTTGACGCAGTGGTTAAGATGTGCCTGGGACACGTGCTTCTATATCATCACGCCTGGGTTTGCATTTGACTCCACATCGAATTCTAGTTTCCGGCTAATGCACTCTTGGAGGCAGCAGATGATGACCTTAAATATTTGGGTTCTTGTCACCCACGTGGAATAGCAGTATTGAGTTTCCAGTTCCTAATTTCAGCTTAGTTTTACCCCCACTGTGGGATTTCTCTCTCCCTCTCCCTCCCCCTCTCCCTCTCTCGTACTCAAATTTAGTCTATACTCTGTTACAGTGTAATTATCAGATCTCAGATCCTGAATATTTTCTTTATTTCCCAATAGCACTTAGAGCTACATGTCCCTGAAATTAAAACTTAACTATTTTATCCCAATATAATGGGAAATAGAAGGATAAAATGAGAAGGTTTCTTCAGAAGGGAATATTTGTTTTTGTCACCTTGTTTTTTGTTTTAATTTTATTGAAATAACAATATTTGGATAAATTTAATTTCTATTTTTTGTTTATAATCACCTGGGAAAACTCTTTGATTTTTTTTATTTAGTCACTAAAACTAATATTGTATTAGCAGCTTAATAATGGAAGCATGATTCAGAGTTGGTCCCTTCATAATTCATAGTTGGAAGAGTTAGGCAAGAGCAAACTGAAATGTAAATATCTGCTGGGGCATAAAATTGAGTCCTTGTAGTACTAATGACTTTTGTTTTAAAATTTCAGCAAAACTTCTTGAAAGAATTATCCTTCCCACTATCTCTCCTTATTGTTACCAGTTAGTTTTCAACTCAGACAAACCTACTTTCCAGCCCACTACTCCTCTGTGGCTCCTATTGGTGGTCACCCTTACTGCCAAAACCAATGGTCATATCTCTGAGCACAACTTACTTGGCCTCCTGGGAAAATTCAGATTGCTTTATTGTTCCCTTTTCAATTTGATCCCAAACTCTCTTGTTTTCCCCCGAACCATACAGCTTTTTTGTTGGCTGCTTGGCCTCTACTAAATGAAGGAATTCAGTGATCCTCTGTACCTTTCTCTTTCTTTTCTTCCTGTGTGTGATCTGAGTCCTATAATTACTTACTGTGATAACCAAAAAGTTACATTTCCAACTTGGACCCCTCCCCTATATCACAGCCTAATGTATCCAATTTCCTATTTAAACATATCAAAATGAAAGCCTTGATTCCTCCAAATATTATCTTCCCATGTCTTCTTTCAGTATGATGTCCCCATTCACTCACCAAAGCCTAGTTGATACCCTTGATTCTCTTGCTTATAATTACCCATATCCAACATCTCTAACTCTATTGTCTCTCCTTAATTCAAGCTATCAGAATCTAACTGTGTTGCTGCAAAAACCTCTGACTAGATCATTTTCCTTCCCGTAATGTGGTCTCTACATAGCAAAGTGACAAGTTTAAAATCAAGTAAGGACCGCTCTTGCTTTGTACTGCATTCCAAGTTGTTCTTTGTGGTCTTCAAGCTCCTGTATGATTTTGTCATTCCTAAATCCATCTCCTTCCTTTGCTTTACTCATGTTGTCCCCTCCCCCCCCCCCCAAGTGCCAAGCATATTCCTATCTTAGGGTGATCAAATTCTGTTTCTTCTGCCTGGAACAAGTTCCACCTGTATCTTCACATGATGCATTGCTTACTACTTAGATCTTGGTCCAATAGTTACTTCCTCTAAGAGTCTTCCCTGACTAAGCCAGGCATCCCAGAATCCCTCTTTCATGTCATCTTGGATACTACGTAGCATGACCAGAAATCTTGTTCATTTGCTTAGAATATATCTGTCCCTCACTCTCATTAGATTGTGAGCTCCACGAAGGTATTAACCAGTGTTTAATTAAGTGCTTGTCAGATAAAAGAGCCTCAAAAAGTATTTTGAGGAATTTTAGAATGATTACAAAGCACATATTAGAGCCAAAGTAATAGCATACAGGAAATGGAGTGTTTCTTTTTTTTTTTTTTTTTTTTTTTTTTTTGACAGGCAGAGTGGACAGTGAGAGAGAGAGACAGAGAGAAAGGTCTTCCTTTTGCCGTTGGTTCACCCTCCAATGGCCGCCGTGGCCAGCGCGCTGCGGCCAGCGCACCGCGCTGATCCGATGGCAGGAGCCAGGAGCCAGGTGCTTTTCCTGGTCTCCCATGGAGTGCAGGGCCCAAGCACCTGGCCCATCCTCCACTGCACTCCCTGGCCACAGCAGAGAGCTGGCCTGGAAGAGGGGCAACCGGGACAGAATCCAGCGCCCCAACCGGGACTAGAACCTGGTGTGCCGGCACCGCTAGGCGGAGGATTAGCCTAGTGAGCCACGGCGCCGGCCGGAAATGGAGTGTTTCTACCTGAAACATATATATATGAATGATTATAAGAGGTTGGTGGGTGGGAAGCTTCTGGGTGCCTGTTGATTTAGTTGATTCTCACTGAAGGAACAGATCTTCAGTTAAAAAAAAAGTTTGTGAGAAAATCCAAAGAATTCAGATGTAGATACTGAATGGAGAGTGATAAGGTAAAAGAAAGAAGACTCTAACTATGCCTTAGCCACATCCCTACCACTTGGGACTAAGTCTATACAGGAGGAAGTCACCAGAAGAAGCAAATTTATTTTCGTTTCTTTGTTTTCAGCATGTTGGTAAAGCAGAAGGACACAATCAATGCCCAGGTAGAAAAATGAGACATTGTGTTGGGACACGATCATCTCAGGATCTCTGTGCACCTATGGCTCCAGTATGGTTTGGGGTACAGGTGATGATGGTTCCTGTGACATCTCATGGGTATATATCTTTGAGAGACCTTGGAAAGAGTCTTTTTGGCAGAAAGTCAGAGTCCTCACTTCTAGGTTGTACTCCCTGAGGATTAGCTATTGTCTCAGACCACCATGTTCACAAATGGCTGTAGCAGAACCAAATACCATATTCTCTTTTATTCACACCCATCGAGAAAATAAATGATAGCTTATGGCTAAAAAACCTAAGAAAACTTCTCACTCTCTCTCATGAAATTCAGCTCAGTCATTGGCCTGTCCTTGCATCAGTCACCCTGGTCAAAAGAAAGGTGATATGATAAAAAACTGAGTGCTGAAAACTCCACATATAGCGCTCAGGGGTGACAGCCCATGAACTGAAATCTGGAACAGTCAGGTAGCCATTTTCTGAAAGCCTAAGGTTTTTTCATTCTTTCATCAGCATTTCCTGATGTTCCTAGGTAGAGGACATACTACAGGGAACAAACACGCACAATCCTTTAAGTAGCAATAAAATTCCCAATATTTTATTTATTTAAAGATTTATTTATTTTAAGATCAGAGTTATGCAGAGAGAGGAAGAGACAGAGAAAGAGATCTTCCATCTGTTGGCTAACTCCCTAAATGGCTGCCATGGTTGTAGCTGGGTGAGGCCCAAGACCTGCCAGGTCTCTCACATGGATAACAGGGGCCCAAGCACTTGGGCCATCTTCCACTGCTTCTGCTAGGCCATTTTCAGGGAGTCAAGCATCTGAGAATTGAACTGGCACCCATATGGGATGCCAGTATCACAAACAATGGCTTTACCTGTTATGCCACAACTCCGGCCCCTAAAATTCCCAATATTTGAAAGTCACATAGTTACCATATGTCTCCATCCTGGAATATAATCTTCTTTTATGGACATAGGGGATATAACTAAATTAACTTCCTCCATACCACAGAAGAGAGGAGCTATTTAGCAGAGCTCCAGTGTTCCACATTTGTAAATTTTGCAGGATGTGACTCTGGCTGCAAAAAGCTACAATCTCCCAGAGCAATCCTAACCTTTCCTCTGAACTCAGAAGATGTCAGCTGCTGGAACTGTTTGTCTTTGTCTAATATCTAAGCATATGTGTGAACAGAAATGAGACTGAGGGCAGAAACACGGATGATGGGGTCATGGCTTCCCCTAGATACCAGAGAAACTTTACTTATGCCCTCCCGACAGAGGCACACTGAATGCATTTTAATATGGTGCTACTCCCTGCAGATATTTCATTTTTAGGCTACAGTGGGAAGGTGAGGCACCAGAATGAAGAATACATTGGGGCCTGGGGGCTTATTAAAAATAAGGACAAAAGCTAATAAACCTTTCACTTTTAAGGGAATGTGAATCATATTAAACACCCTAGCTTTCTTGAGCAAACTGAAAAACAAAATTCAGCATGAATTATTGATCTTTACAAAGACAAAAATTAGCATTCCACGTTTATGCCTAACTCCCATTCTCATTTTCACAGTAACTCAACAGTTTCTTTCACATCCATGAGTCTGCCCTTCGGCTGACTGCTACCTAATACTTTTATTTTAACTTTCTTTGTTATTCTCATTCTTTCCCTTCTTATTTTGTCCCCTTCTCTGTCATTATCTCTCCCCCTTCCATTCTTTTTCTCTCATTCTCTTACTCTTCCTCTTTTGCCTCCTTTTCTGCTTCAGTCTGTATCCTAGCAACAGCTATTTCAATTAAAAAAGGAAGGGAAGGGCCACTAGTGTTGCCAAGGTTACCAGCATTTCCTGTTGCCACTGGAGGAAGTAACCTGTGAGTTGAACATAATGGAATCATATGCTATGACAGACAACTTCCTTGGCTTACATCCGCCTTCCTCCTCCACATCCAGAAACAATGAGGCTTCCATATCAAAAAGTTTTACAGTCTAAGAGTGTCATAGATGTTACCATGATGTGAGAAACTACTTTACAGCCCATACATTCATAGAAAAATTTAGGGAATATAAAACAGAAACAATGACAATAATTAGATTTTGACATCATTTTAGAGGGTAGTGATTCTATTCATTTTAATATACTGTCAAATTTCTAGTAACAATAGAAAACCAGTACTGTAGTTGGTCAACAGAGCCCATTCTGTCAAATAACAAAGTATTATATACATTTGACTTTCAAAATTTTGAAAACTGGGCCAGCACTGTGGTGTAGTGGGCTAAGCCTCCACCTGCAACACTGGCATCCCATATGAGCACAGGTTCTAAGTCCCAGAAGCTCCTCTTCCGATCCAGCTTTCTGCTGTGGCCTGGGAAACTAGTAGAAGATGGACCAAGTGCTTGGATTCCTGCACCCACGTGGGAGACCTGGAAGAAGCTCCTGGCTCTTGGCTTTGGATCAGCCCAGCTCCAGCCTTTGCAGCCATTTAGGGAGTGAACCAGTGGATGGAAGACCTTTCTCTCTATCTCTCCTTCTGTCTGTAATTTTACCTCTCAAATAAATGAAATATTTTTAAAAAATATTATAACCATAGTGATTTGTGGTTAACAACCATCATTTAGGCCCTATATCCAATTTAAAACACAAAAAATGTTTCAAGTTTCTTCAAATTCTCCCTACCATAAAAAATTAAAAATTCATTTTCTGTTCAAGAAAAATGGCTATTAATAACCAGGAACTCATTCAA
The DNA here is from genome assembly GCF_964237555.1 of Oryctolagus cuniculus. Lineage (NCBI taxonomy): Eukaryota > Metazoa > Chordata > Mammalia > Lagomorpha > Leporidae > Oryctolagus > Oryctolagus cuniculus. The sequence continues at coordinate 71,585,447 of NC_091435.1, read as the reverse complement.
AGATTGCTTGATCTCAGTATAAGGCACAAACATGAGGTACAGAAGAACTAAGACCAACACATATGTTTGTCTCCAGTTCTAAACTATTTGCTCAGATGAGTCAGATTTTAAAATGTACAGTTTTCCTAACATCCTAACACCTATACCGTGGTGGAATGAGAAGGCCATGCCAAGATGGCCACTGGCAAGTGAGCATCAGTTACTCAGGAATGGCTTTGAAACCCACCTGGCAACGGAGCCTGCCTGGCAACAGGCTTTGCTTGGATGGCTTTGGATATTGCCTGGCAACAGGCTGTGATTGGTTAGGGCATAAACCACTCCTTGACTGGATTGGCTGCCTTGGCTATATAAGTTGTTGTACCAACTGAAATAAACGAGTCTGCAGGCTGCTCGCCTCTGGCCTGCTTTCACTCGACTCCCGGGGTCTGTGTGGTGATTCCACGCCTCTTGCCCCTACCACACTCCTCATCTCAGAACAAATCAACCACAACATCATACCACCTTATGACGCTATTATACTGCCATTATAATTCCTTATTTCATTCCTACAATGGTTCTATAAGGGTGTACTCTTCACATTTTTACACATCATCAAACTGAAAACCAGAGAGTTTAATTGACTTAAGTGGCAGAGGGTGTGGTGTTAGGTCTTTTGATTCTTATTTATTCTTAGCCCCTTGCACAGTACTTTCCTTTTACCAGGTGCTGATACAATGTTATATACTATGCTCTATACATGATTTATTTTGTACTCAAACCCATGTCAGATTTTTAAACCCCAAAGTCATAAGTTAATGGTATTAAGAGGGTGGAAACTTAGTACAATTATGGTATTTAGCAGGTGTCCTAGAGGGAGGTCTTCAGGTTATTGTGAGTGTGCCATCCATCGCAAGTTAATTCTCACAAGAGGGCTATCATAAAAGTCTGAGGAAGTTCCAATCTCCCTCCCCCCTCCCCTCCCACCTTCCTTGCTTACCATGTGCTCCTTCCTCTACCCATGCTCCACACTCTACCATTTGTGCCCTCACCAGGGCACAACCCAATGGGACCACCCAAACTTGGAGTTCAAGATCCAGAACTGTGAGTTATATAAATGTTTTCACTTTATAAAGTGAGTTTTTCCAGGTATTCTGTTGTAAATGAATGAAAAGCTAATACAATACCTATGCATGGTTCTTACTCTTTCCTGCTTTCCTTACTTCCTTAACAGCTTCTCCTGGAAGAACATCTTCAGTAAGCCACTCTCACAGGAATTCTCCTCTGAGATTTTACTTCTAGAGAACCTGGCCTAAGAAAGGTCAGAGCTCTACAATGAAAATTATAAAACATTAAAGAATGAAATAGAAGAAGACACAAAAATATGGAAAAATCTTCCATATTTGTGGAATGCAAGGATTAATATCATCAAAAATATCCATACTACCAAAAACAATTTACAGATTCAATACTACCCCATTCAAAATACAATGACATTTTTCTCAGATCAGGAAAAAAATGCTAAAATTCATATGGAAACAGAAGAGACCCCGACTAGCTGAAGAAATCTTAAACAACAAAAACAGAGCCTGAGACATCAAAATATCAGATTTCAAGACATACTACAGGACAGTTATAATCAAAACAGTCTGGCACTGGTATAAAAATAGACATGTAGAATAATGGAACAGAATACAATCGCCAGAAATCAATCCACACATCTACAACCAACTGATCTCTGGCAGACAAGCTAAAATCAGTCCCTGGGAAAGGACAGTCTCTTCAACAAATGGTGTTGGGAAACTTAGATCTGCATGTGCAGAAATATGAAATAATATCCCTTTCTTACCCCCAATTCAAAAATCAACTCAAAATGGATCAAGATCTAAATCTATGATCTGATACCTCAAATTACTAGAGTAAAACATTGGGAAAACTCTGCAATACACTGGCATAGATAAAGACTTCCTGGAAAAGATCCCAGAAGCACAGGCAATCAAAGCAAAAATAGACAAATGGGATTACAACAAGCTAAGAAGCTTATGCACTGCAAAGGGAACACTTAAACAAAGTCAAGAAGCAAGTGAAAGAATGGGATAAAACATTTGCATACCATGCAACTGGTGAAGGATTGATATCCAGAATCTATAAAGAGTTCAAGAAACTCAATAACAACAAAAACAATACAAAGTTAAGAAATGGGCAAAGGAATTGAGCAGGCATTTTTCAAAAGAAGAAATTCAAATGGCCAACAGACACATGAAAAATGCTCAGGACCACTAGTCATCAAGACAATGCAAATCAAAACCATAATGAGGTTTCACGTCACCTCAGAATGGCTCTCATACAGACATCAACAAACAATAAATGCTGGCAAGGATGTGAGGAAAAAATGTACCCTAATCCACTGTCAGTGGGAATGTAAACTAGTATAGCCATTGTGTAAGACAGTATGGAGAGACCTCAGAAATCTGAAAATAGATCTATCATATAACCCAGCAATCCCATTTCTGGGAATTTATCCAAAGGAAGTGAAATCAGTATATGAAAGATGTATCTGTAGCCCTATGTTCATTGCAGGTCAATTCACAATAGCTAAGATATGAAATCAACACAGATGTTCATTAACTGTTAACTGGATAAAGAAAATGTGGTATATATGCACTAAAAATGAATGGAATTCTATCCTTTGCAACAAAATGGATGCAACTGGAAACCATTATACTAGGCAAAATAAGTCAGTTCCCAAAAGACAAATATCATAGGTTTTCCCTGATCTGTGATAAGTAATGGAGTTCTGAAAAATATAAGAGTGAAATGGACATTTTGATATTTGATTATTGTTTACAGCCCTTGTCTCTACAGTTAAGGAACAGTGTTTTTTTTTTTTTCTTCTGTTTTTTGAATTCTTTACTTAGTAAAGGATTAAGATTATGATTACAAAATAAACTGAAAGTAAGTCATTGGAAAAATTATAAGAAAGGAAAATAGAGGAAGAGGAGTGGGAATGTGGGTGGGAGGGAGGGTAGTATGGGCAGTATCACTATGCTCCTAAATTTGTATATGTGAAATACATGAAATTTTTTCACATTATATAAATTAAAAAATGGACAACAAAAAAATAAAGATAGAATTTTTAAGATGTATTTATTTATTTATTTGAAAGTCGGAGTTACACAGAGAGAGGAGAGGCAGAGAGAGAGAGGTCTTCCATCTGCTGGTTCACTCCCCAGTTGGCTGCAATGGCCAGAGCTGCGTCAATCTGGGGCCAGGAGCCAGGAGCTTCTTCTGGTTCTCCCACGTGGGTACAGTGGCCCAAGGACTTGGGCCATTTTCTCCTACTTTCCCAGGCCGTAGCAGAGAGCTGGATCAGAAGTGGAGCAGCGGGGTCTCAAACTGGTGCCCATATGGGATGCCGGCACTTCAGGCCAGGGCATTAATGTACTGTGCCACAGCACCAGCCCCAAGATAACTTCATTCTTCATGACTTCAGCTTTTACTACTTCTTCTTCTTTACCCTTTCTTTAGGGGAGTGGCAATGATCTATATTGTTGTTAGTTCCCTGTTATTTGGTAGTCTTGATGGTTGCCTTAACCATGCTCACATTTCCTGTACAAATAGTTCTTTAATTAAAGTCTCATGACATATCTTAGTTGATTTCTGTTTGATGTAGATACTGTGAGTTCCTAAGTAATGTTCACAATTTTACAATGGCTTCCCTGCAACCCATTCTCCATACAGTGGCAGGAGTGACATTTGATTACTTTTTAATAAGATCACATCATTCTCTATGTAAAACTGTCATTGGCTCCCCACCTTGCATAGATGGTATCCCTATTCTCTACCATGATGTAGGAAGTCTTTCATACTCCAGGTGATAAATTCACCCTCAGATCGGAACTCTTCCTTCCCAATATAGTTATGTTGTAGAAGCAAACCTCATGCCACTTCCAGCACATGCTGGACTGCATTTCACCTTTGTGCTTTAGCTCAACTCATGCTTCTCTTAACTCCTCCACACATCCCTGGTCCCTCCAATTCAAGTGACTAGCATATCTCCAGGAAGACAGAAATCCTAGAGGATGTGGATTACTCATTGCTTCAACTGTTATAATCTCAGTTTCAGTCTGACACAGAATATAAAATTTGTTGAATGAATGACTTTTTTTAAGATTTATTTATTTATTTGAAAGTCAGCATTACAGAAAGGCAGAGAGAGATGGAGAGATGGAGAGATGAGGGGGGAGAGAGAGAGAGAGAGATCTTCCATCCACTAGTTCACTTCCACTTCCCACATGGCCAAAACAGCTGGAGATGCACTGATCTAAAGCCAGGAGCCAGGAGCTTCCTCCAGGTCTCCCACATGGGTGCAGGGGCCCAAGGACTTGGGCCATCTTCTACTGCTTTCCCAGGCCATAGTAGAGAGCTGGATCAGAAATAGAGCTGCTGGGGCTGGAACCAGTGCCTACATGGATGCCAGCACTGCAGGCAGTGGCCTTACTTGCCATGCCACAGCACAGGTCCCCAAATGAATGACTTTTCAGACAGAATATTTTCTTCTATTATGCTGATGTACCTTGAGAAATCCTCAGAAGTCACTGGAGATACCTTTGAAAATTGAACTAGTACTGTTCATAACTGCTATTGAGTTGCACCAATTGGTACCAAGCACTTGGTAAATGTTTTATTTCATCTTTACAATGAAAACAGGTTCTATTTTAGTTTTTCTTGAATAAGAGAAAAACAAGGCTCAGGAAAATAAGAAATGTCCCCTGGACAGAGAATTAACAAGGAGTTGACTTGGGGTTTGGGTGCTTTCGTGTCTTTCTGCAGTCCCAGGACTGTGTTCTCTCTTTTACAGAGACGCAACTGTGCTGTACTGTAAAGTAGTCGAGCACTTAACACCTCCTGTGGGCAAAGCCCACGATTCGCAAACTCCTGGTCAATATAAAGGGCATCACATTGATTCCACATACTCGTGTTTATGTTACCTCCTCAAAAATTCAGTTGTATAACCAAAACTTTATATGTGCAATATTTCTAGGTATTTATAGGAGAAAGCATTTTGTTTGGGGGCATCTCATCTGAAGAGATGTGAGAACTAGAGACACTGAGACACTTACATAGGATGAATAAATCCTTAATAGATACTATATACAATAAAACACTCATGGAACATTACTTCCCTGTTTGAGCTACAACAACAGTCTGCATTCCTAGGCATGTGCTTCACTAGAGCTCTTGAGAACGCAGCGAGGCCCTGATCACATGCTGATCACACACACAGAGCTAGATTCAGACAATTAAAGATGTGATTTGTTTTCGCTGCCAGCAGATCTTGATAACTCAATGGTAGCAGTAGTTAATGTGGCATTTTATAAGCAACTGTGAATTATCCATGGTAAGTGACTAATAATAAATTAGTACAGTTATACATAGCATAAAACACACAAGAAAACAGTCTACAAATGGGAGATCATGCCAGAGCATGAAAAAGAGGAAGTTTTAATTGGGTTATATAAAATCAAAGACTGAGCCACTCAGGGAGGTGCATCTACCTTCCTTTTGACTTTTGCTCAGGTCTGAAGCTTGGTTGAGGTGTCTTCTTTACCACTGATTGAGGTAGCCTTGACCATAACACTACCTCTCTTGACCATAACACTACCTTCTCTGCACACTCCCAACTGAACCATCAGACCACTTGCTGACAGTTCTACACCCTAGGCTTCCAGGTGTGGTAACTGTGGTAAGCAGGACTCCGCAAAGAGGTCTATATCCTAAGCACCAGAACTAGTGAATATGCTACTTTAAAGGGCAAAAGAGATTGCAAATCCCATCAAGTTGATGAACTTGCTGTGGAAAGATTATCCTTGACTATCCTGGAAGGCCCTATCCAATCTTATAGGTTCTTAAAATTGGAGAACATTTCCTGGCTGTGGTCAGAGGGATGTGACGACAAAGAAAATCAAACATTGCTGGCTTTGAAGGTGGAGAACAGTGACCTTTGGAAACTGGAAACTAGAAACTCAAGGAAACAGAATCTCTTCTAGAGTCTCCAGTAAAAACCTTGGCACTGTCAGTATTTTTATTTTATCCCAGTATATCAGCCCTGGACTTCTGACCTACAGAACTGTAAGATCATGAATCTGTTGTCTTAAGTTACCAAGTTTCTGGTAATTTGTTTTTACAGAAATAATACCCCAACACAATAAGGAACTCACCCTAGTTTGCCCAGGAGTGTTGTCCTACTTTGAAAACTGAAAATCCCACATCTGATGAATCCGTAATGTACTGAGAAAATTGGGACAATTGCTCAACCAATCTTCTCTTCCTCTCTCTACCACTGGGCTCTAGAATTCCCCATTGGTTTTGGGGTCCCCTCCAGCCACCCAAAAGATGTCCTGAAACAGTGGCTCTCAAATATTAGGGTACCTAAGGATCTCATGCTGGGTTTCTTAAAACACAGATGCTATGCCTACTCTCAGGGTTGCTGACTCATAAGGTCATGAATGGAGCCTGAGAATTTGCATTTCTTTATGTTATTGTGGTATGTTCATATGCTGGTCTGGGGATCTACTTTTAAATCATTGTTGAGACAAAAAACCTCTGGGACACCATTGAATAAAATTTCATTTGCTCATTTATTACCAGATAGTAGATAAAACTGAGATGGGTTTCTGGCCAGGTACTAATCATTAGAGCCCATCCAAACCATAATAAAGAAAACAACTCTGCTGGGCTGAAGCTGTGCCACAGCAGGTTAAGCTGTGGCCTGCAACACTGGTAACCCATATGGTGCCAGTTCGATTCCATGCTGCTCCACTTCCTATCCAGATCCCTGATGTTGTGCCTGGGAAGGCAGTGGATTATGGCTCAAGTACTTGGGCCCCTGTACCCACATGGGGGACACTGAAAGAGCTCCTGGCCCCTGGCTTCAATCTGGCCCAGCCCTGGCCAATATGATCATCTTGGGAGTGAACCAGCAGATGGAAGATATTCTGGCTCTCTCTTTCTCCCCCCACCCTGTAACTCAGCCTTTCAAACAAAACAAAGTCATTTTTCAAAAAGGACAAAACTCTGAAATCTATTCTTTGATCTGCTAGATCACTTGAGATATGAAAAACTGTGAAATAATGCTGAGGGCACTGGGCCTATTCCTATCTTTTACATTCTTCTGGGCCCCAGACAAGTTATTCCTATTTTCTCAGTCTCAGAATTGGACTTAATCCACTTAAAGGACCTAGCATACTGTCTGGCATGACATATGCTCAGTAAATGCAAGAAACCAGGTCGTTCCAAAATATGACTCACATAGCTCATACAACATAAAGAGAATGTGAAAGAGAAAGGTGGATGTTTGCCCTTTAACCTCATGATGATTTTGAAGTCTTGGTTTACTATGCAAGCTCAGCAGTTATTGCTAGCCCATTACTGCAGTATTAATTCTCTGGATTCTCCTAGCTTCAAAAACACCCATAAAATATTTGGAGCACCTCTCATGTACAAATCTCCAAGTTAAAGTGTTCTCTAACTCTGTGACTCACTCATTCAAGACATACATTCAATACATTCATACAGTGTACTAGACACTATTATGGGTACTGGGATTACAGCAGGCAAAAAACATAGATAAAGACTATTTCCACACAATTTAGCCTTTAGAGAAGTGAAACTGAAAAGAATATAAGAGCGAAAAAAGGGAAATGAAAATTTCAGGAGGGATAGATACTATAAAAAATGAAGCAGGCAGGCTATAGCTTTATAACAGGTACATGGTTAGGAAAGTCCCTTATAAAGAGGTGACATCTGAATTAAGATCTAAATAATTTGTAAGAAATCATCACAAATGAAGGAACAGTGGTATAAGCTATAAGCTAAGATGGAAAGAGCCCAATGCACATAAAAGGTTGACAAATTAAGGAAAACGTGGCTGGATCACAGAGAGCGATGCAGAGAGAACAGAATGGAAAGATTCTGTGCTTCTATGATGTTGTAGACTTTGGGTTGGCTTGGATTAGCTTCTGGGCCAGCAGGATGCCTTTTATTAATAAAAGGGTTTAGGGTTTCTATGTCTTCATGGTTCAATTTAGGTAGGTTGTATTAAGCAGGAGAAAAAAATTCATTTTAAGATGGATTTTTTCAATTCATGTTTAGCTTTTTTGATGATTATTCTGCTGGTTAACCTATCTTGATATCTGCTTGTAGTAGACATTTATTATTGCCAGTCCAAATTCTTTTTTTCCATATTTTTTTTTTTTGAAGAGGGAATAGTTCTCCCTCCACCATCACTATTTGGTTCACTGGGGTACTTTTCCAATCAGAATGCTCTTGTAACTTAGGAAAAGTTCAACAATCTAGGGAAAAAAAATCAGAAACTCTTTCTGGGACTCTTCTAACTGAAATTTATAGGGAACACCTCCTTCTTTCAGAAATGATGAAGTCTTCAAGATAAAATTCTGTGTCAAACTGATAGTCATGGTTTCAGCCTCATGGAGACAGCTGATCTCAAATAGTGGAACAAAAGAGAAAACCAGGTATAAAAAAGATGCGAGGCAGACCTGAGACCTCAGTCTCTCTGGATCAAGAAAGCTGGAATAATTCTACTTCCGTTTTCCCCACTGTTGGGTTCCCTGAGCCAAAACATCCTCTTGGGTTTAAAACAGGTTGAAATCTGGTATTGTGATGATTTTGGCTTTGTTTTTGTTGTACAAGATTGCTTTAGCTATTCGAAGTCTCCTGTGCCTCCATATGAATTTCAGCACCATTTTTTCCAGATCTAAGAAGAATGTCTTTGGTATTTTGATTGGTATTGCATTGAATCTATAAATTGCTTTTGGGAGAATGGACATTTTGATGATATTGATTCTTCCAATCCATGAGCATGGAAGATTTTTCCATTTTTGGTATCCTCTTCTATTTCTTTCTTTGCGATTTTGTAATTCTCATCATAGAGATCATTGGCATCCTTGGTTAAGTTTATTCCAAGGTATTTGATTGTTTTTGTAACTGTTGTGAATGGGATTGATCTTACCAGTTCTTTCTCAGCCATGGCATTGTCTGTGAATACAAAGGCTGTTGATTTTTGTGCATTTTTTTTTTTTGACAGGCAGAGTGGACAGTAAGAGAGAGAGACAGAGAGAAAGGTCTTCCTTTGCCGTTGGTTCACCCTCCAATGGCTGCCGCAACCAGTGCGCTTCGGCCAGCGCACCACGCTGATCTGATGGCAGGAGCCAGGTACTTATCCTGGTCTCCCATGGGGTGCAGGGCCCAAGCACTTGGGCAATCCTCCACTGCACTTCCTGGCCACAGCAGAGAGCTGGCCTGGGAGGGGCAACCGGGACAGAATCCGGCGCCCTGACCGGGACTAGAACCTGGTGTGCCGGTGCTGCAAGGCGTAGGATTAGCCTAGTGAGCCGCAGTGCCGGCCTTGTGCATTGATTTTATATCCTGCTACTTTGCCAAACTCTTCTATGAGTTCCAATAGTCTCTTAGTAGAGTTATTTGGATCCCCTAAATAAAGAATCATACCATGCAAAGAGGGACAGTTTGACTTCTTCCTTCCCAATTTGTATCCCTTTAATTTCTTTTTCTTGCCTAATGGCTCTGGCTAAAACTTCCAGTACTATATTGAATAGCAGTGGTGAGAGTGGGCATCCCTGTCTGGTACCAGATCTCAGTGGAAATGCTTCCAACTTTTCCCCATTCAATAGGATGCTGGCTGTGGGTTTTTCACAAATTGCTTTGATTGTATTGAGGAATGTTCCTTCTATACCCAATTTGCTTAGAGATTTCATCATGAAAGGGTGTTGTATTTTATCAAATGCTTTCTTGGCGTCTATTGAAATAATCATATGGTTTTTCTTCTGCAGTCTGTTAATATGGTGTATCACATTAATTGATTTGCGAATGTTGAACCATCCCTCCATACCAGGGATAAATCCCACTTGGTCTGGATGGATGATCCTTCTGATGTGTTGTTGCATTCTATTAGCCAGAATTTTATTGAGGATTTTTGCGTCTATGTTCATCAGGGATATTGGTCTGTAATTCTCTGTCTTTGCTGCATCTTTTTCAAGTTTAGGAATTAAAGTGATGCTGGCTTCATAGAAAGAATTTGGGAAGATTCCATCTTTTTCAATTGTTTTGAATAGTTTGAGAAGAATTGAAGTTAGTTCTTCTTTAAATGTCTGGTAGAATTCAGTAGTGAATCCATCCAGTCCTGGGATTTTCTTTTTTGGGAGGGGCTTTATTACTGATTCAATTTCTGACTTGGTTATGGGTCTGTTTAGGGTTTCTATGTCTTCATGGTTCAATTTAGGTAGGTTGTATGTGTCCAGGAATCTATCCATATCTTACAGATTTCTCTGTTTGTTGGCATACAACTCTTTGTAGTAATTTCTGATGACTCTTTTTATTTCTGTGGTGTCTATTGATACATTCCATTTTTCATCTCTGATTTTATTGATTTGGATCTTTTCTTTTTTTAGTTCGTTGGGCCAATGGTGTGTCAATTTTGTTTATTTTTTCAAAAAAGCAACTCTTTTTTGCTGATCTTTTGTAATTTTTTTGATTCAATTCTGTTGATTTCTTCTCTAATTATTTCTCTTCTCCTACTAGTTTTGGTTCTACTTTGCTGCAGTTTTTCTATATCCTTGAGATGCATTGATGGCTCATTTGCTTGGTGCATTTCCAATTTTTTTTTTTGACAGGCAGTGAGAGAGAGACAGAGAGAAAGGTTTTCTTTTTTTCCATTGATTCACCCTGCAATGGCCGCTGCGGCTGGCACACTGAGCCAGAAGCCTGGTCCTTCCTCCTGGTCTCCCATGCCCATCAACAAAAGACTGAATAAAGAAATTATGTGATATGTACTTTATAGAATACTATACAGCAGTAAAAAATGAAATCCAGTCATTTGCAACAAAATGGAGGAATCTGGAAAACATCATGCTGAGTGAAATAAGCCAGTCCCAAAGGGACAAATGTCATTGTTCTCCCTGATTGGTGACAACTAACTGAGCACCAAAAAGGAAACCTGTTGAAGTGAAATGGACACTATGAGAAACAGTGACTTGATCAGCCCTTGTCCTGACTGTCGAGGAACAACTTACTATTTTATTCCTTTCAGTATTTTTTGGTTCTACTTAATACCATTAATTGAATTCTTTAATTAACACACAATTATTCTTAGTCATTTAAATTTAACTGAAAAGTGATCCCTGTTGAATATAAGAGTGAGAATAATAGAGGGAAGAGATGTACAGTTCAGCACATGCTCACTTGGACTTACCCCTAATGGTAGAGCTAGAAACATGCCAGGGGATTCCAATTTAATCCTATGAAGGTGGCATGTACCAATGCCATCTTACTTGTTAAAGTGATCAGTGTAAGCTCATAATTGATCAAAAAGATAGGATTAAGTTTCAAAGGGATTACATAAATAAGACCAGTGTCTGCAAATAATAATAGATAGAATTAAAAAGGAGAGAATGATCCTACATATAAAGCAGGATATACAGCAGACTCATAGAATGGCAAATGCCTTAAACAGCACTCTGGCCTCAGAATCAGCCCTTAAGGAATTCACATCTGGCTAAAAAGCCCAGGAGAGTTTCACAGGCATAGAAACCAAGACACAATGGCAAAAAAAAAAAAATGACCTAAATGAAAGATCTCTGTGAATGAGATCCCTGTAGAAAGAATGGGCCATCAAAGAAGGCAGTACCTTTCTCTGAAAGAGGAGAGAACTTCCACTTTGACTATGGCCTTGTCTAAATAAGATGGGAGTTGGTGAACTCAAGAGGCTTCCATAGCTTGGCAGCTCATGACAAGAGCCTTGGGTGATTACTGACGTCATAAATAAGAGTGTCAATTGTGAAATCAGCAATGGGAGTCACTGTGCACCTGCTCCCCATGTAGGACCTCTGTACTTAACGTGTTGTACTATGCAAATTAATGGTAAAACTACTACCTAAACATTACTCTATACTTTGTGTGTCTTTGTGGGTGAAGTCTGTTGAACTCTTTACTTAGTATATACTAAGTTGATCTTCTGTATATAAAGATAATCGAAAATGAATCATGATGCCCCAGCGCCACAGCTCAATAGGCTAATCCTCCGCCTGCAACATCAGCACACCGGGTTCAAGTCCCGGTCAGGGCACCGGATTCTGTCCTTGTTGCTCCTCTTCCAGTCCAGCTCTCTGCTGTGGCCCGGGAGTGCAGTGGAGGATGGCCCAAGTGCTTGGGCCCTGCACCTGCAAGGGAGACCAGGAGAAACACTTGGCTCCTGGCTATGGATCAGCGAGGTGCGCTGGCCGCAGCACACCAGCTGCAGCAGCCATTTGGGGGTGAACCAACAGTAAAGGAAGATCTTCCTTTCTGTCTCTCTCTCTCACTGTCCACTCTGCCTGTAAAAAAAAAAAAAGACTATAAAAAATGAATCATGATGAAGAATGGGATAGGAGAGGGAGTGAGAGATGGGATGGTTGTGGGTTGAAGGGAGGTTATGTGGAGAAAAGCTGCTATAATTCAAAAGTTGTACTTTGGAAATTTATATATTTTAAATAAAAGTTAAAAAAAAGACAGGAAAGACAGGTTGAGTTGGACTTCTATCAAGGATATGACTCCTGTGAAGTTATAATTTGGCCTCATCTGAAGCCTGGGTGATTCTTGATTCCTGTCTTCTCTCTGTTTCTTGGCCACAGTCTCCTGGCACATCCTGCCTCAGTGTACATCCAGCTTCCCTTGGTTCTCCAATCTTGGGAAGGGGAACAGCATAGTTGTTAAGGTTTTGAGTTTAAAGAAAGAGATTGTGTCTCTTGCTCACTTCAGATTAACTACCTGGCTTAAACTGAGTTACAAAACCAATCTGAATCTCAGTTCCTTTACCTGTAAGATCATGGGAGTAATAAGGGTATTTACCCAAAAGGAAGATAACTCTCCTAAACTTGCAAGCAACTTAAATAAGACCACGAAAATAAGGTACTGAGCATCATGTCAGTCTTCATAAATGATAGCCTTTGGTATAACTCAATATTCCAATGGTGCTGGTGCCCTCAGAATCCCTTTGGGATTTGAATTTTTCTGCTCAACAAATGGAATAAAATTGCATTGCTATTTTTCCTTCCCTACAGTTGCCTGACTGACTGGTTTATCAGGCTGTAATCTATTAAAGAAAAATTATTCTGTGTCCTTATGTAAACTAATAAAATTGAGGAGTGTAGTCCCCAGAGCTGGTACTGTGTATTCAGATCATTAATACAAATTGCAATTCATTGTGTCACTGCTATGACATGAAAAAGAGTGAGATTGGCTACACACAGTTTTACAAGCTGATGGGTTTTTGGAACTCAACTGTTACACTATTGGGAGTGTTGACAAGATAATATATGCAAAGCATTTGGTTTCCTTGGAACACAGGTATGAGCAAAATACAAAGTGAGATTAATTATTGATTATCTGTGGAAATGAGAAATGTGGAAGCCAAGATGCACACTTCTCTTCTGGCATATCTTACATTCTGCCTTGTATTGCAATTATTCCCCCACTAGACTAGAAGCTCCTTGAGAAAAAGAACTTCACCTTATGAATTGCTGCTATATTCCCTGTAATCCCTAGCAACTAGTACACTTCCAACAAATGTTATTTAAATAAATGTAGAGTGAATAATTGAATACATAGTAATAGCAAAATAACATTTATTTGTGTGTGGAAGAACATAGAATGAATGAATAAAAAGGAGGCCTTGTGATAGTGTGAAATGATAATAGCCTTTGGATTCAAATATGAGCTCTTCCACTTTTCTCTTCTATAAACTCAGGTGGATAGCTGATGTATTCCATATGTATTTTTAATCCAAATAGTGAGAATCTCAATGTCCACTTGAAATTCTTGTGGCAAGAATTAAATACAACAATGCCTGGAACTGCTGAACAAATGGCAGCGTGCATGTAATTATTAGTAGAATCCTAATGCTGCAAATCATACCTCGGGCAGTTCTATTTGCTTCTCTCCAGTGGACCAGGTTGCCTCTCTGAACTGCCTTGATAAGATGCTTCTGTAAAATAGCTCATTTCCCTCAATTGCAAGTAAAGCGTGTTGCTTCTTAAAGCACTCCTTTCTCTTTTTAAAATATAATTAAATCAACATTGTAGGCCAAATAAGAAGAAAAAAAAGACTTCACACTTACTGTACTACAACTGGGCATATCTCCTACTTTGGTCAGGCGTTCCAGATGGCTGCTGCGTTCCCTTGGCTGTTCCTTTGTTTGAGGTTTTTCTGGAAGTGAGGGTTTTTGGAATTTTAAAAAGAAATTGCGAAGACCCTTATACAATATGGAAGCTGTTCTTTAAAATGTTCTTTAAATGTACCATTCAATTAAACAGGCATAGGAGAAATATAAATTTGTTGGTGGGCCCAATTCAAAAAGAAACTAGGGTGGAGTGAGGTGGACACTATGGGAAACGGTGGCTTGATCAGCATAGCCCTGACTGTTAATGAACAACTTAATACATTATCCCTCTTAGTAGTTTTTTTATCTGTTCTACTTAATATGACTGGTTTAGTTCTGTAATTGATGCACAGTTATTCTTAAGTGTTGAAAATTAACTGAAATGTGATCCCTGTTGAACATGGGAGTGGGAATGGGAGAGGGAAGAGATGTATAATTTGGGACATGCTCAGGCTGACTTGCCCCAAGTGGTGGAGTTGGAAGCATACCAGGGGATTCCAATTCAATCCCATCGAGGTGGCATGTACCAATGCCATCTCACTGTTCCAGGTGATCAGTTTCAGTTCACAGTTGGTCATGGTGGAGGGACTGGGAGTCAAAGGGAGCACATAGACAAGTCTAGTACCTGCTAATGCTAACCAATGGAGTAAATAAAGGGGAGAGTGATCCAACATGGGAAGTGAGATACTCAGCAGACTCATAGAATGGCAGATGTCCTAAATAGCACTCTGGCCTCAGAATCAGCCCTAAAGGCATTCGGAGCTGGCTGAAAAGCTCATGAGAGTATTTCAGGCATGGAAAGCCAAGACACTCTGGCAAAAGATCTCTGTGAGTGAGATCCCAGTGGAAAGAACAGGTCATCAAAGAAGGAGGTACCTTTCTCTGAAGGGAGGAGAGAACCTCCACTTTGACTATGACCTTGTCTAAACAAGATAAGAGTCGGAGAACTCAGAGGGCTTCCATAGCCTTGGAAACTCATGACTGGAGCATAGGGAGATTACTGATGCCATAGACAGGAGTGTCAATTGGTAAAGTCAACAACAGGAGTCACTGTGCACTTACTCCTCATGTAGGATCTCTATCCTTAATGTGCTGTGCATTGAGATTTAATGCTATAACGAGTACTCAAACAATATATTTCACTTTGTGTTTCTATGGGGGTGCAAACTGTTGAAATCCTTACTTAATGCATACTAAACTGATCCTCTGTGAAAAAAAAAAAAAAAAGAAATTATCAATTCCCAACTTGACTCTCACTGGGATTAAACATGACAATAGGTCTGCTCTGATTTCATCATCATTTAAAAAAAATCATCTATTATTTTTCACTTTATGTTTCTGTGTGGGAGCAAACTGTTGAAATCCTTACTTAATGTATACTAAGCTGATCTTCTGTATATTAAGATAATCGAAAATGAATCTTGATGTGAATGGAAGGGGAGAGGGAGAGGGAAAGGGGAGGGTTGTGGGTGGGAAGGACGGTATGGGGGGGAAGCCATTGTAATCCATAAGTCGTACTTTGGAAATTTATATTCATTAAATAAAAGTTTAAAAAAAAAATAAAGCTGCTTTTCACAAAAAAAAAAAAAAAAAGAAACCAGGGTGACAGCACAGATGATTTACCCATAGATTTCTCAGAGACCCATCACGTTCCAAACTATTCAATTTCCGTTGAATGATGGAGGGGGGTAGGTATTATCACTCCACCCTCCATGCTGAAACCTCCAAAATCCATCAGATTGCCCACTTCTTTACTTGAGGCGAATTTCAGAGAATTTCTGATGTCCCTTAAGTGGAAACCTCTTAGCTTTGGTGGGTGGGTAAGAAATGGGGGCTTCTAATAGCCTGGATTCAGTGCATAACTCATAAGAAACCTCATGTATCATCAGAAAGACAACCTTTCCAGCAAAATTTCTTCTCCTACCTCATTATCGTAAAAGATTTTCACTTTCTTTGGCCTTGAATTAGCACACAAAAGTTTCCTAATGTAATCTTACTGCCCAAGCTACTACATAGGGAGAACGGAACTTGACTTTTCTAAAAATAAAACCCCAAACAGCAGACTTAATCAGTATGAAATGGGAAAATACTCTTCAGGGTCTGTTTTTTGATCAGTCTTCCAAAATTGGATCCCTGATAAGTGAACAATTGGCCAACTGGCTGAATAGAAGAATACACTTTTTGCTTGCTTTTCATTTTATCTTCATAGCAGTGTGTTAGAATTTTTCAGTTTGCCTCTTACCTCTGACCTAGCACATTTCTGTTGCAGCTGGAGACAGCAGAGAACAAAATCCTTTGGAAGCCTCTTTGAGCGGCAGTAGTGATGCAGGGCCTTTCCTGTGGTTGGGAGCTCTGGGACTTGCACCAGGGTGCAATGATCATGGGCACAACGAGTCCAATCTCAGCAATAGGAATCTGTTCCCATAGAGGTCTATGGGTACTACCCCCTTCTAGTTTGGTCTTAAGGCCCTGCTGTCCTTGTTGACCCAACTGTGCACCTGGATTTGACCTTCTTGCCATCTCTTTCATTTCTCAAGGTCTCTTCCTCTAAATCTTTCTTCTTCCCATTTCTTGAAACTTCACTACATTCCAAGCTAAATGCTAGTTAAGCTGATAAACCAAGGGTATTATTACTCCTCCTAGGAGGCATATTTATACTGTAGTAAGTGGCTTGTGGAGGAACAGCCTCTGAATACTAACATAATGAATAGTTCCCACTTTTATATATCTAATATACACTAGACTCCAAAGAGTACTTTACATGTATTATTTCTTTTTTTTAAAGATGTGTGTTCTTTATTTGAAAGACAGAATTAGAAAGGGAGAAGGAGACAGAGAGAGAAACAGAGAGGGAGAGAGAAACAGAGAGGGAGAGAAAAACAGAGAAGGAGATATCTTCCATCCACTGGGTCATTCCCAAAATGGCCACAATGGCCAGGGATGAGCCAGGCTGAAGCCAGGAACCAAGAACCCCACCTGGGTCTTCCACATTGGTGGCAGGGGCCCAGCCATCTTTTCCCAGGCACATTAGCAGAGAGATGGATCAGAAGTGGGCAGCCAGGATTCAAACTGATGATCATATAGGATACTTGCATCACAGCAATAATCTTAACATTCTGTAATGCGATGCTGGCCATTATTGTTTATTGTTTTAGTGTTTGTTTATATTTATTTATTTGAAAGGGAAATGACAAAAAGGGACAGATAAAGAAAGAGATCTTATATCAGCTGTTAAATTCCCTAAATGCTTGCAATGGCATGTACTAGACTAGGCCTGGGCCAGGATCCCAGAATTCAATCTGAGTATGGGTGGCAGCAACCCAAGTACTTGGTCCATCACATGCCGCCTCCCAGGATATTCATGTGCCAGAACAAGACTGGAAGCAGAGATGGAATTTAATGACAAACACTCCAATATGAATTGCAAATATCCCAAGCAGCAGTTTAACCTGCTGCATCACGTGTTTTATATGTGTATTATTTCTATTCCATGCCACAGTCATACAAATGATGTATGTGAATACTTCAAACTGTTCATGAAAAAAATGGAATTAAAAATTTATTTTGATACAAAAATGTTCTTAAATCTATGAATAGTTATTCACAATATGCATTTTCTATGAACTTTCTGAAGACTCCTCATATTATATTCGCCATATTACAGAATGAAGAAACTAATACCATTTTCCTGAGCCCCAAGAACCAGTTACAGGCAAAACTAGAATATGAGTCTGGATCTATCTGGATCATCCTGACTGAGCATCTCTAATGTAAGAAATTAGGTTTTAAGAACAGTGAATAGGGAGAGGGGGTGGAGGAAAGGAGAAAGGGGATATCATTATATTCTCAGAAATGTGTCTAAGAACTGTATTGAACTTGCTAAAAACTTTAAGAAAGAAAAATTAAAAAGAAAAAATAATAGAAATATCAAATATTAATCCAGAGCACTTTCAATGCCATAATAAAAGAGCATTTGTGGGTCAATGGGCTGTCAATCACCTCCACATTAATACCTAGCAGCCTCTTCCTTTTCCAACCATGCATATACGCAACTTTGCCCATCAAAGAGAACTGATTATTTCACTGCTCATCCATCCTAAGACAGACAAATCTAAAGTCACTTGATTCAATTCCTTACAAGGCCTCTCTGCTTTCTCTAGTTTAGAAATGGGAATCTCAATGGACAATTCATAAAAGATAGAGAAAGGACAGTTCATACATGATTAGGGAGACCATTGGGAGGGAATTGAGAGGAAGAATTACAATGAAGCTAAAGCTCAAGCCTGTTGGGCTCAAGGTATAGTCCTTTATGTCCATGGCAATAACCAGGGAACCAAAAAATTTTTTAAAAATCCAACTTGGTCTCCTAAGAAAAGGAGAATGAGACTGGTATGAATGTAGACTTAGTGAATAAGCAAGAAAAGGTATGGAGTAAGAATAGGAGAGAACTTCCACTTTGACTATGGCCTTGTTGAAATAAGATCAAAGTCAGCGAGCTCAGGGGGCTTTCATGGCCTTGGCAACTCATGACTAGAGCCTGGGGAGATTGCTGATGCCTTAAACAAGAGTGTCAATTTGTTAAGTCAACAACAGGAGTCACTGTGCACTTACTTCTCATGTAGGATCTCTGTCCTTAATGTGTAGTTCAATGTGAATTAATGTTATGACTAGTGCTCAAACAGTATTTTGTACTTTGTGTTCTGTGTGGGGGCAAACTGCTGAAATCTTTACTTAATATATACTAAATTGATCTTCTGTATATAAAGATAATTGAAAATGAATCTTGATGTGAATGGAAAGGGAGAGGGAGCGGGAGATGGGAGGGTTGCAGGTGGGAGGGAAGTTATTGGGGGGGGGGAATCCATTGTAATCCATAAACTGTACTTTGGAAATTTATATCTACTAAATAAAAGTTAAAAAAAAAATAAATGGAAAAGACTAAAAAAAAAAAAGAGTAGTAGAACTGGGGCTGGCACTGTGGCACAGCAGGTTAAAGCCCTGGCCTGAAGTGCTGGTATCCCATATGGGCACCAGTTCGAGTCCAGGCTGCTCCTCTTCCCATCTAACTCTCTGCTATGGCCTGGGAAAATAGTAGAAGATGGCCCAAGTCCTTGGGCCCCTGCACCAATGTGCATGACCCAGAAGAAGCTCCTAGCTCCTGGCTTCTGATTGGCGCAGCTCCAGCCACTGTGGCAATCTGGGGAGAGAACCAGTGGGTGGAGGACCTCTCTCTCTGTCTCTACTTCTCTCTGTAACTCTGTCTTTCAAATAAATAAAAATAAATCTTAAAAAAAAAAGAGTAGTAGAGCTGTGTATTCAGAAATGGTTAGACTGCAAGTAATCAGCAAAGCTGAACAAAGTTGAAAATTGGCTGTTTAGGTAGCTGCTTATCTATTGTATTGCGAATGTAGATTCTCACATCCCTAGTAAAGTTTGTACTCAAGATAACATATTCTATTGATAGTGTACTCTGATAAAAGTACAAGAGAAAGAAAGAGATTGTGCCCCAAAGGCAAAGCTATAAAGAACCCAAAGCTTTGGATTGTGGTAGTTAAAGAAGGGGTACCTTGCTACCTACTTCACCCTCTTCCCCCCTCTCAACTCATCTCATCTCATCTCTCATCTCTCTCTCTCTCTCTCTTTCTCACACACACACACACACACACACACACGAGTCACTCTTTCTCAGTCTCTCCCCATCTCATCCAAGTCAACTGGAACTCACTGAGCACCTTTTCCATGTAAGGCTCTGTGCTTGGTACTCTTGAAGAGGAAGATACCTGAAACGGGGCCTTGGCTCTTAGAAACTTTACACTTTGACAGCATTTCCTGGAACTAGAGAACTACAAGAACTGAAAGTAAAGGCCTTTCATTTGGACTGCATTTAAATCCCTTTGAATTCTCCCAAGTCTTTCAAATTCAATTCATATTTCAAGGGTCCTACTCCAGGGTCTATGTACCTAAAAATGGCGGTCACCAGCATTCTGACCATTTTTGCTACTAACCACCTCCCAGGCATTCTTTCACCCTCACAGGGATACTCTCTGAGAGGTATTGCCAGCCCTGATTTAGTTATGAATATATTAAGGCCCAGAAATATTAAATAAATCCTTATTTATTTAATAAATCAAGTGAAGGCTAGCATGAATATTGAAGTCAGACTCCAGAAGTCCATGCTAATATTTACTCTCGTTCTCTACTTCTGTCCATAGAATGTTGTGAAAACTGGAATCTGAGATGAACTGCACATCTCTAGGAGCAAGCAGATGCCTTTGTTAGGTAGGAAGTCAGTTATGAGCTTATGTGTGTGTGACATAAAGGCCTAAAGAGAAGACATCTATGTCCAGCATATGCATCTGCTGACAATGTTTCAGGGGCAGCCTGGCCTTCGCATCCTGCCCTGCCCCCTTCTACCTGATAACCTGCCAGGTGGAGATCCCCACCCCCTTCTGCCTGACAAATCTTCCACAATCTCCCAGATGCAGCCCAGTATCTGCATTTCAAACACCCTGCTCCGGATCCCCATTCTCTAGGGGGTCCTGCTCACCCTTCCTCTAAACCCAGGATGGCACCAGCTAGGCTTCCTCCTGTCTGATACCTTCAAGGGAAAACTCAGATAGGAGCTTCTTAATATTTACAGCCATAAAATCCTTTGCTTCAGGAGGAGATGTGTGAAGACAAAGACCCATCTCCTTAAAAACCCCAGGCCTCAACCGGACTGTGCGCTCAGCCCTCTGCCTCTCTGCTGAGCCACCTGCCTGGTCTGGCCAGGTGTACTCTCTCTATTCAACCATGTAACCTCACTCCTCCCCCCCCCCCCCCAGTCTGAGCGACTGCACTCTTTCCCAGGTCCTGTCTGGAGAGGTGCCCATCCATCCTTACGGATGTCCCTTCCCTAATAAACCTTGCTGTTTTACCTCCCACTACTCTCTGTCTCACGCCTGAATTCTTTCTTGCGCGAAGACAAGAACCCTGCAGTTTTTCCAGTAACACCTTGTGCTTCCCATAAGATGACAATGAAGGGGCCGGCGCCATGGCTCACTTGGTTAATCCTCTGCCTGCCGCGCCGGCATCCCATATGGGTGCCGGGTTCTAGTACCGGTTGCTCTTCTTCCAGTCCAGCTCTCTGCTGTGGCTCGGGAAGGCAGCGGAGAATGGCCCAAGTGTTTGGGCCCCTACATCCACATGGAAGACCAGGAGGAAGCACCTGGCTCCCGGCTTCGGATTGGCGCAGTGCCGGCAGTAGCTGCCATTTGAGGAGTGAACCAACGGAAGGAAGACCTTTTTCTCTGTCTCTCTCTCTGTCTATAACTCTACCTGTCTAATAAATTTGAAAAAAAAAAGATGACAGTGGGTAGAAGGATAGGCATGGCAACATTTGCCTCTTCTTCACCATCTTATAATCAACTATGGAATATCTTATCTTTAGTAAATCAAATGAAATGAAAACAACCAAGGCTGTGACCAGGACTTGCAAAGCACACAGGTGTCTGCTTTCAGCAGGCAATAGTAAAATAGGCCCTGAAGGAGGGAGGGCTGCTGACAGAAGGTGATATGGAACAGCTCAGCGAATGCCTTTCATTCAATCCCCAATCTAGGGGCAGGTGTTGTGGCCTTGTGGGTAAATCCCAGTCTGCCACTTACTACTTCTGTGACCTTGTTCAAGGCAGAGTGTCTCTCAGAATCTCGATCTTGACATCTATGAAATAGCTCCCTACTCCAAGGCAGTGGGAGAACTCAATAGGATAGCAAATGCAAATCAATGAGAAAGCTACAAGTGGTCTTGCAAAATGGGCTGTTTTATGTTCGAGGTTATTTCCAGGTCCACAGGGATTTCCTGTAAGTAAAATGACACATTCCCTGTTCTATCTGCCCACCTCATACTGTGTCATTTTCTCAGAAAGCAACAGTCCTCAATGTTCAAGGATAGAATATGATTTTGTTATGACAAATCATTCAAATAAGCAGGCAAACATCATTTCAGGAAAACAAAGCAGGGTGCCTGAGTCCATAGCTCCTAGTACCTGTGGCCACACTGGGCACAGCAGCTTCTCACCTGGGGCTCTGGGGAGCCTGAGCTGGGATGCAGGGCAAATCCAGCCCTTTCCTGCTGCTCTTCGTCAGAGGGCTGGGAGTAGGAAAAGCAAACTCCTTCCCCATTTGCCTGGGGAGGCAGCTGTCTAATGATCTCCCTCTGGAAGGATGGCGCCAGAGTCTGAACTCAGCTCTCCCCCAAACCCCCAGAGACGCAGGCTTCTGGAAAGCCTCAGCCACTGCCCTCCCCCCGCTGCTCACCCAGGCTCCCCACAAGAGCACAGACAAGCCATGGCTGTCAGCACCAACCTCGCCCCACCCAACGCTACCAGCCTGAGACCAGGATGGAGATGGAGACAGCAGGTGTCTAGCAGGGGCTCCACTCTGCACAGAATCCCTCAAGGGGCTTTGATCAGGTCTGCTTGAATACACTGCATTCACATATATATTCTACCTTTGCACCCACTGCTCCCTGGTGAGCGGATTCTGATTTTCATATTTCTTCTCTTTGCTTTAGAGAGCTGGCCTTGGAGGGGAGGCACCCCTCCCCCACCCTGCCTGCATTACTCCCCAGAGCATTCCTGAGGAAGGCAGTTTCCAACCTTCATTCCCTGCCCCCTTCTTCTATTGCTTGGAGACACTATACAGTGAAAACTCTGAAAAGATTCCATCCCCCTTAGGAAGAGGCAATTTGAATGTTTTAGCAGGGAAATCACTTCAAAAGCATCTGTTCCCACCCGCCCCCTCCACCAGCTTGAGAAGCCAGGAAATGAAGCCATATTTGACAGGACAGATAACCACCAAGGAGTAAACCAACACCCCAGGGACGGCAGGGAGGCGGGGAGGAGCACTGGGTTGCGTAAATACCCAGCCACAGCTCATTAAATGGAGCTGGTTTCGCCAGATCACAGAGCTTTCCTCCGGGCTTCTAACCCCAAGAGCTCCCTTTATTTGGGGTGCCTGTCTGCGGCATCCTCCCCTGTGATGACTGCCAAGTGCATCTACATGATGTACTTTCTTTTTCTCTTTCACAAAATGGATGATGCTGATCCTGCTAAGGGGAGGCTAGAAGCCAGAGTAGGGTGTGTGCTGCCGTCATCACATACATACTTATGTATCTGGAGTTTGCTTGGCTTCAACCACAGGCTACGTAGCCTTCCTAGTGTGTTCTTCCTTTCACTTTGTGTTGTTTTATTGCTTTCCTCCCTTCTTTGCCACCTTCTTTCCTTTCTTCTTTACAAAGCATGGAAGTTGGGGCAGACTTTGTGGTGCAGGGGTGAAGCTGAGGCCTAGAACACCCGTATCCCATATGGGAATGCCTGGTTCGAGTCCTGACTACTTCATGCTTCTGATCCAGCTTCCTGCTAAAGCAACTGGGAGGCAGCGGATGATGGCCCAAGCACTTGATTCTTGCCACACATGTGGAAGACCTGGATGGAGTCCCAGGCTCCTGGCTTTGGCCTGGCCTAGACTTGACTCTTGCAGGTATTTGGAGAGTGAACCAGAAGATGGAAGAGCTCTCTCTCTCTCCTTCTCACTCTTCATATCCCTGTCATTCTGCCTTTCAAACAAATAAATCTCAAAAAAGCAAAAGAGTTAGAAGAGGTGGAAGAGATCAGAACTCAAGCTACAGTGCAGTTAGGACCTATTACTTTCAGGTCACAGGCCTTTAAAACCAGAACCAATCTTGAGTCCCCATTGTGAGAAACTGTGGTTTCTGCCACTGGGAGAGTGGGAAACTGGTCCATGAGCCAGCAATATCAGCATAACTTGAGCAATGTGTAAAGTGAAGAAATTTTGGGCCTAAACTCACACCTAGTGAAGCAGAGTCTAAGGTTTCACAAGAGCTCCAGATGATTCAAATGAAAGTTAAGATCTGAGAAGTTCTGGCCCACGGCACATTGAGCCAGGATATCTACCCTAAGCCATGGAGAGCAACCTCCCAAACACTGAGTTCGGTAGGTCTGCTGACTGTATATACACAGAATCATGTGACAATGTTAGGAAGCCAGGTAAATATCACCCTATGTGTGTAAGAGGGTCTGAAGAAAATGAGAAATTTTATTCCTTTTTTCTCCTTGTGTCTAAGGCATTTATTTGAGGGTCAACATTGCTTTGTTTCTTTTTTTTTTTTTAAAGATTTATTTTATTTATTTGAAAGACAGAGTTGCAGAGAGAGGTAGAGACACAGAGAGAGGTCTTCCATCCACTGGTTCACTCCCCAGATGGCCACAATGGCCAGAGCTGCACTGATCCAAAGCCAGGAGCCAGGAGCTTCTTCCGGGTCTCCCACACGGGTGCAGGGCCTAAGGACTTAGGCCATCTTTTGCTGTTTTCCCAGGCCACAGCAGAAAGCTGGATTGGAAGAGGAGCTGCCGGGACTCGAACTGGCACCCATATGGGATGCTAGCGCTCCAGGCCAGGGCATTGATGCGCTGTGCCACAGCACCAGCCCCCACTTTGTTTCCTTATATCTAGTAAATGTATAGAAATTTAATTTTAAATAATTTTATATTTATATAAGGTGAAAAAATTTCATGTATTTCATATATACAGATTTAGGAACATGGTGATGCTTCATACCCAATCCTCCCTCTTCTTTCCTTTCTTATTCTTTTAATTTACAATGACATCCTTTCAGCTTATTTTATAATATTAAGCTTAACCCTCCACTAAAGCAAACAATTCAACAAATTGAAGGAAAAAAAAAGAAAAAAAAACACTCTTGCTCAACAGTAGAGACAAGTGTTGTAAACAATAATCAAATCTCAAAATGTCCATCTCACTTATATACATTATATTTTTTGGTACTCTTAATTCCCACAGATCAAGGAAAACCTGATATTTGTCTTTTTGGGACTGGCTTACTTCATTAAGTATAATGGTTTCCAGTTATACTCACTTTGTTGCAAAAGACAGGATTTCATTCTTTTTTACAGCTGAGTCCTATTCCATAGTATATATATATAACATATTTTCTTTATCCAGTCATCAGCTGATACACATCTGGGTTGATTCCATATCTTAAAGAAAATAAATGTATGTGCAAAGAAATGAGTTAACAAGTCCTGAAAAGAGGATCTGCCTTAGTCCACAGTGTCCTTGCCTGTCCTTTATCAAAAGGAATTCACTGTATTGAGGGAGAAATACGGCTGGCCCTCCAAGGTTCCAATCACTGGACTGAAGGAGTCATTTGCTTCTCCAATAGATAATAATCTTGATGGCCACTGTTGTCCAGAGGGGTTTGTTTGCCCCAACTACACACACCCAGAGCTTTGTCATGAAAGGAAATCAGAGCTGGCAAAAAAGAGAAAAAATTGAGAGGGAAAGGGGAGGGTTGCGGGTGGGAGGAAAGTTATTGGGTGGGGGGGGGAAGGGGGAAGCCATTGTAATCCATAAGCTGTACTTTGAAAATTTATATTCATTAAATAAAAGTTAAAAAAAAAAATGAATCCCCCAACCAAGGAAAAACTTGAATGGGAGAGGACAGCTCTTTGGAAAACACCACTTTGTTCTACAAGGCAGGCATTTAACAGAAACCCACGGTGGGAGCTGTGAGCCAGATGGAGGAATCTCATTTTGATACCTTGTTACTGAAAACTCTCAAAGTGGTAGAGAGTAGGCACAAAGAAAGACCAGCATCATTCTCAGTGCTTTTGGGGAGTCCAGAAGGGCTGCTTTGAAGGTCGCATGAGTCAATCCAAGGGCAAGATACTCAAGGGGAACTTTGGGGCTTCACCTTCCCTCCACTCAGGTGAGATACTTAGAAGTAACAGGAAAAGGGAACTTTGCTCTTAGATATCTGGAGCAGGCAGTAGGCAACTGGGTTCCCTGGAAGACTTTCAAGTGTCCAAAGAGTTGCCTTACTGTGACCTTTCATCATCTTTCTAGCCACATACACCCAGAGCTTTATCATGAAAGGAAATCAATCAGAGCTGGCAGAAAAAAGAAAAAGTTGAGAGTGATAACCTCTTACTCACTGTTGGCACAGCTGAAGAAGGTTCTCGGCCAGTATACCAAGATGTAATAGCTGATTCCAACCCCAGTAACTTGTTGCATGCCACAATGCCTTCCCTTAGAAAACATGTGCACTCTGGCCTCAGAATCAGCCCTTAAGGCATTCAGATCTGGCTGAAGAGCCCATGAGAGTATTTTAGGCATGGAAAGCCAAGACACTCTGGCAAAAAAAAAAAAAAAAAAAAAAAAAAAACCTAAATGAAAGATCTCTGCAAGTGAGATCCCAGTGGAAAGAACAGGCCATCAAAGAAGGAGGTACCTTTCTCTGAAGGGAGGAGAGAACCTCCACTTTGACTATGACCCTGTCTGAATAAGATCGAAGTCGGCGAACTCAAAAGGCTTCCATAGCCTTGGAAACTCATGACTAGCGCCTAGGGAGATTACTGAAGCCATAAACAAGAGTGTCAAATTGTTAAGTCAACAATAGGAGCCACTGTGTACTAATTCCTTATGTGGGATCTCTGTCCTTAATGTGTTGTCCAATGTGAATTAAAGCTATAACTAGTACTGAAACAGCATTTTACACTTATGCTCTGTGTGGGTGCAAACTGATGAAATCTTTACTTAATATATACTAAATTGATCTCCTGTATATAAAGATAATTGAAAATGAATCTTGATGTGAATGGAATGGGAGAGGGAGCGGGAAATGGGAGGGTTGCGAGTGGGAGGGAAGTTATGGGGGGGGGACCATTGTAATCCATAAACTGTACTTTGGAAATTTATATTTACTAAATAAAAGTTAAAAAATAAGAAAAACTTTTAAAAAGTGTTTTTAAGTTATGTAGCCAAAATCTCCTTCTAGTTAATAGCCAAGCTGAAACCAAACTCTATGTCTTATGACTGATGATCTAGCATTTTTTTCTATTATAGAATGACATTGTGCAATTAAAAAAGAAAAGGTATCTGTCCACATCTATAGAAGAATGTAGCGCTCTACATCAACTTACAAAGTCAAAGGAACAGATCATTAATTAACAAACTCCCCTACCATGGTTTTTGGCTGGTCTTCAAAAGCACATAACATTTAATATTATGAAATATTGCTGGTTTCCCATTATTCCTTATTAAGATAAGTAATCAGATATAGCAGTTTTGTTGGGTCAACTTCTATTTTTAATGACATATTTGTATTTGAATCAGGAAACATCTTTTTTTTAAATTTAATTTATTCATTTGAAAGACAGAGTTACAGACAGAGGTAGAGACAGAGAAAGAGAGGTCTTCCACTCCCCAAATGGCTACAATGGCTGGAGCTGAGCCAATCTGAAGCCAGGAACCAGGAGCTTCATCTGGGTCTACCATGTGGGTGCAGGGGCCCAAGGACTTGGGCCATCCTCTGCTGCCTTTCGAGTCACATTACCAGGGAGCTGGATTGGAAGTGGAACAACTGGGACTCGAATTGGTGCCCATACAGGATGCTGGTGCTGCAGGCCAGGGCTTTTATCCACTGCACCACAGTGCTTGTCCCAGGAAACATCTTAAGACAGACTCAAATGCCTCTATTGTGGAATATTATTGGGTCCTTCTGTAAACATAAATTTTAAGTGTTTCACATAGTTTCTATGAATTACCATCCTTATGCTAGACAAAATGATAATTCAGACCTATGTGAAAATACAAAACAGTTCAGGAAATTCAACACTCATGGCTCCAAGGAGGAGATGAATAAAGTACAGGCACCCATTGTTCTTAGATTGCAAATAGGGAATGACAAGTTTTCTTCCCATAAGAAAAGACAGATTGCAAGGCCTCTCCTCTGTGTGCCCTTTATACCTTGTATGGGCTTTGATTTTATAGTGACCACAGTAGATGTGATTAACCTGTATCTTCCCGACTAAACTACAAGTGTCTTGCAGACAGGTGCTGTGCCTAACTTACTTGAATGCCTGTGATATAGAATGTTCCTGAAACTGGTTGGAGTTATTATAGGAACCCCCCAAATTGGGTCTGGTTGCTGGACAGGTGCAAAGCTAAACACTGACATTGGGATGGTGGAAGAAAGGAGGTGCTTATTGCATAGTGCAGAGCAAGGAGCTGGGCAGCTATCACTGAACACCAGGGCTCCCCAAGGGGTTGGGGTAAATTTTTTTATAAATTGAAGCTGGAGCTCAGAGGTGAGTCTTTAGCTCACATCCAAGATTCCGGTTGGTCTTCATGCTCGTGATCCTACTACTATTGATTGACAGTATCATTTCCTCCAGAGAATTTTGATGATGGCCAAGTGGGCTTTAGTCTGGGGGCTACATGCTGGTGGAGATATTTTTACTTTATGCCTGGAAAGGAAAGCACACAAGACAAAACAATATCAAGATGTTATCTGCCACAGGTGCACATGACCTCATGAGTCTGGTGATTAGAAGATCACAGGGCCAGTGATTAGGGAGCTTGTAGGGGCGGCTGCACTATTCCCTAAATTCAGTGAGTTAGTATTAGTAAGTGCTTGACTTGTAGTTACAAAGGCAGGGTGAGGAAACCTTAAGCTAAGGGAGAGAAGCTGAGAGACAGGGACTTGATGGTACCTGGTATCTGCATTCAAGGCACTGTGTAGGGGCTTGGTTTCACCTGCATCTCATCAGCATCGCTGGAATGCACAGAGTTGAATAAGTGACCAATGTTACGGTCTCATCTTCATTCTCTCCTCCAGATATCTTGCCCACAGAAGTCTCATAGAGTGCAAGGATCGCATGGGAGTCAGGGATGGAAAGGAACTTTAATAAATGTCTTGTGTTTCCCCAATGTATTTTACATATTAGGAAAAGGAACCAGAGGGCTGAGGAGGTGGTGGGATTATGATCTTATAGTATCAAAAGAATCATGTGTTTTGGAGGGCTGATTGCTTCAAAGGAATGACTAGAATCCAACGTTTTATCAGTTCATCATTTTGTCACCTCTCCTAAATAGGAATTCTCAACTCTTTCTTCTTATGTTTTCAATTTCACCCCTTGAAACCTGCAAATACTACTTCTGGTATGAACCTCATGATAAAACTAGAGAATCAGGGCCCAGAGTTACAGACATGGAACCAACTCTGCAGAATCAGGGCCTTCAGCCATGGCTCCTTCAGCTTTTGTGAAATGGGATGGAGCACAGCTGGGATGCCTACCTCAAGTCTTATTAAACAGGGAGCTAATCTGATCAGAGGCCCAGCTTAACCGAGGCTGACTGCATTTCCTCAGGGTTTTTATTGTCCCTGAGGAGGAGGGGAGTCAAGATGCAGATCAGAAATATAAGTGCTTTCACTGAGGCATGCCTCAATTTGCAATTCAATTCAGCAAGAGGAAAACAAGGGAAAAAAAGATGGACTAGGCTACTGGGCTGAAGCTGAATGCCAAGGGGTCACTGAGTTCCTTAGCAGCACTGACTGTTCAAAGGGATAGGGGGTCATGTATCCAGGGCAGGGTAGGAAACATCAAATGCATTCTCTGTCACTATGGAGAGAGAGCAGCCTCCTGGGAAATGGGGAAGATTGCATCACCAATTTGATTAGCGGAAGGAGCTAGGTTAGGACTGGCTGGGGTAATCGTATGCACTGCGATGCTTTGCAAACACCTCTACCTTCAGTTGTTGCTACTGCTGCTGCTTAATAAACAGGCTATCAGATGCAAATCTGGAAGAACTGGATAATCACAAATATAGCATCAGCCTTGTTATTAGGTTTATTTTTGTAGTGTGACCAAGTTCCAGACATGTGCTTTGCATGAAAATTTTTTTTATTGTTAGGATTAATAACACATTTCTGAGGAGTACAAAGGATAGTGCCAACATAGAATGAGTGGCCTTCCCCTGAAGGTAATGCTCAGAACATAGGCTGACTGACAGACAGCAGAGGTCAGGCACCCCAAGGGAGTATCAGCCCTCAGCATTAGAAAAGGAGGAATTAAGAAACCGGAAGATAAGAAGGAAGTCGTAGAGTAATATCAAGAACTCTACTTTTGGATTCATGCGAGAGCGAATCTAGATGATTTATATCCAAATTAACATTTCATAAAGAATTAAGTGGCATAACTTGATTTCCAGATTATTACACCCAAGAGATGAGACATTTTCTATACTGAACCAAATGTGTATCTAATCATAAAACTAGAGGGACCAATGCCAAAATCCATCTTCCTGAATATCCCAGTCAGTACCTTTATTGTACTCACCCAATGGAGCTAAAATGGTATAAACTACAATAATCTCACTTCAACATAGGTATGATATAATCTCAGAAGCCCTCAGTATCGATCTCAATGCCACAAAGCTAGTATAATTAACTGTATGCCTAGATTTGAATACCTCTTTGCATTCTTTAAAATGTTTTCATGGACTTTTTCACTTCTTGCAGTTAACTAAGACAAGTATGGCAGTATGGTTGTATCCATTTTGCCATTTTATGCCTTTTCTCTCATAGTCACAACAATTCTTGCTACATATACACTCTTAGGACCCAGAGTTACAAATTAGTTCTATGGCATTGGTTACTTTACAAGAAAAAATTCAAAGTTCCATTTCAGACCTGTGCTTTTGGTACCCAAACCAGATTCTATGCACAGTGGAAAGTCTGTCCACTATGGCTGTTCATCCTGGGAAATGGCTCTCTGGACATCTGCCTCCTGTCACCATTGATCAGCTCGGGCAGATCATTGCAATTAAATACAGCCACAGGAGCCCGAGTGCAGCATTAGGGTTCCAGTCCAGGAGTCACCATACACCCACCAGGTAATTCATACCACATTGAATCAGTCAAATTGGAGCACATTAGCCTTCATCAGTGGTCTTTTGCACAAATGACAGGTCTTGATGAAAAGATGCACAGGTTTAAATGGGGAGAGATGCAGCTGCCCTCACCCACTTCTATTTCGTGTGCCACTTGGTAGAACAGATTTCTAGAAAAATCAATTTAAAGGGTCATTGGCCTGGGCCACCCAGAATGACTCCTGTTACTTTTAGAAAGATCTCTAAAACCCTCTGTGAGATAGTTTTCTTGGATTTTTGGTGCAAAATAAAACAAAAAATCTTAAGAGAACTTTAACTTCTATACCAAATATATTTAATGTTGATTATATCTTGAGAGTAAGGTTATAGATACATTTTCCCTTTTTGTATATTACATGCTTTTTAATGTGTCAATTTTTGAAGATTATGTATGATTTAAAATCTGAAAATATCAATAAAGACGAGAAGGACGGGGATACAGAGGGTCTAGTTCTAGGCTAAAGATATCCTTTTGAGTTAGGGTCTATTCCTATGGGGGAGGGAATGTGAGGAGTAAGACAGGTTAGTAGGCAGCCAGGGTGGTCTTGGTAGAAAACGAGGGTGCAAAATGCTTGCTTCTCCCCAAGAATTACCTTAAGCAAAGTCAAAAGTACCTGCCCCACTCCATGGGAGTTTTACTTACATCCTGAGAACAGCAAGGCAGTGGAAACTCCACCCCTCTGGGCTCACAGCTCACTGTAAAAACAGGTTACCTATCCCACCCTTTTTTTTAAAAGATTGTATTTACTTATTTGAGAGGCAGAGTTACAGACAGTGAGAGGAAGAGACGGAGAGAAAGGTCTTCCTTCTGTTGGTTCACTCCCCAAATGGCCGCAACAGCCGGAACTGTGCTGATCCAAAGCCAGGAGCCAGGAGCTTCTTCCAGGTCTCCCACATGGGTGCAGGGGCCCAAGGGCTTGGCCATCTTCTACTGCTTTCCCAGGCCACAGCAGAGAGCAGGATTGGAAGAGGAGCAGCTGGGACTAGAACCAGGGCCCATACTGGATGCCGGCACCACAGGCAGAGGATTAGCCCACTGAGCCCCAGCGCCGCCCCCGCCCCCACCCTTTGGATTGCATTTTTTTTTTTAATCATGAGCAAGCCAAACAAGGCAAATAAGATTATAACTCAGGTTTTTTGAGGGGTTTTATCCCTGCCTTGTTACTAATTGTCAAGTTTTTTTTTTCCTTTCTTCCCCAAAATTGTGCTTGAAAACCCTACTACCACCAGTCCCTTCAGGTTTTGCCTCTCTTGAAACCCTTCTCCTGGTCACTCTGGCTGGAAGCTTCTGACTTAAATAAATCTTGCTTAAAAATATATCATTTTGATTAAAACTAGAAATCAGACAGGTAATTTGGTTAATCAAACTTTACACAACTAGTTTTGACAAAACTAAATTATCTGGACAGCAAGACACCGAAGCTTTTCCTGAGTGCCCACGTGGTTGGGGGCTGGCAGATGATTCCAAAGATCCTCTTGCTCTGATAGCCCTTGGTCTTAAGGGTTAGAGGCTGCGTTGGAAATGCTGCCTTCAATAGAGGGATTATTTTATTAATTGCATCAGATAAGACATGTTTGCAGGTAACAAGAGAGTGTTTTTTGCCAATTATTTCCAGGAACCAGCTAGAAACCAGAACCCTTTTCTTAGCAGAATAGAGTGTTCTAGATCCTCATTGCTGTTTCATAGTTTCAACTTTATATCTGGCTGCCAACATTTCTAAGAGTAAATGGTAGTTGACACAAAAGTAAAGAAACTAGTTTGTTAGTATCATTAGTTTTTTTCAGCATTTTTTGGTGATATGAAAAAATAGGAGGATGAATTTTAATTAAGGACAGAATTAGAGTAAATATTAAGCTCTAGAATATCATAAAATACAGAAAGTTTTAAGAAAACAAAAACAGTGGTAGGGTTAAAATTCAGGGTGGAAGAGAGAAGGAAGGAGGAGAACTGATCTATCAAGATCCAGTCATACCAACCCTGAAGCAATAGTACTTAAATGACCAAAGTCACAAAAATAATAGGTCAGCAACAGAGCCAGTGAGGGCCACTGATAAAATCTTATCAAAGGAAACATCATTCCTCACTTTGGCAAGAGAAATGCTGAGATTTAAGGTCCTATGCAGATATCACTCCCATATTTCTTGATTTGCAAGCTGTTAAATTCCCAGCCATGATAATACATACTAATGGAAGGTTGGAAGTTAAATAAATATAATTTGAGCAAGCCAATTCTCTGTGGTATGCTTTCTGTAATGGATAAAAAGCTAACTGAAATGATTAGTCATTGGAGAAATAAGACATTGATCACATAATAAGACTTAACTTCCAAACGTCACTTATACAGCATGAGGCCCTGTACAAAAGCAATCAAAGCTGTATCATTTGATCCTCTTAGAAGTCCTGAGAGGCAGGAATTATATGATTGTCCCAATTTTATAAGTGAGATAAGTGTGACCCAGGGGAATGAAATAATGTGCTTATTATTTTACTGAAGAAAATGGAAGTAGAAACCCCTGTCTCCTGATTCCTCATCCTTCTCTTATTCCACTGTTCATTGTACTAGAAGAAGAATTGACCTTGAGAGAGCTGTGAGTTTAGAGACTTCTGAACATCCATTTTGGCCAAAGTCAATCTCTTTGGTTTTCATATTCCCCTGGGAGTAATCAATCTCACTCAGCCCCTACTCCATTCACCATCTGACCTGCTATGCTCTCTGAAAATTGCAACTGTGTTTTACCTTTGGAGTAACCAAATTCAATTATAGTTTCTGCCTTTGTGTTTCCTCAGCCTTTTTTCCTGCACAAATTGATGGTGACAGCAGCGATACCAATTCAATTACATACCATCTTCTGGTTCCCAGTAATGATTCTGAGTAGGTCAACAGAGACCAGCTAGGAAGGAGAATAACCAAAAAATAGAAGGAAAGGATCAAGAGCCCAAGTCTGAAATAAAAACCCATTTTCACTTACTGGGAAAATGTAAGCCAACTTCCTTCATAAAATAAGCGGGGTAAATCATAGACGGAGAAAGGAAAAAAGTAGGTTAGTCAATCTATGAAAGAAGATCCCTATTCCTAAAAAGGGTTAGAGAGCTTCACAATTATATCAACCAGATAAGCAAAAAAGATGGGGTGGGTACCAAATAAAATTATATCCTATCAAATAACCAGGTTTTGAAACAAGCACTCATTGATAAGTCAGATATTTTTGGCATTTTATTTAACAAATATTAACATAGTGAGCTCTGACCAGGTAGCTCATTGTTCTAGATTTAGAGTAAGGATACTGCAGAGCACAGGATGACCAAGACCCTGCCCTCAAAGGGGTTACATTTCAGTGAAGAAGACAAAGGAGCATTGCAAATGCTATGGAGAAACACAAAGAAAGGAAATGGACTTTTATACTGTGCTGGGTACATGCCTTTTAGGTAGAGAGTCGAGGACAGCCTCTCTGAGGAGGTGACATTGGGAAAAAAAAATGGAGACCCAAGCATGAAACAGGCTCTACCAAATTCAAGGAGGGCCTAAGAGTAGTTCAGTTTAATCTTTGTGCACATGTATTACTAGCATAGACTTTAAAGGTTACCATTTTTGAATTGCTGCCCACCCTGGAAATGATTATAAGAGACCAAATAAAGTGTTGGTTTTTCTGTTTGTTTTAGATTTGTTTGTTTTGATTTTGCTTTGATGACAATCCATTAGGAAACCAAATCTTAATAAGCGACCCATTGTCTGTTTTGGTCAGCAACTTAATCTTTTTGTTTTCATAGACTGTTTTGGTGGATTTCTATGTTGTTTCATAAAGGAAAGAAAATCTAAATAAGCAATCATTTGCTCTGTATTTTTTTCTACGGTGGACTTTTGGCTTTCATTTACCAAATCAGCTTGTATTGCAGATTTAAGTCAATTCAACAAATATTTGTTCTGTAAATACTACTAGCTACATAGGATGTTAAGTACCAATGGGAGAAGAAGATGAGTAAAACTTTATCTTTGCTGTTGGACAGTAGGTGATATAGTGTAAAAGACTAGCACACAAATATCTATAATATAAGAATTATTTCTTAAAGTTGAGAGAGGTGTAGATGAGGAACATAAATGATTTCAGATTGCAGGTGAAATTTGATTTGGATGTTGAAATCAGGGTAGAATTTCAAACTGGAAACAGAACCAGAAAGTATTTCATACCCAAGGAACATTATAAATATATATATTAACAAAGGCAGAAAAAGATAAAGCATGGTGTTTGAAGAAGGAGAAATATTCCAGTTTAACTAAGTGCAGGTCATTAGGAGGAAAACAGTGATAAATAAATCAGATGGAGATAAATAAGCTAGGTCATTGTGATCAACGTGCAATGCTGGAAGGCAATGGAACTACAAAAGGGTTTTCAACTGGGAAACGTCTGTAACTACTTCCAGTGCAGAGTGAGAAGTACACATGAGATGGAAAAGGAAATAGGGATGTACTTACAAGGTATAGACAAGAGGAACTGAAAGGCTAACATAGAATTGATAGCACAGGAAACAATCATTTCTGGAGAGAAGTATAAGTTTGTGATGGCACAATTAATGGGCCTTTGACAACTGATTAGATGTGGGACAAGACACAGAAAAGTATAAAAGATTACTAGGGGAAAATCTTTCTATGGAAATCAAGGGAGGTAACACTTCTACAAAAAGAAGCATGGTCGATAGTA
Source organism: Oryctolagus cuniculus (assembly GCF_964237555.1). Taxonomy (NCBI): domain Eukaryota; kingdom Metazoa; phylum Chordata; class Mammalia; order Lagomorpha; family Leporidae; genus Oryctolagus; species Oryctolagus cuniculus. The sequence goes on along the minus strand of NC_091435.1, from coordinate 71,549,752 downwards.
TCAGTTGTGACCTTGAGATCCATGGGTCCTAGAAGTAAGAAAGTCTCTGAATTACTTTCTAGAAATTAAGGAAACTTCTTTCAGAGTACAGCAGGTGTAAGTGAAATCGGAATTTGGGGTGCCATATGATATCACCATAGGCTTACTAATAAATTCCCAATATTAATAAGCCTGTGTGGGTTCTTGCCTAATATTCAGAGAATTCTGAATACCGGCATAGACAAATGAGGCATATTTTTAAGCCTTTATTCAGTGAGAGAAATGCATAGGAAAGTGAGGGTTTTATCTAAAAGAGAGGGATAAATCTGGTTTCATACCTAGCACCAGGAACCAGCCACGTGAAGAAGCATCTAGGCCAGGAAGCATCGGACAGGTGGCCTGAAGGCCACACTCCCTGGGGGGGGCGCAGGGCCACAGCAAGCCCAGCACTGGCAAAAAGCCAAGGAAAGGAGTGAGAGAAAAGGGGCACACAGTGTCCCAGGCTTTTAATCCACTTCAAAAGGGGAGTGGTTAATTAACCTGATTGGCCAGTGGGTGCATAGGTGTGGCCAGGTAGGGGCATGAGGTCACACAGAGCCGTCGCAAAGGCGTGGTCTTCCAGCTCATAAACCCAATCAATTTTAACCTGTATGCCTGCCTACATCATAAGCACAAGTATACCTCAAGTCAAAAGGAACTAGAGAACATGCATGAAAAGTGAACACTCGGTAAAGCTTTTTTGAAAAAGAGGTTTATTTATTTATTTTTAACCTAGAAACCTTTTATTTTATGTCACTCCCCCATTCACGGAGGAACGACACCGGACCCTGCGCTGTTCTTTTGTCTGCTTGGCCCTTCCCGGGTTTGCTGCCGTTCCCCCACTCGCGGAGGAAGGACGCTGTCCCGGGTTAGCTGCCGCCCCCCCACCCTCCGTGGAGGCCCCCCCCCCCCCCCCCCCCGCCGCTTTCCCCACTTCCACGGAGGAGCGGCACACTGCCAGCTGGCTCTCTCGGGGATTCCTCAGGTGTTCCCTCAGATGTTCCTGGTGCATGTTGTCTCTCTCCTCCTTTATAGTCCTCTTCCACCAATCCCAACTCTGCTACCCACACGCCGAGCACGCTGCTCTCCTCCAATCAGGAGCAGGATCAGTTCCTGCAGCTTATCAGTCAAACTGATGAGGCAGCTGCGTAGAGGTTGTTTGCTCCCTCTCAGCGCCATATTGTGGGAGAGCAGATGCATAGAATAAGTCTTAATTCCAGTAACTTAGTCTAGGCTCAGTTGCTCCCCACAATTTAAAGTATGTAAACTTCGTGTATTTCATATTCACAGATTTAGGAATATAGTGATTCTTCCCACCCTACTCTCCCTCCCACCTACACTCCCATGCCTCTTCCTCCTCCCTCTCCTATTCTCATTCTTATATTTTTACAAAGATCTATTTTCAATTAATTTTATACTCATGAGATTATCCCTACACTAAGTAAAGAGTTCAACAAATACTATGGAAGAAAAAAAAAAAAAACTGTTCCTCAACAGTCAAGATAAGGGCTGTTCAAAGTCACTGCATCTCAAAGTGTCAATTTCATTTCTATAGATTATCTTGTAGGTGCTCTATTAGTTACAACAGATCAGGGAGAATATATGGTACTTGTCTTTTTGGAACTACCTTACTTCACTAAGTATAATGGGTTTGTTTATTTATTTATTTATTTAAAGGCAGATTTAGAGAGAAAGATAAAGAATATCTTTGGGTTCACTCCCCAAATAACTGCAATGACCTGAAGCCAGGTGCCTGGTACTCCTTCCAGGTCTCCCACATGGGTGCAGGGGCCCAAGCACTTGGACAACCTTCCACTGCTTTCCCAGGCACATTAGCAGGGAGCACACTCCACATGGATGGAAAGTAGAACAGCCAGGACTCTAGCTGGCACTCATAGAGGATGCCAGTGTTACAGGTGGCAGCTTAACCCCCTGCACCACAACACTGGCACCCAGGTAAGAATTCTTAACACAGTACTAGGGGAAAGGTAAAAACTAACATTTACTCGGTGTTTACTTTGTCCCAGCATTGTACAGGATGCATGTATATTTTATTATTTACTACACATACCAACAGTATAAAAAAGGTATTATTTTTAAATTAAAATGAAAATGTAAAGTACAGAGAGCTCAGATAGGTGCCCAGGACATCTATCTACATAGGAAACGTGCCCGGGACTCCAACCACTGGAAGCTGAGGCTCAGGGCCGTGTCTCCTCTGTGACACCATGACGCTATGCTGAGACAGGAGGCCTAGGACTAGTTCCAAGCTTTCAGCAGCCATTAAGGACAGCATCGCCTCAGAAAAGCAAACAGAGCAAGAAAGGAATAGTTAAAATAAACAAACAAACAAACAAAAAAAACCACTTAAGGTGAAGCCATCTGCCAAAAGTAATTGCCTGGGAAAATAAAAAAGTCAGAAATGGAACAAAGCAGAGGAGACAAAAGATTCTATAATGGTAGCAGTTGAAACACCCACCAAGCATTTTACACTAGCTACAAAAGCATGTGAGGCCAGAGTTCAGAGGGAAGACAAGGAGTTGAAGGCCTGAGGTCACAAGGGCAAAGAACAGACCACAGAAATGAAACACACGGAAAGGAAGAATCAGGAGTAGGTCTCTGGAGTTTGAAACCATGAGTGTGTGGCTGTTGGGAGGGCAGTAATAACAGTTAAGGAAATTAAAGAAGTATGGCTCCAAGTATTTATTATAAAGTCTCACTCACAAAGTTGTACAAAGAATTAAGTTATGAAAACTGTGCTAGCCCCCCAAATATGAATAACTGAGTAAATAACTGTGGTTCATGCACTGGACTTGGAGGTGGAAGGGTTTCCTGCTTTGGAGTAGAATTCCAAAGCACGGACAGAAAGAAAAGGGCATGATCAATTGGAAGAATCCTAAGAAAATGTTACCATGGGAGAATGGAATGAAAGCAACACAGGGAAACAAAGATGTACTGACGCCTTCTCATGGTTACGAGAGACAGGGCAGTTGCAAACTACCCTGGTTCCATCGAGGAAGCCTGGGGGAGAAATGGTATCCCTGAAGAAGATGCCACAAGGTTGAGCAGATTTTTAAGGGGATGTTTGAAAGCAAGTAAACATTTATATACAAGTAAAGGACAGAGGGGAAGAATGTGGCTGATGGGTAGACGAAACAGAAGAGGACCTTTTATATGCTCGCAATTGACCTACATAGAGAAGCAGCCATTGCAGAGGTAGATGTACATGCAGACCTAGGGCCTGACAACATCTAGAGGAGCAGGGACAGGATACAGGCTAGAGAGACACGTTAGCAACAGAGCAAGGTAAGTGGCCATACATAGTGATCAATGCAGGCAATTGTAAAACTAAATAGCCCCCACCTTTCTAATGAGAAGAGGGAACTAGTGTTTTATGGATCTGCCTCTCTAAGTGGCCCACCATATTGATAAGGATCCACATTTCCTACTATATATCATATAGTACACAAAACAAAGCAAAACATGAAGAGAACCGTATCATTGATGTCTCAAGCGGTTATATTAGCAGAAATGAGATAACTGCTCAGAGCCTCAGCTTAGGTCTATTTCAAATGATGTCTCTGATAATATTTTTCTTCATTGAACTTATTCATAACATTTTACTTACATTTATTTGTACATTGTCTGTGCCTCCTCCTCTACTAAATTATAAGTTAAATGAGATCAAGAATTTGATTAAGTCATTGATGAATCCTCAGTACATATAATAGTGCCTGGTATAACATTTTCAATAAATATCAATGGAAAGTTGATTGTATTAAAAATAAGTTAGTAGTGGCCAAACAATAGGTGGTCATAATACAAAAATTTGATATATTCCCTGGTTAAAATGTCTGATGAACTAGAAGGAGAAACAGGTCAAGCAATAATATATTACCATACAGGCACAAAAGAGGGCATGGCTAACCTGGTTTCATGGGGGATCATCACAGAAAACATTATGAATGAAAGAAACCAATCTCCAAAATTCACTGCTCTTACCTTATGAGAAACAATCGATGTGAGTGAGATTAAAACTTAAAAACTTATAAGTATTTATTTCTATTTTTTGTATAGGTTTTGTAATATATACATATATCACACGTACAGGTATAATAAATTAAAATATTTAAATCTGAGCTTCATACTCTTAAATTTTTGCCTCTAGAGTACACAACTAAAATGGTTAGCTATTAATGGAATGGGAGATCCAAGCCTTAAACTACCACCTTGGATGGTAACTAAGAATGTGTCTTTCAGGTAGAAATGTAGCAAGGCATTCCAGCAGGAAGGGAACAGGATAGACCTCTGAAAAATCAGAGGATATTGTAGGAACCAAAAAACATCTTCACACGCCTTAGCAGTATGATCTGCACCAGGAATTAATAGGAAATAAGCTGTGAAGCTAGTCTCTCGGAAAAGGAAGATAATCAATACAGTTATAAGAGAAGGAATGGCAAGATGAGATTTTCATTTAGATTGTTCACATCAATGGATGATGAATTTGAAGGGTAAAGAGATGGAGGTTAGAACTCCAGTTAGGAAGTATTTTAGTAATTTGATTCGCAGATGATTAGAATCTAAACAAAGGCTGGCTTACAAAGCATAGAGAAAAAGGAATAAATTTGGGAAATATTTTAAGGTAAAATCAGTAAGTCTTGGTGATAGATAATGAATCTTACAGCACTTAGAATACGTAGAACTGTAACAGAAACCTGAAAAAGAATTATTATGCAAGAAGGAAATTTCTTTCTCTCAGAAATAATAGAGGCCGACGCCACGGCTCACTAGGCTAATCCTCTGCCTGCGGCACTGACACCCTGGGTTCTAGTCCCGGTCAGGGCGCCGGATTCTGTCCCGGTTGCCCCTCTTCCAGGCCAGCTCTCTGCTGTAGCCCGGGAATGCAGTGGAGGATGGCCCAAGTGCTTGGGCCCTGCACCCGCATGGGAGACCAGGAGAAGCACCTGGCTCCTGGCTTCGGACCAGCGCGATGCGCTGGCCGCAGCACACCAACCACAGTGCACCAACCGCACCCACCGCAGTGGCCATTGGAGGGCAAACCAACAGTAAAGGAAGACCTTTCTCTCTCTCTCACTGTCCACTTTGCCTGTCAAAAAAAAAAAAAAAAAAAGAAAGAAAGAAAGAAAGAAAGAAAGAAAGAAAGAAAGAAAGAAAGAAAGAATAGAAATCAGTCTAGGTCAAGCTCTGTTCCTATCAGGGTCCCAGCTCCTTCCAACTCCTAACTGTGTCATTCCTGCTGTGAACCTATTCCTCGTGATCAAACACGGCTGCTAGATCCCAAATCACTCCTCCTACAATATGCAGGAAGAAGAATGAAGAAAGGGCAAAAAAAAAAAAAATGTAGATGTCTCCTATATTTAGAGAATAATTCCCCTAGAAGACTTTTGCCAACTTTTCAGTGATCAAAACTGAGACACATAGCTAGGCCCAATTGCAAAGTTGGCTGGGAACTGCAAATTTGGGTTCATTATTAAAGATGAGGCAAGCAAATAGTGGGTGTCAATTAGCATTTTCTAGTAGGGAGTAAATAAAATTATAAATCATGAATAAACTGCAAGTTTCTAGTTTAAGTAACTGGATAACTAGAATTTTGGGGGTAGCAATGATGAGTTCAATTTTTTTCAGTGTTGGATTTGAGGTTCCTGCGAGTAGAAATGTCTTATAAGCAATTAGACATCCAACATTTCCAAGATTTAAATGTAATCAGTATGAGAACCAAGATGAAAAAGCAATACTGTAGAAAATGAGACCTGTGAGCTGAGGCTAGAACCCTGGGAGACAGGTAGAGTGAGAGGAGACTACCAGCATTTAAAAGTCCCAAAGGGAAATGAAACTATGACAGAGCCAACGAAGCAATAATCAAAGTTTTCAGGAAAATATTCTGAATATCTCCCAAGGAGGGAACGAGCAGCTCTGTGAAATGTAGCAGAGAACTAGAATGAAATGCCAGGATGGCAGAAAAATAGCCGTGTCAACGTAATAGTCACCGGGAGCAGTACTGAGAGCACTTGGAGGGGCAGCTGCTCCAATGGTGGATAAATCAGGCTTGAGAAAGTGGGAATGGTGACTGTAGACCCACGCGTCACAAATTTCAGGGGACATGCTGATCCCCTGGCGATCTGGTGAGGAGGGACTCATCAGACTCTGGATCTCAATGATTCCCTGCTGCTGGCCTGCAAACCAGGCTCTAAGTGGCACAGCTGGACACATTAGTGTCACAAGGTAAGCTTGAGAGCTTCTTGATCCAAGTCCTGGGCTTCCTTACCAGAGTCTGATTCAATAAGTTAAGAATGAAACTTAGGGGGCCTGTGCTGCGGGTAAGGCCGCCAGCTGCAGTGCCTGCATTCCAGGTGGGCGCTGGTTCGTGTCCCAGCTGCTCCACTTCTGATCCAGCTCTCTGCTATGGCCTGGGAAAGCAGTAGAAGATGGCTCAAGTCTTTGGGCCCGTGTGGGGAGACCTGGAAGAAGCTCCTGGCTTCTGATCAGCACAGCTCCGGCCATTGTGGCCATTGTGGCCACCTGGGGAGTGAACCAGAGGATAGAGGACCTTCTCTCTCTCTCTAGGTCTCTCCTTCTCTCTGTGTAACTCTGACTTTCAAATAAATAAATCGTAAAAAGAAGAAGAATGAAACTTTGGCATTTGCATTTCTACAAAGGGATGATAATGTTGCTGCTCTGGAGAACCCTATATGAAGAACCATTGCAATGGCTTCTTGTTTTGATTCAGAACAGAGAGACTGGACCACTGCTAGAGAGCCAGGATATCAAGAGACAGATGTTTTGCCGACAGTGCTACCTTCATTCCATTGTTGGTAATGACACAATACAATCACATTCTCAATGGACGAAACATTCACCATAGGCTGGTCTGATATACATTCTCATATTTTCTTACTCCATGATTTTCCACCTTGGCCTTTGTCATAGACATGCTGCAATTTAATTCAGCCAGCCATCTGAACTTAGTTTCACAGCTTGTGAGTAAAATCAATATGTAATACGAAGAAATTAAAAGTGTCTCTAGCCAAAATACTCTTCCCATCCTAAAAAGATGTTGGAAAAATCAACCCACTGCATTCAATCTCTCGTTTGTTTTCTATGTGAAAATTATTGGATTACCTACTGATTACCAGCTCTGGCCAATTAGTCTGATCAACTCATCATATAGTTTCAGCATCTCCAACTGTGAGAGCTACTTTTTATGTTGACTCTTTCAACAAAGAACTCCTGAAGCTGAGATCAATGATGAGAGAGTGACAACTGCCTAATGCACTTCAATCCGAATCCTTATTCAGAGCGGTGGGGTACGACCGAGCCATGGGACGGAATTCGGGGAATGAGTTGTGGTGCTCTATATTGACGCTCTGAGAAAATCCACACCTTCTGGCACATGTAAATGATAGTGGTGCTAATTTCAAACGAAATCCTATATCTACTGTGGAATATGTAAGATAGTTCAAGGAAAATATACTTAAAAGATAAGTTTGTTTTGGTACAAAAAAATTTTGAAAGCCATGCATAGTATTCATTTACTTCCTTTCCCTTGAAAGAGAGAGAATCTTTCATCTGCTGGTTCACTCACCAAATGCCCACAACAGCCAGGGCTGGGCCAGGTCAAAGCGAGAAACCAAAAACTCAATCCAGGTCTCCCACATGGGTGGCAGGGGCCCAAGTACTTGAGCCATCACCTGCCGCCTCCCAAGATACGTACTAGCAGGCAGTTGGATGGGAAACAGCACAGCTGTGACTCAAACTGGGCAGTCCAAAATGCAACATGAGCTTCCCAAGCAGCAACTGCTGCGCCATGCACCCGCCTTCATGCATACCCTTTTCACAGCACACATGTTCTGTGAATTAAGACCCCTCGTGTGTGTGTGTGTGTGTGTGTGTGTGCGTGTGAGAGAGAGAGAGAGAGAGAGAGAGAAGGATAGGATTACTCTGAGAAAATGCCAGGTTTCACCCTTATACATAGATTTCTTGGTATCTGTCCTGGAGGGGCATAAATGAGAACAAACTCAGAGTGACAGGATACGAAGATAAATAAGCCCCCTGTACAATAATGCATAATCTAACATTGCCTAACCCTTACTCCTACTTCCCCTAGAAAAGAGAGTGACACAGATTAGGTGTGTGGGTTTTCACAGTTCCCTCTTACACTCACTGAGCATCAGGATAGAAAATATGTCAAAGAAACCTCACGATTCCAACTCCTTCACAGCCTTCTGGTCTTCAGTGGACAAAGTGGTTATGTTTCCAAAAGCCCCTACATAGGAAAACAAAAACAAAAACAACCTGCTCTCTTAAGTCTAGTGTGGACCACTTCTTCAGGCATGGTCACTGTTGTTTTGATCTAAAAAAAAAAAAAAAAAAGAAAAACCACCTTAGAAGTTCTATGAGGAAAGAAGGATACATTTAGGATGGATTGGAAAGCTAAGAGCATCTAATTATTGTGACCATGCCCACATTAACTAGATGGTTGGCAGCCACCCTATGTCTTGTTCTAAGCTTGCCAGCTCTCCAGGCCTCCAACCTGTCCCCTCCAGCTTGCTCTCTGATCAGTGTGTCTTTGTGTAAAGGTCATGAAATCCTAACAGCTGCAAAACATACCGAAGGGGGATTAACTAGCTTGATTCCAACCTACTGGCTGGAGTACATGACTCTGAATGTGAATCTCAGATTAGTGCTACACATCGTCATCCCACACATTAGCAAGATCAGACACCTCTGTAACCTGTCTTGGAAAGCGAGCCATCCATATAATTTTCTCAAATCTCCTGGGAAGAATAAATAAACAGTAGTGAATTGCTCAAAATAACCTGATGAAAGTGTTCGGTTTCAGCCACGGAGGTTCTAAAGACAATTACAAGGACCCACACCCATGCAGTAACACATGTCTCTTAATTTTCTAGAGAATGCCACTACGATCAACAATGTAGGAAGAGACAGAATGTGGCCAAAAGAAAAACACACAGGGCAATTCGATGAATTCACTGATAATGGAAATAAACACACAAATGAAAGCTGGTTTCCAGTCATGTGCGCAAGTTAGTGAGCTTGGTTGGATCAGGCAGTTTGGACTGGGGTGTGGACATGGGGAGTCTGGGAGCACCGTGGTGTGTTTATTTGCACTTAACTAGAAACACAGAGAGCTAGTCAAAGCAAGAACTTCCTCTGCAGAAAGAAACCGCAAATAACCTATCCCCAGGCTGCCAACTAAGGCTTATTTTAGAAAGAGTAAGCAGGAATGGACTGCCTGGCCAGTCCAGGAGAATTTAGAGTGGCTCCTCCTACACAGCAGGCACTCCTTAGCACGCCTGCTGAGCTCCTCAACCCTGCAACAGCTGCAAACAGACAATAGTGGGGAACTGTCACAGAGAAGGGGGAAAAGGACTGGAGAAAGCTGTTAACTAAGAAAAGATGGAGGGGGATGCTTTCTTCAGAGAGAAAAGCAACTTTTGGATGGAAGAAAAGGTTTATCATTGAGCGTTTTGAGAGAAAATGGCTCAAAGAAAAAAATCATAGCAAACTATAAAAGCCTGCTCACAAAGTCAAGGCCATAGTCATTTGTTCCTCATTTATTGAGTACTTACTGAGTACAATGCACTGTGCTGCATTCCATGATGGAAATATGTAATCAGAAAATTCCTACCTGTAGACCATTAGCACTTGTTCATTAGAATAAAAGATTTATACCAACAAATGCTGTGCAAATCATGAATGACAGCCACTTCCAAAATGGAATATATCAGGTTCAAAACTACTAGCTTACAAGGTGCATTTTTAAGTGACCTTGGAAGGATAACGACCTACAATGCCACCTTTTACCTTGGAAGGAAGGTGACGTGGATCAGAGTCAAGACGATTGTTTTTGGTTTTTGTGGTTTTGTTTTGTTTCATTGTCCTTTTCTTAAAAACCCATAAGCTCAGGAAAATGCTGCTTTGTTTATTGGCAGCTCAATCCCACCACCAGATATATATCATTTACCCAGCAGAAAGTTCAGAGCCATTCTCTGGAATGGAGATAGAAGGAATATTAAGGGATGAAAAATAAGAACATGGGCAAACAAGACAGGTAAAAGCCAATTCAAAGCAAATAGTACAAAGGAAAGGAGAAAAAATGGTGTGGTGAAGTGGATAAAGCCACCATTTGGGATTCTTGCCTCCCGTATCAGAGCAACTGGGATGGGATGGAGTCCCCCCTTTGCTTCAGATCCAATTTCCCGTTAACTCACATCCTGGGAGGCAGTAGATGAAAGCTCAAGTTCTTGAGTCCCTGCCACCCACATGGGAGACCTGGATGCAGTTCCTGACTCCTGGCTTCAGCCTGATCCAGTCCTGGCTGCTGCCAACATTTGTAGAGTAAACCCGTGGATGGATGATATCTCTCTGAACGACTCCCTACCCCCAACCCTGTTGCTCAGCCTTTCAAATAAATTTTAAAAAATAAACCTTAAAGAAAAAAATCCACAGGATTAATGTGAAGTTTAAAGAACTAATCACATCGGATGAGAAATGGAAGATTGAAAGTTTATAGTTCAACTCATACTGCTGATCATGACCTTATGAGTTGGCAACAGTTGTCTCATTCATAGAAGTAACTGAGACTTGAAAAAGTTCATCCACTTGCCACAGAACAGAGATGTAGCAAAGGCACAGAGTTCAAACTTATCGCCCAGTGAGCTCACCACTGTACATTCCACTACATGGAATCTACAATTAGAGAGCAGCAGCAATGGGTTCTTGAGCTTCTCATCGTCTCCCCACCCAGTTCCAGGATGCCTCTCCTCTGGGAGTGTCACACCAGGGCCTTTGTTCCTCCTGGCAGAACACAGTGACTTGAGATGAAAAACAAAGCTCAGCAATGTCCTGTCACGTCCTGGTGCAGGGAAACAGGCCCATGCCTTCCAGAACCAAGTGCCTTCTGCAGAGCTGCTTCAGCACCTGCAGCGCACAGCCACCTGCCCACTTTGGTCTCTGCAGGAGAGGGATCAGGGTCTAGCGCTCATGCAGCCCTCAATTCATGTGAAAGGGCTTCTAGGAAGTTGGGGCAAGGAATGTAACACCCCCTGGGGCATGGGGGCCAGCTAGCAAAGGCTGGGCCCTGGGTACAAATCATGATGAGAAATATCCTAGTTGCTCATATTTCTTGGGGCTGGCTTGGGAATGGATATGCTTGACATGTAGGTGTACATAAATATTAATTGATTGAAGGGAGCAACTCCTAGTACTGTGGCTTCATCTATTATTCCATTGTTACTTTTAATCTCCTTGCTGACTTTGGCTGTTATACCACCCAGAGAGTATATCTGAGCAGGAGGCCGGGAAGGAGGGCGCCAGTGGAGCAGAGATGTGCAGACACCATTAATAAATCACTGATAGTTAAGATATAGATTGGATGATGGGCAGCAGATGGGAAGGAGGTACGTCAAATTGCTTTTCTCATATAGATTATTGGATTAACAAGGAAGCAGCAGGCAAGTGGCAAACTGGTGTAACAAATTACTATCATAAAAAAATAAAATTGAACTTATCCCAGGATAGTAATAAGGCTCTGTAGCCACCAGCCCTCTGGAGCAGGACAATCCTTTGAGATGGTAACCCAGTGAACACTTTCCATATTCCTCCACTCTTGTACCTAAGCACATCCTGGTAAGGTCTGGGGGATGGGAGAGATCTAGACTCTACAGAGACTAATGAATGTGGCTATCAGCAGGCAAATGGCCAGTCCAATAAGTGATCAGTGAAAGTGTATCTGGCAACCAATTCTGGTTGCAGCAAATTCTGCCTTTTGTTTTTCAGTCTTCTCTCACCCATTATTTATTTTGAGAAGTTTCAAACCTACAGAAAAGTTACACTAAAGGAATATCTGATACTAGTTACCAAAATTCAACAATTGTTAATATTTTGTTCACTTGCATTCCATCTCATTTTCTTTCTTTTAGTGAACTGTGAAGTAGCAAGCATCAAAATGCTTCATCACTTAAACAATGCAGAATGTGTAAGGCTACTTCAAAAAGTTCATGGAAAATAGAATTAAACAATAACTTCATTTTGGTTTTTAAAGTTTCTGAAATTCATGCCTAGTTTTTCTGTAATATGCATTTCCCATAACTTTGTGAAGACATGTGTATGAACAGATTCCAAAGCTTTTTTGCACTAAAATTAACTAAAATTTTTGAAGTGCCCTTGGCTTGCCTAAGAACAAGGTCATGGTCTTACATATACATAAAAAATGTACCTGTTTTAAAAAATTTTAACCTTGAAAAGTACAATTATGCAACATATTTTGCATTCAAAATTTCCAAATTGTCCTAACTCTCTAATAACTTTTTTTTTAAATCCAAGATCAATCAAGAACTGTGAGTTGCACTTAGCTGTCACGTCTCTATACCTGGCCCTTATCTTTTTTTAACCTTTAAGATAATGTTTTTTAAGACTCAAGACCATTTGCTTTGCAGACAGTTTCTCTGGGTTTATCTGATTGCTTTCTTGTGACTGGTGTATCACATCAAAAGACATAGGCTATACGTTTGTCAAACTTGATGACTATAAGTTTGATCCTTTGCATAAGGTAATACTGACAGATTTCCTCATTATAAATATACAACACCCTCCATAATAAATAGTCTGAAACTGGGTGATTATAAAGACAAATATGATGTTTTCATCATGTGTTGATGACTTTTGCTTGAATAAGTTGTTACAATTGCAATTCATAACATTTGGAAATCATCATTTTACATTCTTTCTACACTGATGATTGGTTCCTCTTCTGTGGAGATTAATTTTCCTACTTTCTATCTACCACCACTGTTTCTGGTATCAAGATTTATTTATTTATTTGAAAAGCAGAGAGAGAGAGAGAGAGAGAGAGAGAGATCTTCCTTCTGCTTGTTCACTCCTCAAATGGCCACAACAGTCAGGGCTGGTCCAGGCTGGAGCCAGGAGCCAGGAATTCCATCTTAGTCTCCCACATGGGTGGCAGGAACTCAAAGACTTGGGCCATCATCCATTGCATCTAAAGTGCTTTAGGAGGAAGCTGAATCAGAAGCAGGGTAGCCAGGACTTGAGCCAGCACTGTAATATGGGATGCAATGCCCCAAGCAGCAGCATAGCCCACTTCACAATAGCCACCTCTATTTTCATTTTTTCTCACTGGAAAATATTCCATTGAAGTTGGGTTGCAACTCAAAGTTTACTTAGATTAATTCTGAATTTTCTTCTTTGTATTTATATCAATTTGTTGTGAAGTGTGATTCAGATGTTTGTATTTTATTCAATTTTAGGAATTTATGCTTGCTGAATTAATGCCATTTTTGCATATGTAAAATATTAATATAGTTTAAAAGTAAAAAACTATACTGAAAAGCAAACTTTCAAAAGTACCATTCTCTGATTTTTTAAAATAATCTTATTTATTTATTGGCCTTGGCTTTCATTTTTTCCCCAGAAACAAAATTTATTTAATCTTAATTAGCATTTACAAATCAAAATTAACCACAGAATCTCTATAAACATGTTGGGTATAGCACAGTTGTTTATAAAACATTGCCATTGCCTTGGAGAATTAGAGTGCCTTTTCTTTCTTTCTTCTTTTTTTTTTTAACTTGAAACCTTTTATTTCAGATATACAAAGTTCATGCATTTCATAAACAAATATAGGAACACAGTAGTTCTTCCCACCCTATCCTACTTCCTGCCTGCACTCCTACACTTCTTCCTCCTTATTTTTCCATTCTTACTTTTTACAAAGATCTATTTTCAATTAACTTTTTACACATAAGATTAAACCTACACTAATAGTACAATAAATAGTATAAAAAGAAAAACCCTTGTGGAGACAGGGCTGTTCAAAACTATTGCATCTCAAAGTGTCACTTTCACATCTATAGATTACCTTTTGGGTACTCTATTAGTTACCGCAGACCAGGGAGAACATATGGTATTTGTCTCTTTGAGACTGCCTTATTTCACTAAGTATAATGGTTTCCAGTTGCATTATTTCTTTTTTGAAAGGCAGACACAGCAAGGGAAAGAAAGAGACATAAGTTTCCCACCTGTTAGTTCACTCCCCAAATGCCCACCCACACCAGCCAGGGTTGGGCCAGGCCAATGAGCCCCAGGAGCAAGGAGCTCCATCCAAGTCTTCCACATGGGTGACAGAGACCCAGCCAGCACCTGCTGCCTCCAGGGTGCACATTAGCAGGAAACTGGAATTCAGAGAGGAGCTGGGACTTGAACCCAGGCACTCTGATGAGGGAAGCAAGTGTTAAAATAGTATGTTAACCACTGCACCCACTGCCTACCATCTGTCCTCCTTAATATTACTTCTACTCTTTATCCATTGCTAGTTGCCTGGCAATTTGTTTAGTTTCATTACCGTCCATTTGCAGATGTTTGTGTGTGCATGTGTGTGTGCATGTGCACGTGTATTCTTGTTAAGCCGTCACAAAACACACCAAACACCTGAGTAAGGGAAAGGGTTTATTGGGGGACACCCAGCAGACTGGAGGGAACGGGCAAAGAGGGCAAAAGAGAGAGACAGAGAGGAGAGGAACTAGCGAGGAGAGAAGAGAGAGAGCAGAAAGAGAGAGATGAGAGAAGAGAGAGCGAGCAGGAGAGAAGAGAGCAGGAGAGAAGAGCCAAGAGAGCCACGTGTTCAGGAGCAGGTCCTTTTAAAACTTTGCTGAGGGTGGGCTGGGAAGCAGGAGCAGCAAATCCCATTAGGATGGGGGTGGAGCTAGACATCAGTGGTTGGGCCATGTGGCCACCTGGCTTCCAGCAATGGCGGCGGGGGCTAGAGCCTAGGATGGTGTCAGGGTGTAGATCGCGCCACAGATAAAACTGTGCCATTTTCCTAACAATTCTTACTTCCCAACCTTTCTTGTAAACATGGAAGCATACCATTTGTACCTTGCTTTTAAAAACTCAATATGATATTTTGAAAATAGGAGCTGCTTCCTAAATTTTCTGGATCTGTTCTGCTCTACTTCTTAGACAATGAAATCATATCTCCACTTTAATCAAAATGAGTAGTTCACGCAGAAACAGAATTAAGAATATGAAAAAGAGATGGGTTGCATCAGTTTTGTAGCTGATACAGGGATTTATGTGCCAATAGCTCTCACTTAAATATATGTTTAAGTATGGTCCAAATGCCCTACTGGGTCTAAATCAGAAAGGTGTTCATTAACAATTCTTATTTCCAGACCCCACTCTTGACCTACTAAATCTAACTCATGAACCTTCTGAGGAATTTAGTTATTACAAGTGGAATAGGTGACTGAGACAGCCACAGGCATAATTTATTGTCATGACAAATTAAAAAAAAAAAACATTTATTTATTTACTTGAGAGAGAAAGTTACAGACAGAGAGGAAGAGACAGACAGAGGTCTTCCATCTGCTGGCTCACTCCCCAGATGGCCACAACAGCCATTTGGCCACAACAGATTTGCCAATCTGAAGCCAGGACCCAGGAGCTTCCTCTGGGTCTCACACGCGGGTGCGGGGGCCCAAGGACTTGGGTCATCTTCTGCTGCTATCCCAGGCCACAGCAGAGAGCTGGATCAGAGGAGCAGCCAGGACTAGAACTGGTGTCCATGTGGGATGTCGGCACTGCAGCAGAGGCTTAGCCCACTACAGCACAGCACTGGCTCTGACAAATTCTCTTAATCTAAGTGCCTGGGACTACTTTTTCTCTAAGAGCATAGGTTTGCTTATTTTTGTTAAATTGTGTTTTTAAGAGACATTGCTTTCTCTTGGCATAAGTTCTGAGCCTATATCCCCTGCTCAGGTCAGCCAGGTATGTAAAATCTGTGTCCCTCACAGGTCTCTAAGATGAATCAAACAGCTACATTGATATTAGGACCACACAGTTCCTCCCCTAACCTCCAAGCATCATGGTAGAATTTCCCAGCAAACACAATGACCTTCTAAGTGGTCCATTTCCAAGCCTACCCTTCCTGCATTTCAGCTGATGGAAACACAGGCCGTGTCTCGGAGACAGGCAGGTGAGTAGCAACCTCCCATCCTTCCTAACCCTCTCATACTCTCAAAAACATTGCAAGTCAAAATCCTCGAGGGCATGCTGGCCTGTCCCAGATTACCTGTGCCATAAGGAAACTTGACTTACTCTTTGGAAGGTAAGCAAAATGAATCATCTACTTTGTTTTGCAGCTGTGAAAATTGAGAGGCAGAGAAAGAGGGTGAGTGAGAGTCTAACCAGCTGGAATAATACCCCAGATGTCAGGAGAGCCCTTCACCATGCCACGAGGCAGACGAACTTTGCCTTTACCCCCCTCACTTTGATAGCCAGCATGTTTCAAGTACTCAGTCTGAGCTAAGACCTTTGTAATGTGCCTTACCTGCTTTAGCCCATTTAATGCTTACAAGTCCATGAAGCAGATAGCCTTACCATCTGTCTCTCACAGGTGAAGGAACTGCAACTTCAACATACTACCCAATCCACATAGCACAGCAAGAGCCAAATCCATGCTGCTCCAAGAGCCCAGTCCTTTAACTCTACACAACTAAAGGGAGTCTTCAAAAACATGTTCCCCTGACTACCAGCCCAAGCACTCAGCATCTCAGCCTACTGCTTGCCTGCATAAGGATCCCCACTTAAAAATGGCGTTAACCCTTCCAATTCCAAAGAGGCAAGGATTCAGGAAACTCAGTTGTGATCTTAGCCAAGGCACTTTAGTGAGGGTCAGAGTGCTCATTTTGCAAAAGCAAGGGGAACACATAAAAATATGCACAAATGTAATATATGTATCTGGGGTCCCTTTCATTTCTGAGTGTCTGTAATTCAAAAGCCAAATGCCTGCTACACATTTTCACACTGAGGTTTTAAATATTTTTTATTTTCTCCCTCTTCAGTGTTCCAATATTTTAATAAGTCCCTTTTGATTCCCAGGGACATTTGAATTCCAAAAAGGGCAATGTATAAACTCAAAGGAATGAATCTCTAACAGTAGAAATTCCCAGGTTGGTGGGGGGGCATTGACTGTTGACAAGATGCTATATCCTGCTTAAACGTCTTTTCCCATCCCAAGGATGGTTGTGTTCAGGCAATGCTCTCTGAGATAAGGCTGGATAAAATGGGATGCAGGCCCAGCTCTCTAAAACAGGGTTGGCAGAAGCGAGGTGAGAAAACAAGGCCCACGAGCCAGCTGGCATCCATGGCAGAGGTCCCTTCTTGCATTAGAGATTCAGGGGAACCATAGAAACCATATGGGAGAGAAACCCTCGCAGAGGAGGATAGCATGGAAAAATCCTCTCTGCATGGGGGTGAATCCCAGGAGCTACACTGAGAGGGTGGTTTCCAGGACGCCCGTGTCCCAGTATGGGGGAGCAAAATCTCCCCGGTAATCCAACAGCCACTGAGACGACGGCCATTACTGCATTCTCACCCCTGCCTGTCCTCTCCTGGCTACGCACCCCTCAGCCATCACTGGCTTGGCCAGCAATGACCTGTGCTCCACTCTGTCTGATTGTAAGCTTCATAAGGTCATGGTAAACTTTATCCTGCTGTTCCTCACCGCTCACACCTCTTCTGCAGAGCAAGTACTACTTGTCTGCAGCACTGAAGGAAGAATAGAGAATGCAGTCAAATGGCCATGTTAGAGAAACCCACTTTCTATTCCAAGTGAAATGAGTCACTATGTAGCCCTAGTTCTTTTCCTATTGTTTGTAATTCATTCAGCCATTGAACAAATATTTATTGAGCACTTTCTATGTACCAGACACTCCACTGGCAGCTAGAGACACAGCAGGAAACAGGGCTCAGTTGGAACTGATTAGGCACTGGGGGAAGGCAGGAAATGAACGTACAAAAATATCTCAGAATGATAACTGTTATGAATACAATAAAACAGGATAATTGCGTAGAAACTGATTAAGATAGGGCAAAAGCAAGCACCTTGGGCAGAAGAATCTGGAAAGGCCTCTGTATTGGTGAGAGACTTAAGTAATCCAGAGCATGCTAGGGATGGCCTCTGACCAGTGAAGGTCATGGATGGCCTCTGACCAGTGAAGGTCATGGATGGCCTCTGACCAGTGAAGTTCTCAGAACTATGTCCAAATTCATCAATTACTTTTAACGGTAGTTATACAAGCAATACACTTACTAAAATATTTTATACTACAGTAGGATATAAAAAACAGTATTATTCACCCCCCAACCCAACTACTCAAGGCAATACTGTTAACCATGTTTTGTATTTTCATCTAAATATTTTCTATATGTACAGGTATATTTCAAAAGTTTATGGAAAAAGGGAATTTCAAGGCAAGTATAATTTGGTACAAAAATTGTTGAAATCCATGAGGTTTCTTTTCACAATATGCATTTTTATATGAACTGTTTGAAGTACCCTCATATATGTGTGTGCACATATGAATAGATTTTATATGCAAATGACATCATGCTAACTTATTTTTCTGAACCATTCACATTTCAAGACAGAGCTTGCTGCCCAGTTGCAAGGGATGCAAAAAGCTGAGAGTACCCAGCATTGAATTTTGCCCAGAGTGACACCAAACATGTATGGACCAGACTATGGTAAGAAAGCCCTACCACTTCTACCCAACTGAGACTACTCTAACAAAGCAAACCTAGGTTTGCATCTGCTTTTGCTTTATTTTTCTTTGTTTTGCTATTAAAAATAATGCAGCAATTAGCAACTTAAAACAAATCTTCATGCACCAATGCCTGTTTATTGTCACACTCCAATACTATTCAATAGCTAACTTTTAATGTGCTCCAATCCAATAGAAGAAAAGTGGCACTTCACTAACATCTTCATTTGAAATTTTCTTATTATTAGAATCGTTGTCCGTCTATATTCACAATTTACATTTACCAGTGAACTTTCTGCTTGTGCTCTTTGCCATTTTTCTACCAGGTTTCAGGTCCTTGATTTGTGAGAGCATTTTGTAAAGGAAGTGAACTCTTTTTCCATAAATATTGCAAGTATGTGTCTGGGTGTTTAGTTTTGATTTAAAAATTTAATGACATTTTCCCACTCAATCACTTTTAATTTGCATGTAGTAAAATTTACCATCTTTCCCAACAACATCACTTCTAGGTTTGTATAATGTTTATAAAGCTCTTCCAAGCTCCAATCAGATTTTCAAAGTAGGCCCTTACCAGGACAAGCATTTGGCACAGCAGTTAAGATGCTGCTTGGGACCCCCACATCCCCTATCAGAATGCCTGGATCAAGTCCCAGCTCCATTTCCAATTCCAGCTTCCTGCTAATGCACCCCCTGGGAGGCAGCAGGTGATGGCACAAGTTCTTGGGTTCTTGCCACCTGTGTGTGAGATCTGGATTGGGTTCCAGGATCGGTCTTCTGCCTGGCCCAGCCCCAGCTGTTGTGGGCAAATGGGGAGTGATCCAGCAGATGGGAGATCTATCTATCTCTTTCTCCCTGTCTCTTAAATTAACAACTTTAATTGATTTAAGTAATTAAAGATAGTTTATTAATGAAGGATACCAAAACATATTTATAGAGCAGGGAATTAAGACCAGAGATAGAGCCAAATAGATAAGGTATTGGTTTACTATAAAAGAGAAATTAAAAGTGGAATATTGATGGATATTCTAGTAATGGAGATGGAATATTAAAACATGATGAGAACAATTTGGTCATGGGCAGAAGCTGGGAGCAGGAAACTCTATCCAGGTCTTCCATGCAGATATCAGGAATTCAACTACAGGAGCCCCCACTGCTGCCTTCCCCCGTATCTGCATCCGCAGGAAGTAGGACTCAAGAGCTAAGGTATTCCAACATGGGATGTGGGCCTCCCAAATGCAATATTAACTGTTAGCGCAAATGCTTCCTCCTAGCTCATTTATTATTGTGGATTCAAAGTCTTTTAACAGCTAATAGGAACTAAATCATCTCTTTGAATTTCTCTAGTATCTTCTTGGCTATTTACTTATGTTTATTACCTGTATTACTGTTCATTTTTTTAAGATTTGTTTATTTGAAAGAGTTACACAGAGAGGTCTTCCATCTGCTGGTTCACTCCCCAGTTGACTGCAATGGCCAGAGCTGCACAATCCGAAGCCAGGAGCCAGGAGCTTCCTCCAGGTCTCCCACGTGGGTTCAGGGGCCCAAGGACTTGGGCCATCTTCTGCTGCTTTCCCAGGCCATTGCAGAGAGCTGGATGGGAAGTGGAGCATCCAGGTCTTGAACCGGTGCCTATATGGGATGCTGGCGCTGCAGGTGGCAGTTTAACCCATTATGCCACAGTGCCGGCCTGGTCTGTATTAGTTTTTTTTTTTTTTTTAATTACTACTTGAACCAGTATTCCAATCTGGAATTCCAATGTTGCTTAATGAGCTGCATACAATGACAGCCCCCACCTACCTGTATTATTTTTTAATTCATCATTTTCCTCAGAGAGCCCCTGCTTTCAGGTAAGTAGCTAATATGCGAATCTAATACTTTAATTCAGTCTTACCCTTGATTTATATTTCTAGGTTCATTTTAGCATAACTTCAAGTTCTCTCCATTGTACTATTTCAAATGAAATAGAATTGGATTTTGAGAGTAAGCGAGCTTTTCATATTATGCTGTAGTTTCAAAAAACCATTAAGGGTAGAGAATTAGGTAAAAAGGTACATAGGATCCCTCTGCATTGTGAACCTACAATTTCAAAAAGTCTTTTAAAAATACCTAATACACTGTCTGATGCATAGTAGATGCTCAATAAATGTTACTTTCTTGCCTCATTCCCAGTCCTTTCAACAGAGTTTCTTACAATATATTCTTTTGTTTATAGGCAAGCATTCATAAATACACCTCTAGGGTAAATAGTATTTAGCATTCAGCTAAGCTATAAAATTAGTATTGTGCTTCACATCTGTAGAAAGATGACTAAAATAGCAGTAGCTATTAAGAAGACAATGTGCACTAAATAATAACCTGCTACTCAATTGTGGGATCTTCCCCAGTGAGATTTTTTTTTTAGCTTTGTAGCAATTCTTATTTTTAATTGTTTTTCTTACTTTATAGTTTCTCTATAAACCACCAGAAGACCCTTGCCCTTCCCAAACTAAAAGAAGTAGACTATCTATGTGCAAGTAAAGTAGTTTTGCTTCTATATTTTTAAAACCAGAATATCCGTATGCTTAGCACTATTCTAGGAAAGACAGGTTACTGACAGGGCCATTACTAAGGAAAACTGAAATGTAAATAAATATGGCCTGAGTCCCAACACTCTTTTCCTTTTCAAATACTGCTACTTGTTCAGTCGCCAAGGAATTCCTGATGGGGACTGAGAGACATTGCAACTTCCTTTCGCTTAAAATTCCTTCTAATGTCAACTCACTCAAATCAAGTTTGTCCCATGATCAACGCGTATTTTGCCACCTGCCATATTATCAAAACTTTATTTTCCTATTCCATAGAAATATTATTTCCAAAATTCTGGGGTTTTTTTTGTTCAAAACATTCTGTGTTAGACATAAAGGACCCTTGAAATAAAGCAGTGATAATGTGAAACCAGCTGCTACTGGCAACAGTCTAGTAGGTTAATTCTCCTTCCATTATTAAAGGTGAGTTGATATATACATATTCTAGTTGTAGGAGAAGAAAGCTGTTGCTTCACTCTTCCAAAGGTTGAGAAATACTGAGAAATAAATCCCGTATATGCACATTGGGAAATCACTTTAGCATAATCTAAATTGGGGATTGAGCCCCGACAAGAGTAGGAATTATTCTAGTACCCACAATGTGGTTCAGGCTTTGGTTAGGAGGAGCAAAAACTGGTGATAAACAAAAAACAAAATGTAACATCAGTGAGTGCACAATAAGACCAATGTCTATTAGAGGTAAATTTCTAATGCTGACAAAGGAGCATGCCTATCTTAGAGACAGAGATAGAGAAGGTAAAATCACTGGCCCCTACAACAAAAGACTCCAAGTACCTTTAACATCAACCTATTAACAGCTAAATCTCCGGTTTCAATAGTGAATTAAACCCAGATCTAAGGAACAATCTGATCAAAGGCCATAAAATGGATAAGGAATAGGTTAAACTACAATTAACAATTATCAACGTAGTGTAAGAAAAGTAGTACCCATATAAATGAACAAACATCACATGTTAATCAAAAAGAAAAGATATATTCTATTCTACTTGGATTTATTTCTACATAAAAACCTGTTATTTTAAAGCTATTATGTCTCCTACTGACCATCAATAATTCAAATTATTATTAGAGTACATTGTACTTCATATGAAAACACAAAAATATAAATGTGTCTGAATCCCAATTAGGAAGCACAATTCTTATACCATGATAAGTCATGTCAAAATAAAATGGTCTTTGGAATAAAAATCTGTGTTTAAATGATAATTTGCTAACTATCTGTGTTTGTGGGCAATTTTTTTAAAGTGAATATTTTATTGAGTAATAAGATTGCTGAAGAAATTTTAAATACTATAGACAAAATGGTCAACACCCTGCCAAGCACACAAGAAGTACATAATGAATGATCAAATTGTTTAGGATTTGGACATCTTACAGCCCCCTATGACCAGACATTCATTTCCAAGTTCAGCTTCCAGGAGTAGTAAATGAACCTGCTTTCCAAATTAACAGTAAAATCCAAATGATGCTGTTGCACACGATGCCGCAGTTCCTTCCTTCAGAGATGATCATCTGCTCTGCAAAGGCGAACACAACTCCTGCTGAGGTGGTCGTGGCTTCCTGTGCCAGTCCTTCTTTAGTAATGGTGCCACTTTAGCCAGAGATTCTAATTTATCCATTCAACAGCCCTACTATGGGTCAGGCATAGTTTTCAGCCAGAGAATACATAAATTAATAAGATCATCTGATTTTCAAGAAACTCATGAAGGCTCAGAAGAATTTAACATAATGGAAAAATCGGTTGCAGATGTTAAGACATTTGCTCTCTCTGAATGCATAGGACTAAATTTAAGTAACTATATATGTATATATTCTATAATGAATTTATGTATGTCTCATAGCATAGTTCTAGTTAAGCAAACAGAAACCATGCCCCCGAGAATTTAATGTAGGGATTTACCAAATGATCTTGGAGAACTAGAAACGGCAAGAAGAGACTGCATTAACACAGAGGTAGTAATTACAGAGTGCAGTGACTACTCATAGGGCTGGAAAGCCAATGAGAAATGATTGGAGTTGTCCAAACAAAGCACTTATAAGAGGGCCCTTGGAGCAAGAACCAGGAGATCTGAGGAAGAGATGTTGCCTGGCTGGTGCTAATAGCTCAGAAGATCAGAGAAACCCTGTGCAACAAGGACTCCAGGTAGCACAAGCATCTGTGATGAAGGGGTGAGTGTGGGATCCAAGAGGAAAAAAAACACCTGGGAAATGAAATAAACTTTTAATAAACCCACCTACCTCCACTGCTGGGGCAAAGAATTACGGCTGACTTGATGGTGATAGGAACAGGAAACCAACAGGAACCAGATCTTTTTCCTTCCTCCTGCCTTCCAGGCTCCCTGGAGTATTCTCTATCAGTACAACCCACAGACCAGGTTGAGCAAAGCTGCAATGTGGTCTAGAGAGTCATGGACACAGCATCAAAGAGCAGGGTAAAAAAGAGCAGATTGGAAAATGCCAGTTTAATAATGATCACACTACTTTGTACAAACCTGTCATTTGCCCAGAAATTCTGCTTACATTTGCATTTGGGTTAAGAGAAACATATGTTGTCCAATTTTAATATTGATATCTGTCCATGGATCCATTGTCCTAGGTAACAAAGGGGGCTTCTTAAAAAGACTAAATGGTAAGCAACCTTAATTCTAGAACTTTCTTTGCCATTATATGGTGCTAAAAATGTTTCAGGAGAAAAAAGTAATTATTTTATTCTTTGAAAAAAATCATAAAGATCATCTAATCACATCTCTTAGTAAAGTTTTGTATAGAGCCTATATGCAGTCAATTTTGTTTTCTATACCAAATATGAGTGAGTGATCCTGTGCCCTGTGTGATTGACCCTGTGTCCATAGTCCCATTCTGTCAAACCCATCACCAACAACCAACACTTTGAACACTCCTAATCGCTCAGTTAATTAATAT
This sequence comes from Oryctolagus cuniculus, assembly GCF_964237555.1. Classification (NCBI taxonomy): domain Eukaryota; kingdom Metazoa; phylum Chordata; class Mammalia; order Lagomorpha; family Leporidae; genus Oryctolagus; species Oryctolagus cuniculus. The sequence continues at coordinate 71,525,625 of NC_091435.1, read as the reverse complement.
GTAAATGTTAATCACTGCACCCCATGGGAGACCAGGATAAGTACCTGGCTCCTGCCTTCGGATCAGCGCAGTGCACCAGCCGCAGCGCGCCGGCCGCGCCGGCCATTGGAGGGTGAACCAACGGCAAAGGAAGACCTTTCTCTCTGTCTCTCTCTCTCACTGTCCACTCTGCTTGTCAAAAAAAAATGTTAATCATTGCACTAAACCCTTAAAACAGAATTCCTGTCTTCAGTAATATTACAACTGAGAGAGGAGAGAGAAACACGAATAACAGGTTTGTCTAAAGTTTTGTTGATAGATGTATGCAAGGTATTAGGCAAGCAAAGAGTGGGGGCATTTAATCCAAACCAAATCTTGACTCAAATGAAGAATGAGAATTTGATAGCTAAGAAGAAGGAGCAAGAAGAAAAAGAAGGAAGCAGGAGGCCATTGCAAGTAGAAGGGATAGTGTGTGCAAAAGTTAGGACAAGGGAGGAAGTTGTTTTCAGTGCCACCAGGACAGGCATAAAGCCAAGGCAGTTCACAATGTGTGCCCTGGAAGCTTTCTGTTGCAATGAAGAAATTCCTTGATAGCAACCATTTTTAAGCTCTGTTATTATTTCACATAACAAAAAAATCCAAAAGAAAGCAGTTCTGGACCTGGATAATTATGCAGCTAACAATATCAGGGCTCCTGCTTTCCCATTCTTTATAGATTTTTTTTTGTGTGTGTGATTCTCTGGCCTCCCTTTATGTGGCTCCAAGCAGAGCACCATATCCTCGACCCGGTGTCCAAATGTGACCAGACAGGTCAGGCTCTTCTCCTCGTTCATCACTCCCTTTTTAGTTAGTTAGGATCACATTTCAGAAAAGCCTCTGTAAAAGCCTAGGCTTCTCCCCAAAACAGAACCTATTGTAAGAGCCTGCATGGAAGCCGTTATTTTGGAGGAATGTGAAAGGGTGACTGGAATGAGTGAAACCAGGAGGAGGGAAAGTCAGTGCAATATTAAGCTGGCTATCACCAGACAATTGCGGCTTGGTCCCACTGAGGTCCTCTAAAACATCAAGTTCCTGGCTTTCAGGGTTGTCACCCCAAGTCACAGACATAGGGAACATCTGTCCCCATTAGCCAAGGGTTGACCCAGAGAAGTTGAGTCTGCAGCCATCCAGCTCCATGAGTACATGATGTACATGCTGTGCACATTTCCAAAGGCATCCCATGGGGAGGCACAGAGGTAGTTCGAGGCAGAAAGCAAAAAAGTCAGGGATACAAAGTGCAGTGGGCTGCATCCGGATATATGTTTGTTTGTTGTAGCCATGCCTAGAGCCAAGAAGTGGGCTGAGAAAATGGCAACAAAGCCTACGATGTCTAAGACATCCCCAGCAGACTTCTTCCTAAGGCTGTACTGGGAAGAATTATACCTTGGTCCCTGCATAACTACAAAGGCCATACAGAGGAGTGATGAGAGAGAACAGCAGCACATCTTCCAAAGTGCTGGATGAGGGGACAATGCCTAAAGTAAATCAGTCAGTAAAGGAGGAGAAATTTAGGAATGTCAGAAATATGAGTGCAGATAAATTACAAAAGAAACAGTTAAGAGTGTTGAAAGAATTTGCCTCTGCTGAGCAGAAATGGGAGTGCAGAACACTGCTTTTTTTTTCTTTGTATGTCATAGTCTTTGACTCCTTATGCAAAGTTTATATTTAGCTTTGATTTAAAAAATTAAATTTAAATGTTGGATATAGAAATTAGCAGGCACAGTGTTGACTTACATAATTCAGGCACTGTATGCCTTTGGATCCCACGTGACCCCTGAAATGTCTGGGCAAAGGAAGAGAGCAGAGTAAGGGACACTGCTAGAGTCGAGTCCTAGCTTGTGGCTGAGTCGAGAGAGGGCAGGAAAGAAATGGAAAGGGAAAAGGAAAAGTGGGAAGGTTGAGGAAAGACAATTGTTGGAATAGAAAGTACAGATTAGCACTGTCACTATTACTACCTCACCACCATGGTGCAGTGGAAAGTTACTCAGACACGGCAATAATACAATTCAGGGACTTCACTATGAAGCATTTTTTATGTAGTCCCAGTAAGAGGGGAAACCTTTCACTATTTAGTTCATCTTTCCATTCTTGGCTCCAGGTAGGTGAATTTAAATGATGGTATAATGCGGCCGGCACCATGGCTCACTGGGCTAATCCTCTGCCTGCAACGCCCGGTACTCTGGGTTCTAGTCCTGGTTGGGGTGCCGGTTCTGTCCTGGTTGCTCCTCTACCAGTCCAGCTCTTTGCTATGGACCGGGAGTGCAGTGGAGGATGGCCCAAGTTCTTGGGCCACTGTACCAGCATGGGAGAATAGGAAGGAGCACCTGGCTCCTGGCTTTGGATTAGCTCAGCACACCGGCCATAGCGGCCATTTGGGGGGTGAACCAACAGAAGGAAGACCTTTCTCTCTCTCTCACTGTTTAACTCTGCCTGTCAAAAAAAAAGATGGTATAATGCTAGAATATTACATGTCAACGTTATGCTATGCACATAAAGTCTTCCTCTGATAAATACTTATTGTTCTAGGCAACAGAACAGTGAACAATAATTCTTGCCAGATCTTGTTATTTAGTCCACAAATGCTGCTACATAAACTCTTTAGTGAACATGAGATGAAAAATGCAAAAGATGACAATTTTCCCCAGCAGAAAGAAATATAGTCAATGAGTTTCTGAATTAAACATACTGCAATATAAACTACTTTATTACAATACATTAACTTCCGTCTTTGTGTCCCTACTGTTTAATACTTTACATGTAGGAGATACTTATAAATTATTGTTAGCTGAATTAACTGTACTGAATGGTGGAATTTATTTGGTGTGATTCCTGGCTATTATATCCCTTATTTACCTCTTACACTCATATTTAGCTTGGCAAACTTTTTGAATCCTCTATTGCAAAATTCAATACAAATAAACAAAATTGACCCATTGGCACAACTAACTAAAAAAAGAAAAGACCAAAATCAATAAAATCAGAGATGAAAAAGGAAACGTAACAACAGATACCACAGAGATAAAAAGAATCATCAGAAAGTACTACAAGGATTTGTATGCCAGCAAACAGGGAAATCTATCAGAAATGGATAGATTCCTGGACACATGCAACCTACCTAAATTGAACCATGAAGACACAGAAAGCCTAAACAGATCCATAACTGAGACAGAAATTGAAACACTAATAAAGGCCCTCCCAACAAAGAAAAGCCCAGGACTGGATGGATTCACTGCTGAATTCTACCAGACATTTAAAGAAGAACTGACTCCAATTCTTCTCAAACTATTCAGAACACTCGAAAATGAGGGAATCCTCCCAAATTCTTTCTATGAAGCCAGCATCACCTTAATCCCTAAGCCGGAGAAAGATGCAACATTGAAGGAAAATTACAGACCAATATCCATGATGAACATAGACACAAAAATCCTTAATAAAATTCTGGCCAATACAATGCAACAACACATCAGAAAGATCATTTCACCCAGACCAAGTGGATTTATCCCTGGTATGCAGGATGGTTCAGTGTTCGCAAATCAATCAATGTGATACATCACATTAACAAACAGTGGAAGAAAAACCATATGATGATCTCAACAGATGCAGAGAAAGCATTCGATAGAATACAACACCCTTTCATTATGAAAACTCTAAAATTGGGTATAGAAGGAACATTCCTCCATACAATCAAAGCAATTTATGAAAACCCAATGGCCAGGGTGGTGCCGCGGCTCAATAGGCTAATCCTCCGCTTAAGCGCTGGCACCCCAGGTTCTAGTCCCGGTAGGGGTGCCGGATTCTGTCCTGGTTGCTCCTCTTCCAGTCCAGCTCTCTGCTGCGGCCCAGGAGTGCAGTGGAGGATGGCCCAAATGCTTGGGCCCTGCACCCACATGGGAGACCAGGAGAAGCACCTGGTTGCTGGCTTCGGATCAGCAAGGTGTACCAGCCGCAGCGTGCCAGCCATGGTGGTCACAGGGGGGTGAACCAACGGAAAAGGAAGACCTTTCTCTCTCTCTATCTCTCTGTCCACCCTGCCTATCAAACAAACAAACAAACAAAAAAAGACAAAACAACAACAACAAAAAACCACGGCCAGCATCCTATTGAATAGGGAAAAGTTGGAAGCATTTCCACTGAGATCTGGTACCAGACAGGGATGCCCACTCTCTCACCACTGCTATTCAATATAGTACTGGAAGTTTTAGCCAGAGCCATTAGGCAAGAAAAAGAAATTAAAGGGATGCAAATTGGGAAGGAAGAAGTCAAACTGTCCCTCTTTGCAGATGATATGATTCTTTATTTAGGGGATCCAAATAACTCTACTAAGAGACTATTGGAACTCATAGAAGAGTTTGGCAAAGTAGCAAGATATAAAATCAATACAAAAAATCAACAGCCTTTGTATACACAGACAATGCCAGGGCTGAGAAAGAACTGCTAAGATCAATCCCATTCACAACAGTGACAAAAACAATCAAATACCTTGAAAAAAAACTTAACCAAGAACATTAAAGATCTCTACGATGAGAATTACAAAATCTTATAGAAAGAAATAGGATACCAAAAAAATGGAAAAAATCTTCCATGCTCATGGATTGGAAGAATCAATATCATCAAAATGTCCATTCTCCCAAAAGCTGTTTATAGATTCAATGCAATACCAATCAAAATACAAAACACATTCTGCTCAGATCTGGGAAAAATGCTCCTGAAATTCATATGTAGGCACAGGAGACCTTGAATAGCGAAAGCAATCTTGTACAACAAACACAAAGCTGGTGGCATCACAATACCAGATTTCAGGACACACTATAGTGCAGTTGTAATCAAAACAGCATGGTACTGGTACAGAAACAGATGGATAGACCAATGGGAAAGAATAGAAACACCAGAAATCAATCTAAACATCTACAGCCAACTTATATTTGATCAAGGATCTAAAACCAATTCCTGGAGTAAGGACAGTCTATTCAATAAATGGTGCTAGGAAAACTGGATTTCCATGTGCAGAAGCATGAAGCAAGACCCCTACCTTTCACCTTTCACAAAAACCCACTCAACATGGCTTAAAGACATAAATCTACGATCTGACACTATTAAATTATTAGAGAACATTGGAGAAAACCTGCAAGATATAGGTACAGGCAAAGACTTCTTGGAAAGACCCCAGAAGCACAGGCAGTCAAAGCCAAAATTAACAATTGGGATTGCATCAAATTGAGAAGTTTCTGTACTACAAAAGAAACAGTCAGGAAAGTGTAGAGGCAACCAACAGAATGGTAAAAATATTTGCAAACTATGCAACAGATAAAGGTTTAATAACCAGAATCTACAAAGAGATCAAGAAACTCCACAACATCAAAACAAACAACCCACTTAAGAGATGGGCCAAGGACCTCAACAGACATTTTTCAAAAGAGGAAATCCAAAGGGCCAACAGACACATGAAAAAATGTTCAGGATCACTAGCAATCAGGGAAATGCAAATCAAAACCACAATGAAGTTTCACCTCACCCCGGTTAGAATGACTCACATACTGAAATCTACCAACAACAGAAGGTAGTGAGGATGTGGGGAAAAAGGAACACTAACCCACTGTTGGTGGGAATACAAACTGGTAAAGAAAGCCACTATGGAAGTCAGTCTGGAGATTCCTCAGAAACCTGAATATAACCCTACCATACAACCCAGCCATCCCACTCCTTGGAATTTACCCAAGGAAAATTAAATTGGCAAACAAACAAGCTGTCTGCACACTAATGTTTATTGCAGCTCAATTCACAATAGCTAAGACATGGAATCAACCTAACTACTCATCAACAGAAGACTGGATAAAGAAATTATGGGATATGTACTCTGTGGAATACTACACAGTGGTAAAAAAAAATGAATTCTGGTCATTTGCTACAAAATGGAGGAATCTGGAAAACATCATGCTGAGTGAATTAAGCCAGTCCCAAAGGGACAAATATGATATGTTCTCCCTGATCAGTGACAACTAACTGAGCACCTAAAAGGAAACCTTTTGAAGTGAAATGGACACTATGAGAAACAGTGACTTGATCAGCCCTTGTCCTGACTGTCGAGGAACAACTTACTATTTTATTCCTTTTAGTATTTTTTTATTCTACGTAATATCATTGGTTGAACTCTTTAATTAACACACAATTATTCTTAGGCATTTAAATTTAACTGAAAATTGATTCCTGTTAAAACAAAATGACTTAAATGAAAGATCTCTGTGAGTGAGATCCCAGCAGAAAGAATGGGCCATCAAAGAAGGAGGTAACTTTCTCTGAAGGGAGGAGAACTTCAACTTTTACTATGGCCTTGTCTAAACAAGATCGGAATTTGTGAACTTAAGAGGCTTCCATAGCCTTCGCAACTCATGACAAGTGCCTCAGGTGATTACTGACGTCACAAATAAGAGTGTCAATTGTTAAATCAACTAAAGGAGCCACTGTGCACTTACTCCCCATGTAGGATCTCTGTCCTTAATGTGTTGTACTATGTGAATTAATGGTATAACCATTACTCAAACAGTACTTTATACTTTGTGTTTCTGTGTGAGTGCAAACTGTTGAAATCTTTACTTAATGTATACTAAATTGATCTTCTGTATATAAAGATAATTGAAAATGAATCTTGATGAAGAAAGCCGCTATAATCCCAAAGTTGTAGTTTGGAAATTTATATTTATTAAATAAAAGTTAAAAAAAAAAGAAAAAAAGGCTAAAAAATAAGAGTGGGAATAAGAGATGGTGGAGATGTATAGTTCGACACACGTTCCCTTGGACTTACCTCTAAGGGTAAAGCTAAAAACTTGCCACAGGACTCCAAATCCTGTTAAGTTCACAGGTACCAATGCCATGGTACTAGTTAAAGTCATAGTTTAAGTTCATAACTTATCATAAAGATAGGATTAAGTGTCAAATTGATCACATAAATAAGACCAAGTGTCTGCTAATAATAATTGATAGAATTAAAAAATGAGAAATTGATCCAACATGGAAAGTAGGCCACACAGCAGACTCATAGAACGACAAATGCCCTAACTAGCACTCTGGCCCCAGAATCAGCCCTTATGGCATTCAGATTTGGCTTAAAAGCTCATGAGAGCATTTCAGGCATGGAAATTCAAGACACTGTGGCAAAAAATGACCCACGTGAAAGATCTTTGTGAAATCCTAGTGGAAAAAGGAGGCTATCAAAGAAGGAGGTACCTTTCTCTGAAAGGAGGAGAGAACTTCCACTTTGATTATGGCCTGGTCTTAATAATGTCAGAGTTCGTGGACTGAAGACACTCCTATAACCTTGACTTCTCATGTCAAGAACCTCTGGTGATCATTGATGTCATACATAACAGTGTCAATTGTGAAATCAACAACAGGAGTCACTGTGCACTTGCTTCCCATGTAGGACCTCTATCCTTAATGAGTTGCACTATGATAATTAACTATAAAACTAGTCTTCAAATAGTACTTTACACTTTGCGTGTGTGGGTGCAAACTGCTGAAATCTTTACTTAAAATAGAGTTGACCTTCTGTATATAAAGATAATTAAAAATGAATCTTAATGGAGAATGGGATAGGAGAGGGAGTAGGAGGTAGGATGATTTGTGGGTGGGAGGGTGGGTATGGGAGGAAGAACTGCTATAATCCAAAAGTTGAACTTATTAATTTTATATTTATTAAATAAAAGCTTTCTATACAAATAAATATTCTATTTTTTCAGTTTCTCAAACCAAAATAAATAATTTTGATGTAAAAACATATAATGTATGAATCATGATTAAAGTCATGCAATTGGGAAAGCATGATATATTATATAAGTAGAGATGACATCAATAAATATCTATATCTAAAATAAGGCATTGATAGTTTTTAAAATATTTATCCTTATTAACTCCACATACAACAGAAATCATGTATTTGTCTTTCTGCATGTGGCTTATTACATGCAACAATTATTACCAATTCAACCCATTTGGTTGCAATCGTCAGAATTCCTTTTATGGCTTCTATAGTAAATACATATATATACATACATATACATATACATACACACACACATACTTTTCCCTGATGACTAATGATACTGAGAATTTTTAAATGTTTTTTAACCATAAATATTTTTATTCAGATCTTTTGCTCATTTCTTATTCAGTTTTTGATCACTGTTCAATTTCTTGAGCTCTTTATAAATTCTTTATATTCATACTTTATCAGATGCATTGTTTGAAAATATTTTCTCCCATTCTGTCAGTTTCTCTGTTTACTTAGCTGCATACAAGCTTCTTAGTTTGGTATTATCTTATTTGCCTGCTTTTGCTTTTACTGCCTGTGTTTTTGAGGCCTTAGCCAAAGAATCTTTGCTATGAAAATGTTTTGGAATGTTTCCCCTAAGTTTTTTTCTAGTACATTCATAGTTTCATGCCTTACATTTAGATCTTTGATTCATTTTGAGTTGATTTTTGAATAGGGTTTAAGGGAGAGAGGAGTCCTGTTTCAAGCTTTGGCATATGGAAATCCAGTTTTCCCAACACTTTATTGAAGATTTGTTTTTAGAACCTTGTGAAAGATAAGTTGGTTGTAGATGCACAGATTTATTTCTGGGATTGCTGTTCAATTCCATTGGTCTATATGTCTATGTGACATTTTTATGCCTATACCATGCTGTTTTGGTGACACTAGCTGGTAGTATGTCTTGAAATCCTGTACTGTGGTGCCTTTAGCTTTGTTTTTAATTGTTCAGGACTACCCTGGCTATTTGGAGTCTTTTGTGCTTCACATGAATTTTAGGATCTTTTTTTTTTCTGATTCTGTGAAGAATGTCATTGATATTTTGATAGAAATTACATTGAATCTATACATCACTTTAGGTAATAACCTCTTCGTATCAATTTTTCCAGTCCATGAACATGAGAGATCTTTCTTTTTCTGTGTGTCCTCTTCAGTTTCTTTCATTAGCATTTTGTAATTTTCATTATAAAAGTGTTTTATATCCTTTTAAAATTACCCTAGAGTATGTAGTGTTTTTATAGTTATTATAAATTTGATTGCTCTTATAAGTTTTTTTTTTTCAACAAGATCATTGGTGATATATAAAAATGCTACCAATTGCTGTGTCTTGTATCCCGCAATTTGTTAAATTCACCTACTAATGTCTTGGTGGAGCTTTTTGGTTCCCCTATAAATAGGATCATGTTTCCTATAAGCAAGGAAAATTTGACTACCTCTTTTCCTTTTTGTATGCAATTAATTTCTTTCTCCTGACTAATAACTCTGGCTAAAACTCCCAGGACTAAACTGAGAAATAGTAACAAGAGTGGACAGACATCCCTGCCTTGTTCCAAATATTTCTGGAAATGTTTCAAGCTTTCCCCCTTCCGATATGATGTTGACTATGGGCTTGACATATATAGCATTTATTGTGTTCATGTCTTTTCTTTCTACATCTAATTTGTTCAAGATTTTATCATGAATGGATGTTGTATTTTCTCAGATGTTTTCTCTGCATCTGTATTGAGATGATTATAGTGATTTTTTTTATCTTTCAATATGTTGATATGATGCATTATGTTTATTGATTTGTGCTTGTTGAACCATCTCTGCATCCCGGGTATATAATTCCACTTGGTTAGGTAGGATAATTTTTTTTAATGAGCTGTTGAATTAGATTTGGCAGTACTTTGCTGAGAATTTTTGTACTTGTGTTCATCAAGGAGATTGGTACGTCATTTTCCTTTTTGTTGTTGTGTCCTTGTATGGTTTCATAAGTAAAGTAATCCGTTCTCATAGAATATATTTTAGAGATCCCTCCCGTTGAATTGCTTGAAATAATTTGAAAAGAATTGGTGTTAGGTCTTGTTTAAAACTTTGGTAGAATTCAACAGCCACTAGATATTGCACTTTACTTTTTGGGGGGAAGTTCTTTAGAATGGGTTTCATCTTATCATTGGTTATTTGTCTGTTCAGCTTTTCTGTGTCTTCATGATTCAATTTTGGTAAGTTATATGTTTCTAGAAATTCATTAATTTCTTCTGGGTTTTCCAGTTTATTAGCATATGGTTGTTCATAATACTTCCTAATGATTCTATATATTTCTGAAGTATTAGTCACACCTAGATTTTCATCACTGTTTTTATTAAGATCAGCTCCCCTACTCAGGAGACAGCGGCTTGAGACAATGCCCCAGGACAGCAGAGAGTACCTCGTCACCCCATGTCAGCAGAAGTAGTTCTAAAGATAGATCATTGTCCCTCTATCCCTCCTGTACCTTTGGGGCTAATGTAATCCTATACAACTCTTGCTTTATAAAAAACAAAAGTTGGGGGGATATTAGTAAAATGGCACAGCCTTATCTATGGTGTGGTCTACACCCCGGACACCATCCTAAGCTCTAGTTCCTGCTTCCACTGCTGGAAGCCAGGTGACCATATGGCCCAACCACCGGTGTCAGCTCCACCCCCATCCTAATGGGATTCACTGCTCCTACTTCCCTGCCCACCCCCCAGGAAAAGTTTTAAGAGGACCTGCTCCTGAACACATGGCTCTCTTTCTCTCTATCTCCTGATCTCTCTTGCTCACTCTCTGATCTCTCTTATGCTCTCTTCCTTCTTTTCCATCTTTGCCCCTTCCCTCTAGTCTATCGCGTTTTCCCACCAATAAATCCTTCCCCTTAAAAAGTAAAAATCACTTGGGGCTGGTGCTATGGTGCAGTGGATTAATGCTCTGGCCTGAAGCGCCAGCATCCTATATAGGCATCGGTTCGAGACCCGGCTGCTCCACTTCCAATCCAGATCTCTGCTATGGCCTAGGAAAGCAGTAGACGATGGCCCCAGTCCTTGGGCTCCTGCACCCACATAGGAGACCCAGAAGAAGCTCCTGGCTCCTGGCTTCAGATCGGCTCAGCTCCGGCCTTTGCGGCCATCTGGGGAGTGAACCATCGGATGGAAGACCTCTCTCTCTCTCTCTCTCTCTCTGTCTCTTTCTCTGATCTTACTGATTTTTTTCTCCTTTTTTCTAAGTCTGGCTAAATAGTTTATCAATCTTGTTTCTCTTTTTTGGAGAACCAACTCTTCCTTTCATTCATCTTTTGTATTTTTAACATTTCTTTCTTGTTTATATTATTTTATATTTCTTCCTTTCTACTAATTTTAGATTAGTTTGTTTTCCTAGGTCCTTGAGATGCATCACGTTATTTGATATCTTTCCAGTTTTCTTATGTAGGTTTTTTTTGCTATAAACTTTCCTCTTAACACTACTTTTGCTGTATCTCATAAGTTTTGACATGTTTGTTTCATAGTTTCAAGGAATTTTTAAATTTCCCTTTTAATTTCTTCAATGACATTGTTTAGTCTCCATGTGTTTCTAAGATTTCTAGAGTTTCTTTTGTTGTTAATTTCCAGCTTTATTCCACTGTGGTCAGAAAAGATACATGATATGATTTCAATTTTTTTGAATTTGCTGAGACTTGTGCTGTGGCCTAGTACATGGCCTATCTTAGAGAACCCTCCAACTGCCTCTGTGAGATGGAATGTTCTATAACTCTATTGGGTCCATTTGGTTTCTAGTGTAGATTAACTGTTGTTTTTTGTTATTGTTGTTATTGTTGTTGCCTTTTTTGGGCTGATTGATGTGTGCATTGATGAGAGTGGGGTAATGAGTCCCTCAATATTATCATATTGGAGCATATGTCTCCCTTGTGATCTAATAACATTTGTTTTATAAAGCTGGGTGCTCCAACATTAGATAATATACATTGAATTGATCCCAATGATCATTATATAATGAAGTTGTCTCTTTTGTACTGGAATCTATTTTGTCCAATAGAAGTATAGATATTTCTACTTGCTTTTTATTTCCATTTGCATGAAATATCTTTTTCATCCTTTCACTTTCAGTCTATGTGTGTCTTTACTAGTGAAGTACATTTCTTACAGGCAGCATACTGTTGGGCCCTGTTTTTTTTTTTTTTTCAAAATTTATTTATTTATTTGAAATTCATAGTTACAGAAAGAGAGGGAGAAATAGAGGGAGAGATAGAGAGGAAGGGAGGGAGGGAAAGAAGGAGGGATGGAGAAAGAGAGAGAGAGAGATATCAAGTTCAAGATCTTCCATCTGCTGATTCACTCCCCAGATGGCTGCAACAACCAGGCTGAAGCAATGAACTAGGAGCTTTGCCTGGGTCTCTCACAAGATGCAGGGATCCAGGCACTCGAGCCATCCTCTACTGCTTTCCTAGAAGCATTAGCAGGGAGCTGGATCAGAAGTGGAGCAGCCAGGACTCAAACTGGTGTCTGTATGTGATGTGGACACTGCAGACAGCAGCTTAACCCACTATGCCACAGCATTGGTCCCACTGGGCTCTGTTCTTTTTAATCTGTTCTGCCTGTCTGTATCCTTTGGGAATTTAGTCCACTTACATTCAAGATTATTACTGCTAAGTAATGACTTGGTCCTAAGATTTTTCTTAAAGTTTCTTTTATTTTGAATATCCAGTGTTCTTTTTTAGCAGAACATATTTTTATTTTAAATATGTCCTTTCTTTGTTTCTTAATGGAATACATTCTCTTAAGTATCATTTTGTAAGGTTGGTCAGGAGTGATAAATTCTTATTTTTTGCTTGTCATGAGAAGTCTTTATTTCTCCTTCATTTAGGAAAGAGTTTTCCAGAGTTTGCCTTTTTTTTTTTTTTTTTTTTTACTTTGTTCTGCAAGTTTTAGTTTGATGTAGTCCCATTTGTTTGATTTTGCTTTGGTTCCCTGTGGTCTTGTCAATTCTAAGAACTTATTACCGAGAGCCATGTAAAGAAGCTTTCCCTATATTTTAGTCTATGAATTTTATGGTTTCATATCTTTTCATTTAAGTCCTAACTCTGTTTTGAGTTAATTTTTGTGAACGGTGTAAGGTAGAGGTTCAGTTTCACTCTTTTACATGTGGATATCTGATTTTTCCAAACTCATTGACTGAAGACTACTCTTTGTCTACTGTATATTCTTGGCATCCTTGTCAAATATTATTGTCCATGTAACTGCAGGGTTGTTTTTGGGTTCTAATTCTGTTCTGTTGTTTTATATGTCTTCTGTGCTTCTATATCTTTGATTTCTATAATTTAATAATATACTTTAAAATTAAGATGTGTGATGCCTTCATGTTTGTTCTTTTTGAATATTGCTTTGGCTATTTTGGGTCTTTAGGCGTTTGCACATGAATTTTGGGATTATTTTTCTATTTATGTGAAAAATGACATTGAATTTTGATAGAAAGTGCATTGCATCTAGAAGTCTCTTTGGACATTTAACAATATTAATTGCTTCAGTACTTGAACAAAAAATATTTGTGCCTTCAAGTCCTTTATCACTATCAAAAGTGTGAAATTCATTCACCTCCTTGGTTCAATTTATCACAAAGATTGTTTTTGATGTTATTGTAAATGGAATTGTTTTATTTCTTTTTCAGACAGTTCATTGATAATATATATAAATACTTCAGATTTGGTATATTAATTTTATATTTTACAAATCTTCTGAATTTTTTAATTATTAATTCTTAGATTTTTGTCATGGAGTCAGGAGAGTTTTCTTTGTATAAGATACAATTTTAACATGTAACAGAAGCAATTTTGCTTCTTTTTCAATTTGGATGCCTTTTATTCATTTTTCTTGCCTAATATCTCTGATTAGCATTTCCAGTAGTACCCTGAGTTGAGTTGGTAAGAGTGAGCGCTCTTGTACTGTTCCTAATGTTAAAAAAAAGTTTCTGGTTGTTAACTATTAAGTATGATATTTTAGCTGTGGGCTTATCATAAATGACCTTTATTAATGTTGAGATGCATTCCCTCTTTACTCAGGTTGATGAGAGTTTTTACATGAAAGCAAGTTGAATGTTTTCAAATGTTTTCATGCATGTAGTAGGAAGATCTTTTGCTCTTTATTTTGTTAATCTGCTGTGATGATTTTTGTTCTTTATTCTGATAACGTGTTGTGTCACATTTATTGATTTGCAAATGCTGAACCATCTTAGCATCCCAGGAATAAATAACATTTGATCCTGGTTCTTGATCTTAATGTACTGTTGGATTCAGTTTCCTAGTATTTTTTGAGAAATTTTTGCATTTATTTATCAGAGGTGCTGTTTTTAATTTTCTTTTCTCGTAGTGACTTTGGTATGGGAATAATACTTTTGGAAGCATTCCCTTCTCCTGAAATTTTTGTATGATTTTGAGAAGGATTGCTTAATCTTCCTTTAAGTGTTTGATGAATTCGCCAGTGACAGCATCTGGTCCTGGGCTTTTTTCTTTCTGGAGAAGTCTGATTACCAATTCAATCTCATTACTGATTATTTGTATGTTAATATTTTCTGTGTCTTCATGATTAAGTCTTTGTTCTAGGAATTTGTCTATTTCTTATAGGTTATACAATTTGTTGACACATAATTGCTTATAATAATGTCATGAAAATTCATGCTTCAGTAGTATCAGTTGTAAAGTCTTGTTTACATTTATAATTTCGAGTCTTTTCTCATCTAGCTGTAGGATTGTCAATATCGTTTATCTTTCAAAACAATTACTCTTAGTTTGACTTGTCTTTTCTATTATTTGTCTAGATTCTATTTCATTCACTTCTGCTATAATCATTATTTCTTTCACTCTGTTAACTTTGGACTTACTCTTCTTTTTACAGGGCCTTGAGATATAAAGTTAGGTTGTTTGTGTGTGAGATCTTTAGAGATTTTTTTTTCTTATTGTAGACATTTATCACATGAACTTCCCTCTTACAACTTCTTTTGCTGAATCTTGTTAAGTTTTAGTAGTTTTGTTTCCATTTTCATTTGTCTCAAGGTTTTTTTTATTTCTTTTTTAATTTCCTCTTTGACCCATTGGTTTTTTGAGGATATATTGCTTCACTCCCACATTTTTAAAATTTTTCCAGTTTTTTTTTTTTCCTATTTCTGGTTTCTGTTTTCATGCCATTGAGGTTGGACAAGATAGTTGACATGATCCCAATCTTGTTGAATTTGTTGAAGACTTGTGTAGTCTAACAAATAACCCATCCCAGAGAACGTCATGTGTGCACTGGAGAATATGTACTCTCCTGCTGCTGAAGGCATGTTCTGTATTTGTTTGTTAGGTCCATTTGTCATATAGTGCTCAAATCCACTGAGTATTATTGAGATTCTGTCTAGATGATCTATCAGTTGTTCAGAGCGAGGTACTGAAGTCTCCAACTATTATTTTATTGTTTATTTCTTCTTTCAGTTCCAGTATAATGTGTTGCAAATATGAGAGTACTTCAGAAACTTTATAGGAAAATAAAATTAAAAATAAGCTTAATGTGGGGCCGGTGTCATGGCACACTAGGTTGATCCTCCACCTGCAGCGCTAGCATCCCATATGGGTGCCGGTTCTAGTCCCGGTTGCTCCTCTTCCAGTCCAGCTCTCTGCTGTGGCCTGGGATAGCAGTGTAGGATGGCCCAAGTGCTTAGGTCCCTGCACCTGCATGGGAGACCAGGAGGAAGCACCTGGCTCCTGGCTTCGGATCAGTGCAGCACAGGCTGTTGTGGCCATTTGTGGGGTGAACCAATGGAAGGAAGACCTTTCTCTCTGTCTCTCTCTCAAACTGTATGTAACTCTACCTGTCAAATAAATAAATAAATAAATCTTAAAAAAAAAAAAAAAGATCACAAGTGCTTGGGCTCTGCACCCACATGGGAGATCAGGAGGAAACACCTGGCTCCAGGCTTCGGATCGGCGCATTGTGCTGGCCATAGCAGCCATTTGGGGGGTGAACCAACAGAAAGGAAGACCTTTCTCTCTGTCTCCCTCTCACTGTCTAACTCTGCCTGTCAAAAAAAAAAAAAAAAAAAAAAAAAAAAAAAAAAAAAAAAGACCAACCCAGACCTGTTTGTAGTTAACTGTAGTTAACTTCCTATGAGGATGGGGTATCATCCTTTGGGATAGCCTAAATCAATGACCATTATAAGAAAAAAAATAAGCTTATTGTGCTACAAAGGATTCTGAAATCCATGCATAATTTTTCATAATACACATTTCCAGCATCTTTTTGGAGACACCTAGTATTTTACATATTCCAATGCTGGGTACCTAAGTACTTAACATTCTTTGTCTACTTTTCTAATTTTTGACTTAAAGCATATTTTATCTAATGTGAGTATAGCTGTCCCTGCTCTCCTTTGGTTTCCTTTTGTGTTAAATATCTTTTTGTATCCCTTCACTTTCAGCCTCTGTGTCCTTAAAACTATTGTGAGTATCTTGTAGGCAGCATATCATTAGAACCTGGATTTTTAATTTGTTTATTGCTTTAGTTTTATCATTCAGCCATACTGTGACTTTTGATTGGAGAATATAACTTATTTCTATTGAGAGTAAATACTGATAGGTGAGGACTTGTTATTATTTTATTAATTGCTTTTTGACTGTTTGTAGTTATGTTGTTCCTTTCCTCCTTTCTTGCTGTCTTTGTGATCTGATGACTTATTGTGAAGGTAGACTTTAATTCTTATCTCTTAATCTTCTCTGTATCCACTACAGGTTTCTCTTTTGTAGTTACCATGGGGTTTACATGAAACATCTTACAGCCATAACATCCTGTTTTAAGTTGATAACACCCTAAGTTCAATCAGATACAAAACCCTATACCCTTGCCTCTCTCCTCTCGTGTTTTAGGTCATTGTTACAATTCATATCTTTTATACTATGCATCAGTTAACAAAGCATGCAATTATACTTATTTAGGAACACTAAATTTTTACTTTTTTACCTTTATATTAAAGTTGAATGTGATCTATGTACTACCATTACAATCATGGAAAATTCTAGTTTCGACCATATATTTACCAAGGAGTTTTACATATTCCCACTTTGACATTGTTAGTGTCCTTTCATTTAACTTGAAAAACTCTCTTAAGCATTTCTACCAAGGTAGGTCTATTGGTGAACTTCCTTAGCTTTTCATTGCTGGGGAAAGTCTTCTCTCTCCTTCACATTAAAGGACACTTTGGCTGGATATACAGTTTTTTCTTCAAGTTTTCAAATATATTATCTCATTCTCTCCTAATCTCTGACTTGGCTAAAGGATACTCAGATTTCTGGTAAAAACACTATTTCTGGGTATATTTGTGAGGGTATTTGCACAAGAAGCAAACATTTGAATCGGCAGACTGTGTAAAAAAAACATGGCCCTTACCAACTTTGGTGGCCATCATCCAATCCAAGAGGTCCCACCCACATAGAACAAAAAGCTGATAAAGGAGAATGTCAGCCTCTCTTTCTCCTCTCCTCTCCGCTTTCCTCTGCCCTTGGATACCGGAGCTCTGGATTCTCAGGCTTTTAGACCCGGAGACCTCAGAG
Organism: Oryctolagus cuniculus; assembly: GCF_964237555.1. Lineage (NCBI taxonomy): Eukaryota > Metazoa > Chordata > Mammalia > Lagomorpha > Leporidae > Oryctolagus > Oryctolagus cuniculus. Next base: position 71,508,235 of record NC_091435.1, on the reverse strand, counting down.
TCGGACTGAATCGTGCCGCTGCCTTCCAGTTTTCTTTTTTTTTTTTTTTTTTTTTTTTTTTTTTTTTTATTTTTGACAGGCAGAGTGGACAGTGAGAGAGAGAGACAGAGAGAGAAAGGTCTTCCTTTGCCGTTGGTTCACCCTCCAATGGCCGCCGCTGCAGCCGGCGCACCGCGCTGATCCGATGGCAGGAGCCAGGACCCAGGTGCTTTTCCTGGTCTCCCATGGGGTGCAGGGCCCAAGCACCTGGGCCATCCTCCACTGCACTCCCTGGCCATAGCAGAGAGCTGGCCTGGAAGAGGGGCAACCGGGACAGAATCCGGCGCCCCGACCAGGACTAGAACCCGGTGTGCCGGCGCCGCAAGGTGGAGGATTAGCCTATTGAGCCACGGCACCGGCTCTAGTTTTCTACAGTGTACTGTGGGACTTCTCAGATTTCATAATGACATTAACCAGTTATCATAATAAATGTTGCCTTCTATATCTCTATATAGAGATATACATACACATATATAGCACAAAGTTTTGTTTTTCTGGGAGACTCTGAATCCTATGACTTCCTGCTGACATAGCCCTTACCATGGTATTTATGCTTTTCATGTCAGTTTTTATGCCTACCAATTATCCTGTGGGAGCATAGCTTAATAATTGCTTATTAAGTATTTTTGAATTTTGTGGTTGACTAATGTCAGTAAAAGGAGATTACAAACATAAAGTCAGTCCTTCAAATCTATGGATTCTATATCTGTGGATTTAACCAACCATGGATCCAAATTGTTTAAAAAAAGTCATGTCTGTACTAAACATGAACATAATTTTTCCCATCTTTTTCTCTAAATACAGTAAAATATCTATTTACTTAGCATTTATTGTTCTGGGTATTACAGGTCATCCAGAGGTAATAGAAGCCATATAGGAGGATGTGTGCAGGCTACATGCAAGTGCTATAGCATTTCTTGTAAGAGACTTGATCCACAGACTGTGATATCTACACGGTGTTTTGGAACCAGTGACCAACAGTTACTGAAAAAAGACTGTGCTTTTGCTATTTAAAAGGAAATGCACCATTTGAAGATATACCTGAGCAAAAGTAGGAAAAGGAAGTGAAGCCATTTAATATTTCTGTTTTTATTTTAAAAGAAAATCCCAACATTTTTATGAAAGAGAAGGAAAGAGGAAGGTCTGAAGTAATCAAAACATGCAAGACATGCCATTGTAATAGCCTGCAGGGGAGAGGGTACTGATGCTTCATATATATTGAGAATGAAAGCAAGCGATGAAGTTATGAGAGAGAGGCAATAACTTCTCCTAGGTTATATCAGGTAGGGGCAGGTGCCCCACCCCCCACCAGAAACTTGACTCCAGTCTTCTGCTATATTAATTTGGCAGAACTGAGTACGCTGCACCTGCTTTCTGCTTCCTGCCCAGACTAACAATTTGCTTTTCACATTCTGGAGATTGTCGTTCCGTAGAAGCACCTGATGAAGTGAGCAATGAACAAAATGAGATAATGATACAGCATTCAAATCAGTCACTAAGAATTCACCCAAACCACAGCCTAAACCTTAGAGAAGTTATTTGCAACAGTTCACATTTTGAAGAAATACGTTACTCCAAATAGGAAATTCCTACTAAACAAGCCTAAAAGTTCATCAGACTTGGCATGATGTCAGTCTTCCAGGGCAATTTTAATAAGCTGATTCTGTAGAATAATGAAATCAAGGAGCTGAAATAAGACACTGAGATATTCTGGTTCACCACTCATTTTTCAGATGAGGAGACCAAAGCCTAAAGATGTTAAGAGGGTGTTTACTTGGAAGTTATTTTTGTGCCCTCCAGCTATGACCCAGATTCATAAAAATCATCTCAATACTTTTTGAATGTTCTAATCTTAGTTTAGCTGGACAGGACAGCCCAGTTAACAAAATTTCTCACCTCAGAAGTCACTGGTTTTTTGTTTGTTTTGTTTTTGTTTGTTTGTTTGTTTGTTTTTTCCCCCGGACATACCACAAAGGCTACATTTCTAAGCTGTTGTTTTCCTTTAATTATCACAACATCTTGTATATTACAGAGAAATTAATGGGGCACTGTGTGTGTGCATAAGTTAGTCTATTAAATGTATTTGTCAAGTTTTTTGTCTTTGAGAGAGTATTTAACATCTTAACCTAGTTAAAATTATTGTTTGGAAGCAAAATCTGAAAGAAAAAAAAAAAGAAAAAGAAAATGACCTAATAACTATGGATCTACGGAGTTCACAGTAAATACAGTCATTTATTCCATGACTGTCTCCAGGAAAACTAGTTGTAGCCTTCCCAGAACTTCTAAAAAAGAGCTAAACTCTCGGCCGGCACCACGGCTCAATAGGCTCATCCTCTGCCTGCAGTGCCAGCACACCGGGTTCTAGTCCTGGTCAGGGCGCCGGATTCTATCCTTGTTGCTCCTCTTCCAGTCCAGCTCTCTGCTGTGGCCCGGGAGTGCAGTGGAGGATGGCCCAAGTGCTTGGGCCCTGCACCCCATGGGAGACCAGGAGAAGCACCTGGCTCCTGGCTTTGGATCAGCGCCATGCGCTGGCCACAGCGGCCATTGGAGGGTGAACCAATGGCAAAGGAAGACCTTTCTCTCTGTGTCTCTCTCTCACTGTCCACTCTGCCTGTCAAAAATAAAAAAAATAAAATAAAATAAAAAAAATAAAAAAAGAGCTAAACTCTCTAGTAAAATATATTCGAGTCAGGTATCAGTGTATGCAGTGGCTGAAAATACTCTCAGCCATTTTCTTCTTTTCTTATGCTCTAGCAGTTCAGCTGCAGTAATTGAGAAACAATATCTCATTTCTTAATTACGTTCTTTTTCAAAATATAGCCTGAAGAGAAGGATCCAGGCTAATTCTTTCTACACTGGAGAGCCAGGAAAACCAAATGTTTGCTGTTACTAGGACACATAGAGCTCTTGACTGGCAGTGAACTTCAGGGAATTGATCAAGCTAGAAAAGGCAATTTGGATGTCAAGTTCTGCTGTCTGTCCAGGTAATGTCTCTTCTGCTGAACCAAGAGAATTCTTGCCAATTTGGATGGTCATGGTGTGTAGTATGGACATCTGCCCAAAGAAACTGGATGCCTACCAACTCCTGCTTCAGAGAACCATTTATAGTCCTGAGAAATCTTTTTTCATGAACTATAAAAAATGAAATTTGAAAGGAAGTTTGATGTGAACAGACCTTGAAAAAATTATCAATGTCATGGATAGAAAATATGGACTGACATAATTTTGAAAGTGTAAGTTGGATCAATCTGAGAAAAACATTGTAGATAGGACCAGGTAGGACAGAACAGGGGAAGCAGAGGTTTACCTTGATATTTCTTATTCATTACTGGTAACCCAATGACATAATGGACAAACATTTATTAAGCATCAACTATATGCACAGTGTTATGCTGGAAACTGCTTCTATATATAATGAGGTACAAAAATAACTCCTTTGCTCAAAGATCACATTACAGTGCAGGACAAACCAAAAAGACTGCTACTTTATACCCTATACAAAAATCAACTCACAGTGGATCAAGGATTTAAATCTGAGGCATGAAACCATCAAATTTAGAGAAAAATATATGGGAAATGCTACAAGATACTGGCCCGGGAAAAGACTTCGTGTATGAGACCACAGAAGCATGGCAATTAAAGCAGAAATTTATAATTGGGAGTACATCAAGTTAACCAGCTTTTGCACAGCAAAGGAAATGCAACAAAGTGAAGAGGCAACCAACAGAAAGGGAGATAAAAACTGTAAACTATAGATCCAATAAGGGCTTAATATCCATAATGTATAAGGAACTCAAGAAAACAACAACAAAACAAAAAACAACTTAAGATATGGGCAAAGGTTATTAATTGGCATTTTTCAAAAGAGGAAACACAAATTGCCAACAGACACATTGAAAAATGTTCAGGATCACTAGCCTTCAGGGAAATGCAAATAAAACCACAATGAGGTATAACCTCACCTCAGTTAGAAAGGCTGTCATCTAAAAATCAAAAAATAGCAACATCTGGCAAGGATATAGAGCAAAAGGTACCATTAATACACTGTTTGTGAGAATGGAAACGAGTACAACCATTATGGAAGACAGTACGGAGATTCCTCAGAAAACGAAAAAATAGAATGGAGCTAGATTTGTGGTGTAGCAGGTTAAGCTGCCACCTGAAATGCCGGCATCCCATATGGGTGCTGGTTCGAGTCCAGGCTGCCCCACTTATGGTCCAGCTCCATGCTGGTGTGCCTAGAAAAGCAGCAGATGGACCAAGTGCTTGGGCCCTTGTACCCATGCGGCAGGCCTGGATGAAGCTCCAGTCCTCACCAATGTGGCCATTTGGGGAGTGAACCAGCAGATAGAATTCTGTCTTTCATTCTCTCTCTGTAGCTCTGCCTTTCAAAAAAATTAAAAATAAATAAATAAAAATAGATCTACCATATGACCCAGCTGGGAATATATCCAAAGCAAATGAAAGCAACACATGCAAGAGTTATCTGCATTTCCAGATTTATAGCAACTCATCTCCATAGCTAAGCTATGGAACCAACCTATATTCCCATCAATTGATGACTGAACAAAGAAAATGCAGTATATATTCATGGTGGAATATCATTCATCCATAAAAAAAAGAAAGAAATCCTGACATTTGCAACAAAATCATTGCAACTGGAGATCATTATGCTACATGAAGTTAAACCTGAAAAGAAACATATCACGTGTTCTCTCTTAATTGTTACAGTTAATATATAGAGATTTACTATTAAGTTTTAATAATCTGATTATTATAAAATTTACTGTATATGAATGAAATGGATATATTTTCATTTGATTATTGTTTATAGCCCTGACCTATATTATTGCAGAAATATGGTCTTTTGACTTTTTACTTATTAAACTCTTTATTTAGTGGAGCATTAAACCTTTGACTATAATGTAAATTAAAAATATGTTATCTCAAGATTAAGGATGAAAGAGAGAGAGGGAAAGAGAATGAGGAAGAGAGGAAGGAAGGACAGATGGGGAGGGATGAAGGAAGGGAAATGTCACTGTATTTTAGAATTGTATCTAGGAACTACATTGAATCTGTTCTCTTTGTATTAACATCACACTAACATGAGAATTGATTAGAGTTGTGTTGTAGTAATTATCATGAATTTGCTGTGACCCTAAGAAACTAATGTATTAATAAATTCCTTTAAAATGTAAATAGTAACAGCAAATTCTTAAGTTCACTTTCAAGACAAATGGAAGTAAGGTGCTTTAAATATTGATATGTAAGTATTAGAAGCAAGCACAAATAATTAAACTGAAAATAAAATATAAAAAAGCAAGTCACAAAATTTAAAAAAAACAGCAAACAGAGCAGATGAGATATATCAAAGGACTAGTACAGAATGAAGACAAATGTTTTGTTTTGTTGTTTTTAGGTGAGAGAATTTGTAGGAGATTGAGTGTTTCATAAAAAGAACCTTGAGACTTGAGCTAGAATTGAAAGATGGTGTGGTTAACACACCACTGGACTCTCAGTAGCTCTTTCCCTTTTTTTCATAGTCAAAGAAGCATGATTGTAATTATATTGAAACCAAGTCAAAAGATAACACTTCCCAACATTCCAAACACCTAGTTGTGGCTATGTAATTAGGTTCTGACCAATAAGAGGTAAGCAAATATGTTGTGTGAGCAAACAGAAAGACTACTTAAAGGGACATGAATGAGCAGGCAGAGGTGTCAGTTTTATCCTTGTACCTTTCCTTCTTCTGGTCTAGAAGGTTTTTGTTTGTTTGTGTTTAAGATTTCTTTTTGTTTGAAAGGAAAAGTGACAAAGTGATGAGGCCGGTTGGGGAGAGAATCTTCTATTCCCTGGTTCATGGCCACACCAGCCAGGAGTTGACCCAGCTGAAGACAGGAACCAGGAACTCCATCCTCATCTCCCACATAGGGGACCAGGAGCCTAAGTACTTGACCATCATCCACTGCCTTTCCATAGGCATTAGCAGAGAGATGTATCCAAAGCAGAGTATCTGAGATTCTAACTGGCTCTCTGATATGGGATGCTAGCCTTGCAAATGGTAGCTTAACCTGCTACACATCACACTCATCTCTGACCTGAAACTTTATGTGATAGCAGAGCTATAGCAACCATTTAGAACCAGAACGTAACTGTAAGGACAAAAATCAAATTCTAGGTTAGTAGAGCAAAAAGAAGCTGGAGAAATTTCTAGATATGGTAAAGTGAAGAGGTCTATGTTCTTGCTAAAACAAAAGTATAAAAGTTGACAAAATTGTCTAAAGCTATCATTTGGGCACAATGGAAATCAACCACAGGCAAACATCTAATGGAGGTGCTGGTGTCATGGCTTAGTAGGTTTAGCTGACACCTATGATGCAGCATCATACATGAGTGCTGGCTCCAGACCCAGCTGCTCCAGTTCTGATCCAGTCCCCTGCTAGTGTGCCTGGGAAAGCAGCAGATGACCCAAATCCTTGAGCGCCTGCACCCACATAGGAGACCTGGGACAGACTCATGGCTCCTAGCTTTGGCCTGGCTCAGCCCTGGTAATTATGGCCATTTGGGGGAGTAAACCAGCGGATGGAGGATCTATCTCTCTCTCTCTTTCTATGTCTCTCCTTCCCTCTGTAATTCTGCCTTGCAATTAAATAAGTAATTCTTTAAAAAAAGAAAAAAATCTAATGGAGAGTACTTCATTATGAAAATTTTATTTAGGTAAAAACAGAAGATATCAGGGGCTTTCACCTCTTGTGCTACTCTCATTCCACCACCACTCTTCCCTTCCTCCCCACACTCTACCTCTCAACTCTTTCAGAATGGCATTGTTTCCCCTATGGAGTTGAACAGAGAAGCAATCAATTTTTCTTCTAGAGTAAATGTAGCTCATTTAAGGCAATGGGGCAAACATTATTATATCATTGACAGTAAGTGGTAAACTTGAAAAAGAAACAAAGAAAATTCATAACTCTGCTAACCTGAGGCTACAGTCCCATTGCATATACCCATCGGATCAGCCAGAAACCAAGTGAAGAGATCATGGTTATAAGAGAGGCACTGAAGGGCCAGATCAATTCTCTGCATATCACTGATTAATTATAAAACTATACATAAAAAGGGGAGATTTGTAGAACTCAACTACAAAATCAGAGCCATTTAAAACTAATAGCTACTTGGGCCATCGCCGCGGCTCATTAGGCTAATCCTCCACCTGCAGTGCTGGCACACGGGGTTCTAGTCCCGGTCAGGGCACCAGATTCTGTCCCGGTTGCCCCTCTTCCAGGCCAGCTCTCTGCTGTGGCCAGGGAGTGCAGTGGAGGATGGCCCAAGTGCTTGGGCCCTGCACCCCATGGGAGACCAGGAGAAGCACCTGGCTCCTGGCTTCGGATCAGCATGGTACGCTGGCCGCGGCGGCCATTGGAGGGTGAACCAACGGTAAAGGAAGGCCTTTCTCTCTGTCTCTCTCTCTGTCCACTCTGCCTGTCAAAAAAAAAAAAAAAAAAAAAAGCTAATAGCTTCTTGAATTTTGCATGTGCTCCCCAAAAGCACACATAGAAGATCAAGGAATTTTACAAAAGCAATTGACATACACATTAGCTGAACACTAGGATATGCAGCCAGTGAGGCGACCACTTTTAATAAGCCTTAAAAGAACAACAGAAACAAAGGCTGGAGGTAACAGCAACCAAACACCATGGGAGAGATAGGTGAAGCCCTGGCAAGTAACTTTAAAAAAATGCTCAGGATCAGAATCAGACACCAGATCTGCTAGAATATATAAGTAAATAGTTCAAATTTCAACAAGAAAATATTTCATACATGCAAAGTAACAAAGTTTGACTCATTAAGTGGAAAAACCTATTAAAACTGTTTCTAAATAGACCAAGATGTTGGATTTATCAGGCAAATATTTTAAAAGGCCATTATAAATATATTTAGAGAACTCAGAAAGCATTCAAAGTATGATGATAGTTACTTGACAAATAGAGAATTTCAATGTAAAAATGGAATGTTTGCAAAAAAAAAAAAAAACTCCATTCACTGCTGGTAGGAATATAAAATGGCACAGTTTGGAAAGCAGTCAAAAGATAAAATACAAGGTTATTTTATAACTCAACAATTCCACTCCTCTATATAAATACGTAGAATTGAAAATATGTACCCATACAACAACAAGCTTAATATATATATATACATAATATATAATATACATATAACAAAATATACATAACTAAAAAGTAGAAATAATTCAAATGCCCAATAATTGATATACATAAGAATAAAATGTTATATAACTCATATAATAAAATATTATTCAACAAAAATATAGAGTACTGAAGCACTATAACACGAATGAACCTTGAAAACATTATAATAAAGGAAAGAAGCTACTGAATACTTTCTGTTTCCATTTATATGAAACATACAGAGTAAGTAAAACAAAGAGTCAGATAAGTGGTTGCCTGGAGTTCAGGACGGATGTTGGGATGTGACTGTTTAAGGATATTGGATTTTCTTTTAGGATAATAAACTATTCTAAACTGATTTTAGTAATAGCTCTGTAACTCTGTAAATACACCAAAAAACTGTTGACTCCTGCATTTCAAATGAGTGAGATATATGGTATGTGAGTCATATCTTAATACAACTATTAGCCAAAAAGGTACCATATGGAAATTCTAAAATTGAAAAATGTAATAATAAATGAAATTTTAATAGATGCACTCAACTACAAATTTGAAATAGCAAAAAAAATCAGTGAATTTGAGGATAAACCAATGGAATTAAATAAAGAGCAGAGAATATTAAATGAAAAATGAACAGCATAAGAAATATGTGGGAATGCATTATACAAATGTGGATGCAATGGGATACCCAGAAAAGCAGAGAAAGGAGTAAAATTTAGGTTGAAGACTTCCAAAATTTAATACAAAGTATCAAACTGTGGAACCAAAATGCTCACAAAATCTGAATATGGCTAAGTACAGAGAGATTCATGACCTGAAACTCATATTCAAACTGGTGAAAGACAGTGATAAACAGATAATCTTGAAAGTAGCAGAAAAGTATTAGTTTGCACATAGAGAGGACACAATCATAAATCAATGATTCATCCATTAACAGAAACAATTCATGGGGCCTTCATTGCAGCATAATAGGCAAACTCACCACCTGCAACACCAGCATCCCCTATGGGTGCTGATTCATGTCTCAGTTGCTCTACTTCCTACCCAGCTCCCTAAATGGCCTGGAAAAGCAGCAAAAGGTGGCCCACTGCTTGGGCCCCTGTGACCCACATGGAAGATCCAGAAGAAACAATTGAAACCAGAAGATAGTAGACTGGTATATTTAAGGAATAGAAGTAAAAACTAACAACAATTGCAAAGCTCTAGGCTAGAATTCTATATCCAGCCAAATTATCATCCAAAAATGAATGAAAACTAAAGGCATTTCCAGATGTGAATCTTTAAAAATTTTTAAAACATTTATTTATTGATTTATTCATTTATTTGGAAGTCAGAGAGAAAGTGAAAGAGAGAGAAAGGGAGGAAAGAAGGAAGAAAGGAAAGATGGAAGGAAGGAAATTTTCCATTGGCTAGTTTACTCCCCAAATTGCGGTAACAGCAATGGCTGTGGAAGGCCAAAGCCAGGAGCCAGGAACTTCATTTGGATCTCCCAAATACTTCAGTGCAGGGGCCCAAGTATCCAAGCCATTTTCTGCTGCTTTCTCAGTTGATTAGCAAGGAGATGAATTGGAAGTGGAACAGCCAGGACTCAAACTGACACCCAAATGTGGATGTAGCTTAACCTGCTATATCACAATGCTGGCCCTTTCCAGATGTGAATTTTTGAAAAATAATTTTCTACTAGGAGATTTCCCCATCAGAAATAATAAAGTGTTTTAAGCTTAAAGGAAATTATATCAATTACTTGAATCCACAGGAAGAATAAAGATCATTAGAAATAAGAATATGTTGGGCAGGTGCCACGGCTCACTTGGCTAATCCTCTGCCTGCAGTGCCGGCACCCGGGGTTCTAGTCCCGGTTGGGATGCCAGATTCTGTCCTGGCTGCTCCTCTTCCAGTCCAGCTCTCTGCTGTGGCCCGGGAGTGTAGTGGAGGATGGCCCAAGTGCTTGGGCCCTGCACCCCATGGGAGACTAGGAGGAAGCACCTGGCTCCTGGCTTTAGATAAGCGCAGCGCGCCGGCCATAGTGGCCATTTGGGGGGTGAACCAATGGAAAAGGAATACCTTTGTCTCTGTCTCTCTCTCTCTGTCTAACTCTGCCTGTCAAAAAAAAAAATAAGAATGTGTTGATAAATTCTTTTTAACTGTAAAAATATTTTTATCTACTCTCTTAATTTCCTTAAAATATATAACATTGAATAAAGCCTTAAAAGTTCTTTGTTGAATTTATAACTTATAAAGATGTACAATAATAGTACAAAGGTGGGAGGAGAAAATGGGACTATACCAAAACAAAACTATTTTACCATATTTGACTCAAAGTAGACTGTGACAAACTAAGATGTATATTGGACACTCTAGAACAAGAACTAAGGAAATAGCTTTAAAATCATAATAGATAGAGCCGGCGCCGTGGCTCACTAGGCTAATCCTCCGCCTAGCGGCGCCGGCACACCGGGTTCTAGTCCCGGTTGGGGCGCCGGATTCTGTCCCGGTTGCCCCTCTTCCAGGCCAGCTCTCTGCTGTGGCCAGGGAGTGCAGTGGAGGATGGCCCAGGTGCTTGGGCCCTGCACCCCATGGGAGACCAGGAGAAGCACCTGGCTCCTGGCTCCTGCCATCGGATCAGCACAGTGCACCGGCCGCAGCGTGCCGGCCGCGACGGCCATTGGAGGGTGAACCAACGGCAAGGGAAGACCTTTCTCTCTGTCTCTCTCTCACACTGTCCACTCTGCCTGTCAAAAAATAAAAATAAAAATAATTAAAAAAAAATCATAATAGATAGCTAACATAGGAATAAAATAATTTAACAAAGAAGGCAGAAAATAAAAAGAGGATTAAAAACACATAAGCAATACATAAAATCTCAAAAGTTCATGAAAATTAAAATGAAAAATAGATTTATTTTGTTGGCAAACCTATTTCATTATAAGCGTTTTAATAAACTTCTTGAAGACTACATGGATTTCAGGTTTTTTTGCACCAAATTTTTTCCACCAGAAAACTTACTTTTAATTAGATTTTTTCATTAACATTTGAAGACTCCTTTGGAGAAGAAATAGAAAAATGATCAATGTAAATGTAACATACCAATGGGTATATTAAATGTAAATAGACTAAACATAGCAATGAAAAAGTAAAATTGTCAGTTTGGATTTTAAAAAGCAAAACTCAACTTTATATTGTATACAATAGACATATTTAGATTCAAAGACACAACAGAAGTACATTTAAACAATGGAAAATTATACTAGGCAAATAGTAACCTTAAGAGAACTGGAATGACAACATTTCAGTCAAAATAGAATTTAAGACAAAAATTGCTAAAGACAAAGGTGAATATTTCATAAGAGTCAATACTCAAAATATATGTAAAATATGACAAATAACTATATTTTTATATATTTAACAGCAGACCCCCAGTATTCACAAATCAAAAAGAAGAGAAATCAAGTGGAGAATTTGACAATTCAACTATTACAATTGTATGTTTGAGGCTACTCTTCCAGTAATTCATAAAGTAACTCTAAATAAAATGGGGCAGATCTGAATCTTAGTATCAGTACTTGTAGTACAACTTTGCAAGAAGACTGCACCCCAACATTAGCAGTTTTCACATTCTTGTCCAGCACACATGGCAAACTCACTCAGATAGATCATTTAAAAAGTCTAAATTAATTTAAAAGCTTGAACTCATATATATTATGTTCTTTATAGAAAAGGGCCAAAATTAATATATTGGTATATGGTCAGATGTACATATGGTCAGATCACTGTGCATTTTCAGGGGAGAGTAGGAGAGAAAACTGCAGAGAGAAAACTTGGAAGACAGGAGTTGATAGTATGATTATGATAACAGAGATGACCATAACCCCCTTTTCTGTTAACAAGAGGAGATCTACCATACCCAACATGGTGTCACCCTGGATATTCGCCCTACCCTGGAGCACTGACCAGAGCTCCCTAGCCCCACCCAGAACATACATCTGGGTATTCACTGAAAGAGTAGACACTCTACTAAGTCACAGAGGCATAGTTCAAAGATAAAAGTCATTCCTTATAAAAAATAACCTTGAATGTAAATAGCCTAAACTCTCCAATTAAAATATACAGACTAGTTGAACGGATTGAAAAACAAGACACATCTACTTGTTGCCAACAAGAAACACATTTCACCAACAAAGATACCCACAGACTGAAAGTGAAAGAATGGAAAAAGATATTCCATGCTGACAAAAAGTAGAAATGAGCAGGTATAGAGGCATCATAATATCGGAAAAAAAAAAAAAAAAAAACAGACTTTAACAGCAAAACTGTTAAAAAGAGACAAAGAAGGAGATATGTAATGATTAAGGGATGTGACTATAATAAATGAATATTCACCCAATGCCAGGTCAACTGGCTATTTGAAACAAAAGTGTATTGACGTAAAGGGAGATATAGACTCAAAGACAATAGTAATGGGGACTTCAACACCCCACTTTCATCAATGGACAGATCAACTAGACAGAAAATGAACAAAGAAACAACAGAGTTAGTTAACACTATGGACCAAATGGACCTAACTGATATATACAGAATATTTCATCCCACAGTTCTTTTCATCAGTGCATGGAACTTTCCCTAGGATAGATCATATTCTAGGCCATAAATGAAGACTCATCAAATTAAAAAATAAAAATCAAAAACATGGCCGGCGCCATGGCTCAATAGGCTAATCCTCCGCCTAGCATCACCGGCACACTGGGTTCTAGTCCCGGTTGGGGCACTGGATTCTGTCCCGGTTGCCCCTCTTCCAGGCCAGCTCTCTGCTATGGCCAGGGAGTGCAATAGAGGATGGCCCAAGTGCTTGGGCCCTGCACCCGCATGGGAGACCAGGAGGAAGTACCTGGCTCCTGGCTTTGGCTCAGCATGGTGCGGCAGCCACTGCACACTGGCTGCGGCGGCCATTGGAGGGTGAACCAACGGCAAAAGGAAGACCTTTCTCTCTGTCTCTCTTTCTCACTGTCCACTCTGCCTGTAAAAAAAAAAAAATACCATGCACATTCTCTGATCATAATGCAATGAAGTTGGAAAATAACAATTCAAGAAACAAGAACATATGCAAACATATGGCGACTGAACAATATACTTCTGAATGAATAATGGATCATAGATAAAATCAAAAGAGAAATACTTCTGTAAACTAATGAAACTAATGGAACAACATAAGAAAACTTTTGAGCTACAGAGAAAGCAGTGCTAAGAAGAAAGTTTATAGTAATTGGTGCTCACCAAGAAATTGGAAAGGCACAAAAAATGAGCTATCAATGCATCCTAAGGACCTAGGAAAAGCAACAAACCAAAAGCAAAATTAGTACAAGGAAAGAAATAATTAAAATTAGAGAAGAAATAAACAAAATTGAAACAAAAACATAAAAAAGATCAGTGAAATGAAGAGCTGGTTTTTGAAAAAAATAAACAAAATTGATACACCATTAGCCCAAAAAGCCAAAAAAAGATGGAGAAGATTCAAATCAATAAAATAAGAGATGAAAAAAGAAATGTAACAACAGATACTACAGAAATAAAGATAATCAGTGGGAATTACTACAAAGAACTGTATGTCAACAAATTGGAAAACCTAGGAGAAATCAATAGATTCCCGGACATATAAAATCTATGAAAATTGAGTCATTGAGCCGGCGCCGTGGCTCAATAGGCTAATCCTCCACCTTGCGGCGCCGGCACACCGGGTTCTAGTCCCGGTTGGGGCGCCGGATTCTGTCCCGGTTGCCCCTCTTCCAGGCCAGCTCTCTGCTATGGCCAGGGAGTGCAGTGGAGGATGGCCCAGGTGCTTGGGCCCTGCACCCCATGGGAGACCAGGAAAAAGCACCTGGCTCCTGGCTCCTGCCAGGATCAGCGCGGTGCGCCGGCTGCAGCGGCGGCCATTGGAGGGTGAACCAGCGGCAAAAGGAAGACCTTTCTCTCTCTGTCTCTCTCTCTCACTGTCCACTCTGCCTGTCAAAAAAAAAAAAAAAAAAAAAAAAAAAAAAAAAAAAAAAAAAAAGAAAAAAAGAAAATTGAGTCATAAAGACATAGGAAACTTGAACTGACCAATAACCAATATAGATATTGAATTAGTAATAGTGTCCCAACTAAGAAAAGCCCAGGAGCAAATGGATTCATTGCTAAATTCTACCAGACATTTGAAGAAGAACTAATACCAATTCTTCTCAAGCTATTCAAAACAATTGAATGGGAAGGAATCCTCCCAAACTCCTTTTATTAAGCCAGCATCACCTTAATTCCTAAACCAGAAAGGATACACAGAGAAAGAGAACTATTGACTAATATCCCTGATTAACATAAATGTAAAAATCCTCAACAAATACCAGCTAATTAAATCTAACAATACATCAGAAAGATCATTCACCTGGACCAAGTGGGAGTTATACCTGTTATGCAGGGATGGTTCGACACTGGCCAATCAATAAATGTGATACATCACATTAAAAAACTGAAGATAAAAACATGTGATTATCACAATAGATGCAGAGAAAGCATATGATAAAATACAACATCCATTCATGATGAAAACCTAAAGCAAATTGGGTATACAAGGAACATTGCTCAACACAATCAAGGCAGTTTGTGACAAACCCAGGGCCAGTAGCTTATTGAATGAGGAAAAGTTGCAAGCATTCCACTATGTTCTGGAACCAGACAAGGATACCAACTCTCACCTTCACTATTGTTGTTATTATTCCCTGGAAGTTTTAGCCAGAGCCATTAGGCAAGAAAAATAAATCAGAGACACAAATAGGAAAGGAGGAGGTCAAACTCTGCCTATTTGCAAAGTACATGATTCTTTGAATAGAGGAGCAAAAAGACTCCACTAGGAGACCAGTGAAACATAAAAGTTTGGTAAAGTGGCAGGATAGAAAATTAATACATAAAAATCAATAGCTTTTGTATACACAGACAATGTCATGGCTGATAAAGGACTTCTAAGATCATTTGCATTCACAATAGGTACAAAAATGTAAATACTTTGGAATAGATCTAAAGGAAATCAAAATCTCTACAATGAAAATTATAGAACATTATAGAAGAAGACACTAAAATACAGAAAAATTTTCCAAGTTAGTAGATTCAAAGAATTAATATCATCAAAATGTCTATAATACCAAAAGCAATTTACAGATTCAATGCAATACCAAAAAAAAAAAAAATACCAGGACATTCTTCTCATATCTTGAAAAAATGATGTTAAAACTCATGTGAAAACGCAAGAGATTCCAAATAGCAAAAGCAATCTTATAAAAAAAAAGCTAAAGGCATCATAATACCAGATTTTAAGACACACAACAGGACAGTTATAATCAAAACAGCCTTGTACTGGCAAAAAAAAAAAAAAAAAAAAAAAAAAAAAACAACAACAGATGGGTAGACAAATGCAACAGAGTAGACACTCCAGAAATCAATCCAGGTGTCTACAACCAACTTATCTTTGACAGAGGAGCTAAAATCAATCCCTGGAGCAAGGACAGGCTCTTCAAAAGATGGTGCTGGGGCAACCAGATCACCACATGCAGAAGTATGAAACAAGACCCCTACCTTACACCTTACACAAAAATCCACTCAACATGGATCAAGAACCTAAATCTACAATCCAATTCCATCAAATTATTAGAGAATATCGAGGAAACCCTGCAAGAGATTGGCATAGGCAAGGACTTCTTGGAAAAGATCTCAGAATCACAGGCAATGAAAGCCAAATTTTTCAAGTGGGATTACATCAAGCTGAGAAGCTTCTGCACTACAAAAAGAAATACTCAGCAAAGAGGCAGCAGAATGAGAGAATATTTGCAAACTATGAAACTGATAAAGGATTAATATCCAGAATCTATAAGAGCTCAAGAAATGCAGCAACAACAAAATAAACAATCCAGTAAGGAAATGGGCAAAGAAATTAAACAGGCATTTTTCAAAAGAGGAAATCCAAATGGCCAACAAACATATGAAAAAATGCTCAGGATCACTAGCCATTGTGGACATGCAGATCAAAACCACAATGAAGCTGGCACCGCGGCTCACTAGGCTAATCCTCCACCTTGTGGCACCAGCACACCGGGTTCTAGTCCCGGTCGGGGCGCCGGATTCTGTCCCGGTTACCCCTCTTCCAGGCCAGCTCTCTGCTGTGGCCTGGGAGTGCAGTGGAGGATGGCCCAAGTGCTTGGGCCCTGCACCCCATGGGAGACCAGGAGAAATACCTGGCTCCTGCCATCGGATCAGCATGGTGCGCTGGCCACAGCGCTCTGGCCGCAGCGGCCATTGGAGGGTGAAACAACAGCAAAAGGAAGACCTTTCTCTCTGTCTCTCTCTCTCTCACTGTCCACTCAGCCTGTCAAAAAATTAAAAAATAATAATAATAAATAAATAAAAATTTATGTATTTATCTGAAAGGCAGAGTTACAGGGAGAGAGAGGAGAGAGACAGAAATATTCCATCTGCTGGTTCACTCTTCAGATGGCCACCAATGGCTGGAGTTGGGTCTGGCCAAAGCCAGGAACAAGGAGCTTCTTCTAGGTTTCCCATGTGGGTGTAGGAGCCCAAGTACTTGGGCCATCTTCTGCTGCTTTTCGGGCATATTAGCAGGAATTCGATTGGAAGTGGAGCAGCTGGAACCATAACCAGCAACTATATGATATACTGACACCACAAGTGGTGGCTATACCCACTACGGCACAGCACAGGCCCCCAGAATCTTTTAAAAATCTGTGAATGTGATGGGCCCCTTCAAATTCAAATGCCATAGTGTAATATTCTCGTTGACTCAGATTGAAGCTATCTTATACATGAGAGCTGTTACTCATCAAAGACATTCACCTTGATGGACTAATATTTTCTATCCATCTTACTGTTTCTGTAAGATACCTCACAAGAAAGTGAGCACTTAGCTCTCTGGGGAATTCTCACACATAGCAAGCAGAACTCGGTAGACAAAGGGAGCTGAAGAATGAGTAGAGAATGCACAGCATTTCAACGTTAAATGTCTGAGCCAGAGGTTTTCAAAATTGTATTAATCACTCTTAATTTTTTTCTCAAAATAGGGAGAAGACAAGCATTTAATCAGAAAAACAATCCTCCTCCAAAATTTTATACATAAACATTTTAAAATTTAAAAATTACATAAACTAATAATGTTTAATAAAAATTAAGAAATTCTTAATAGGAGTTAAGAAAAACTCACATATTATTTTTATTTTAATAAGGATCAGCACAATGTGTTTATATAGTGGCAGAAGTTTACATACACATAGTTGGAAATTTTTATCCTAGATTTTAGGAATCTTATTCCAGAGTAATATCTTCCCAAATGTGACATCCAAGATGATTCTGAATGGTACATGAGATGATCTTAGGTGGTATTTGAGAAATTTTTACATTATGCCTATAACAGGCAATGCATAACTTTGAAAAACATAGTAAAAAGGTATTAATCAAGTCTCTTATTTTCCTTCAGCTCTCCTGAGTAGAGACTGGAACTCATTTGGTGCTGATCGTTATCAGTGATATGGCGATCTAACACCAAGGTAATCTCCCAGTTATAAAGAGGAAGTAGATATTAATATCCACACCTGGCAAAAGCACAAGCGCAGTAGATACAACTTCATAACCTTGCTTTGTTTCCACTATATTTATAGTACCTTCGTTTTACAGTGAAACATTTACCATTTAAAATAGTGATGTAAAATTTATTTTTAGAACAGATTTATTTAAGGCTTCTAAAACGTCAATTTGCATAAGAAAATTCATTGAGTAGATAATCATGTGGTTTTACTCAAATATATCAAAACTCATAAAGGTGTTCTATGGATTACTGAGTAAAAGAAAACTACGTGTGGGCAGAAAGACAATCAGTCAACTAAACCATCTGCTACGGTCAGAAGCCCTTGTCTTGGCTTTGAATTCTCCCCAGCCACCCTCTTGGTCTTGCTTTCTCTGGCTGCCATTGCCCTTGACCTGGCTCATCTGACCCTAATTCTTGTCAAGTTTTTCTCTGAGACTCCACATCGCTGTGCAACCAGCATCCATTCTATCTTCCTTTGCCCAATTCTGAACCCCTTCAATTCCTGCATTGTTTTCAGAACTGCTGCTGATCTAATATTTCCTGTTGGTGACTGGATTGTGTTTCATTCTGAGCTCTCAACATCAACACCACCCTTCTTTTTTTTTTTTTTTTTTTTTTGGATTTCACAATAACCTTTATTTTTCTATTAGGCTAGTGTTTCCCTGAATCAAACAACAGGCTGGACTTGAAAGCTCCCAGAGCTCAGCCATCACCTGTTCTCTCTTCTTTCTTTTTTTTTTTTTTTTTTATCTTTTATTTAATGAATAAAAATTTCCAAAGTACGACTCATGGGTTACAATGGCTTCCCCCCCCATACCGTCCCTCCCACCAACAACCCTCCCCTTTCCCACTCCCTCTCCCCTTCCATTCACATCAAGATTCATTTTCGATTATCTTAATATACAGAAGATCAGCTTAGTATACCTTAAGTAAGTATTTCAACAGTTTGCTCCCACACAGAAACATAAAGTGAAAAATAATAGATGATTTTTTTTAAATGATGATGAAATCAGATCAGACCTATTGTCATGTTTAATCCCAGTGAGAGTCAAGTTGGGAATTGAAAATTTCTTTCTTTTTTTTTTTTTTTTTTTTTTTTTTTTTTTACAGAAGATCAGTTTAGTGTACATTAAGTAAAGATTTCAGTCGTTTGCACCCCCATAGAAACACAAAGTGAAATATACTGTTTGAGTACTCGTTATAGCATTAAGCCCCAGTGTACAGCACGTTAAGGACCGAGATCCTACATGAGGAGTAAGTGCACAGTGACTCCTGTTGTTGACTTTACCAATTGACACTCCTGTTTATGGCATCAGTAATCTCCCTATGCACCAGTTATGAGTTTCCAAGGCTATGGAAGCCCCTTGAGTTCTCCGACTCTTATCTTGTTTAGACACGGTCATAGTCAAAGTGGAGGTTCTCTCCTCCCTTCAGAGAAAGGCACCTCCCTCTTTGAAGACCTGTTCTTTCCACTGGGATCTCACTCACAGAGATCTTTTTGCCAGAGTGTCTTGGCTTTCCATGCCTGAAATACTCTCATGGGCTTTTCAGCCAGATCCGAGTGCCTTTAGGGCTGATTCTGAGGCCAGAGTGCTATTTAGGACATCCGCCATTCTATGAGTCTGCTGAGTATCTCACTTCCCATGTTGGATCACTCTCCCCTTTATTTATTCTATCGGTTGGTGTTAGCAGATACTAGACTTGTTTATGTGCTCCCTTTGACTCTTAGTCCTTTCATTATGATCAATTGTGAACTGAAATTGATCACTTGGAGTAGTGAGATGGCATTGGCACATGCCACCTTGATGGGATTGAATTGGAATCCCCTGGTATGTTTCCAACTCTACCAATTGGGGCAAGTCAGCCCGAGCATGTCCCAAATTATACATCTCTTCCCTCTCTTATTCCCACTCTTATGTTTAACAGGGATCACATTTCGGTTAATTTTCAACAACACCACCCTTCTTAACAGTCTACTCTAAGTCAACTCTGCCTGCAAGTCAGAATTTATTGTCAATTCGAGATTGAACAACTCTTACCAGAATTCCCCTCCAAATTTAAAAATACAACCTATAATTAATGCACTTTTCAAAAGATCTGAAGAAAAAAACATTTGTTTCCATTTTCTACATTCTTACTGAATTAATCCAGTTCAGCTCAGCCTACTCATTAGCTGCATTATGCTACAAACTAGATATTTTTCACCAAATACTGTGAGTCTTATCAAAATAAATTTTGATTTCATTAAATAAAGTCATTATAACTTCCAGAGCCAAACCAAAAATAAAAGTCTTTTAGTAGTCAACGTTAGAATCTACCTTTCCTCCACTCTATCAAGTTCATCAAAACTTTTCCTCACTTTCAAATACAAGTATTTTCCTCAGTCTATTTTTTCTCCCTTAAGAGTACAATTCACTGACCTCAGAAACTTACACTTATTTTACTAGCCTTTAAATAAATTTTCAGCAGGTATCAAGCTAAAAGGATCTTTAAAGCTTATTTAATTAACCTCTCATGCTCCTTCTACCAAAATCTCTAGGAGGAAATGGCTTTTGCTTAAGAATATATTCTCCTGCTATAGCTTTATAGCATATCTAATTTGTCTGAAAGTGCTGAGATTCCACTGGGAAGTCTGCGAGCTTGGGTTGAGGCTTCTTCCATATATCTGAGAAATGGAGGGCCAGGGTTGGTGAGATGTGTTATCTGTGCCAATGTAACCATTTTTCTTATTGTAGAGTTAACTGACCCATATAGAGGTCAACTGATGGCTTGGCTTCTTTATCATCCTGGACCAAACACTAACAATTATGGTAATAAAATATTTATTCGAGGAAGATATATGTACTGAGATTTTTTAAAAAATATTAAACAGAAAGCATTTGAGTTATTGCATGTTTTTATTTTAATAAAACTATAGCATTTGGCTTCACCTCTTGGCTTTTATTCAAAAGAGTGGGAGAGAATTAACATTTAATGTGTGCCAGTATTTATACTAAGCATCTTCATTTACATTCCTTTATTTAACTATCAAAATGTATGAGACTCAGTTTAAATAATTTGTTCAAGGTCATGCAACTAGTAAATAATTCATCGGTGATTCAAAAATTTAACTACCATGTTGGGTACATACCATTATAGATTTATCAAGATCCATGGAACTGTAAAACACAAATGGAACGCTAATGCAGGATATAGACTTTTGTTCACAACATATGAATATTCATTTATCAATTGTAACAAATACACATTAACACAACATATTAATAGAGAAACTGGGAGGTGAGAATATATGGGAATGTTCTATTTTCTGCTCAACATGTTCTGGTAAACTTGAAGTTGCTATAAAAATTGTCCATTAATTAAAAGTATGAAAGAATATCTCTCCCTCTCTCTCTCTCTCTCTCTCACACACACACACACGCACACACACACACACACATTTAACTGTCTAACCATTCTCCCCCCATCCTTGCCTCAACTTATCCCAATCATGTTTCAGTTCTGTCCCTTTTTGTGGAGGTTATCTGAGACCTGTAACTTGTTGCAATTAATTCTCAGTCCTCAACTTACCCGGCTTATGAGCAGCAGTAGACGTACTTGTACAACCTCTTTATTGAGACACTCCTTCCCCTGGATTCTCTCCTTCCTTGTCCTTCCTATTCTGTCTTTCCTGGTTTCTTCTCTTCTCTCTGGGCTCTTAACACTGGAGGGTCTCAGCGGTTAGGCCTTTTGGCTTCCTCTCTTCATATTCCTCATTTCCTTAGTGATAATAATCTGATGGCTTTAAATTTATATACATGTGATGCTCAGTTTTGTATTTTCAGAGTAGAGACCACACTAAACTGTAGCCTGAACTAAGCCTTTGGCTTCTTTATTGGTCAGTATTCTCCAGAGAAACAGAAGAGGAGTAACTTTATGTATACAGCTGTACATACACATGCACACAGATGCTTGTAGGACATTTATTGAGGGGCCTTGGATCACACAGTTATGGAGGCTGGGACGTCTAAATCTGCAGTGTGGGCTGGCAGGCTAAAGATAGGAGAGACAAGGTCCTAAAGCCTGGAGACCCAGGAGACCTGATGGGGCAGTTCCAGCCCAATGGCAGTCTGCTGGAAAATCCCTCTTGCCTGGAGAAGGCCAAGGTTTGCCTTATTTAGGACTTCATCTGATTGGGTGAGCCCCAACCATGTTATGGAGGCTAACTAATTAACCTGTAGCTCACTACTCCAAATTTTATTCCCCTCCCCAAACGCCCTCCAAATTGTAACCATCACAGATAGGAAACAATTTCAGCACATACAAGTGTGTTCTACCTGTTTTCTTCACCAACTCAGTTAATGAAAACACCTTTCTGCTGGCTCAGATCCAAAGCCATGGCAGCATTCTCTGTCTTTTGTCTCACACTCCACGTGCAGTTTTTCATTTCATCATTTCCAGTGACACTACCCTGGTCCATGTTATTATTGACACCTTATAGTAAGAGACTTTTAATTGTCTCTCAAATATTCTCTAACTCTCCTCAATACATCATCCTGTTTCTCAAACTGTATTGTGCATTCTAGTTACATGGGCACCTTGTTAAAGGCGGGCACTGATTCAGTAGATGGGAAGTAGAGCCTGAGAGTCCCCATTCCTAACACATCCTGGGGGGTGCCCATGCTCTTGGTTCACAGACAACACTGTGAATGAAACTTTTTCCCTAAGTTTTCTTTTGTCTTCAGTGTTGCCAATTATCATATCATTAAAACTTGTATGTATAAAAATAAATTCAATAGCACTGTTCCAGTATTTTTAGTTGACAAATCTGTCTAGATAAGCTCACATTTTAAGCTCTCTGGAAGTCAGTGTTATCTTTAAAATAAAAATCCAATCATCTTTCTCTGTTCACATAATCCAGTGACTCCCATTTCACTCACTGTGAAAGCCATGTCCCTGGCTGTGGCCAACAATGATAAATGATCTAGACGTTCTTACCACTTTGCCCTCATGTCCCTCCTTCTCCTGCCCCACACCTCTCCACACACACACTTACTCCATTTCTGCAACACTGGCCTCCTCAGTGATCCTCAAACAGGTCTCCTGTCTGGAAAGCTCCTCTCCAGGAAGCACCCTCACCTTTGGTCTCAGCTGCACTGTCACATTTTTGGTGCGTCCAGCACTATTGCATTTGTTTGGAATTGTAAGTGCCTGCCCCACCGCAACACTTTCCATCGTCTCTGCCCAGATTTAGTCTTCTCTCTGGTACTTTATCACCTTTACTCCATCATTTGTCTAGTCATTAGATGTATAGACCCTCTCCCTCTTCAAAGTATATGTTCCTTGAGGGCAATGAGTTTTGTCTGTGTGCCCATTGCCATATAATGAGCACTTACTACAGTGCCTTGCACATGGTGGATATGCAATAATCATTTGTTAAACAAATGACTTAATGAACAAATGAATTAGGAAGGGCATGCTTATTTCATGATATCAGACTGTCTTCCAAAAATAAAAAAACTTGGGATGGGCATTTGACCCACTGATTGAAACAGTGGTTAAGATGTATGTGGAGTGCCCAGATTTGGTACAGCTCTGGCTCCAGATTCCAGCTTACTGCTATTCTAGGCCTTGGGAGGCAGCAGGTGGTGCACCGCTCAGGAGCTGGGTCCCTGCCATCCATATGGGAGACCTGGACTGAGTTTCTAGCCCCTGACTTTGGCCTAACCCAGTCCCAGGTATGGGGGGCATTTGTGGAGTGAACTGGTGAATGGGAATTGTCTGTCAGCCTGCCTCTTTAGAACAAAAAAAGAAATTTGTAAAATTAAAAATTATCTTAATAAATCTTCAGAAGAAACTCAATGCAGAGTCTTCATATAAGCAATATATACATTAAGAATCAATTTTTTGTTTAAGAAAAATAAATTTTATTGACAATAGCCAAAGAAAAGTCAAATATTTAGCAATAAATTTAACCAAAGAAGTAAAAGATCTCTATAATGAAAATTATGAAACATTGATGAAGGGAGTCATCAAGGACACAAAAAATGTAAAGATATTCATTTTTCACTGATTGGAAGAATATCATAAAATGTCCACACTACCTATATTCAATGCAATCCCTATCAAAATATCCATCACATTATTTATAGAATTAGGAAAAAATACTCCAGAAATTCATATGGAGTCACAAAAGACCCAGAATAGCCTAAGCAATACTGAGCAAAATAAATCAAGTTAGAGTCACAAAAGCACCTAATTTCAAAGCATAATTCAAAGCTTTAAAATTAGAAAAATATTAAAGAATATATTTTTAAAATAAGCGAAATACTTAAATTCAACCACCTAGAGATATCTAGTGGACAATTAATGCTTACATACTAGATATCCCTCTAAGTACCTACTGACACATCGCTCTCTCTCTGTCTCTCTCTCTCTCAGAATTCCACATTTTTTAACTTATTTAATGAATATAAATTTCCAAAGTACAGCTTATGGATTACAATGGCTTTCCCCTACCCATAACTTCCCTCCCACCTGCAACCCTCCCCTTTCCTGTTCCCTCTCCCCTCCCAAAGAATCAATTTGGATTCAGAAAGACAAATACAGGTAGAGCTTGTTAAATATCTACAATCAATGCCACCAATGTGGTATAAACAGCGTGAGATTTCTTTTTTTACCAATGGGGCCAGCACTGTGGCATAGCAGGTAAAGCTGCCTGCAGTGCCAGCATCCCATATGGGCGCTGGTTCGAGTCCCAGCCTGTTCACTTTCTGTCCAGCTCTCTGCTATGGCCCAGAAAAGCAGTAGAAGATGACCCAAGTTCTTGGGCTCCTGCACCCATGTGTGAGACCTGGAAGAATCTCCTGCTCCTGGCTTCAGATCGGCACAGTTCTGGCTGTTGTGGCCATCTGAGGAGTAAACCAGCAAATGGAAGACCCCTCCTCCCTGACTCTCTCTCTGCCTCTCTGTAACTCTGCCTTTCAAATAAATAAATAATTTTTTTAAAAAACACATATACTGCATAGAAAACAGAAAATAAAAAATATTGCATGACAGTAGTGATGAGTCATGGGTAATACTACTACTATATTTTCTAATGTTTCCTTTTTTAAATGTTTATTTTTTAAAGATTTATTTATTTATTTTGAAAATCAGAGTTATGGAAAGAGAGAGAGAGAGAGAGGAGAGAGAGAGGAGAGAGAGAGAGAGAGAGATCTTCCTGGCTTACTCCCCACGTGAATACAACAGCCAGTGCTGGGCCAGGCAAGGCCAGGCCAAAGCCGGAGCAAGGAAATGCATCCAGATCTCCCACATGGGTTGCAAGGCCCCTAGCACTGGGCCATTTTCCACCTCTTTTCCCAGGCCATTAGCAGGGAGCTGGATCACAAGTGGAACAGTTGGACATGACCCTGCACCCTTATAAGAGAGTAACTTTACCTGTCCTGCCACAATGCTGACCCCTTTCCAGTGTTTTAGACAAAAGCATAAGTAAATCAGTAGTAAAGTTTTTAATCCAGGAAATATAAATCTATTTCTTCACAGTATCAAATTTTAAATACTTCTGTTTTCATTTCTGTTAAAACAGAAATTAGCCATTTAGTCAAATGCAGTTCTTTGTTTCAAGCCTCAGAACCTTGTAGGTATAATGGTAGATAGATATCATATCAGAAGATAGTGGAAGGAGATCATGGGACCTCCAGAAGCTCACAGCCAGAAAATCAGGCTGAGGCTCAGCTCTGGGTTGAGTCATCCTGAATAACAGCCAGATCACACCATCAGCTCCCCGCCAGTATGAGATGCCCGTAGCAGGCACATGCAGACAACACAACTCCTGTGGCCTAGAAGACCCAGAAGGCCACAGAGAGGACAGCCCAGCAGAGACAGGGCTTTCATGCAGACTTCAGATCATACACCTGTCACTCCTGGCAAGGGAGGCTGGGAGAGGCTTGTAGGATGATGATACAGGAAATTACCAAAATGTAAGAAAATCATTTAAGACGTAGTGAGCCACCACAGTGACAGCACTGGTCTGTGCTGTGGCCTGAGGCAGCCCCTAGCCCCAGACACTATCATGTGTCTGGGCTCAAAAGCTGGATGAGATCCATTGTAATGACCATCTCTTTGGGCAGGGTGAAGTGGAAACTTGATTCCTAGCATTTGCCAGTTTCCAAAATGAAAATAATTCTACCATCGCTGCATTCTAACTGCCAGTGGGATACTACTGGACCCTCTTCTGGTAAGAGAGGTATGAAAGCGCACAGAGTAGTTATTCAGGCAGACAGCAGACACACACATTTCTTCAAAAGCACAGCAAATGTTACGTCCTCCAGTTCCATCCATTTCACCACAGATGACAGGATCTCCTCCTTTTTTATGGAGTAACACTACTCCATTGCGTACATTGTGTATAAACACCACAGTTTCCTTCATCTGATAGTGGACACGCAGGCCGATTCCGTATTGTGGCTGTGATGAACAGTGCTGCGATAAACATGGTAGAGCAGGGATCTCTTTGACACAATGATTCCATGTCTTTTGGATATACACCCAGTAGAGGGATGGCTGGATCATATGGCAGTGCTATTTCTAGTTTTTAAGGAAATCAGGTTGCTTTAACAAAATGCAAAACACCGAGTGGCATTTGAACAGAAATTTCTTTCTCACAGTTCTGGATGCTGGGAAATCCAAGACCAAGCACAGGCACTTTGGGTGCCTGGTCTTCTGCTGAATCCTCAGAGCTTTCAGAGTCTCTCCTAAGTCACACATCCCATTTATGCTGGCTCTACTTCATGACCCAATCAAATACCGAAGCCGCATCTCCAAATACCCTCATTTTGGAAATTAAGTTTCAAATATGAACTGGGAAAGGGAGAGAAGGGGGCTCACTCTAAAGCAAAAATTGATGTAATTTTTTAATGTTGGATATTTAACAACCAACTCACATGATTTCTTTAAGAATTGGTTCTCACCACCCGAACAGCCAACTCTTTTCATTGAAATATGTATAAATATTCCTAATGTATCCTCTTAGAAGAGAAATGGAACTCCTAGTTGTATTCTTGGACTTGTTCTCATTGCTGTGGGGCACCTGTCTTTATTTTTGAGTTCCTGAATCTATGGCTTCACCTTAAATGCTCAGCTTAGGAGGCTGTCACTCTGCAACAGCTCTGTTGGCCAGTCTCCTTAGCAACTAAGGCCTCCATGATCAGAGATACAAACAGACAGTTGGTTTATAATTTTGGCTAATTGATCACTGCATTTAATCTTTCAAAGTAAGCTTCTGCATATCCAAGTTTTCCCTTACTGGATTGAGGCCTTTTCTTCTCTGATTATCCAGCGAATTACTACGCACATCCCATCTCAGCCTTCACTCATTTGAGGAAGACTTCTGAGCCTCTCATATGCTAATGCAGCCCAGGTAATCAGTCTCTCCTTTCCATTCTCACAGTAAGCCACCCTTGCCTCTACCATAGCACTCAGCAGCACATGCATCCCTTATGTTCAGCATCTACTATGTGCCTGACACTGTTTTGGGTACTAGGTAGACAATAGAGAAAAAAAATACTGTGATTGAAGAATCATCATTGTAAAGGAGGTATATATTATATAGTATATTGTTGGATGATAATACATGCTACAAAGAAAAAAATTAAAATAGCTTTATAAATTAAATTGATGAGGGTGGTTTAGAGGGTAGTGATGGTGGGTTGTAAGTAGGGTTCTTAAGATCTCATTGACACACCCTTGGAAGACTAGAAGGAAGTGAGAAAGTTGATATGAAATAACAGATGTGATAGATCCATTTCTAGTTTCACGTGGCAATTAATTTTTTTGGCTAGTATTTCAGGCAAAGTTTATTGGATCCTAGTAGCCCTGTGGCTCTGAGCAGTTCCCACTCCTCAAACAGTTGCTGCCTCCACATGCTGGAGTCTCCTTTCTCATCTTCCTACTTCCCGTTCCAACCGTGGCTCTCTCACTCCACAGTGACACATCCTGCTCTTTTATTCTCAGTCATACTTCTGTGTTCTGACTCATTCAATTCCATTCAATGAAGCTTTACTTCCTATGAGGCACACATTCTGTGAGGTGAGAAGAACGATTATAAAATAGCATGAGGTCCCTGAGTACCTTGTGTTCAAACCCAGACAAAAGAGACATAAACAAATCCCATCTCTCCATAAATGCCTGTGTGGCTGCCTTACTACCTATGATGGGATCACTATTTTTAACAATGAAAATTCAGAAGACCAACATACATGATACATACACAACTGGGAGGAGACGTGTTCATTATCAATACCTTATTGCTTTATCCGTGCATTATCAATGCCATTATCAATTATTTCCTAAATTCTAGTATTGAAAAAGATATTTTTTCTGGCATACAGGAAGTGACTAGATATGAATTAAGCACATACTCAAAGCATCAATATTTGTATTTCAGAAAAATACCCAGTTCTCTTTTGGATCACACTGCAACAGGCATACAATGTCTAAAAAATCAACTCTTCGCTGTTAAATAGTTAAGGATCTCATAAAGACAGTTTAATATTATTGATTATAAAATAACACATAGATTTGTCCAAATTGGATTTTTATTTGCTCATGCATTTGTGTTTTGAAAGGGGCAGTATTTTGCAAGCAGGGTTTTTTAAGTCAAAGAGAACATTTCTAGTATTGTGGTTTTCTTATAAGGAAAGAAGAAAATGACATTAGCAACTAAACACCCTCCTCGTGCCCAGCACTGTGGCAGGTACTTTCTAATATGTTATCTTTTTTAACATATGGTATTTCATAATATGCTCAAAAACAAATGTAGGGGAAGGTACTATTACCAGCCTTGCCTTAGACCAAAGGAAATTGAGTTACTGAGAGAGTTTAAGTTTTCCATTGAGACATGCTTATGAGAGGCACATGAGATTCCAACCCAGCTGTGTCTTACTTTAGAATCATTGTGTTTCCACTTTTCACACTTTTTTCTTTTAGTTAATAGCAAACATTGTATGCATTTATAGTGAATGTGATGTATTGAATTATATACACACTGTGGGATTTTCAAAGGCATTATCTCACATACTTATCCTTTCTTTGTGGTGAGGACATTTACCATACACTCTTGCTGCATTTTTTGAGAATACACTATGCTGACAATAACAATAGTCACCTTGCTTCTCAATAGATCTCCCACAGATGAGAACATCGCACTGATAGGCTCAGGACCCGAGGTCGCTGATCACTTGTGTTGGCTATCTCATGTGCCATAGTCCTGCCCCACATCACATTGCAGTTTCACAACAGAACTGAACAGATCCAAATTGCAGTTTAGATACATAGAAAGGGGCCGGCACTGTGGTGTAGTGGGTTAAGCCACCGCCTATAGTACCGGCAACCCATAACAGCATGGGTTCAAGTCCTGGCACTGTTCCATTTCCAATCCAGCTCTCTGCTATGGCCTGGGAAAGCAGTAGAAGCTAGCCTACGTCCTTGGGCCCCTGCACCCATGTGGGAGACCCAGAGGAAGGTCCTGGCTCCTGGCTTCAGATTGGTATATCTCTGGCCATTGTGGCCAATTGGGGAGTGAACCAACAGACAGAAGCCTTTACTGTCTACCTCTCCTTCTCTTTGTAACTCTGACTTTCAAATAAATAAATAAATATTTTTTGAAAAAAAAAAAAGATACAGAAAGAAAACCTATAAACCAGATGGTTAGAAATTCACACTGACCACTGGATAAACAAGGCTGAACACATGTATTAATGATCATTAGTGTCATCTATGTTGTGCTTAAAGGCGAAAACAACCTGGCTGTCTCTGCATAAATCTATGTCCCTCCCTGTCCTTTGAATGACAGGGCATCGTTATTCAGCATGCCAAACAAGGGGGATGTAAAGATTCCAGCTGTCTATAACAGGAGACAAAATGACCACATGCATTTTGACAATTCCACCCTTCCTAGTTAGAACAATCAGCTCCAAAAGTGCTGGACTCCTGTGTCTTCTAATTCACTGCTGCTCTTTCATTGGGAGCACAGCTGAAGTCTAAACTCCAGTTTGCGTCACTGCTATTTTAGCTGCAGGGAAGGGTGTCAGATGCATATCTTTACCCTGATATCTGCATACACACATGGCAATGATTAGAGCATTTATTTATTTTTTATTTTTTTATTTTTGACAGGCAGAGTGGACAGTAAGAGAGACAGAGAGAAAGGTCTTCCTTTGCCATTGGTTCACCCTCCAATGGCCGCCACGGCCAGTGCGCTGCGGCTGGCGCACCACGCTGATCCAAAGCCAGGAGCCAGGTGCTTCTCCTGGTCTCCCATGGGGTGCAGGGCCCAAGGACTTGGGCCATCCTCCACTGCACTCCCTGGCCACAGCAGAGAGCTGGCCTGGAAGAGGGGCAACCGGGACAGAATCCGGTGCCCCGACTGGGACTAGAACCCGGTGTGCTGGCGCTGCTAGGTGGAGGATTAGCCTAGTGAGCCGCGGCGCCCGCCTGATTAGAGCATTTAGGTGATACCACAATCGGAGAGGATCTAGGACTGTCATTGGGGAGATTAAATGAATCTGAAATCTGACAAACAAATCAACAGCCCTTAATCTGTACTACCTATTGTGTCCACCAAATGCTGATCAAGGTGTAAAATTCATCTTTACAACTGTATAGGCATACCAGTCAGGATGAGAGTCAATCTTATGCCAAATAAGTGATCAGAGATAGAGCATTAAGTCAAGCTTGTGTCAGGGATGTAATCATTTTACTAAAATAATTGGGGCCTTTATTTTGTGTAAAAAGTGTGGGGTCAGTACCAGGACTAGCATCCAGTCAAGGGTTCTTAAAAAGAAATGAAGGGGCTGGTGCTTTGGTACAGAGGGTAAAGCCTCCCCCTGCAGTGCTGGCATCCCATATGGGCATCGGTTCAAGTCATGGCTGCTCCGCTTCCTATCCAGCTCTCTGCTATGGCCTGGGAAAGCAGCAAAAGATGGCTCAAGTCCTTGGGCCCCTGCACCCACGTGGGAAATCCCAAGGAAGCTCCTGGCTTCTGACTTAGGATCGCTCAGCTCTGGCTGCTGTGGCCATTTAGGGAGTGAACCAGCAGATGGAAGACTCTATCTCTGCCTCTTACTCACTGTACCTCTGCCTTTCAAATAAATAAATAAATCTTTTAAAAAATGAAGGTAGAGGCTGGCGCCGCGACTCACTAGGCTAATCCTCCGCCTAGCGGCGCCAGCAAACCGGGTTCTAGTCCCGGTCGGGGCGCCGGATTCTGTCCCGGTTGCCCCTCTTCCAGGCCAACTCTCTGCTGTGGCCTGGGAAGGCAGTGGAGGATGGCCCAAGTCCTTGGGCCCTGCACCCCATGGGAGACCAGGAGAAGCACCTCGCTCCTGGCATCAGATCAGCGCAGTGCGCCGGCTGCAGTGCTCAGGCCGCGGCGGCCATTGGAGGGTGAACCAACGGCAAAGGATACCTTTCTCTCTGTCTCTCTCTCTCACTGGCCACTCTGCCTGTCAAAAAAAAAAAAAAAAAAATGAAGGCAAGAGCTTATGAGTGAACTCAGAAACTACTCAAGAGACTTAATTCTATTTGTTTATCTTTCCATTGATTCTGTTAACAAATATCACTAAGCACTTACTATATGTGATGAAAAGATCAAGGGAACTGTTTCAAAGGGGACCACTGCTGGTTAGAAATATACTCAAAATAAATACCTACTGAACTCAACCAATACCTTGATCCAACTGCGTCATAATGCATTGCACATTTCCAGGTCAATGTGTGTTTAGCTCTCACCTATACAGCACCCACTGGGGTCTTTCACTGTCTTGTAACTTTTAATTGCTGATGAGGCTCTGGCAGGTACAGCTTTCTAATGGACTAAAATTCTGTCAGTTGCTTTTACTTATATTTGGAAGAGTGCCCTATTCAATGCCAAATCTCTTTAATGGGGCTTTTATAGGTCCTTCCTTCAGAGCAAGGTTGGCCCTGGAAAGAGATCAGTGTGGGTTTAGGACGTGCTGATGCATGCTTCTGAAAATGAATAGAAGGGTGGCTCCTTTTGATATCATTGATGATGACTTGCTGGAATGAATTTGATATGGTTCAGCCACAGGGGCTGTATATTGATGAATGATACAAGTGAATTTGTAGCAGCATCTAAGTCTATTGATTCTATCTCCTCTACAGTGTGGAAGCGCTATATGACCAGCAGCCTGAGGCTTTGCCTCCGTGCATGGCATTTGGGAGAACTGATTGCCCCAGAAATGAATGTACATTTATTTATTTTACTAGAAAACTGATAATTCTTTCTTTAAATTAGCCAAGATTAGTTGTGTTTCAGTTCACTTAGCAGTTCATCTGCCAGTTAATTCTGAACTTTACCTCAGTAGCTCTTAATTTTTTTTATAAAAGTGCTCCTTAAAAAGTCCTTTCACAGCGAAGTGCTATATTATAAAAAACAAACAAAAAAATGGATACTTTGCAGATTTAGAAAGAAAAAAGTTTACTTCCATACAGTCAGAATTTGCTGAGGGAAAGTAGAGAAACTTTTTTGTTAGAATGTACATTTATTTATTTTACTAGAAAACTAGGTGTGCTAGTTTTCTAAAGATGCCATGACAAAGTAGTAGAAAGTGGGTATCTGAAACCACAGAAGTGTACTGTATGATTAGTTCTGGATGCTAGACACTCAAGATCAAGGTGTTGTCAGGGTTCCTCCCTTCCCAGAGCTGTGAGACAGAATCTGTTCCATGCCTCCTGCCTAGCTTCTGGCGGTTTGCTGCCACTCTTTATGGTCAAATCACACCAGTCTGTTTCTGTCTTCACATGGCTTTCTCCCTGAATGCATGCCTGAGTCCAACCCCTCCTCTTTAGGACAGTAGTCATATTAGATTGGAGCCCATTCTCCCACACAATACGAGTTCATATTAGCTAATTACATCTGCAGGGATCCTATTTTTAAATTAATTGACATTCTGAGGAACTGGAGGTTAGACAGTCAACATATGAACTTTGAGGGAATGTGATTCAACCCATAAAGATAGGGAAGGAATAGATAAGGCCATATCCAGCTTCATGGAATGAAGATACTGAAGGCAGCAGAACAATTTCAGAGGTCATCCATGACAGCACTCCAGAGAGGGGCCTCTCAGACTTTGCAGGTTTGAACCATTGCTCCTTTTCACCTTTGTCAACTCTGGTTTGTGACCATTTTGCCCAATCTGGTAAATCTGCTTACTAAGGTTTACTTGTAGAAATATTTTACTAATAGGTCATGGAGGTAGAACAATTTGCTTTAGAAAAGTAATATTTATATTATATTTTATACATTGGTTTCATCACAATTATACATGTTTATGGAAACCACTTATATACAATGAAACAAAATTCAAAGAATAGAACATATTTTCAAACCACATTTCTCATAGAAAATTCTATTAAAATGATTAAATGATCTTGAATCGCTAGTAAAATTTTAAAAAATGAAATCCAGCTGTATAATAATATTCACTATGTAATCCATAAGTCGTACTTTGGAAATTTATATTCATTAAATAAAAGTTTAAAAAAATCCTAATAAAAAAAATAATATTCACTATGTTTGATCAGCCTTATCTACCCCATATGGAAGTCCTCTTTGTAGCTGGGTTGAGTCTATCACAAGCTTCAAGTTTGCATTAATATTTCTTACTCTGCATTCAAGATAAGTATTTTTTTCTTTTTCATATATTACTCCATTGTTTGAATTTAGTAGCTACTTCCTTCAAATTTCTGCTGGGGAAACTTATAGTATAGTTGTTAGGATAATCCAGGTGGAGGAGATAATAAAACCTAATTTGGGAGTTGAAATGTCTGACCCTTCCTTATCATTGGATCTCAGCCTAAAATCTGCTAGGACATGTGGTTGTCTAGCAACCCACTAATGTCCTATAATGATCTCCAAATTGATGCCTCTGCCGAATGAATGTTCTAGTCCAAACCCAAAGCTTTATATGGTTAATTGAAAGCTAATGTGCTCATTAGTGGCTGTTAGGAAGGCTCAACAAGTGCAGTTTGCATGTGCTAAATGTTGAATATTTAATAGACATGTTGTTTAACACTGAGTAGGAGGGACTGGACAATCCATCTGGTGACAACTATGAGAATGAAATGATGGTGCAACTGCGCGGGCCAAAGGCAGGTTCAGGAGCTTTGATGTTCTCAATACTGTTTACTTCAACTGCTTTTGTTTCCTCAGAGGCTCTGTTATTCCCAGGTCCAGACTACAGCCAGTGCAGGTGGTAGAATCAGTTTCTTATTCTACTCCTTGTCAATCATCTCTATTTTATCACTGAGTTAGAAGAGAAGAAAAAAATAAAACTTTATAGTTGATATCTACAAGAGCATTTTGACTGACATTAAAATAAGGCTGTTTAAACTTTCAGAAACTGTGCCTGCTTTTATTCCTGCTCACACCATCACCCTGTACTACCAGGAGTCATCCTCACATCTTTCTCCTTTGTTTTGTTTTTGATTTTTTTTAAGCTTTTTCAAGAGATGGCTACTTTGAGAAAATCATGTGAGGAGCTGTAACTAAAAATGATACATGATTAGTACTGCCTAAATTATTTAGTGGCTATACCAACCATCTATTATGAATTCAGGATTATGCTAGATTCTGTAGAGAGTAAAAGAGAAGTAACCCATGCAATTATTCTCCCCTATTACCAAAGAACACACCTTCTTAGGTGATATAAATAGACCATTTCATAAGAAGCAAAATCAGATTCCCACTTGTTCCTTTTAATCAGTTTTAATAATAAATCACTACTTTCATAGTGTTCTCACAGGACTCACTTCTATTATTAGCTACATAACAGCCTTATTTAATTCTATCTTCTTTGATAATTTTTAAGAGGTGCAATATTGGCTTCATCTGTGCACCACGTGGATCTAGCATAAGTGAAAATATGACTCAGAACATAGTAGATGGCCAATTAGTATTTGTTCAATGACAAATGATTATTTTAGAATGTCGCATCCAGTCCTCAAGGTTATTAACACATATCTGTGATGTCTCTATATAAACTTAAAAACATCTCATATATATATATATATATATATATATATATCCCATGTATCACCACAGATATTAACACAACTTAGTTTCCCGAGTTGTAATGTCTGGTATATGTTGCTTGTATATGTCTCTAGTCTAAGACAAATGAACAAGGAACATATAGGAGTCTAAATTGATTATTATGAGAAAATGCCAGCCTGTAACCAAAATTTAATATTAATTTGCAAATTTCTCTTATTCTCTGTTGTGATTGAATGGTACCTTGGAAATGATTGCAGCTTTTGGGGGGAAAAAAGCAAGAAAATTTTTCAAATTTTTCAATATAACTTTCAGAAACATAATAAGAAAAATATATGCATCTTCGAATTATAAGAAATAAAATTATCTAGGCTTCTAATGTAGAAAGCAATGCAATTCCATACTTGTGCCTATACTTTTGTCAATATATGTGAGGGGCAATAGCTACTACATTCCTGAAGAGGTGCGTTATCCTTTGGGAAAAGTTTTCAAAACTATGTGTTTAAAATCTATGTACTGGCCGGCGCCGCGGCTCACTAGGCTAATCCTCCGCCTAGCGGCGCCGGCACACCGGGTTCTAGTCCCGGTCGGGGCACCGGATTCTGTCCCGGTTGCCCCTCTTCCAGGCCAGCTCTCTGCTGTGGCCAGGGAGTGCAGTGGAGGATGGCCCAGGTGCTTGGACCCTGCACCCCATGGGAGACCAGGAAAAGCACCTGGCTCCTGGCTCCTGCCATCGGATCAGCGCGGTGCGCCGGCCACAGCGCACCGGCCGCGGCGGCCATTGGAGGGTGAACCAACGGCAAAGGAAGACCTTTCTCTCTGTCTCTCTCTCTCTCACTGTCCACTCTGCCTGTCCAAAAAAAAAAAAAAAAAAAATCTATGTACTATTTAAGCTTTAATTGGTCATTTCATCAAATGTGCTATATTTTTACCATTCAGAATTTTGGGACACATTGATATTATTCTCTGCCTTTCTCCTCATCCTTTCTAACATCTCATTTTCTCTGCTTTTATATCTGAGTCATTGACCAAGTTGCTACTGCCTCCATCTACATGTTTTTATTTAGAGATTTTAGACTTATAATTCTTTCTTTAAATTAGCCAAGATTAGTTGTGTTTCAGTTCACTTAGCAGTTCATCTGCCAGTTAATTCTGAACTTTACCTCAGTAGCTCTTGATTTTTTTTTATAAAAGTGCACCTTAAAAAGTCCTTTCACAGCGAAGTGCTATATTATAAAAAAAAATGGATACTTTGCAGATTTAGAAAGAAAAAAGTTTACTTCCATACAGTCAGAATTTGCTGAGGGAAAGTAGAGAAACTTTTTTGTTAGAGCAGAGCTCAAGGCCAAGTCTCCCCGGTTGTATTAGCTTATTCCCCAATCCACAAAAAGTCTTAGAGTAACATCTGGTAATGCTGAGCTCTCTAGGAAAAATACTAGGAAAAACATAATAATGTACTTGCTAGGGGCGAGAAACTCTGCTACTTAATTCATGTATGGCATGTATATTGTCATTTAATCTTAGTGTTTCATTCTCTTACACTTTCTCATAACACACACACACACTCCACTAAGGAGCATCATTGCTGTCATTTCTCATAGAGTAGGAAACAAAAAGAACCAGGAATCACAGCCACAGTGCGGGTAGGGGCTGGGAGGAACAGGCTCTGGATGTTGACTCCACAGCACTTAGTGAGTCTCTTAAAAAGAACCCCCTCAGGGCCTCAGATTCAAACACTCAGCCACCCAGACAGGTGTTACATGCAAGGAGGCTAGATAAATAAGAATATACTCTTGGTTTGTTACAGAAGAGAATCCATATATTACAAGGGTTTTTTTTTTTTTTTCATATTTTATCTGTTTAGCTGCCTCTGATTAACGTATTAACTCCGTGATGGTGGTTTAATTTTTACAACAGTACTTTTTTATTATTGTCTATTTTTGAAAGCACAGCTTTGTTGACATAGAATTCTCACATCACAAAATAAATAGAAAGTGTATAGTTATGCGGTTTCATATTTTCAGAGTTGTGTATTCATATTCACAGCCCAACTCCAGGCCATTTCCATCATCCCATGAAGAAACGTGTTACTCATTGGCAGACATTCCACCCTTGCCATGCCTGCCCACCACCACTCCAGGCACTACCCCAATGCTAGGCAACCTCAGGTCATGTTTTTGCTTCTGTGCATTTGCCTATTGTGGAAATGTCAGAGAAATGGAATCATACAATACGCAATCCCTAGTGACTGGTTTTTTTTCAAAGTTCACATGTTCTAGCATGTATCAGACATTAATACCTTTTTTCTCAATATTTCATATTATGCATATACCCCCATTTCGTATAATCTTAGTTGATGTACACTGGGTTTTCCCCTATGTTTTGGCAATTAGTAATAATCCTTCTATGAACATTTGTGTACAGGTTTGTATGAATGTATGTTTTCCTTCTCTTAGGTGTACTTGTACCCCCTGGAAGTGGATTACTAGGTCATATGGCAACTGTGTTTAACTTTTGAGGAACTGTCAAAATTGCCCTTGAAATGTACCATTTTGGCAGAGCCAAGATGGCGGAATAGTGAGGGCGCACACCGATAGTCCAGGAAAAGATAGTTTAATAAAAGTGGAGTTACAGTAGCCTCAGGAAAAGGATCAGGGAAAAATTGCAGAGGAAACTCTTCCGCATCTAGTGGCTGTGACTTGGAGGACCTACGGGGAGAGCAAGGTCACCCACCACATGGAAGCCAAGCCGCAGGACCCGCCGGACCCACCGGACCCGCCAGATCTGCTGGAGCTGCAGAGTCTGCGTGCCAGCTCTGGAAGGGGAGGTGAGACAACAAACCTCTCAGTAACCCGAGACATTGGTGGGGAAAGGCAGAAAGAGCCTGCAGAGAATGAGGCCTGAAACCCCATTGGGGAAAGTTCACCAGGCTGGCTGGAGGAGAGAAAAAAATCGAATAAATAAGGGGAACCTGCACGGACATTTAGCCTCTCTCTCCACTCACCTTACAAAGCTGAGCAAGACAAAGGGCATTTTACATAAGTAAGTGTGCACCATTTTGCATATGTAGAGTGGGTGCCCCTCGTTAGCCAAGCAGAAAAACCTGACTCTGGTAAGCAAACGAATACCAACAGGGGCCAGATTTCATACTTCAACTACTCTCAATTCCACTCAGCTGTGTGAAATTACTTCCCAACTGAGTCAAAAAAAAAAAAAAAAAGAAAGAAAAGAAAAGAAAAGAAAAGAAAAGAAGAAAAGAAAAGAAAAAAGGAGAGAGAGCAAGAGAACAATCAGGGTGAATCACCTTTGGCACACCCTTAACCCTGAGGAACCAGAGCTCTCTAGCCACACCCATCACAGCCTCTAAGGATCCATCAAAAGCAGACAGTCCTCTTAATCTAGAGTCACAGTATAACGAGAAAAAAAAAAAAAAAAAAAAACGAAGAATATCTCCAATATGCCAAACAAACGCAAAAGCCGAGGTAACAAGAACAAGGAAGACACTATGACGCCCCCAAATGAAATAGACACCCCAATTCAAGATTATGAAGATGATGAGATAGAAGAAATGCAAGAAGCAGATCTCAAAAAATTGATAAGAGCATTAAGAAGTTCTCAAAAACAAATTATCGAACTACAGAAATCCTTAATGGAAAAGATAGAAAATCTCTCTCGTGAAAATGAAATATTAAGGAGGAATCAAAATGAAATGAAACAACTAGTAGAAAATGAAACTGTGATAGTGATGAGAAATCATAATGAAATGAAGAATTCAATAGATC
Organism: Oryctolagus cuniculus; assembly: GCF_964237555.1. NCBI lineage: Eukaryota > Metazoa > Chordata > Mammalia > Lagomorpha > Leporidae > Oryctolagus > Oryctolagus cuniculus. The sequence continues at coordinate 71,469,562 of NC_091435.1, read as the reverse complement.
CAATGACAAACACATTAGAGAGCCTTAAAAACAGAATAGGTGAAGCAGAAGAGAGAATATCAGACTTAGAAGACAGAGAACAGGAAAATATACAATCAAACCAAAGAAAACAAGAGGAAATTAGAAATCTAAAAAATATTGTTGGGAATCTTCAGGATACTATTAAAAAACCCAACATTCAGGTTCTAGGAGTTCCTGAAGGCATGGAGAGGGAGAAAGGATTAGAAGGCCTTTTTAGTGAGATATTAGCAGAAAATTTCCCAGGTTTGGAGAAGGACAGAGACATCCTAGCACAGGAAGCTCATAGAACCCCTAATAAACATGACCAAAAGAGATCCTCACCACGACACGTTGTAATTAAACTCACCACAGTGAAACATAAAGAAAAGATCCTAAAATGTGCAAGAGAGAAACGTCAGATTACTCTCAGAGGATCTCCAATCAGACTCACAGCTGACTTCTCATCTGAAACCCTACAAGCTAGGAGGGAATGGCGAGATATAGCCCAGGTACTAAGAGAGAAAAACTGCCAGCCCAGAATATTATATCCTGCTAAGCTCTCATTTGTGAATGAAGGTGAAATAAAGACCTTTCACAACAAACAGAAATTGAAAGAATTTGTCGTCACTCGTCCAGCCCTGCAAAAGATGCTTAAAGATGTGTTACACACAGAAACACAGAAACACTGTCAAAAATATGAAAGAAGGTAAAGGAAGGAAATCTCACACCAAAAGATCACAGGAAGTTCAAAACATATATCAGAAAATATCTTTGGCAAAGGGCAGGGCAAAACTACTACTTATCAATAGTCACATTGAACGTTAATGGCCTGAACTGTACAGTTAAAAGACACCGATTGGCTGTTTGGGTAAAGGAACAAAACCCACCTATTTGCTGCTTACAAGAAACACATCTTTCCAACAAAGATCCATACAGACTGAAAGTGAAAGGCTGGAAAAAGATATACCATGCCAACAGAAATGAAAAAAGAGTGGGCATAGCCATTATAATATCAGACAAAATAAACTTTACCACAAAAAATGTTAGGAGAGACAAAGAGGGGCACTATATAATGATTAAGGGATCAATTCAACAGGAAGATATAACAATTATCAATGTATATGCACCTAATTACAGGGCACCAGTTTATCTAAAAGATTTGTTAAGGGACTTAAAGGGAGACTTAGACCCCAATACAATAGTACTGGGGGACTTCAATACCCCACTCTCAGAAATAGACAGATCAACAGGACAGAAGATCAAAAAGGAGACAGTAGATTTAAACGACACTATAGCCCAAATGGATCTAACAGATATATACAGAACTTTTCATCCTACACAGAAAGCATTTACATTCTTCTCAGCAGTACATGGAACCTTCTCTAGGATTGACCACATACTAGGCCATAAAGCAAGTCTCAGCAAATTCAAAAGAATTAGAATCATACCATGCAGCTTCTCAGACCATAAAGGAATGAAGTTGGAAATGAGCAACTCAGGAATCCCTAGAGCATACGCAAACACATGGAGATTGAACAACATGCTCCTGAATGAACAATGGGTCACAGAAGAAATTAAAAGAGAAATCAAAAATTTTCTGGAAGTAAATGAGGATAACAGCACAACATTCCAAAACTTATAGGATACAGCAAAAGCAGTGTTAAGAGGAAAGTTTTTATCAATAGGTGCCTACATCAAGAAATTGGAAAGGCACTAAATAGATGAGCTTTCACTGCATCTCAAGGATCTAGAAAATCTGCAGCAAACTAGACCCAAATCTAGTAGGAGAAGAGAAATAATTAAAATCAGAGAAGAAATCAACAGGATTGAATCCAAAAAAACATACAAAATATCAGCCAAACGAGGAGCTGGTTTTTTGAAAAAATAAACAAAATTGACACCCCATTGGCCCAACTAACTAAAAAAAGAAGAGAAAAGACCCAAATCAATAAAATCAGAGATGAAAAAGGAAACGTAACAACAGACACCACAGAAATAAAAAGAATCATCAGAAATTACTACAAGGACCTGTATGCCAGCAAACAGGGAAACCTGTCAGAAATGGATAGATTCCTGGACAAATGCAACCTACCTAAATTGAACCAGGAAGACAAGAAAACCTAAACAGACCCATAACTGAGACAGAAATTGATACAGTAATAAAGGCCCTCCCAACAAAGAAAAGCTCAGGACCAGACAGATTCACTACTGAATTCTACCAGACATTTAAAGAAGACCTAACTCCAATTCTTCTCAAACTATTCAGAACACTCGAAAAAGAGGGAATCCTCCCAAATTCTTTCTATGAAGCCAGCATCACCTTAATTCATAAGCCGGAAAAAGATGCAGCATTGAAAGAGAATTACAGACCAATATCCCTGATGAACATAGATGCAAAAATCCTCAATAAAATTCTCGCCAATAGAATGCAAGAATACATCAGAAAGATCATCCACCCAGACCAAGTGGGATTAATCCCTGGTATGCAGGGATGGTTTAATGTGCGCAAGACCATCAATGTGATACACCACATTAACAGACTGCAGAAGAAAAACCATATGATTATCTCAATAGACGCAGAGAAAGCATTTGATAAAATACAACACCCGTTCATGATGAAAACTCTAAAAACTGGGTATGGAAGGAACATTCCTCAATACAATCAAAGCAATCTATGAAAAACCCACAGCCAACATCCTATTGAATGGGGAAAAGTTGGAAGCATTTCCACTGAGATCTGGTAACAGACAGGGATGTCCACTCTCACCACTGCTACTCAATATAGTTCTGGAAGTTCTAGCCAGAGATATTAGGCAAGAAAAAGAAATTAAAGGGATACAAATTGGGAAGGAAGAACTCAAACTATCCCTCTTTGCAGATGACATGATTCTTTATTTAGGGGACCCAAAGAACTCTACTAAGAGACTATTGGAACTCATAGAAGAGTTTGTCAAAGTAGCAGGGTATAAAATCAATGCACCTAAATCAACAGCCTTTGTATACACAGACAATGCTATGGCTGAGGAAGAACTTCTAAGATCAATCCCATTCACAATAGCTACAAAAACAATCAAATACCTTGGAATAAACTTAACCAAGGACGTTAAAGATCTCTACGAGAAAATTACAAAACTTTAAAGAAAGAAATAGAAGAGGATACCAAAAAATGGAAAAATCTTCCATACTCATGGATTGGAAGAATCAATATCATCAAAATGTCCATTCTCCCAAAAGCAATTTACAGATTCAATGTGATACCAATCAAGATACCGAAGACCTTCTTCTCAGATCTGGAAAAAATGATGCTGAAATTCATATGGAGACACAGGAGACCTAGAATAGCTAAAGCAATCTTGTACAACAAATACAAAGCCGGAGGCATCACAATACCAGATTTCAGGACATACTACAGGGCAGTTGTTATCAAAACAGCATGGTACTGGTACAGAAACAGATGGATAAACCAATGGAACAGAATTGAAACACCAGAAATCAATCCAAACATCTACAGCCAACTCATATTTGATCAAGGATCCAAAACCAATTCCTGGAGTAAGGACAGTCTATTCAATAAATGGTGCTGGGAAAACTGGATTTCCACGTGCAGAATCATGAAGCAAGACCCCTACCTTTCACCTTACACAAAAATTCACTCAACATGGATTAAAGACTTAAATCTATGACCTGACACCATCAAATTATTAGAGAGCATTGGAAAAACCCTGCAAGATATAGGTACCAGCAAAGACTTCTTGGAAAATACCCCAGAAGCACAGGCAGTCAAAGCCAAAATCAACTATTGGGATTGCATCAAACTGAGAAGTTTCTGTACTACAAAAGAAACAGTCAGGAAAGTGAAGAGGCAACCAACAGAATAGGAAAAAATATTTGCAAACTATGCAACAGATAAAGGGTTGATAACCAGAATCTACAAAGAAATCAAGAAACTCCACAACATCAAAACAAACAACCCACTTAAGAGATGGGCCAAAGACCTCAATAGACATTTTTCAAAAGAGGAAATCCAAAGGGCCAACAGACACATGAAAAAATGTTCAAGATCACTAGCAATCAGGGAAATGCAAATCAAAACCACAATGAGGTTTCACCTCACCCCGGTTAGAATGGTTCACATGCAGAAATCTACCAACAAGAGATGCTGGATAGGATGTGGAGAAAAAGGGACACTAACCCACTGTTGGTGGGAATGCAAACTGGTTAAGCCACTATGGAAGTCAGTCTGGAGATTCCTCAGAAACCTGAATATAACCCTACCATTCAACCCAGCCATCCCACTCCTTGGAATTTACCCAAAGGAAATTAAATTGGCAAACAAACAAGCTGTCTGCACCTTAATGTTTATTGCAGCTCAATTCACAATAGCTAAGACCTGGAACCAACCCAAATGCCCATCAACAGTAGACTGGATAAAGAAATTATGGGACATGTACTCTATAGAATACTATACAGCAGTCAAAAACAACGAAACCCAGTCATTTGCAACAAAATGGAGGAATCTGGAAAACATCATGCTGAGTGAATTAAGCCTGTCCCAAATGACAAATATCATATGTTCTCCCTGATCGGCGACAACTAACTGAGCACCAAAGGGGAAACTTGTTGAAGTGAAATGGACACTATGAGAAACAGTGACTTGATCAGCTCTTGTCCTGACTGTTGATGTACAATGTAATACTTTAGCCATTTTAGTATTTTCTCTTTGTTTTGTTCTAGTACTATTGGTTGAACTCTGTAATTAACACACAATTATTCTTAGGTGTTTAAATTTTAACTGAAAAGTGATCCCTGTTAGGAATTTGGAAAACATTATGCTAATTGAAATAAGCCAGTCCCAAAGGGTCAAATACCACTTGTTCTCCCTGATCGGTGACAACTAACTGAGCACCAAAAAGGAAACCTGTTAAAGTGAAATGAACACTATGAGAAACGGTGACTTGATCAGCCCTTGCCCTGACTGTTGATGAACAACTTAATACGTTATCCCTCTTAGTATTTGTTTGTTTGTTTGTTCTACTTAATACTTTTGGTTGAATACTGTAATCAATACACAATCATTCTTAAGTGCTGAAACTTAATTGAAAAGTGATCACTGTTAAATATAAGAGTGGGAATAAGAGAGGGAAGAGATGTGCAATTCGGGACATGCTCAAGCTGACTTACCTCAAACGGTAGAGTTAGAAACATACCAGGGGATTCCAATTCAACCCCATCAAGGTGGCATGTACCAATGCCATCTCACTAGTCCCAGTGATCAATTTCAGTTCACAATTGATCATAATGATAGGACTAAGAGCCAAAGGGAGCACATAAACAAGACTAGTGTCTGTAAATACTAGCTGATAGAATAAAAAAGGGAGAGAACGATCCAACATGGGAAGCGAGATCCACAGCAGACCCATAGAATGGCAGATGTCCTTAACAGCACTCTGGCCTCATAATCAGCCCTTAAGGCATTCAGATCTGGCTGAAGAGCCCATGAAGTATTTTAGGCATGGAAAGCCAAGACACTCTGGGAAAAAAAAAAAAAAAAAAAAAAAAAAAAAAAACACCTAAATGTAAGATCTCCACGAGTGAGATCCCAGTGGAAAGAACAGGTCATCAAAGAAGGAGGTACCTTTCTCTGAAGGGGTACCTTTCTCTGAAGGGATTAGAGAACTTCCATTTTGACTACAACCTAGTCTAAATATGATCAGAGCTGGTGAACTCAAAAGGCTTCCATAGCCTTGGCAACTCAAGACCAGAGCCTAGGGTGATTACTGATGCCATAAACAAGAGTGTCAATTTGTTAAGTCAACAACAGGACTCACTGTGCACTTACTCCTCATGTAGGATCTCTGTCCTTAATGTGCTGTACATTGTGATTTAATGCTATAACTAGTACTCAAAAAGTATTTTTCACTTTATGTTTCTATGTGGGTGCAAACTATTGAAATCTTTACTTTATATACAGAAGATCAGTTTAGCATATATTAAGAGAATTGAAAATGAATCTTGATGTGAATGGAAGGGGGGAGGGAGAGGGAAAGGGGAGGGTTGCGAGTGGGAGGGAAGTTATGGGGGGGGAGCCACTGTAATCCATAAGCTGTACTTTAGAAACTTATATTCATTAAATAAAAGTTAAAAAAAAAGGAAAGAAATGTACCATTTTGCATTCCAATCAACAGTGTGTGAGTATTCCAAGTTCCAGCAGGGCCCATTCTTACTTGTTTTCAGATGAAACATAGCTTAACAAAGGATCACTTCACACAGACATAAAATTCAGAGGGTTTTGCAAAGGTTAATTTGCATTGCTGTTATATTGTCTGGAAAGAAAATGAAAGCACCAAAGAAGAGTTCAATATAGCTGATATTTGGGCAGCTAGATTTCTAGCCTCCTGGCCAAGAGAATATCTTATCTAAATAGCAATCTCAGATGTTCTTTGTCAATTTTTGAAGATAATCAACTTGAAGTTCCTATTGCACATGGGTTACTTCATTTCCTTTGCTTTTTATTAGTCTGGAAAAACACATCTGATCTGGTTCCCAGATTAAGATTGATCACATCAACCACATGTGAAATGCCTGATTCAGGGGCTGGCATGTAGAAAATGCTCACGATGTACATAATAATGATTATCATTACAGTCATTAGTATTTTTAAAATATGTACTGAAAAAGCAGTGGTTATTAACAATGCCGAATGATCACACTTTTCCCATGATCCAACGTAGAGATGACTTTCCTATCTAAATTTTCCAAACATTTAGGATTCCAAACAACAATATCCACTTTTTCTTACACAAAGAATAATGATCTCCAGTCAAAACTGGGGACTTTTTGTACATTTTTTTTTTTTTGACAGGCAGAGTAGACAGTGAGAGAGAGAGAGACAGAGAGAAAGGTCTTCCTTTTGCCATTGGTTCACCCTCCAATGGCCGCCATGGCCAGTGCGCTGCGGCCAGCGCACCGTGCTGATCCGATGGCAGGAGCCAGGTACTTCTCCTGGTCTCCCATGCGGGTGCAGGGCCCAAGCACTTGGGCCATCCTCCACTGCACTCCCTGGCCACAGCAGAGAGCTGGCCTGGAAGAGGGGCAACCAGGACATAATCCGGCGCCCCGACCAGGAATAGAACCCGGTGTGCTGGCACCGCAAGGCGGAGGATTAGCCTAGTGAGCTGCGGCGCCGGCCCCTTTTTGTACATTCTAAGCTTATGTTACCTCTAAAACTTTGACTTAAAGATTGTTAAGTCAGATGATACAAGGTATTCCATGGTGTCCAACCATGTGACGAATACATGTTAGTACCTTTGTAAGTATATGGTCAATGATAGAAGGAAGGAAAATGCGAAAGGAAAGAGAAGGAAGGGAAATTAGAGCTAGAATTAAGAAATTTAAGAATGCTCCTGGGGTATAGATAGGTAGGGATTTTCTTTCTGTAGAAATCCAGGATCTACATAAATTAAGTATTTCTGACATGTGTTGTGCAACACCATAATATGTGAGGTTTCTTGGATATTTGCCTACCTTGACTAGAGATGATGATGGCTGGGCTTAAACAATCTAATGGATATGTGACTCAGCAATTACACAGAAACCTGGAGTCGAGGGGGATGATGATGTACCTTTGCTAGAGTTACCAGGATGTCTTAGAGGAGAAGAATAAACAGGTGAGTATAAGAAGTTCACTAATTCAAAATTGATTAAAATAAAGTTCCAAGAAATTACAATTCCTGCAGTTTGGTAGAAAAATAGGACTTTTCAAGCATAATTTAATATGCTCAGAGATAAATCAGAGTCAAGTTCCAACCACCAATACCTTCAGTTTTAGTAAAGCTCTCAATATTAGCCTATGTGAAAGAAAAAATACACATTAAAATACAGACTTTGGCGGCTAAGTAGGCTAAGCCTCCACCTGGGGTGCCAGCATCCCATATGAGCGCAAGTTCATGTCCTGGCTGCTCTTCTTCTTATCCATCTCTGTGCTATGGCCTTGGGAAAGCAGTGGAGGATGGCCCAAGCGCCTGGGCCCCTGCACCCGCATGAGAGACCCGTAAGAAGCTCCTGGCTCCTGGCTTCAGATCAGCCCAGCTCCAGTTGTTGCAGCCACTAGGAGAGTGGAGAAGACTTTCTCCCTGTCTCTCCCTCTCACTGTCTGTAACTCTACCTCTCAAATAAATAAATAAATCTTAAAAAAATATATATATACTTTATAATCAGGACTCATGAAACAGAAGCCTGTTCTCTTAAATGCTAAAACTACAAAATAACTGTCCTGACATCATGGAGGCAGCAGAACCAGCCTTTCTCCAACATCAACAAATGTCTGAATCCTTTAAACCAATCTTCTCTTCTTTCAGCTTTACTTCATCTAGAACCCAAACTGGAAAAAGTTCAACGAGCTAATCTTATCTAGAATTAAAACTTGGAAAAGTTCAGTGAGCTAATCTGTATTAAGTGTTATTTTACTCCCAAGAGTATTTGCATTTCATTTAAAGTGAGTCCCTTCTGTTTATATCATTACTTTCTCCTTTTTTGTTTCATCATCTACAGTGATAAAGTATCCCTTTCTAAAAGGTAAAAATATTACTCTTACAGATATGAAATGAAAATGTTTCCAAGAATTTAATGAAGTAACCAGTAAGATGTCACAAGTGGTTCAAAAGAGAACTCTACAGATCACACAATTATAGACAAGGAATGACAACTTTACAAATGCAAACTAGTAATATTGATCTATAGCCACAAGGTGATAATTAATTTAATTATAAGAGATGTTTGGTATATGAAAAGAAATTATTTTCATTATAATCGGTTTTTTACAAGTCTTTTATCTTTACAGAACTATAAAAAATTTCTACTTAAGATAAAAGCTACTCAGAGCACCCCCTATATTTCAGTTTTCACAATTAGTTTTTACAAAAGATTAGATGTCTTAGGCTCTAATTCACATCTCTCATTACTTTCTACCATAAATAAAGAAAAAAGTAGAAACATGAAAAAAAAAAGTGTAAGACAGGCAATGAATTGAGAAGTCTGAAAAAAATTTCCACCCTGGAAATCCAGACTTGTCACCAATAACCTTCCTCATGCCTCAAATTCCTGAATTGTGTGCTTATTATTAATAGATACCACACTAGTTTAAACATAAAGTGAAAACATAAATCACAAGAGACTCTAGATTTATTACACTCATGGATAAATGGCAAGGCCTTCATTGCACATTCACCATTCACTGGACACCAATGGAATACCATGATCCTTGCTGAAGTAAAATTTGTTCTTGACTAGACTGACAAGAATAATTAATGCTCCTACAGAAAAGCCCTGATCCTAGATACATTATGCCACATGAAAGAAAATTCCCTTATCCATTCCTCCCTCATCTGTGCTTAATATTGAGTTATGAGTCACACAATGACAGCACTCCTGAGACAGGCAAACTGGGGCTGAGCTAACCCTGGGACACAAAGTACCCAGCCAGGACCTCAGGAATAGCATATTCACCTTCCTAGAGCAGAGCCAAGAAGAAAACTTCTTCTATAGATCATGGTCCTAGAGAAAGATACCCAGGGCTCATGTGAGGCTTACTGGCTGGTTATTTAGACAGATATGTCCCTTCCCACCACACAGACAGACAGACACAGACACAGACACACACACACACACACACACACACACCATTTTTCACTCCCTCATCATGACTACTCATTTAGCAGCAAACCCACCCTACTAGTGTGGTAACTGATTGGAATAATTCTATGCATTTCACACAAGAGTTATTCAAGTTAGCATTTACATTTTGCTAATGTTTATGGAACACTACTTCATCAGCCACATTACATTCATTATCTAACGTTACTCAAACAAGGCTATAACATAAGCTCCGATATTATCTCATCTTACAGATAAAGATGGACTAAGTGATTTGCTTAATGTTCTGTAGGTAATCAATAGTAAAAGCAAGACTTGAACCTGAATCTGGCTGATAGCAGACTCCATAGTCATAAGCATAGCAATATAAAGCCTCAACATGACATTCCTCCCAAATGATCCTTAATCATACTCCTGGGAAAGTAAAGACTGTGTTGCTTCCCTCAGAAAGATAAATGGTGAATTTTTTTAAACCCTCCCTCAGACTGAGCGTTACCATTGTCTTTTCAGGCTACTGTAAACTTAGACCCAGAGCACAGGAGTGCAGGGAGAAAACTGAAGACCTAAGGCAGCACACACAGAAGGGCTGCTGCTGTACCTCCTGCTCTCTGGCTATTTTCTTTTTTCTTTTTCCTTCACAATGAACTCAGTCTAACAAAGGGAGAAAAACAGGATTTGCCTTTCACTAGAGTTTGTTCTGAGCAGCAGGAATTTTCTTGAGCAGAGTAAATAAGCACAATGAGATCTGGGAGTTCTTTGTAAGATCCCTCAAACTTCACCTATTACAGAGACTTCTATAATTCCATTAGAAATTCCTCCTATAAGCAATTTTTATAAGCGTAGCAGGTGAAGTCACCACCTGCAATGCTGGCTCGAGTCCCCTCTGCTCCACTTCCAATTCAGCTCTCTGCTATGGCCTGGGAAAGCAATAGAAGGTGGCCCAAGTACTTGGGCCCCTGCATCCATGTGGGAGATGGGGAAGAAGCTCCTGGCTCCTGGCTTTGGATTGCCCCAGCTCTGACCGTTGTGGTCATTTGGGGAGTGAACCAGTGGATGGAAGATAGCTCTGTTTATCCCCCTCTCTGTAACTCTGCCTTTCAAATAAATAAATAAATATTTTTAAAAAATCTTTTGTCTGTGATAAGTATTGTAGGTAATTAAATTAAAGCAGATTTTGGAGGAAGACAAATTTTAGCTAAATAGCTTATTAACTGGGTAAGTTCCTGACATCCTTCAAACCACTTCCTCAACTGTGAAAAGACTAATTTAGTGACCAAGGAAAGTTGGTTGTACAAATTTCCACTTTTAAATGCAAATTAACCTGAAATTACTACCACACATTGTGATGCAGCGTACACAATAACCTTTCTCTTCAAATGGGAAAATGGCTGTACCGGCAGAAAAAGGAATACCCAAAAATTAAAGAATGAACCAAAAAGATGGAGAAAGAAAAGCACCAAGACCTAGTTTGACTTAAACACAAAATCACCTCAAGGCAAGAGTCCCTTCTTCAAAACCTATGCCAGGCGGTAGTCAGGAGGTGGAAGAAAGGACATTAACTCGAAGGATTTGACAAAGTTGAAGGACTAAATCACATGCTATTGCCCCAGCGCAAACATTCCTCTGACGGTGCAGTATCAGCTACAGGCTTTATACGCATCTGAGACACAACAGACTTGCAAGAACATGCAGAGCCCTGGGACAAATATGTATTTAGCCATTGTTGTATCTTTAAGCAGTACAAAATGGAATCACTGCATTCATATTTCATTTTGTTTCTCACAAAAAAGATGCTTGCAGCATCAAGCAAAACACAGCTTGAGTCAGTCAACTAGCCTCCCACTCATAAAGATACGTAATGCAAGAGGAAAAAAGTCATATAGGAATTTATCATTTCTCATTGCCCTTTTCAGCCCAGTCTGTCACCAACATCAATCCCATACACCATACTCATGTCCAGTATGTTTTGTTTAACAAAGGAATAGAAGTCATAATCAGATTATGTGTACAAGTGTGTTCTACTCACCTCTCTGTCATTTAGAATTTCTGTCTACCATTGTTGGATTTTCAGAGATTCCCCAAAGCCCAGCCTGTCACCAGTTCTGTCATTTTCTAACCCATGTTCAATATTTCTCCCTATTTACATATTTAAAAGAACTATTTTAAAATAATCAGAATAGATGAGTCTATTTTGTTAGTGCTTCAAAGAGCTTCTAGGAGCGAAGTTCATAGAGAAAGAACACAACTAGGATGATTCCATATGTGACAGAAATCTCTGGGTCACAACTAGGATAATAGCTGCAAAATACCACAATGAATATGTATTGAGAGCTCACAGGTGTGTTAAGGCTAGGCTTTGTTATATTGCTCACAGTCACAACTTAACAACAGCATCTCTCATTAAGGAAGAGGCACATGGGTAGAAATCAAAAGCCCAGGATTCTGCTCCAGAAACTGATGCATTCTAACTTAACCCTCTCAGAGTTCTTCCCTTTGAACAGGATTTACCCAACTATCTCAAAGGACTATGGTAAGAATCAAGAGAGAATGAATAGAAAAGTACTTTATAATCTAAATATTATATAGATGTTAAGCTATACACGAAGTCATTATATTACAAAACAAATAACATTCTGGGACTTTAATGAAGCCAAGGTGAATACAATTATTGCAATTAATTCTTCCTATCCTATAAATGCACAATAGCACTAGAGACAAAACAAATATTTAAAAAGCTTCAGGATCTCATGGCCAGCTATGTTCACACACTAGCATAGTGTGTCCCCAGTCTACCTCAGTATCTGACTATCTAGGATGACAGTTTATGCCTCAGCGAAAGTCCAATAAAAGTAATTTTTCAGTATTGCTTCTCTAAACACCAGAAACTAATGTCAAATTCTCCCATGTCAAAGAGCTAAAGTACAGTGGCAGGTGGGGTGTACTCACAAGTACAGTTAGCACACAATGCCAAAACCTTTCTTAAATCCCTTACTTGAGTCTAATCCTTCCTTTCCATCTCACAAGCGTGGTTTAGTGTATGAGTACCAGGAGAGCAGAGAATATTTCTCTTTCATCTCCAGACTTTCAAATTGAAAATCTTAATTATTAGGAACATGTTGGAACTATTGTAAATAAACTATATTGGCTGTGTTTTTTAAATTTTTTAAATTTTATTTAAGGTATACAAATTTCACGTATTTCTTATATACACATTCAGGAACATAATGATATTTTCCACCCTACCTTGCCTCCTATTCATGCTCCCACCCTTCTTTCTCCTCCCTCTACTATTCCCATTCTTATTTTTTACAAAGATCTATTTTCAGTTAACTTTATACTCACAGTTTATACTAATACGTAACTTTATATTAATGCAGTTATAACTGTACACTAAGTAAAGAGTTCAAATAGTATGAAGAAAAAACACTGTTCCTCAACAATTGAGACAAGGGCTGTTCAAAATCATTGCATCTCAAAGTATCAATTTCACTCTGATAGATTACCTTTTAGGTACTCTCAGTTGCAACAGATCAGGGAGAACATATGGTATTTGTCTTTTTTGGGACTGGCTTATTTCACCAAGTATGGTTTCCAGCTGTGGCCATTTTGTCACAAACAACAGTATTTCTTTTTTTTAATCACTGTGTACTATTCCATAGTGTATATTTACCATAGATTTTTTTATCCAGTCAACAGTTGGACACCTGGGTTAATTCCATATATTAGCTAGTGTGAATTGAGCTGCTATAAATGGAGGGCTACAGCTCTTTCATATGCTGATTTCTTTCCATTTGGGTAAATTCCCAGGAGTGGGATGGCTGGCAACTTGGTAGATCTATTTTCAGATTTCTGAGGTATCTCCATACTATCCTCCACAGAGGCCGCACCAATTTACATTCTTACCAACAGTGGATTAGGTTACTTTTTTCCCCACATCCTTGCCAGCATTTGTTGTTTGTTGATTTCTGTATGAGAACCAATCTAACTGGGGTGATTGGCTTTTCCCTGATGGCTAGTGATAATAAGCATTTTTTCATGTGTCTGCTGGCCATTTGGATTTCCTCTTTTGAAAAATGCCTGTTTAAGTCCTTTATCCATTTCTTAACTGGATTGTTTGTTTTGTTGTTGTTGAGCTTCTTGAGCTCTTTATATATTTGGGATATTAATCCTGTATCAGTTTTATGGTTTGCAAATATTCTCTGCCATTCTATCTGTTGCCACCTCACTTTGCTCAGCATCATTTGTTAAACAGACTGTCCTTGCTCCGAGGATTGCTTTTAGCTGCCTTGGCAAAGGTAAGTTGGTTGTAGATGAATGGATTGATTTCTGGAGTTTCTATTCTATTCCATTGGTATACACATTTTTTTTTTTGGCCCGTACCAGCCTGTTTTGATTATAACTGCCTTGTAGTATGTTTTGAAACCTGATATTGTGATGTCTCCAGCTTTGTTTTAGTTGTATATGATTGCTTTAGGTATTTGGTGTCTCTTTTATTTCCATATGAATTTTAGCTTTTTTTTTTTTTTAGATCTGAGAATGTCATTGGTATTTTTTTTTAAACTTTTATTTAATGAATATAAATTTCCAAAGTACGACTTATGGATTACAATGGCTTCCCCCCCATACTGTCCTTCCCACCCACAACCCTCCCCTTTCCCACTCCCTCTCCCCTTCCATTCACATCAAGATTCATTTTCGATTATCTTAATATACAGAAGATCAGCTTAGTATACATCAAGTATGGATTTCAACAGTTTGCTCCCACACAGAAACATAAAGTGAAAAATAATAGATGATTTTTTTAAATGATGATGAAATCAGATCAGACCTATTGTCATGTTTAATCCCAGTGAGAGTCAAGTTGGGAATTGATAATTTCTTTCTTTTTTTTTTTTTTACAGAGGATCAGTTTAGTATGCATTAAGTAAAGATTTCAACAGTTTGCACCCCCATAGAAACACAAAGTGAAATATATTGTTTGAGTACTCGTTATAGCATTAAATCTCAATGTACAGCACATTAAGGATAGAGATCCTACATTAGGAGTAAGTGCACAGTGACTCCTGTTGTTGACTTTACAAATTGACACTCCTGTCTATGGCATCAGTAATCTCCCTATGCTCCAGTCATGAGTTTCCAAGGCTATGGAAGCCCTCTGAGTTCTCCGACTCTTATCTTGTTTAGACAAGGTCATAGTCAAAGTGGAGGTTCTCTCCTCCCTTCAGAGAAAGGCACCTCCCTCTTTGAAGACCTGTTCTTTCCACTGGGATCTCACTCACAGAGATCTTTTGCCAGAGTGTCTTGGCTTTCCATACCTGAAATACTCTCATGAGCTTTTCAGCCAGCTCCGAATGCCTTTAGGGCTGATTCTGAGGCCAGAGTGCTATTTAGGACATCTGCCATTCTATGAGTCTGCTGAGTATCTCACTTCCCATGTTGGATCACTCTCCCCTTTATTTACTCCATTGGTTAGCGTTAGCAGGTACTAGACTTGTCTATGTGCTCCCTTTGACTCCCAGTCCCTCCACCATGACCAACTGTGAACTGAAACTGATCACCTGGAACAGTGAGATGGCATTGGTACATGCCACCTCGATGGGATTGAATTGGAATCCCTGGTATTTTGATTGGGATTACACTGCATCTTAAATTGCTTCCAGTAGTATGGACATTTTGATGATGGTGATTCTTCCAATGCATGAACATGGAAGATTTTTCTTCTATTTCTTTCTTTGGTGTTTTGCACTTTTCATTATAGAGATTTTTGACATCCTTGGTTAAAATTATTCCAAGGTATTTAATTTTTTGTAGCTATTGTGATTGAAATTGATCTTAGAAGTTCTTTCTCAGCCATGGCATTGTCTGTGTATACAAAGGCTATTGATTTTTGTGTGTTAATTTTATATCCTGCCACTTTATTAAACTCTTTTATGAGTTCCAATAGACTTAGTGGAATCTTTTGAATCCCCTATATATAGAATCAGGTCATCTGCAAGTAGGGATAGTTTGACTTCCTCCTTCCCAATCTGTATCCCTTTGATTTCTTGATAAGTTGTATTTAAATGCAGTTACACTGTCACATTTAAAATATAAAAGTTTAGTCAAAATGGAAAAATTTAAAACACAAAATGTTTCAGTATTTTCATATAACTTAACTTTTATCCTGTCTTTCCTATCACCCTCTATGTCCACACCTGGTTCAGCATTCCTGAGAGTTTAGACTGATCCATCAGGCTTAAAGAACCAATTGTGATCTAGAACCTTGGATAGCAGCCTCCTCCATATGTCTTGCTAATCCTGTCCTCTACAAATATTCCACCCTGACACTGGTCACAAAACCCTCAAGTGCATGAATCCTGCTGTATTTTCTCCCTTTCTTTTTGCTTCAGGCTATCGAGCCTATGGCCAGCTACCAATAGATACACAGGTCAATGTCTGATTCCATTCATCATTTATACTCAGCTTCTCAAAACAGTTTGACTACACCAGTCTGCATTTATATAAATATATATGTATATACACACACACACACTTACACAACACAAACACACACACATACACCATACACTCATAGAGATCACCTTAATTCTCCAGTCTAATGTCTTTTTCCTAATGCAGTTATAACTACTTAAGGAATCATTTTGTACATCAATATAATCTCAAGTATAGATCAATAAGTCCATATCGGTTGAGGGAGCCATACAAAATATTTTCATTATGGAAGGAACATTTTTAAATAAGAAAATATTTCTAGTAAGAATAAGAAAATATAATAAGAAGAAAAAATAATCCTCTCTCACTGAGTGTGGGAAGAACTTGTGACTATGCTAGGAATTAAAACATCAAACTCTGATTTTCTGATAAATCTATTCATCAGAAAACATTTTAGACCCAGATCTAAAATGATAAGGACATATTTGAGGAATTGAGGAAATAAAATTCATGGAAAACAATGAGTCCTATGTTGAAGCTTTCTCAGAAATGTAAATAATATGAGACCTATAGAGACCATGGGTTTTGTTGGAGTGAACAACCCTTTTGTTTCTCAGGGGATGAAGATCCCTGAGGCTCTCTCCTGTACTCACCTAAGGTAGTGGTGTTGGCCAGAAGTCAGCATGGGGAAAGGACCAGGCAGATCAGAGAATCCAAAACAGGTGTCTGCCAGGATTTTATCTACATCCCTGTAAAATGGTCACAGCAAACACCCAGAAATACCTTATGCTCCCCTGTCAAGCAATAGTTATGCTCCTTAACGGGAAGCAATATGAACAATCATTGTAAGGGTTCTGTGTATCAATATTGTTACTTGTGTAACCCCTGTATTTCTTTTTTTTTTTTTTTTTTATCTTTTATTTAATGAATATAAATTTCCAAAGTACGTCTCATGGGTTACAATGGCTTTCCCCCCCATACCATCCGTCCCACCCACCACCCTCCCCTTTCCCACTCCCTCTCCCCTTCCATTCACATCAAGATTCATTTTCGATTATCTTAGTATACAGAAGATCAGCTTAGTATACCTTAAGTAAGGATTTCAACAGTTTGTTCCCACACAGAAACATAAAGTGAAAAATAATAGATGATTTTTTTTTTAAATGATGATGAAATCAGATCAGACCTATTGTCATGTTTAATCCCAGTGAGAGTCAAGTTGGGAATTGATAGTTTCTTTTCTTTTTTTTTTTTTTTTTAACAGAAGATCAGTTTAGTGTACATTAAGTAAAGATTTCAACAGTTTGCACCCCCATAGAAACACAAAGTGAAATATACTGTTTGAGTACTCGTTATAGCATTAAGCCTCAGTGTACAGCACATTAAGGATAGAGATCCTACATTAGGAGTAAGTGCACAGTGACTCCTGTTGTTGACTTTACAAATTGACACTCCTGTCTATGGCATCAGTAGTCTCCCTATGCACCAGTCATGAGTTTCCAAGGCTATGGAAGCCCCTTGAGTTCTCCGACTCTTATCTTGTTTAGACAAGGTCATAGTCAAAGTGGAGGTTCTCTCCTCCCTTCAGAGAAAGGCACCTCCCTCTTTGAAGACCTGTTCTTTCCACTGGGATCTCACTCACAGAGATCTTTTTGCCAGAGTGCCTTGGCTTTCCATGCCTGAAATACTCTCATGGGCTTTTCAGCCAGATCCGAGTGCCTTTAGGGCTGATTCTGAGGCCAGAGTGCTATTTAGGACATCTGCCATTCTATGAGTCTGCTGAGTATCTCACTTCCCATGTTGGATCACTCTCCCCTTTATTTATTCTATCGGTTAGTGTTAGCAGATACTAGACTTGTTTATGTGCTCCCTTTGACTCTTAGTCCTTTCATTATGATCAATTGTGAACTGAAATTGATCACTTGGAATAGTGAGATGGCATTGGCACATGCCACCTTGATGGGATTGAATTGGAATCCCCTGGTATGTTTCCAACTCTACCAATTGGGGCAAGTCAGCCCGAGCATGCCCCAAATTATACATCTCTTCCCTCTCTTATTCCCACTTTTATGTTTAACAGGGATCACATTTCAGTTAATTTTCAACACTTAAGAATAACTGTGTGATAATTACAGAATTAAACCAGTCATATTAAGTAGAACAGACAAAAAAAAAATACTATGAGGGATAATGTATTAAGTTGTCCATTAGCAGTCAGGGCTATGCTGATCAAGTCACCATTTCTCATAGTGTCCCTTTCACTTCAGGAGGTTTCCTTTTTGGTGTTCAGTCAGTTGTCACCGATCAGGGAGAACATATGGTATTTGTCCCTTTGGGACTGGCTTACTTCACTCAGCATGATGTGTTCCAGATTCCTCCATTTTGTTGCAAATGACTGGATTTCGTTGTTTCTTACTGCGGTATAGTATTCTAAAGAATACATATCCCATAATTTCTTTATCCAGTCTACCATTGATGGGCATTTAGGTTGGTTCCAGGTCTTGGCTATTGTGAATTGTGCTGCAATAAACATTAGGGTGCAGACCGCTTTTTTGTTTGCCAATTTAAATTGCTTTGGGTAAATTCCAAGGAGTGGGATGGCTGGGTCCTGTGGTAGGGCTATATTCAGGTTTCTGAGGACTCTCCAGACTGACTTCCATAGTGGCTTAACCAGTTTGCATTCCCACCAACAGTGGGTTAGTGTCCCTTTTTCCCCACATCCTCGCCAGCATCTGTTGTTGGTAGATTTCTGTATGTGAGCCATTCTAACCGGGGTGAGGTGAAACCTCATTGTGGTTTTGATTTGCATTTCCCTGATTGCTAGTGACCTTGAACATTTTTTCATGTGCCTGTTGGCCATTTGGATTTCCTCTTTTGAAAAATGTCTATTGAAGTCCTTGGCCCATCTCTTAAGTGGGTTGTTGGTTTTGTTTTTGTGGAGTTTCTTGATCTCTTTGTAGATTCTGGTTATTAACCCTTTATCTGTTGCATAGTTTGCAAATATTTTTTCCCATTCTGTCGGTTGTCTCTTCACTCTCCTGACTGTTTCTTTTGCAGTAAAGAAACTTCTCAATTTGATGCAATCCCAATAGTTGATTTTGGCTTTGACTGTCTGTGCCTCCCGGGTCTTTTCCAGAAATTCTTTGCCTGTGCCAATATCTTGAAGGGTTTCTCCAATGTTCTCTAATAACTTAATGGTGTCAGGACGTAGATTTAGGTCTTTAATCCACGTTGAGTGGATTTTTGTGTAAGGTGTAAGGTAGGGGTCTTGCTTCATGCTTCTGCACGTGGAAATCCAGTTTTCCCAGCACCATTTATTGAATAGACTGTCCTTGCTCCAGGAATTAGTTTTAGATCCTTGATCAAATATAAGTTGGCTGTAGATGTTTGGGTTGATTTCTGGTGTTTCAATTCTGTTCCATTGGTCTATCCATCTGTTTCTGTACCAGTACCATGCTGTTTTGATTACAACTGCCCTGTAGTATGTCCTGAAGTCTGGTATTGTGATGCCTCCGGCTTTGTTTTTGTTATATAAGATTGCTTTAGCTATTCGAGGTCTCTTGTGCCTCCATATGAATTTCAGCATCATTTTTTCTAGATCTGCGAAGAATGTCTTTGGTATCTTGATTGGGATTGCATTGAATCTATAAATTGCTTTTGGGAGAATGGACATTTTGATGATGTTGATTCTTCCAATCCATGAGCATGGAAGATTTTTCCATTTTTTGGTATCCTCTTCTATTTCTTTCTTTAAGGTTTTGTAATTTTCATCGTAGAGATCTTTAACGTCCTTGGTTAAGTTTATTCCAAGGTATTTGATTGTTTTTGTAGCTATTGTGAATGGGATTGATCTTAGCAGTTCTTTCTCAGTCATGGCATTACTTGTGTATACAAAGGCTGTTGATTTTTGTGCATTGATTTTATATCCTGCCACTTTGCCAAACTCCTCTATGAGTTCCAATAGTCTCTTAGTAGAGTTCTTTGGATCCTCTAAGTACAGAATCATATCGTCTGCAAAGAGGGATAGTTTGACTTCTTCCTTCTTGATTTGTATTCCTTTGATTTCTTTTTCTTGTCTGATGGCTCTGGCTAAAATTTCCAGAACTATGTTAAATAGCAGTGGTGAGAGTGGGCATCCCTGCCTGGTACCAGATTTCAGTGGAAATGCTTCCAACTTTTCCCCATTCAATAGGATGCTGGCTGTGGGTTTTTTATAAATTGCTTTGATTATATTGAGGAATGTTCCTTCTATACCCAATTTGCTTAGAGTTTTCATCATGAAAGGGTGTTGAATTTTATCAAATGCTTTCTCTGCATCAATTGAGATAATCATATGGTTTTTCTTCTGCAGTCTGTTAATGTGGTGAATCACATTGATTGATTTGCAAATGTTGAACCATCCCTGCATACCAGGGATGAATCCCACTTGGTCTGGGTGGATGATTTTCCTGATGTGTTGTTGTATTCTATTGGCCAGAATTTTATTGAGGATTTTTGCATCTATGTTCATCAGGGATATTGGTCTGTAATTTTCTTTCAGTGCTGCATCTTTCTCTGGCTTAGGGATTAAGGTGATGCTGGCTTCATAGAAAGAATTTGGGAGGATTCCCTCTTCTTCGATTGTTCTGAATAGTTTGAGAAGAAATGGGATTAGTTCTTCTTTAAATGTCTGGTAGAATTCAGCAGTGAATCCATCTGGTCCTGGGCTTTTCTTTGTTGGGAGGGCCTTTATTACTGTTTCAATTTCTGTTTCAGTTATGGGTCTATTTAGGTTTTCGATGTCTTCATGGTTCAATTTTGGTAGATTGCATGTGTCCAGGAATCTATCCATTTCTGATAGGTTTTCCTGTTTGCTGGCATACAGGTCCTTGTAGTAATTTCTGATGATTCTTTTTATTTCTGTGGTGTCTGTTGTTACGTTTCCTTTTTCATCTCTGATTTTATTGATTTGGGTCTTTTCTCTTCTTTTTTTAGTTAGTTGGGCCAATGGGGTGTCAATTTTGTTTATTTTTTCAAAAAACCAGCTTCTTGCTTGGCTGATTTTTTGTAATGTTTTTTTGGATTCAATCCTGTTAATTTCTTCTCTGGTTTTAATTATTTCTCTTCTCCTACTAGATTTGGGTTTGGTTTGCTGCAGTTTTTCTAGGTCCTTGAGGTGCGCTGAAAGCTCATTTATTTGGTACCTTTCCAATTTCTTGATATAGGCACCTATTGCTATAAATTTGCCTCTCAATACTGCTTTTGCTGTATCCCATAAGTTTTGATATGTTGTGTTGTTGTCTTCATTTACTTCCAGAAAGTTTTTGATTTCTCTTTTGATTTCTTGAATGACCCAGTGTTCATTCAGGAGCATGTTGTTCAGTCTCCATGTGTTTGCATACTTTCTGGGGTTTCCTGAGTTGCTAATTTCCAGCTTCATCCCGCTGTGGTCTGAGAAGCTGCATGGTATGATTCTAATTCTTTTAAATTTGCTGAGACTTGCTTTATGGCCTAGTATGTGATCAATCCTAGAGAAGGTTCCATGCGCTGCTGAGAAGAATGTGAAGTCTGTAGATGTAGGGTTGAAAGTTCTGTAGATATCTGTTAGATCCATTTGGGCAATAGTGTCAATTAAATCTGCTGTTTCCTTGTTGATCTTCTGTCCGGATGATCTGTCTATTTCTGAGAGTGGAGTATTGAAGTCCCCCAGTACTATTGTATTGGAATCTAAATCTCCCTTTAAGTCCCTTAACATATCTTTTAAATAGACCGGTGCCCTGTAATTAGGTGCATATACATTTATAATAGTTACATCTTCCTGTTGAATTGAACCCTTAATCATTATATAGTGTCCCTCTTTGTCTCTCTTAACAGTTTTTGTATTAAAGTTTATTTTGTCTGATATTAATATGGCTACACCTGCTTTTTTTTGGTTTCTGTTGGCATGGAATATCTTTTTCCAACCTTTCACTTTCAGTCTGCATGCCTCTTTGTTAGAGAGATGTGTTTCTTGTAGGCAACAAATAGTTGGGTTGTGTTCTGTGAGCCAGTCAGCTAAACGGTGTCTTTTAACTGAAGAATTCAGACCATTAATGTTCAATGTGACAATTGATACGTAGTGACTTTGCCCTGCCATTTTCCCGGAAATATTTTCTAGTATATGCTTTGAGCTTCCCATGCTCTTTTACTGGTAGGTGTTCTTCCTTTCCCTTCTTTCATATTGATGGCCGTGTTTCTGTGTTTCTGAGTGTAGCACATCTTTAAGTATCTTTTGCAGGGCCGGACGAGTGGCCACAAAGTCTTTCAATTTCTGTTTGCTATGAAAGGTCTTTATTTCACCTTCATTCACAAATGAGAGCTTGGCAGGATATAATATTCTGGGCTGGCAATTTTTCTCTCTTAGCACCTGTGCTATGTCTCGCCATTCCCTCCTAGCTTGTAGGGTTTCTGATGAGAAGTCAGCTGTGAGTCTGATTGGAGATCCTCTGAGAGTAATCTGATGTTTCTCTCTTGCACATTTTAGGATCTTTTCTTTATGTTTCACTGTGGTAAGTTTAATTACCACGTGTCGTGGTGAGGATCTCTTTTGGTCATGTTTATTGGGGGTTCTATGAGCTTCCTGTACTAGGATATCTCTGTCCTTCTCCAAACCTGGAAAGTTCTCTGCTAGTATCTCACTAAAAAGGCCTTCCAATCCTTTCTCTCTCTCCATGCCTTCAGGAACTCCTAGAACTCGAATGTTGGTTTTTTTAATAGTATCCTGTAGATTCCCAACAATATTTTTCAGGTTTCTAATTTCCTCTTCTTTTCTTTGGTTTGACTGTATGTTTTCCTGTGCTCTATCTTCTAAGTCCGATATTCTCTCTTCTGCTTCACCCATTCTGTTTTTAAGGCTTTCTAATGTGTTTGTCATTTGATCTATTGAGCTCTTCATTTCATTTTGATTTCTCTTGACTATTACACTTTCCTGTTCTACTAGTTTCTGAGTTTCATTTTGACTCTTCCTTAAAATTTCATTTTCACGAGAAAGATTTTCAATCTTGTCCATTAAGGATTTCTGTAGTTCAAGGATTTGCTTTTGAAAACTTCTAAATGTTCTTATCATAAATTTTTTGAAATCCGTATCTTGCATTTCTTCTATCTCATCATCTTCATACTCTTGGCTAGGGGTGTTTTGCTTATTTGGAGGCATCATAGTGTCATCGTTGATCTTGCTCCCTCTATTTCTGTGTTTGTTACTTGGCATAGTTAATTCTTCTTGCGTCACTGTGCGCTTTTTTTTTTCTTTTTTTTTTTTTTTTTATACTGTGTCCGTGTTAAGTGGACTGCCTGCTGTTGGAGGAGCCTTGGAGGCTTGAGATGGGTGGGGCCTGAGAGCTCTGCCTGGTTCTTCCAGGTTAAGGGTGTGCAAAGGTGACACCCTCAGGTTATGCGTGGTAAATCTCTCTCTTTTTATTTATTTATTTATTTTATTTATTCAGGGGGTAAGTAACACTGCAGGGCAGGGCTGTGCAGAATTGATGGTATTTAGCTTCCAGTCTTTGGCTCCTCTGGACTCCCACTGGGTTGCCTAGGCTACTGAATTGTAGTGACTCAGTTCCTTAACTCTCCCCCACTGATATGTAAATCCAAAGAGGAGGCCTGCTCTTTGTCTCTTGGGAATTCTTCAAGTCTTGCAGGCTTGTAACCTTTGCAAGGTTAGGGGGAAGAGAAACCCCCGAAGCTTTTTTTTTTTCCTTCTTTCCGGTAGTGAGTTTGCTGCACTTTCCGGCCCCCCTCTAGATTCTGACCCCCGTTTCCCCACCAATGTCTCGGGTTATTGAGCTCACCTCCCCTTCCAGCGCCGATGTGTGGACTCGGAGCCCTGAGCGTCTCAAGTCTCCCCGCTGTTTTCTGTGTGGCGTGCACTCTCCTTGGAGCACTGTCGCGCAGACCCTGGGGCTTCTGCGGCTGGGTCCCGCGACTTTGCTTCCGTGCGGTGGGCGACCTTGTTCTCCCAGTAGGTCGTCCGATTCACGCCTGTTCCATTCAGAAGGGTTTCCCCTGCAATTTTTGTTTGGTTCTATTTTCTGCGGCTACCGTAACTCCCCTTTTATTAAACTAAATTTTCCCGGACTATCGGTGCGCGCCCTCCCTATTCCGCCATCTTGGCTCCGCCTCTCTAACCCCTGTATTTCAGGCTATGCAGTTCTTTTTGTCTGACCTTGCACTGCCTAGGAGTATTCTATTTCTATCAGTTTTGGGACTATCAGAGAACAAGCATGGCTGTAATCTACCAGATGTTTGGAAATGTCAGTTCTTTTGTTACCATACAATATTCTTGGCACTAACAAAAATAAAACAAATAAAAATTATCTTCAAGAGAAAGTGACAAATATAGATGTTTAATTATAATGAGAATGAGAAGTGGCACACTGTTATATGTCAACTATAAACAAAGCACTGCAGTAGAACAGTGATAAAAAGAACTAAGTGTCTCCTAGCAAGGTAGTAGGTTCGAAGATAAATAGGAAAATGCCAGAACAAATCAGAGTCAGACAAACAGAAGTTTAAAAAGTTACATATTCATGCAAACAGTAACAAATAGAAAACTTAAACTAAAAATCCTAAACTGCGACATCTAATGTGGGGGAAGAGAAAGATTACATGTGCCAGGGACTTGCTAAGAACCCTGAGGGGCAAGAGTCATTGTCACTAAGTTTGGAGACAGTTGTCATTGCCTCTCTGTCCCTGAGCCATTTCCATGTTTTCTGCTCTGCAGGGACAATTTTGAGTGGTGCTTTATTTCCATATAAGCCTTAAATGACACTGATCCAATCAGATACCAGCACAGAATTATAGAGGAAGCCCCACTGAACTAGAACTGGCAAGGCAGACCAACACAGGCATAATGGAAGCCATGATGTGCAGGAAGTGCCTACATGTGAGGGAAAGGATGTCAGATGGTGAGGCGACCCCCGAGGGCAGCAGATGCACAGAGAAGACAGAAGCAGAGGGCTCCATGTAGAACTGAAGGAAGAAAACCAAATGGAGGCATAGACCATAAGATACAGGATAAGGGAGGAGGGTTAGGAAGAAAAACAGGCGGAATCCATGAAGCACAAGGTAGCCCAGACTCCAAAACAGAGAAAGAGAGAAAGATACCAGGCAGAGATACAGTGATTATCTTCATAGGCCACTCTGTGGAGTAAAACCGCAGTGTTTGCCTCTGAATTTCATGAGACTGTTCATTCAGCATGTTCTACACAACACCTTGCCCTAGAAACAGTTTGCATTTTTTTAGGACAAGAAAATCTCTTCCATGCGTTCTTCCCCCTCTCCATTTCGCCTGTCACCTCTCCTCTCCACTGTGAGGTTTCAGCAATATTGCTCTCCATTTTCAAAGCACACATAACAACAAGGAACCTATTGTGATCATTCTGATATTTTTAAGGAACCTTATTTTCTGATGAGGATTTTAGGAACCACAGAGGAAATGCCAATGCTAATTCTTTACAGATGATTCTGCCACCTGGAAGAAAAGCACATTAATTACTATTCTTGTGATTGAGCAGCAATCCCTATTAAGATATCAAGAACAGGGCAGTCTGCATCTGCGGCTGTATTTAGCTAAGGTCTATTTCCACATTCTACTTCCCTTTCAGCCAAAGAGGAATGTATCAGAATCAACATCAGGACTCCCGAAAGCAGCCACAACACGGAGTTACTGTCAGACATGAATCTTCTCTGGGTTTTGAAGATCTGCCGTAGGGGAAGTGGAGGCAGAGCTACATGCCTGCTTGGTAACAGAAAGAAACATAAGTCCAGCATAAGGAGAGATGGGAAAGGAAAACATTTCTTTGCAATTTCTGTAACCGTCTTCTCTTGTTTGCCCTTATTAAAAAAGCATGAATGTCTGTTTTCTCCAAATACTATAAAAGTATCAATCTTCCAATTACAAGAACCAATCCATAAAGATTATTTTAGCTCACTAGTCTACCTACAGAAGATGTTTACCTAATATAAAATAATAGGCTCATCAAAATGAAGAAAAAAATTATATTCCTTCATGGATAAGATTATTTATAATGATCTTATTATTATATAGTATATAAATACATATATAATGTATATTATATAGATTATTATAACAATACATGCATTAATTCTTCTCCTAGACAAGCAGTTCCAAGCGGCAGGAGTGTCAAGAGACTAGGCTGAACTATGGGTGGATGAAATAGGCCCATGGGACCTTTCAAAGTTGTATTTCTGGGTGAAACCAAAACCAAGAGCCAATTAAACAAAGCATCATTTCACAGGCAGTGAGAAAACAGGTGGAAACAGGACAGAAATCAACAGGAAGAGAGAGCCGGTACGTCCAAGGGCACTTCCTGTGTCTAAGAAAGGGATTCAGAGCCTGCATGTGGAACTCATGCCTGTCATTCACCAGTGCAGAGGCATCTCCAAGAGCAAGAGCAGGGGCACCACATCCCTATCCAGCTATTTTCCAGCCATTGCTTGATCCCTTGCAATCTTCAAAAACTCACAACTTGGCCAGGCAACCTATTCCATTGCTCGACAGCACTGGTTACCAGAGAAGATGATCCCAACATTCGATTCAGGAGTTCTGCCTTCTCTTTATCACTCCCCATCTCCTAATACCACATTTGTCTTTCCCAGCAGCAAGCTGCCCTGTTCTTCATATTATTCTTCTTCAATGTAAATCCTTTGTATTATACTTAGTTTTGTTTGTTTGCTTCTTTGTTTCCAAAAGTCAGCTCCTGCTAGTCTTGTACTTTCCAGGTACCTGATGCTCTTTTCTGCATTTATTTTTTATCATCTTCTTGCTAACTTGACGTGTGAGTCTGTTTAAGAAGTACAGATTGAGGCTGGTGCTGCAGCTCAATAGGCTAATCCTCTGCCTGCGGCGCCGGCACACCGGGTTCTAGTCCCGGTCAGGGTGCCAGATTCTGTCCCGGTTGCTCCTCTTCCTGTCCAGCTCTCTGCTGTGGCCCGGGAGTGCAGTGCAGAATGGCCCAAGTCCTTTGGCCCCTAGACCCATGTGGGAGACCTGGAAGAAGCTCCTGGTTCCTGGCTTTGGATTGGCCCAGCTCCGGCCGTGGATGCCATTTGAGGAATGAACCGGTACATGGAAGATCTCTGTCTGCCTCTGCCTCTATGTAATTCTGCTTCTCAAATCAATAAATCTTTTTTAAAAAATGAAGTACAGCTTTTTCAGGTTCTGTGTGACCACTTTAATTTCTAATTTTTAGATTCCTTCTTTTTGTTCTTATCTAAATTATTATCAACAATTGTACTCAGAACAGTATGTATTTGTTAAATGTCCCAACCCTCTGAGCCATAGAATAGCATTTTACCAGTGTTGACTGTAGAATCAGGACTAATACTGTGTTGCCATGATGGTGGGGAGGGTAGAAGGTATGGGATTGAGGGCCAAATGAAGACAATAGACACCGCCTTGTAGGACTCCCTTCAGGAGGTTTACTGCCTGGAACAAAAGAGCAGCAGCCTCTTTAAGGTAAAAGCTGAGTTGGGCCCACTCACTGACTCATTATTTGTTTCTGCTGACCAGGCTTTTAAGACAACCAATTCTAATTTTGACTCCAACAAAATCACAAATCTCAATGAATCATAGATATTTGGGTGCTTTAGAGTGGTTAAAATCCCAAATGTCAAACCCACAAATGTGAAATGCCTACAGCAGGGATCGAAACCCAAATGTTAATAGGAGTCAGGCAGGAAATGTGTAACTCAAGATGGACATAAGACTATAGCAAGTTCTGAAAACCATGTTGAATTGAGAAGGAATAATAATCCTAATCACAGAAAACATTGTTATAGTACTTATTTTGTAACAGATACTATTTGAAGGAGTTTACACATATAAATATATTTAACCCACAATATAACCGTACAAGGTAAGTTCCTTTATCATCTCTTACTTTAAAGGTAAGAAAACTGAAACACAAAGAATGTTTTACAAGCATATCCTCCATATAAAGGGAACACCTAATGTTTTAGTCCAACTAATTGTTGCCATTAAGACAAGGGATCCAGGAGTTGAGATTGTGGCATAGCCAGTGAAGCCACCACCTGTGATGCCAGCATTCTATATGGGTACCGGTTCATGTCCCAGCTGCTCCACTTCCTACCCAGCTCCTTGATAATGGCCTGGGAAAAGCAATGGAAGATAGCCCAAGTACTTGGGGCCCTGCCACCCATGTGGGAGACCCAGATGAAGCTCCTGGCTCCTGGCTTTGAGCTAGCCCAGCCTTGACTGTTGTGGCCATCTGGAAAGTGAACCAGCAGATGGAAGATCTCTCTGTCTCTCCCTTTCTATCTGTAACTCTTTCAAATAAATAAATAAATTTTTTTAAAAAGGATAAGGGATCCAATGTTGTCAAATCTGATTTTAGAAGCAAGTCTAGGAAATTAATTTTTGTATCTGATATCTTGATTGTACTGTAAGGTTAACAATCTTTAAATATATTAGTCATGTGTTATCAAACACACTGTACATGAAGCACAGAGGAATGAGTCTGGCTGCTGGCATACAGTGTACTTTAGTTAAGGAGGTCTTTCACCAGAATTATAACTCTACAGCTGGCACATTCTGTATTTTTCCTGGAAGACTCAGGGGTAACAGGTTGAAGGATTCTAAATGAGTGAAAAATCTGGGCCATAAGTCCTTTGAGTAGATGCACACATCCACTGTTACTATGTAACATCAGTTTCCAAATTCCAAATTGGCACAAAAATCTATGTGTAAGAGCGAATGCAAGTGGATTCCATGGGTAATAACCACCTTCTATAAGCATTTCACAGGCTTTTCTGAATCTCCTACAAACCTTGTCCATAGCAGCCTATTCTTTCCCTCCTCTCATCAACTCGCAAACGCTAAAGCCATAGCATTGCATTTCAATCTACCTATAGTTAGAGTCCCCTCAACTCTTGAACACCAAAAGATTTTCCAGCATCCCAGGAAACCAATTACATTCCACAAAGTCCCTTCTAGGTCTACTTTTCTAGAGAAGATAATAATCCTTCCAGAAAGAACATATACTGTAAGCTCAGAAAAGGTCAAAAAGCCCAGGTTCTTTGCTTTAAAGGCAAAATAATTAAGGGTTATAGAAATAAACTTGTGTAGAAGTTTATGCTAAGAAATCCATGAGCCTCATTCCAGTGTTCTATCAGATGGCTGGTTGGTTGACTACTTTGGAAATCCTTAGGGGAATGTTAATGTATTCCAAAAGCAAATAAACACAAAGTTCAAGTACTTTTTGATTTATCGATTTAATGATTTTCCCTGGTAGTGACTGCTCATTTTCCTGCTCATTATGCTACTCCTTCCAGGAAGCCTTCCAAGCCTTTCTTCAAATCATGTTTGCATTATTTCTCTGTGCCCTCTACACTTACTATTATCAGCATTCTCATAACACTGTACAACAATGAGTATTTAGTTGTTTGTTATGCTACTCTCAGCTCCTGCCCCTTGAGAACAATGAGTGGACTTTTTTATTGCTGTGAGTCTAGGGCCCAGCAAGTGACTGACAGATGCAGAGTGAGCTGTCAGAAAAAGTTAGCTTAATGAATGGGTGAACAGAAGCTCCTCTGTGTCCTTTGGGAGACATCAGGGATAGTCAATGTCTCTAGCAAGATGCTGAATGTCTGAGGCCAAACTCTGCTGCAGAGGAAAGAAAGGACTTCCTCAGTGACATTATCCTTTAAGGGAGGCAAAAAAAAAAAAAAAAAGACTCCCTGTTCTTAGACAATTTCATTCTCATCATGGACACTTAATAAAAGTATAATTGTTTTACCAAAGATGATTAATCAAACACTTGTAATAATTTTTTATTTTTACAGATAATCTGTTTTGCATGAACATGGACCCTGGTACAGGGGACATGGGAAGAAGTGAAAAATAAAAATTCTCTGGATCTGGCTATTGCATAGGGCACACATTACACACATTAGAACTAGGCTTGCTTACCTGGTATAATTAGCTATTAGGGGCAAGAAACCGGTATTATGTTTTTCTGATAGTGATTTAAGGAACTTTTGTGTCTATGTTTGTACTCTTCTTAGTTTTCTTTTATTGTGTCTGAGTTCTTTAGCAAAATTCCTTTTCTAAAATTCACCTGGTCCCAACTTTATAATAGAATAACACTCCTTAAGTCACAAAAGAAGGAAGAACAGCAGCATCAGCAAAAATGGAAATAAAAGAACCACAAGGGCCTGTATGTCTGTCCTTTGAACCAAGAAATGATAAGTCAAACAAGATAGAAGTAAGCTTCCTCCAATACCCCCTCAATCTGTTATGTATGTAGCACTTTCAGTCTTCATGCATGCCCATAATCTCAATTCAGAGCTTCACCTTTCCTAATTTTTGTCACTTTATTATTTCCTTACTGGTCTCCAAGACTTCAGTTCTCACACCCATCCCCTACCCCTATATTCAAAAATCCATCCCTCATGCTTTCAAATGATCTCCTGAAAAATTTCTTTTGATCTTGCCCAAGATAAGTTTAGATCCATTCTCTTCCTTAAAATCCACTAACGTCATCCATCAACCCTATATTATCCTGGTACTACAATCAAACAAAGATATCACAAGAAAATAAAGATATAAACCAATATCCCTTGTAAATATGGATGCAAAGATCATTATAAACAAAATAGTAGCAAACCAGGTCCAAAAATATATCAATAGGATTACACATCACAACAATACGTGAATTAATACCAGAAATGTAAGTTTGTTTCAATCTATGAAACTTAGTCAACAAAGCACATTAATAAAATAAAGGATAAAATCCATAGAATAGTCTCCATAAGCACAGAAAAAAAGATTTGACACAATCCAACAAACTTTCATAATAAAAACACTTGGAAGAAAACTTGCTCAATCTGGCAAAGGAGAGCTGTGAAACCTTCACTGCTAATGTCATATTTGATAGTGAAAGACTGAATGTCTTCATCAAATGTAAGGAACAAGATAAGGCTATGTTTCTTTGCTACTTCTACTCAACAAATAAGGTTTTAGCGAGGGTACTGGGCGAGGAAAGGAAATAAGAGCTGGCACTGGGTTTGTAGCAGGTAAGGCTGACACAACACCAGCATTCCATATAGATGCCAGTTCGTGTCTTGGCTGCTCCACTTCCAATTTAGCTCCCTATTAATGTGCTGGCAGAGGAAGCCCCAAGTGTTTGGGCCCCTGC
Organism: Oryctolagus cuniculus; assembly: GCF_964237555.1. Lineage (NCBI taxonomy): Eukaryota > Metazoa > Chordata > Mammalia > Lagomorpha > Leporidae > Oryctolagus > Oryctolagus cuniculus. The sequence continues at coordinate 71,438,282 of NC_091435.1, read as the reverse complement.
ACCAGCTGGGAGACCTAGAGGAAGCTCGTGACTCCTTGGCTTTAGTCATTTGGGGAGTGAATATTGGATGGAAGACCTTTCTTGCCTTCTCCCTCGCCTTCTATGCACCCCACTCCCGGTAGCTCTGCCTTTCAAATCAATAAAATAAAATTTAAAAAATAAGAGAAATAAAAGGATGCTAGATTGTGAAGGAAGATATACTTAGCTGTATTTTATGAATAAATTGACAAGTTAGCCTAAAATTTACATGGAAATTCAAGGAACAATTTTTCAAAAAATGAACAATTGGAGGACTTACACTTCCCAATTTCAAAACTTTCTACAAAACTATAATAATCAAGATAATGGGGTATTGTGGATACAAGATAAAGTGGAATATATAAACCATTGATATAGAATTCAGGCCCCATAAATAAAGTGATCTTCAACATGGGGAGCAAGACATTCCAACAGGTAAACAACAGTTTTCAACAAATTGTTCTGGGAAAACTAGATATCTAAATGCAGAAGAATCAAGTTGGAGCTGTTACTTATTCCACATACAAAAATTTACTCAAAAATGAATGAAAGATCTAAATGTAAAATCTCCATCTGGGTCTCCAATGTGAGTGACAAGGACCCAAACATTTGGACCATCTTCTGCTGCTTTCTCATGAGCATTTGTAGTGAGTTAGATATGAAATGGAGCAGTCAGACATCCAACCAGCACTCTAGTATGAGATGAGTGTCACAAGTGCTGGCTTAACCTGCTGTTCCAAAACAAGAACCCCTAAATGTAAAATCTAGAACTATTCCCAGGGAGCAAACCTTTTTGACCTCAAATTAGGCCATGATTTCTTAGATACAACAACTACAGTACAAAGGATGAAAAGAAAAACCTAATAAAAAGGTCTTCATCAACATTGAAAATATTTTTATTTCAAAAGACATCTTTAAGAAGGAAAATATCCAGGAAATGAAAGAAAATTTTTGAAAATCCACATATAAGACTTGTATCCAGAATACATAATTCCTCTACAACTCAACAACTAAAATACATATAACCCATTTTAAAGTGGTACTATGAAATGGACTAAGTACCTTCCTAATTTATATGTACAAGTCTTAACCTATAATGTGACTGTAGCCAGAGGTAGGGAATATCAGGATGTAATTACATTAAAAATTTATATAAGTATAATCCTAATCCAATATGGCTGGTGTCATTATAAGATCTCTGAGCTATTCATGCACAGAGAAAAGGCCAAGTAAGATGACAGTGAGAAAGTGGGCTTCTACAAAGCAAGGAGAGAGGCTTCAGAAGAAACCAATCTAGCCATCACTTGAACTTGGACTTGCAGCCTACAAACCCTAAGGAAAAAAAATGTTCTGCTGCTTAAAAACATACAGTCTCTGTTATCTTATGATTACCTTAGCAGACAAATACAACTGAGTTTCTATAAATATTCAAATGATATACAAATGACCAGAAAGCACATAAAAAGTTCAAGGTCAATAATTAGAGAAATGCAAAGCAAAAGCACAATAAAATACTGCTCCACACTTACTAGGATGGATTAAATAAAAGAGACATATAAAAAATATTACCAAGGGTATGGAGAAATTGGAACCTTCTTTTTTAAATTTTTTTTATTTATATATGGAAAAATTTTCATGAATTTCATATGTACAGTTTTAAGAGCATAATGACAATTCCCACCTACCTTCCCTCCCACTCGTCCTCCTTTTTTATTTTTATAATGATATATTTTTATTTTAAAAATTTATTTACTTGAGAGTCAGAGTTACAGACAGAGAGAGGGATAGAGACATAGAGAGATCTTTTTTCACTGGTTCACTCCACAAATGGCTTCAATGGCCAGAGCTGGGACAATCTGAAGCCAGGAGCTTCTTCTGGACCTTCTAGTGGTTGCAGGGGTCCAAGCATGTGAGTCATCTTCCACTGTTTTCCCAGTCACATTAGCCGGGAGCTGGAATGGAAGTAGAGCAGCTTGGACTTGAACTGGCACCTATATGGGATGCTAGCACCTTAGGCAGAGGATTAACCTAGTATGCCACAAAGCCAGCCCCAATGATATCTTTCCATGTAGTTTATAATCACAATCTGAACCCTCCACTAAATAAAGAATTAAACAACTAGTAAGTAAAAAAATCACTGTTCCTCAAGAGTATAGATAAGGCCATAAATAATAATCAAATCTCAAAATGTCAATTTTACTCATATACACAGTACATTTTGTACTCTGTATATCAGTTGCTACAAATCATAGAAAACATATGCTATTTTTCTTTTAAAGACTGGATTGCTTCCCTTAGCATATTTTCTCTAATTGCATCTATTTTGTTGTAAAAGACAGGATTTGATTCTTTTTTATAAACAGGTAATATTCCATCATGTATATATACCAAAATTTCTTTTTTTCACTCTCATTTGATGGACATCTGGATTGATTCCATATCTTAGCTATTGTGAATCGAACTGCTATAAACATGGGGGTACAGATACTTCCTTCATATCTAATTTCATTTCATTTGGGTAAATTCCCAGGAGTGGAATGGCTGCATCATATGGTGGATCTCTTTTCAGATTTCTGGAGGAATCTCCATACTGTCTTCCGTAATGGTTGTACTAGTTACATTCAGAAAACTTCCTAGTAAAAGAACAAAGGAAATCTAAAGCAAACAATATGAATATTTATGGGAAAATGGCAGGACCAAGTCATTACTTAATAATAACCTTGAATATAAATGACACAGACTGGCTGAATGGATTAAAAAACAAGAATCATCTATTTTCTGTCTACAAGAAACCTCACCAACAAAGACACATGCAGGCTGAAACTAAAAGGATGGAAAAAGATTTTCCATGCTAACAGAAAGAAAAATGAGCAGGAATAGCTATCCTAGTATCAGATTAAAAAAGACTTTAACACAAAAACTATTAAAAAGGACAAAGAATAGCATTATGTAATGATTAAGGGATCATTTCAACAGAAAGATGTGACTCTAATAAATATGTATGCACTCAATTCTAGGGTGCCTGGCTTTTTAAAACTAACCTCTTTGGAGCTAAAGGGAGATATATACCTCAATACAATAATAACGAGGGACTTCAATACCTCACTTTCATCAATGATAGATTAACTACACAAAAAATCAACAAAGAAACAACAGAGCTAATCTACACTGTGGACCAAATGGATCTAATTGATATCTACACAACATTTCATCCCATGTCTGCATAATATACATTCCTCTCTGTGAAACTTTCTCTAGGATAGACCATATGCTAGGCCATAAAAAAAGTCTCAACAAATTCCAAAAATTTGAAATTGCACCATGTATCATTTCTGACAATAATGAAATTAAGCTGAAATTAACAACTTAAACTCTAGAAAATATGCAAACTCTTGGAGATGGAACAATATGCTACTTAATGAACAGTGGATCACAGGAAAAAAAGGAAATAAAAAAATTCCTAGAAATAAATGAGGATGATAACACAATCTATCAAAACTTATGAGATACAGCAAAAGCAGTATAAAAGGAAAGTTTACAGCAATTAGTGCCTACATCAAGAAATTGGAATGGTGTCAATGATCTAACCATGCATCTCTATAAAAGTGAGAACAAACCAAACCCAAAATCAGTGGAAGGAAATAAATAATTAAAATTAGAGAATAAACAAAATTGAAACAAAAGCAGATACACAATATCAGCAAAATGAAGAACTGATTTTTTTAAAAAATAAAATACATCAACGACTCAATAAACCAAAAAAAAAAAAAAAAAAGCAAAAAAAACCAAAAACATGAGGTGGGGAGAAAAGACCCAAATTAATAAAATTAGAGATGAATAAGGAGATATTATAATGGATACCACAAACATAAAAAGAATCATCCGTAATTACTATACACAGCTATATGCCAACAATTTGGATAATATAGAAGAAAGGGATAGATTTCTGGACACATACGATCTTCTAAAATTGAGTCATGAAGACATAGAAAACCTAAATAGACCAATAAATAAGTTGGAGATTGACTCAGTATTACAGACCCTCCCAACAAAGAAAAGCCAGGACTGTATGGCTTCACTGCTAAAATTTACCAAACTTTTAAAGAGTAACTTTCTTACATTGCTGGTGGGAATATAAAATGGTGTAATCGCAATGAAAAATTTTGTGACAGTTCCTCAAAACTTAAAGTTACTACATGACTCAACAATTCTCTAGTCATAGACAAACAGATATGTAGATGTAGATAGATACAGATCTGACAGGCTCTCTCTGCTCTCCTACTGTGTATCCAATCTTTCTCAGAAGAATCCAATTTAGACAGATGGGAAAGAGCTTGAGAATACATAGAAACTTCACTTGTATCTGTGGTTTCAATTCATCTAAATTGTCATACTAGCTCATATTTTTCCACTAGTTTTCCATTTGAATTTCAGCATATTTCTGATTTATCACATTTATGAGGTTTTGGCAGAGAGTTAGTTTGGGGGCTTTTGGTTTTGTATCAGTTGTAGACAGTTGTCTGATTATGGAGTTAGTGAGAGGGCAATTTCAAAGAAGTTACTCTGTTCAAGGCTGAAGTTCTTATAATCTACTATCATTTTGTAAATGTCCACAGAATAAAATAATCTAGACCTGTTTCAATTTTGTACAATAAGATGTGGCTTCCTAATTGAAAAATCATCTTTTTCCAAATAATACCCAGAATATTGGTGAGACTTTTTCCAAATTTGGAAAATCATGGAAATCTCTACGTGGAACTGTTTGTGAATTGAAGTTTATTTTTTAAGGTAGATTTACTTTGAATTCTTCATGAAGGGGAATGATCCCAAAGCGTTTAAGTATGATTCTTTCTTAAAATGGATAAGGAGTCCTCTCCCAAATCTCTTCAGAATCAATTGTGAAGTCTCCTTTAGAAGAATAAGGTACTTCAGTCTAAGGCTCTCCCAACTGAGCTATTTCGGCAACCTAAGAATAAGGTACTTTTAACTCTGACAATGACAAGCTTCAGGAGGGTAGTTGCAGAAACCACAGAGTCACTAAGGATAGTCTCTCCCAAGAGGGTTAAACGACCCCACTGTTTGAGGAAAAATATTGTAAGATCATTTCCATTGCAAGATGTAGAAAGAAAACCATGCTGACCCACTAGGTAAGTACCAGGAAAGGATTCCCAGTACCAGCTAATCTCTGGAAGGTGACGTTAAGCTGAGTGCTAAGGCTGAAGCCTCAGAACCCCAAGCCTGGGGCACCCTATCCTGAGTACTACATAAGCATATCCCAACATGTCTGAAGGCAGTCTTCTCCAACAGCCCTATTTGGCAATAAGAAGCAACACTAATAATAGACTAATCACACTGAAGATCTTTCCACAAGACAGTGCTAAACCAATCCCTCTTTGAAACTTGGCAAGTAGGTTATAACTGTTAAGGCCTTATGATTTTCAGATACTTTCAGAAGTCTTAATTTCCTGCTCATAGTAAAGAAAGAGGCGCAAGTGGTTAGTACAAAATATAAAATGCTATGGCCATATTTGTGCACCAAAACTATAGTACACTTCATATTGCTATATACTTAAGTAGTTTTAGCTAGATAATCATAGTTTCTCTAGTATATTTATATGTAATTTTTTTAACTTTTATTTAATGAATATAAATTTCCAAAGTACAGCTTATGGATTACAATGGCTTCCCCCCCATAACGTCCCTCCCACCCACAACCCTCCCCTTTCCCGCTCCCTCTCCCCTTCCATTCACATCAAGATTCATTTTCGATTCTCTTTATATACAGAAGATCAGTTTAGCATACATTAAGTAAAGATTTCAACAGTTTGCTCCCACACAGAAACATAAAGTGAAAAATAATAGATGATTTTTTAAATGATGATGAAAACAGATCAGACCTATTGTCATGTTTAATCCCAGCGAGAGTCAAGTTGGGAATTGCTAATTTCTTCTTTTTTTTTTTTTAACAGAAGATCAGTTTAGTATACATTAAGTAAAGATTTCAACAGTTTGCTCCCACACAGAAACATAAAGTGAAAAATACTGATATACTGTTTGAGTACTCATTATAGCATTAAGTCTCAATGTACAGCACATTAAGGACAGAGATCCTACATGAGGAGTAAGTGCACAGTGACTCCTGTTGTTGACTTAACAAATTGACACTCCTGTTTATGGCATCAGTAATCACCCTAGGCTCTTGTCATGAGCTGCCAAGGCTATGGAAGCCCCCTGAGTTCACTGACTCTGATCATTTTTAGACAAGGCCATTGTCAAAGTGGAAGTTCTCTCCTCCCTTCAGAGAAAGGTAGCTCCTTCTTTGAAGACCTGTTCTTTCCACTGGGATCTCACTCACAGAGATCTTTCATTTAGGTTTTGTTTTGTGGTTTTTTTTTTTTTTTTTTTTTTTTTTTTTTTGCCTGAGTGTCTTGGCTTTGATGCCTGAAATACTCTCATGGGCTTTTCAGCCAGATCCGAATGCCTTTAGGGCTGATTCTGAGGCCAGAGTGCTGTTTAGGACATCTGCCATTCTATGAGTCTGCTGAGTATCTCACTTCCCATGTTGGATCACTCTCCCCTTTATTTATTCTATCGGTTAGTATTAGCAGGTACTAGCCTTGTTTGTGTGATCCCTTTGACTCTTAGTCCTTTCATTATGATCAATTGTGAACTGAAATTGATCACTTGGACTAGTGAGATGGCATTGGTACATGCCACCTTGATGGGATTAAATTGGAGTCCCCTGGTATGTTTCTAACTCTACCATTTGGGGCAAGTCAGCTTGAGCATGTCCCAAATTGTACATCTCTTCCCTTATATGGAGGCACAAGAGACCTCGAATAGCTAAAACAATCTTGTACAACAAAAGCAAAGCTGGAGGCATCACAATACCAGATTTCAGGACATACTACAGGGCAGTTGTAATCAAAACAGCATGGTACTGGTACAGAAACAGATGGATAGACCAATGGAACAGAATTGAAACACCAGAAATCAACCCAAACATCTACAGCCAACTCATATTTGATCAAGGGTCCAAAACCAATTCCTGGAGCAAGGACAGTCTATTCAATAAATGGTGCTGGGAAAACTGGATTTCCACATGCAGAAGCATGAAGCAAGATCCCTACCTTACACCTAACACAAAAATCCACTCAACATGGATTAAAGACCTAAATCTACGACCTGACACCATCAAGTTATTAGAGAACATTGGAGAAACCCTTCAAGATATTGGCACAGGCAAAGAATTTCTGGAAAAGACCCGGGAGGCACAGGCAGTCAAAGCCAAAATCAACTATTGGGATTGTATCAAATTGAGAAGTTTCTGTACTACAAAAGAAACAGTCAGGAGAGTGAAGAGACAACCGACAGAATGGGAAAAAATATTTGCAAACTATGCAACAGATAAAGGGTTAATAACCAGAATCTACAAAGAGATCAAGAAACTCCACAAAAACAAAACCAACAACCCACTTAAGAGATGGGCCAAGGACCTCAATAGACATTTTTCAAAAGAGGAAATCCAAAGGGCCAACAGGCACATGAAAAAATGTTCAAGGTCACTAGCAATCAGGGAAATGCAAATCAAAACCACAATGAGGTTTCACCTCACCCCGGTTAGAATGGCTCACATACAGAAATCTACCAACAACAGATGCTGGCGAGGATGTGGGGAAAAAGGGACACTAACCCACTGTTGGTGGGAATGCAAACTGGTCAAGCCACTATGGAAGTCAGTCTGGAGATTCCTCAGAAACCTGAATATAACCCTACCGTTCCATCCAGCCATCCCACTCCTTGGAATTTACCCAAAGCAATTTAAATTGGCAAACAAAAAAGCGGTCTGCACCCTAATGTTTATTGCAGCACAATTCACAATAGCCACGACCTGGAACCAACCTAAATGCCCATCAATGGTAGACTGGATAAAGAAATTATGGGATATGTACTCTTTAGAATACTATACCGCAGTAAGAAACAACGAAATCCAGTCATTTGCAACAAAATGGAGGAATCTGGAACACATCATGCTGAGTGAAATAAGCCAGTCCCAAAGGGACAAATACCATATGTTCGCCCTGATCGGTGACAACTGACTGAACACCAAAAAGGAAACCTGTTGAAGTGAAATCGACACTATGAGAAACGGTGACTTGATCAGCATAGCCCTGACTGTTAATGAACAACTTAATACATTATCCCTCTTAGTAGTTTTGTTTTTTTTTTTGTCTGTTCTACTTAATATGACTGGTTTAATTCTGTAATTAATACACAGTTATTCTTATTCTTAAGTATATTTATATGTAATTTTTAAAAATGTAATTCAATTCCCACAATTAATTCTACTCATCCCTACTAGTTCAGTACAAAAAGTTATCCTTATGAGTTATCCTTGGGCCGGCGCTGTGATGCAGTGGGTTAAAGCATCCTATATGGGCACTGGTTCATGTTCCCGCTGTTCCGCTTCCCGTCCAGAACTCTATTATGACCTGAAAAAGCAGTAGAAGATGGCCCAATTCCTTGGGCCCCTGTACCCACATGGGAAATCTGGAAGAAGCTCCTGGCTCCTGGCTTCAGATCGGCTCGGTTCTGGTCGTTGCAGTCATTTGGGGAGTGAACCAGAGGCTGGAAGACCTCTCTCTCTCTCTAACTCTTTCAAATAAATAAATCTTTTAAAAATAAAAAAGAGTTATCCTTATAAGAGTAAGCTTTGAGAATCATTTAACTTTCTAGTGTAACAAGTATACAGTTATGAGGATATTTTTGAAATCCATGCCTTCTGACATGTTGGGATATACTTATGTAGTACTCAGGATAGGGTGCCCCAGGCTTGGGGTTCTGAGGCTTCAGCCTTAGCACTCAGCTTAACGTCACCTTCCAGAGATTAGCTGGTACTGGGAATCCTTTCCTGGTACTTACCTAGTGGGTCAGCATGGTTTTCTTTCTACATCTTGCAATGGAAATGATCTTTGAAATCTTCAAAACGTTCACGGAAATGTATTCTGCAAATCTATGCATGAACTTCAAAAAATTTATTGCACCAAAATAAATGTTTAAATTCAATTGTCCACAAAATTTTTCAAGTACCATGGTATATAGTATAATTTCACTAATTTCCCAATTTTTATGTTCTGTAATTGTTTTAGCAAGGGGCCTATCTGTACTCCTTTTTGAATAAAAAAAAAAGAGCTGTGGATTGGTTTTTATCACATTTCACTTATGGGTAGAGGGAAAAATTCATTGAGGATCATATCTTTTAAAGAAAAATGGAGTGAGTAGTTAAATGATATTTTGTATGAACTTAATTCAGGATAAAAGAGTACTATAAAAATGACAACATTTATACTGTTTCAAAATGAGGCTTTGATGATTAAAATAAGCATCAATATATCAGATACTCAGAAAAAGTGTGTTAGACTTCCAATACCTATTATTTTCTTAACTGCATACTTGGCATTTCCAAATGTTTGTCTCTTATCTTATTCTCTCCCATGAGTTTCAAAATCAATGGCTTATTTGCCTGCCTGACATATATATTTAGGAATCTACATGAGAGCCTATATTTAATGTTTGCAAAATGGAACTCTCAATTTCTACCTCTGTCTGCACTAATTCAGTTTCTCCAGTGGTTTCCTCCTTGGCTTGTACTTAAAAATTTTAGAGTCACCTCTCAACTTTCTAACAGATCATTCAACCTAATACTATTTTCTGTGCCATAGTTGCCACTTGACTGTTTCCTTATATTAACCCTAAAAATGGGGCTAGCACAGTGACATAGCACTAGTGAGTAAAGCCACCACCTATAGTGCACATATCCCATCTGGGCGCTGGTTCAAGCCACAGAGTAGGTATTTCAGGCAATGACTTTAAATATTTCACTGATTCCATGAATAGACAGAAGGCTGGATTATGAATCCATCCCCAATCATTGCTTTTCACATCTAAAAGTTGAACAAAAGTCCTCTTCCTTTGATATAGATGAGAGTGAAATCTTCAAAGTATTTTCCCAGTCTGTCATCATTATTACCTACAATCCAGCTACAAATAAACAAACCATAATATTCCTACAGATAATTTATTCTTTCTGGAGTACTCTAAAATGTGTCCATTGTTTATCATTGAAGACATGCAAATTGAATTTTCAGTCAATGAGTTAAATGTTACATTCATCTTTTTTTGTCAATGGAATCTCTAACAGTTGAACTTTCCCATTGATTTTCTTCTGTTTTTAGAGAAGTTGTATAAGAAACTTGTCTGTTGTACCGGTTCTCAACAGTGATTCCTTTATATTGCTTCTCATTTTATGGCCAAGTTTTTCAAATGCTAATTTTTGAAACAAAGCTGTCTTTAGCTCCGCAAAGAGGCTTCTTTTACATGAGGTTGAGAATGCAATGTAGTGGATGACTTCAGAATGTCTGAACACACACCCAAGGTATCTGTTCTGATTGTGCCATTCTCTCAACTCAGGTTTTCTCACTTGCAGAATCAAAGTCATTATGATAAAATCCACAGAATGACAGACATGATCAAGAGTATATTTTGTAAAGTGTAAAATATCATTCAAGGGGCTGGCACTGTGGTGTAGATTAAGTCTCCGCCTGTGGTGCCAGCAACCCATATGGACACAGGTTCAAGTTCTGGCTGCTCTACTTCCAATCCAGCTCTCTGCTAATGGCCTGGGAAAGCAACAGACTATAAATCCCAAGTGCTTGTGTTATATCTTAATGTTAGCCGTCGCAAAGCACACCGGACACCGGAGTAAGGGAAAGAGTTTATTGGGGAACACCCTACAGACCAGAGTGAAGGGGTGCCGAAGGAAAAAGAGAGAAGGAGACAGAGAGAGAGAGAGAGAGAGGAGGGAGAAGAGAGACCAAGAGAGCGCAGGAGAGAAGGACCGAGAGAGCACGTGTGCAGGAACAGGTCCTTTTAAAACTTTGCCTGAGGGCGGGTAGGGAAGCAGGAGCATCAAATCCCATTAGGATGGGGGTGAAGCCTGGCTCAGGTAGCTGGGCCATGTGGCCACCTGGCTACAACTGCGCCAGTTTCCTAACATCTTGGGACCCTGCACCCACATAGGAGACCTGGAGGAAGCTCCTGGATTTGGACCAGCTCAGCTGCAGCCACTGTGGCCATTTGGGGATTGAACCAGCAGATGGACAAAATCTCTCTCTCTCTCCCTTTCTCTGTCTAACTCTGCCTCTCCAATAAAGAAATAAATCTTTAAAAATATATCATTTGAGTTATAATTATGTTCACTCTTGAGACTCTCTTCATAGATGCTTTTGAAAAGGGGTTTTATTTCAAATGCTTCTCTTCATTTATTTCTAGTTAATCATTCAATATTTCAAGAGTACCTATTATATAGCAGGCACCATTCTTGGTGGTTAGGAACACAACAGTAAATACACTAAGTCATTGCATTTATGGCACTTACATTATAGTAGAGACTATTAAGCTTGAAAATCCCATCTTTAGAGACTATTGCTAAGAAATTTGCTCTTGGGGGCTGGTACTGTGGCATAGCAAATAAAGCAGCTGCGTGCCGTTCCAGCACCCCATATAGGTGCTGGTTCAAGTCTCAGCTGTTCCACTTCCTATCCAGCTCCCTGCTAATGTGCCTGGGAAAGCAGCAGAGGATGGCCCAAGTACTTGGTCCCCTGCCCCAACATGGGAGACCCGGAGGAAGCTATTGAATCAGTCTGGCCCAGCTTCAGCCACTGCAGCCATCTGGGGAGTGAACCAGCGGATAGAAGACTTCTTTCTCTCTCTGCCTCTCTGTAACTCTGCCTTTCAAACAAATGAATAAATCTTAAAAAAAATTTGATCTTGTATATATCTATTCTACTCCAGTTTATGCACTCATTTTTTTCATTCACTCAATAACCCAATATCTACAATGTGTCAGAAATTGATACAGATGCATTCATAAAAATGGCAGTCCCTTTCCTCAAAAGCTCAATCCAGTAGGAGAAATAAACTGACAAAGAAAAAACATAAAAAGAAAAAAGAGTACAGTATCCTTTAGGGGCTGCTGAGAGGGAGCATCCAACCCAGGTAGGGAAGTCTTGTCTTCTCAGAGGTGGCAACATCCGTGCTGGGCCTTGAAGAATAGCAGGTCTGGTGAGGGACAGGTTGGACAGACATTCAGGCAGACAACTACAAGATCAGCAGTTACAACAGGCATGTGAGCAGCTGGTAAGAACATTGTGGGGCCTGCGCTCACTAGGCTAATCCTCCACCTAGCAGCGCCGGCACACTGGGTTCTAGTCCCGGTCAGGGCGCCGGATTCTGTCCTGGTTGCCCCTCTTCCAGGCCAGCTCTCTGCTGTGGCCCGGAAAGGCAATGGAGGATGGCCCAAGTGCTTGGGCCCTACACCCCATGGGAGACCAGGAGAAGCACCTGGCTCCTGCCATTGGATCAGCACGGCCGTGGCAGCCATTGGAGGGTGAACCAACAGCAAAAGGAAGACCTTTCTCTCTCTCTCTCACTATTCACTCTGCCTGTCAAAAAAAAAAAAAAAAAAAAAAAAAAAAAAAAAAAAAAAAAAGAACATTGTGGCATAAAATTATTTAATTACAGAGTATTCAAGTAACATCCCCTACAAGTTTTAGAAGTATATTCCTTCCTATTTTGTCCAATAATAAGTTAGCAGTCTCCCTTTTCAAATTCCTTATCATCAGTTATGATGCCTATTTGTTGATATGCTAAGGAAATGCCCTTTTTATCTTCTCTTTATCTAACTGGAGGACTGAACAGGGGAGTTAGAAACTTGTCATTTGGTAAGGCTGGGAACATGTTTTTTTCATTTTCCATTGCAGAAAGTTTTGACATTTGTCTTGATCCACACTTCTAAGAGACTGGCCTATAGTTTCTTCTAATTCCCTTAACTAATAATAGAAACCGAACTAGGGCAGAACTAAAAATGCTGATAGAGACTGAATGAATTCTGCTATGGAGTCTGGCAGGAGTGGGGACTAGGTGTCAAAATGATCAACTCCAGCTCTGTTCACTGACCAGATACATTTATATTTCCAGTGTAATTTTCACGAAGTATTTATTTTTGTTTATTTGAAAAAGGGAGAGGGAGAGGGGGGAGAGAGGGAAAGAAGAAGGGGAGAGGAGAAATCTTTCATCTACAGATTCACTACTCAAGTAGGACCCAAGGGGGCCATGCGAGGTCAAACCCCAGAGCCCCAAGATTCATTCTAATTTAGCCAATTCACTCTATCACTGGAGAAATTGTCAATTGAATTTATACCATAAGTGCTAACCATTAATGGGAGTACATATTTATTTAGATGAAATACTATTTCTGTAAACTGGCACCAATCTTCTTTTTGAATGCTATATCATTTGATGATTCTTTACCTGAGTCTAGCCATAACTTGCAAGTTTCTTTTTTTTTAATTTTTTAATTTTTTGCCAGGCAGAGTTAGACAGTGAGAGAGAGAGAGAGAGAGAGAGAGAGAGTGTTACAGACAGTGAGAGAGAGAGACAGAGAGAAAGGTCTTCCTTCCATTGGTTCACTCCCCAAATGGCCACCACCACCGGTGCTGCGCCAATCCGAAGCCAGGAGCCAGGTGCTTCCTCCCGGTCTCCCATGCAGGTGCAGGGACCCAAGCACTTGGACCATCCTCTGCTGCCCTCCCAGGCCACAGCAGAGAGCTGGACTGGAAGAGGAGCAACCAAGACTAGTACCCAGTGCCCCAACCGGGACTAGAACCCAGGGTGCCAGTGCCGCAGATGGAGGATCAGCCAAGTGAGCCACGGCGCTAGCCAACTTGGAAGTTTCAAAGAGTCACATATTTGTTATGAAATTGTCTGTCGAGTGACCAAATTTCTTTTTTAAAGATTTGTTGATCTGAAAGTCAGAGTTACACACAGAAAGAAAAGGAGAGGCAGAGAGAGAGAGAGAGAGAGAGAGGTCTTCCATCCATTGTTTTACTCCCTAAATGGCCGCAACGGCAGAACTGCAGATCCAGAGCCAGGAAACAGGAGCTTCCTCCAGGTCTCCCACATGAGTGCAGAGGCCCAAGGACCTGGGCCATCTTCTACTGCTTTTCCAAACCATAGCAGAGAGCTGGATCGGAAGTGGAACAGCCAGGACTCAAACCGGTACCCATATGGGATACTGGCACTACAGGTGGTGGCTTTACTGGCTATGCCATAGCGCCAGCCCCATGATCAAATTTCTTTATCAATAATGTATCTTGCATTGTTTTTCTGAATTTTATACTCTGTGTTTGCTATAGGAGTTAAATCTTTTTTCTATAATGGTGTGTGATTTTATCAGGCTTTCATGGGAAGTTTACATTGTATTGAGGATTCTCAAGTGTGTGCTGTTGGTAGAAATCTGACAGTTTTATTTGCTTGCTCACAAAAAGGCTATTATATCTTTATGGGAACATGGGTCGTGATTACCTGTTGGTTTGCTGACTGAATGTAAAACATGCTTTTGTTATTACCTCTGTCTTTTGTGCAAGTGTCATTATCTGATTCAAGCTCAAAGAGCTGGATTGAGCTAGTTAACCTTGGCATTTAGTCCTAGAACAAATTACCAGCCTTTTAAAGTATTCAACAAGGAAGGTGGTTCTAAGACAAAACACCCCCCGCCCCCATCCCCTTTGTGGTGATTCCCTTTATTTAAAGTATGAAAAATGGCCTCGCTTATTCGGGTGATTTATCAAAAGAAACATTGGTTCTTCTTGCTCCCTCCACCACCTTTCCTCTGTTATTAATTTTTCTGACACCTCTGCATTTTACTGATACAATTTTTTTCATTCCAACATGTCTTAAAATCACCAATTAGGTCTCTTTTACAACTGAGTGCATTATTTCCTTTAAGGGAATTTAAAATTCTTTTCATTTTCACATAGTACACCAACAAGAGTAGGGAACACTTATCACTTGTAAAAAATACCAAGGCAGAATATTTGGAATGCAGAGACAGAGAGCTACAATACCTTATAGTGGTTCCAGGATTTAGAAGCGACCAACCTTTGGTGAAAATCAACTGATGAAAAGCCAACACTGAAAGGCTGCCTTACCAACTAAAATTTAGCATAGTACCAAGTTATTACTTTTTAACAAATAATAAGATATTCATATGATTCTAGGGCTTCAGATGTAGACATATTTGATGGACTGTTATTTAGTCCATTATTTACACTATAATATAGTCTATGTAGACTATTTAGACTATTTAGTCTGTAACGATGGAATGAATGCTCAAACAGTTTTTTTGTGCAGACTGTAAAACACTGACAATGAATCCCTCTGATCATCTTTAGAATCCAACATGGCTCTTCCCAACTCAGCTTCAGTTATTGTAGCTAGGAGTCAAATCTAAGTAAACAATATCCTATAGAAAAATATCTTAGATTTCTTTCTATATGAAACTTATGTGTGCTATATAGTATACAAGACATTCATTCAAATCCCTGATAATGGACTTTGAACTGGATAGTGCCAGAGTTTGAGCCATTTTCTAATAAAATGTAGAGTTGCTTAAATCTTGAACAGTAGCTGTTAGGTAATAAGTTATTAATTCACCTAATATCTGTGCTTTATCATTTTATTCTAAATAACATCAAGAAAAATTATCAAACTCTCCTCTGAAATAAATAGGAACTGAATCAATTACTCTTTCCTGAATTACCAATCACTGTTTTAAATGATGTAAGGTCATTATAGCATTAATCAGGCGCCGCGACTCACTAGGCTAATCCTCTGTCTACGGTGCCGGCACACCGGGTTCTAGTTCCGGTTGGGGCACCGGATTCTGTCCCAGTTGCCCCTCTTCCAGGCCAGCTCTCTGCTGTGGCCCAGGAAGGCAGTGGAGGATGGCCCAAGTGCACTCCCATAGGAGACCAGGAGGAAGCACCTGGCTCCTGGCTCTGGATCAGTGTACCACACCAGCTGTAGTGGCCATCTGGGGGGTGAACCAACGGAAGGAAGACCTTTCTCTCTGTCTCTAACTCTGCCTGTCAAAAAAAATATATAGCATTAATCATTATGTTTATTCCTCATGATTATCATATTTTTTCTAAAGATTCACAAGCCTTCTATTTAAAAATTCAATCCCAGGTGCAGGTAAGAATTATTGTGTTGTTTAACCCATACTTCCCAGAATTACCTTGTTTTCTTCAAAACTGAAATAACATATGTAAGTCTTATATTTTTCATGCCTTCTTAGAAGCTATTGGTCTATAGTTTCTTATTGATCTGTGTAGTTAGAATAAGAGTTTTATCTTTTTAAAAATTCTCCCTCTAAAGCTTATCTCATTCACCTCACTTGCACTTTAGACTGGTGCTTTCCTTATATTCCTGTCATTCTTTCATATTCATCTTTCATTATATGTCTCTCTATATCTTTTGTAAAAGTCTTTTATAAACCTGGACTTGGAATGGAATACCTATGAAATCATTTTTTTTTAGATGTCTTTCTTTTTGCTTTTCTCATTGAACTTTTCAAAATTTTTATACAGTCAGAATTATATTTATAGAACTCTCCACTCTTCATTGTCTATTTCCCTTTCAGAGTCTCAAGGAAACTTTTTAATGATTGGTAGCCAAAGCCTATAGCACATGAATAACTAATCCCCTGTTGCTTTTCTTTGATATTTGGCATTGACTGTTACATTAATAATCAGAATTCCTTTTTAGTTAAACTCTAAAGCTGGATGGTACTTGTCTACAATAATTGTTGTACTTTCTTAGTAACAAAATTGTCTGTTCATCAAAAACTTATCATATTCCCTCCTTTCAGACAAATTAGACTTTGAATAGATTTCAAGAGAGCTGAACACTCCTGTAACACTACCTTTATAGTCTCCCATAGGGAAGCATATTTTTCCATTGAGAGAATCTGAGACATTTTGACTCAACCCTGTTTTCCATATCATCTAACTGCCCTCTGCCATGCTTAGAAAAATCAGGTTTATAAATTTGCATGAAGTTAGTACATTTTTTTCTGTAAAAAGCTGTTCTCGAATTCTTCTTATTGACCTATTTCTTGTTGCCATATTTTTGTCAAATATTGACATTTTTAAGAATGCCTAAACTGTGTTTATTCCTTGCCACCATTTTTGCTTCAGTGTATTCCTCATTTATGGGTACTTATGAATCAAAAGTCCAAGTACGCTTCAAGATTAGTTCTCATACTGCTGTCACTTAATCATTCCTGCCCTAAGTAATCATTTAGATAAGGAGTTACCACTGCATACAGCCAATATTAAATAGAAGCTATATATACCAAGACCCAAACATGAAAACTATGTACATTCTGACACATAAATCTAGTAGAACAGTGAAGCTCTATACTAATTTAAGTACATAGGTATGGCTGGCATTGGATTGAGACCACTCCTCCTTGAGATGCTCCATCTCCTGTGCAAGTGCCCGGCTCAAGTCCCGCTTCCACTTCCAATCCAGCTTTCTGGTAATGCATATCCTGGGAGGCAGCAAATGATGGGTCAATTACTTGGCTCCCTGAAACTCACATGGGAGATAAAGGTGAAGTGCTTGGTTTTGACCTGGCCTGGCCCACCCTTGGCTATTGTGAGCATTTGAGGAGTTACACAACAGGTAGAATCTCTCTCCTTATCTCTCTCTCTCATTCTTCCCAAATAAAAATAAACTAAATATTTTTTTTTTACCTTTTATTTAATAAATATAAGTTTCCAAAGTACAGCTTTTGGATTACAGTTGCTTTTTCACCCCATAACTTCCCTCCCACCCTCAACCTTTAAATGTATAGAAAATGTAAATTTATAAGAATCAACTTTTCCAAAAATAACTTTTAAAAAGTACATGAATGGCGGGCGCCATGGCTCACTTAGCTAATCCTCCACCTGCAGTGCCCACATCCCATATGGGCGCCAGGTTCTAGTCCCGGTTGCTCCTCTTCCAGTCCAGCTCTCTGCTGTGGCCTGGGAAGGCAGTGGAGGATGACCCAAGTGCTTGGGTGCCTGCACCCACATGGGAGACCAGGAGGAAGCGCCTGGCTCCTGGCTTCGGATTGGTGCAGCGCCAGCCGTAGCGGCCATTTCGGGGGTAAATCAACGGAAGGAAGAACTTTCTGTCTCTCTCTCATTGTCTGTCTCTGTCAAAAAATAAATAAATAAATAAAATAAAGAGAAAAGTACATGAATGATATTGATAACTGCAAATAACTATAGCACTATATATGGGAAAAAAATGACACAAGAAAGCAGCAGACCTCACACTGATTCCCACTATAAGAAAATGAATAAATACAAATTACTAGTAATTAGAAAACCACTGAAAGAATGTAAATAGTTAATGTTACATCTTCAATTGAAGTTTGGGTATTGGTATCAAAAAGCAAAATTTAAAACTGTAGCTAAATAACCAGTTCATTTATTTCTATATGCACAGAGACAAATTTATCCAATCCAAATCTAATTCAATTTCATCATTAGCTAAGCCAGGTGTAATAGCCGAATCACTGGGATGCTTATAAAGGAGACCCAGATCAGAAGAAAGGAAAAAAAAAAATCATTTGCTGTTTTTAACCTCTGCAATATAAATCCAGAAAGATTGGTTTCATAAACTGCTAGGTTTCTCCAATTTCAGCCAAATTCTAACCTGCATCAGAATTATCTAGCAATTTTGTTAAAAGTGTGATTTCCTGGTCCTTATCAAGTCCTACTCTAATCACAATGCTGGAGCCTAAATCCTGACATCGCCTTTGTTGACAAGTACCATAGCTGATTCATAAAAAAACTTAAATTTTAAGAACTTTGCATCATGATTTTGCTAGATCCATGAATCCAAAAACCCTAAATGTATAAGTTTTCTGGGAAGATAGTCTTTGGTTGCTGTTGGATTTTTATGTGTGTGTGGGAGAGTGGGGGTCATGACTCCTAAAATGTAGCTGGAACTAAGAAATTTTGAGATGCCTCTCTCATAAGCATACTTCCCCAGAGTTGCTATAGAATGTAATTAGTTTTGGATGGGCCAACATGCTTTAGATGAAAAATAAACTTCCTTTCAAGCTCTTCTCAAAGAGCTCAAGTTTACAAGGCAGAAACACATCTCACTTGATAGTGCTTCATAGACAGTGCATGTCTTACAATTTGGGGTTTATGGCAATCATGTGACAAGGAAGACATTTGGCAACATTTATCCAACATCATTTATTTACTTTGTGTCTCTGTCACATTTTGATAATTTTCACAATGTTTCACACATTTCCATTAATACAGAATCTTTTATGGTGATACATGATCAGTGACTTTTATGTCACTATTATAATTCTTTTGGGACACCAGGAACCACATCCATATGAGAGCAAACTTAATCAACATATGCACATATTCTTACTTTTTAATCAACCAGTCATCCTATCATCTCTGTCTTCTTGGGCTTCCTTATTCGTTAAGACACAAGAATATTGAAATGAGACTAATTAACAATCCAACAATGGCACCTAAGAGTTCAAATGAAAACAAGAGTCACACAATCTCACTTTGAATAAAAGCTAGAAAAAAAAAATCAAGCTTAGTGAGGAAGGCATATTGAAAACCAAAATAGGCTGAAGCTAGACTTGTTTGTGCCAAACTGTTATAAATACAAGGGAATTTGATATAGGATTCAGGGAACAAATGAATGAGTTTGAAGGAATTTAAATATATGACTCAGTGAACAAATGAATGATAAGAAAGTAAAACACATTTCTGATACAGAGAAAGTTGTAGACCAGATAGAAAATGAAACTTTTTTTAAGCCAAAAAATAATCTAGCGTGAGACCCTGATTTTCTTCAACTCTGTGAAGGTTCAGAGAGGTGAAGAAGCTTCAGAAGCAAAGATAAAGTAGCAGTGATGGGTTCATAAGGCTGAATGAAAGAAGCTGTCTCCGTGATGTCAAAGGGTAAGAAGAAACAGCGACCGCCGATGCAGAAGCTGCAGCAGGTATCCAGATCATGCCGAGAGAGCTGATGAAGGTGACTGCACTAAACAGATTTCAGTGTCTATCAGACAGCCTTACATTGAAATAAAATGCCATCACAGACTTTCATAGTTAGAGAGGAGAAGTCAATGCCTTACTTCAATGGAAAGAATAACTGTCTTGATAAGGTTTAATGCAGCTGGTGAATTTAACATGAAGCCAGTGCTTACCATTCTGAAAATCCTAGGGCCCTCATGAATTACACTAAATATGCTCTGCACATGATCTATAAATGGAGCAATAAATTTGGATGAAATACATTTATTTACTGAATATTTTAAGTTCACTATTGAGACCCATTGCTTAGAGAGAAAGTATTCCTTTCAAAATATTACTTCTGATTGTATGTAAATTGTGCATCTATTTACTCAAGGGCTATGATGGAGATGTACAATGAAATTAATGTTGTTTTCATGTCTACTAACACAACATTTATTCTATAGCCCATGCATCAATAAGTGCTTTACTTTCAAATATTATTTAAGAAATATATTGTATAAGGCTATGCTACAATTGAGAGTTATTCCTCTAATGTATCTGGGAAAAGTAAATTGAAATATTTCTGAAAGGGAATCATATTTCTAGATGCCATTAATGATATGTGTGATTTACGAGAGATGTTTAAAGTATTGACATTAACAGGAGTTTGGAAGAAGTTGATCCTAACACCCATGAAAGACTTTGAAGAGTTCAAGGTTTCATTAAAGGAAGTAACTGGAGCTGTGATAGAACTGAAGTAGAGCCTGAAGCTGGAGCCGAGTTGCTGCAATATCATTATAAAACTTTTAATGTATCATAGGTTGCTTCTTTTGGATGAGCAAAAAGAATGGTTTCTTGAGATGGAAACTACTTCTTTCTGGTGAAGATGCCGTGAGCACTGTTGAAAAGACAATAAAGGATTTAAAATGGTACGTAAGCTTAACTGTGAAAGCAGTAGCAGGGCTTAAGAGGATTTACTCCAACTCTGAAATTTCTGTGTCTAAAATGCTATCAAGCAGCATAACATGCCACAAAGAAATCTTTTGTGAAATAATCAATGTGGCACACTTCATTGTTGTGCCATAGCCCCTCCAATCTTCAGAGATTACTAGCTTTTTTTAACCAATAAATCACTTTTAATCAGAGTATGTGCATTTTTAGATATAATGTGATTTTACATGTAGACTACAGTATTGTGTAATTTTTACATGTGTGAAAGCCAAAAATTTCATGTGACTCACATTGTGGTGACATCTGCTTTGTTGTGGTAGTCTGGAACTGAACGTGCAACATCTCCAAGGAATGTCTGTATACTTTCTAAATAATTCTTTACTACATTTTGACACAAATAAGATTTATGAATAAATGAGTAATCTGGATGACCTACTTCCATATAGATTAAGTTCAGAATTTGGTTTAACATTAGGAGGCCTGATTTTCTACAGTGATAATCTCTGGTGTTTAATAATACATGATATGAGAGTTGTGCCTACAGTTTTTACAGAATGTTTAAAAATCGTTTCCTAATAGGTATCTTTAGATACCAGAAAATCAGCCAAACTCTGTCGCTCCCCCATTCGCGGAGGAACAACACTGGACCCTGTGCTGTTCTCTTTTCCCGGCCCTTCCTGGGTTTGCTGCCGGTCCCTCACTCGCGGAGGAACGACGCCCCTCCCCCCCACCTCCCGCCTCCGCGGAGGGGCGGCACCCCCACCGCTTTCCCCGCTTCCGCGGAGGAGCGGCACACTGCCGGCCGGCTCTCTCAGGGGCTGCTCAGATGTTCCTCAGATGTTGCCCGGTGCATATTGTCTCTCTCTTCCTTTATAGTCCTCTTCCACCAATCCCAACTCTGCTGCCCACACGCCGAGCACGCTGCTCTCCTCCAGTCAGGAGCAGGATCAGCTCCTGCAGCTTATCAGTCAAACTGGTGAGGCAGCTGCATAGAAGTTGTTTGCTCTCTCTCAGCGCCATATTGTGGGAGAGCAGATGCATAGAATTAGTCCTAGTTCCAGTAATTTAGTCTAGTCTCAGTTGCTCCCCACAAAACTCCACAAACAGATTAGGCCATAACTGTTACTGAGGGCATCAAAAAACTTTCTCTTTTACAAATGGTAGTTCTTAGATAGCAGATGTCTTTGGCACAGTCATATCTATGGCCATGGAAACGATAAAGTTCCAGTCTAATTTACACTAAGAACATAGACTCGAAACTTGATCAGGGCATTGTAATGGGATTAATTTTGCAAGGTGAGGGTGAGCATATTTTTGTACTTAAAAGCCAGAGGAAAGGCTGTACTAGAATGAAAAGTGGAACGATATTGTACAGCCCTTGACCTCTAGTAGTATTTTCTCACTCCTTGAGTTGAGTATAATGTTGCCAACTCTAGACTCTGGGTAACAGCTTCACCTCTTAGAACAGTACCACAATCATGTAAAGAAGCAGATGAACTACTGATAGATATCTCATATTGAGAAAGAGATCCAATCAACAGCCAATTTTAAAGCCCAAGACATGGGAGTAAGGCCATCTTGGACTCTCTATTCACAACTGAGACGGAATGTGACTGGAGCCACCAGAACACCACCATATCTGGCAAGACCAGTAGAGGTATCACCCAATGGATCCAAGTCATCACAGAGTATTATCAGAAATTCTAACTTATTTTCATTTTAACCCATTAAATGTTGAAGTTTTTTGGTTACATGGCAATAGGTAATACTTGTTGCAACCTGATCAAAGATTTTATTGAAGAAGTAGGAACAAATGGAAAACATTAGAATATATTTTATAAACAATATCTTCTTGTGGTAGACAATAAGATGTGCTACCCAGATTTCCTTTCATAAAATGACTTTATACCCAGCTGTGGGAGATGTAGTTAGACAGCCCCAACTGTGGGCTTGCTTCTTTAGAATTGCCTTTCCTAAGAACATGCCTTTTGTGGCAAAGTCCGCATTTGTTTTTTGTTTGTTTGTTTGTTTGTTGTGGTTTTTTTTTTTGACAGGCAGAGTGGACAGTGAGAGAGAGAGACAGAGAGAAAGGTCTTCCTTTGCCGTTGGTTCACCCTTCAATGGCCGCCGTGACCAGCGCACCACACTGATCCGATGGCAGGAGCCAGGTACTTATCCATGGTCTCCCATGGGGTGCAGGGCCCAAGCACTTGGGCCATCCTCCACTACACTCCCAGGCCACAGCAGAGAGCTGGCCTGGAAGAGGGGCAACCGGGACAGAATCCGGTGCCCTGACGGGGACTAGAACCCGGTGTGGCAGCGCCGCAAGGCAGAGGATTAACCTAGTGAGCCGTGGCACCGGCAATCCGCATTTGTTAAATGTGTGAAGAGATTAAAAAGTCCCAACAATTAGTTCTAAAGGTGAAATACTTGGGCAGTTCTTGCTTAAGATCTTTCCGCTGAGTTGGCCAAGGCTTTTAAATAAGTTCACAGAAACGGCTGTACTAGAGACAGTTTCCTTGGGATAATAGATTATGATGGCAAGCATTACCCCGTGCTTGGCCAGCTCCTATGTCCGCTCTGATGAGCTCTCCCATCATTATGTTTCATCAAGACTGCTGCCATCAGGTGTAATGGGAATGTGATGAGCTATGTCTCTATGGTCAATGGCTCTGCCATGTTCTTCCATGTTAAGAAAAGTGAGTTCTCATTTCTTACTTAACTTCATTAGGTGTTTTAACTTTGTCACAAAAGTACAGGATAGAAATGACAACAAGTCAAGCCCTATGTTGAGACTTTTATTGATTTTTTTATAACTTAGATTAGTTTAATTGTGATCATTTTAACCCACAATGTTTTGAAAATCATTTTATGTTCACCACAATTGATCAAGATGGGTGTATTATTTTGTGTGTTTTTTTTAAACAAGTTCAGTTATTTTGAGATCATGCAGGTGGTAAATCACATGGGGAAGATTTGAACCCAAGTTTGTCTGGCTCTTAAGCCCATGTTTTCTTCATTCTCACTGCCTCTTACAGAGCTAAGCACTGACTGAAATAGAAAGCACTACAAGCAAGTGCTTGAAGAAGGGGCATGACCCCAAATCCGACCTTGCATAATTCTCTGCAGCACAATTAAGTAATAAATAAAGGCAGATACACAGAGAGGTTGTGCCAGAAATTTTAAGCTAAAAGAAGGAAAAGGAGAAATTGCGTTGAGGTGTGTGGAAGGGGAGTATCATTGTGAAAGCCTGGCCAGAATTATCCACGAAGTCATGTAAAATTACAAAAGGATGAGCCTAAGATTCCTAAAACTCTGACATTTAAGAATTTAGACCTCCTGAAAAGTGCGAATGGTTAATTTTAGGTCAAAATATCACTTTTAGTATCATTTTACAGAGTACTAAGAGAATTTAAAGAATTCATTATCTCATCAAGTTTGTACTGGCTGAAAATACAGAGTTACAAGAAACACCCCAATACTTCTATGAGCACCAAATCCTCAATGGGTTGGCGAGGCAACCCAGAAAATTTGGAGTTGAGGACCAAGAGTAAAACACAGCGCTGAGCTCCCAAAGCATTTCCATGGGCCTCGCCCCGAGGCAGAGTTATCAGTGACTGGCCCTCATCTTGTCCTAGTGTGGATGTGTAACATTCTTTTGCTTGCTTCTGGGAGAGAAAATACACCGCTCTGGCAAAATTGTGCTGACAGAACTTTGGACTCAATTCCTAAACACTGAAAATAGTCTTTTCTTTCTCCCTAAAGACAACCTTGTCCCCTTGTCTCAAGGTCACTGGAACAGAGCAGTGTGGGGTAGGAGTCCCAGAGCAACAGAGTCCCTTTGCTCTAAGAACAGATTCCCTGTAAACTCAAAAATACCTCCGACGTAGGCAAAATTCCTAGATTTCCTGAGTACAAACTTCATCTCTGTCCCTAAACTGTGCCTGAAGAGAAAGAAGATAAATTCTTCATTTTCACCCTATCATGTGGAAGTTCAATAGATTTTTGTTCTTTCTTTGTCCCCGCCCCTCCCCTCTAGGAACTAAGGCTAGAGGTTCACGTCCGTCTTGAAGAAACGGCCATGCTTCATTTAATCCTGCAGCAGCCAGACTGCAGTAGCTGTCATTCTTCTGATGAGACTTTAAATCAAGGTAAACATTCATCCCCCCAGGCTGGAGCATCTATGAAGGGAAGAAAAATGTGGCTTCACCTCCCAGGAAACAGGCCAGCCAATCTAGCTCTTTCCCTTGTCTGCAGACCCCACGCCCTCAGAGTTAATTATAAAATGCTCTCTCTGGAATAGATTCAAAGCTGTATTTAATTTGGTAGAGAAAATATTTTCATAAATCTTGCCTGAATACAAATGCTTCTGAGTAAAAAAGATAAAAAATTAATAAATTTTTGCATCAAGACCAAGTATCTTTTTTTAACAAAGAAAATCAGTATAATCTATATTCCTGCATGGGTACAATATATTGACATGCTAACTATGTATGCAATCATGTAATCCTGTTAAATCACCCAAAAAGAACAAAACCAATTTGAGAGAAGGCCAGCTCAGGATTATCACTTCCAACAATCTTCACTACACATTTTCAATTTTCAGATTTCAATCTAATTCACCTGGAATTTTGACATTAGGTAAAGACATAATTTATCTTTAACAAATTTTAGCAGCACTATTCATTGGAGAATTTTTTTACACTGATGTAAAATGTATGTGCCAGTCAGCATTTAGCCTCTCCAATCTGTTCCACTGTCCTGCCTACACAATGATCCTTATATCAGCACTATGCTAATTTGATTAGTGTACTTATTTTTTTTAAAAGACTTATTTATTGTAAAGGCAGAATGACAGAGAAAGATGGAGAGACAGAGATCTTCATGTGCTGGTTTACTCCCCCAAATACCCTCAACACTTGGAGCTGGCCAGGCTGAAGTTGTAAGCCAAGAACTCCATCTGACTCTCCCTCATGGGTGGTATGGACCCAGGTATTTGAGCTATTATGTGTTGTCTTTCCTGGCACAGTAACAGGAAGCTGGCTCAGAAGCTGAGAAGCTCCAACTTACACCAGCACTCTCATGTAGGATGCAAGTGTATCATTTCTTGGCCTTTTGGCTCAGATCAAGTTTATGATGCAAGTGTCTAAAGTATGGCCTAACCCCCTGTGGCACAATGTACACCCCTTAAATCTGAAGAAAAGCAAAAGATAGTCCATGTACTTGGGCCCCTACCACCTACGTTGAGATCTGGAAGAAGCTCCTGGCTTCCACTTGGCCCAGCACTGGCCATGTGGCCAGCTGAGGAGTGAACCAGCAGATGGAATATTCTCTATGTCTTCCTCTCTCTGTAGTTCTTTCAAAAAATCATTTTAGAAAACCCCTTTATTCCTCATAATTTTTAAAAAATTGATATTTTTCTATTTTTCTTCCAATTAAAAACATCTTCCAAGTTCAAATAAAGACATATCAATGGAGTTTTCATTGTAATTAAGTGCATTGGGGACAGAATTGACACACTATATAGAAATGCATGTCTAATAGACAAATTCTTTCCTAAGCTATTTCTCACTCAACATTTGTGAAGAATCCCATCCACACTGGTCAGGATTTACTGCCAGAGACAGAAACTCAGTTTAAATCTTTAAAGGAAAGAAGCACTGTATAGAAGAGTTAACCCCCAATTGACCACAGTTCTGCATATAAAACCCAAAACTATAAAGGGTATAGAAAAAAATTTTTTAATGTTCATTTCCAGGGCTGGCACTGTGTTATAGCAGGTAAAGCCACAGCCTGCAACACCAGCATCCCATATTGGCACCAGTTTGAGTTCTTCCCAGTGAAAGATACTTAACTTCCAATTCAACTTCCTGCTAATGTGCGGGAAAGCAGTGGAGGATGGCCCAAGTACTTGGGCCCCTGCACCCAAATGGGAGATCCAGAAGAATCTTCTGGCTCCTGCATCAGCCTGGCCCAACCCCTGCTGTTGTGGCCATTTGGGGAGTAAACCAGCAACTTATTCTCAAGGCTGCTGTTGTAGTGCAGTAGGTTAAGCTACCACTTCCAATGCTGGCGTCCCATGTTGGAATGCCACTTCAAGTCCTGCTGCTCTGCTTCAGATCCAGCTCACTGCTAACGTACCTTGGAAAGCAGCAGAAGACGGCCCATGTACTTAGGCCTCTGCCACCCATGTGGGAAATCCAAAAGCAGTTCCTGAGTCCTGGTTTCAGCCTTGCTGTAGTGGCTATTTGAGGAATGAACCATATGGTATGCCAACATCGCAGGCAACAGGTTAATCCGTTAAGCCACAGTGTCATCCCCAAAAAATACTTTTATAAAACTTCTGCTCTTTGAAAGACACTGCTAAAAATTGAGAAGTGACAGAATAGAAGTAAATATTTGCAAAGTGCAACTTTAGAGGACTTATATTTTAAGAATACTAGATACAACAGATAAACAAATAACATAATAAAAATGAGTGCAAGATTGATCAGACACTTCACTGATGGCAAGCAAGCATATGAAAAGATGTTCAGTGTCATTTTTTCCACTGCAACATAAGATACCTATGCATATCTATTAAAATTATTCAAGTTTTTAAAATGTGGAAATATCAAATACTGGTAAGACAGCAGAATAATAAGAATTCTCATTACTTTTAGGAATGCAAAATATATAGCCACATGGGAAGACAGTATGGAAGGTTCTTATTAAAAATGGGTTTACCAGATTCTAACATGGCAGACTAAGGAAAGGGCACACTGCTCTAGGCTAGGGGTAGATAGTAGGAAAAAAAGTGGAAGAAATACATTATCAGGGGAGAGTTAGAGAGAAACCACAGTGGAAATTCTACAGAATTAAAAGGGTGCCATGGGTTAGTGTGGAGGCTTTAGATGTGCAGCACAAGCATGGACACAACACATGACCCCAGCAGCTGAGACCCACAGAAAACACAAGCTTAGTTGAATGAGGCGAGATCAGACTGCAGCATCCCATGCCACTGGAAACAGAGTGAGAGCTTCGCATGAGTCTGGCCTGGAGCCCTAGGGGGAACAGGATGCCTACTAACCCAGTGGAAAAAAATGGCATGTCTCTCTTTCCCCCATCCCCTCTGCCACAGAATGCCACTGGCTAAGAGAGGGTGGGTGCCATTTTGGACATAAGCAGCAGCTGCAGAAGTTCTTGCGCATTTGCACAACTGTCCAGGACAAGACACCATCTTGTCAGCAGTAGCTGTGGGTGCAGTTGGGAGAAGGCAACGTTGTGAAACACGAAGGGGCTGCTTCAGTGGCTCTTGTGCACACATGTGATCCAGGGATTCTACAGAGGGAAAAATGCACGTTCTCCAGTGAATTTGATTTTGGCTGGAAGGACTGAAAGGGGGCTGGAAAACCCACATAAGACTGTGAGGTAGTCCCAGACTCAATGTATCACAGTCTCTGGTGCTCAAACCGAATAGGTGGAACACCTGCAGGCACCTGGTTTGGGAACATCTCTGCCTCTCTGTGGATAGAACAGGCTAGTGGAGCAGAGTGGATTCTCTGTATCCTGTGACATAGGAACCTTGTGTACTGAGACTGGGGGAAAAATGTGATTGTACAAGATGACACAGAATGTAAATAGGTCTATGGGTAATCAGTGTGAGTGGCTCCAAACACTCAGAGCTCCCCAATTGCCTGAGGTGGGTCAATGCAATGGGATTTATGCTCAGGCTTATAACTATACAGATCCTTTGTGTGGTTTATGTGGCAGTGCGAATGAGTATTGCACACACTATGGGCTAACACTTGGGCATTGAACACCTTGGAAGAGAGGTGATCATATACTCCTTTCTATGAAAAAGAGAAGACTTACCATACCTAATATAGGTTCACCCTGGATACTAACCCCATCCTGGAGCACTGACCAGAGCTCCAAGCTACACACCCAGCACACACCTCTTGTCAGGGGGTATTCACTGAAAAAGCAGACACTCCATGAAGCCACAGAGGCATAGTTCAAAACTATAACCGTTCAGAGAAAGAAAACCAACAAGTATATCCATAAATGCCCAAAAATAAATGCAGAAATCCAAGAAACAAAAATAAGAAAGGCGGCCAGCACTGTGGTGCAATAAATTAATCCTCTGCCTGTGGTACCAGCATCCCTTGTGGCACCCATTCTAGTCTCGGCTATTCTTCCAATCTAGCTCCCTGCTATGTCCTGAGAAAGCAGAAGATGGCCCAAGCGCTTGGATTCCTGCACCCATGTGGGAGACCTGGAATAATCTCCTGGTCCCTGGCTTTGGATCAACTCAGTTCCAGCTTCTGTGGCCATTTGGGGGGTGAACCAGAGGATGGAAGACCTTTCTTTGTCTCTCTCTCCCTCTGTCTGTAACTCTGCCTCTCAAATAAATAATCTTTAAAAAAAAATAAGAAAGCACACAAGGAACACAACAGGACTTCAATATTAGAATGTTAAGATGAAGAGATTGATGAAAGGCCTGAAATGGAATTCAAAAGATTAATCATAGGATTACTCAAGTAATGAAATGCAAATTCATGAATTAAAGAAATCCATACATGACACAAATGAAAAATTCTCCCATGAAATTGAGATTTTGAAAAAAATCAAAATGAAATGTTAGATATGAAGAATTCAATGTATCAAATTAAAAACAGTGGGAAGCCTTAACAGATTTGGTGAGGCAGAAGAAAGAATTCCAAGCTATAAGAAAAAACTTTGGGGGGCCGGTTCTGTGACTCACTTGGTTAATCCTCCACCTCGTGGCGCCGGCATTCTATATGGGCACCGGGTTCTAGTCCTGATTGCTCCTCTCCCAGTCCAGCTCTCTGCTGTGGCCCCAGAGGGCAGTGGAGGGTGCTTGGGCCCCTGCACCCTCATGGGAGACCAAGAGGAAGCAACTGGCTCCTGGCTTCGTATCAGCGCTGCACTGGCCATAGCAGCCATTTGGGGAGTGAACCAACGGAAGGAAGACCTTTCTCTGTCTCTCATTGTCTATAACTCTACCTGTCAAATAAAAAAGTCTTTGGAAATTTTTCAGTCAGACCAAAAAGAGAGATGAAATTAGAAAAATTAAACAGTTTTGGAGACTCATGGGATAATATTAAATTATCAACATACAGGTCTTAGGAGTTCTTGAAGGAGTGTAAACAGAGAATGGATTAGCAGGCTAATTCAGTGAAATAATAACAGGAAAAATTCCCCAACTTGGAGAAAGAAAAGGACTTCCAATTTCACGAGGCACATGAAACTGATAGGAGCAGAAAAGAATTTTACCATAACACATTATAGTAAAATGTTCAACAGTAAAACATAAAGAAAAGATTCTAAAATGGGCATGAGAAAAATACCATATTATTTTCAAAGATCTCCAATTAGACTAACAGCTGACTTCTCATCAGAAATTCTACAGGCTAAGTGAGAACAGAGAGCCATGGTCCATGTCTTAAGAGAAGAAACTATCAACCCAGAATACTATGCCCTGAAAAGCTCTCTTTTATGAATGAATGTGAAATAAAACTTTCTAAAACAAATAGAAATGGAAAGAATTTGTCACAACTCATCCAGTATGATGAAAGATGCTTAAGAATGCCATACACACAGAAGCACAGAAATGGGGCTGGAGCTGTGGTGTAGCCGGCTAAGCCTCCACCTGCAGTGCTGGCATCCCATATGGGTGCTGGTTTGTGTCCTGGCTGCTCCTCTTCCAATCCAGCTCTCTGCTATGGTAAGGTAAGCAGCAAAAGATGGCACAAGTTCTTGGGCACCTGCAGCTAAATAGGAGAACTAGAAGAAGATCCTGGCTTCAGATAGGTCCAGCTCCAGCTGTTGTGGCCATTTGGGGAGTGAACCAGTGGGATGGAAGACCTTTCTATCTCTCCCTCTCTGCCTGTAACTACTTCTCAAATAAGTCAATAAAGTCTTAAAAAAGAGAAATATAGAAGGATAGTCATCATTATGAAAGAATATGAAGGAAGAAAATTTTCCAGTAAAAGTACAAAGGAAGTCAAAAGTAAACTATAGAATATTTATGGGAAAATGGCAGGTTATTCATCAATAATAACCCTGAATGTAAATGGTGTAAACTCTCCAGTTAAAAGATAAAGAATGACTAAACAGATTTTTAAAAAGAGACCAATTTATTTGCTACCTGTAAGAAACACACCTTACCAATAAAGACACCCATAGACTGAAAGTAAAAGGATGGAAAAAAGATATTCCATGTTAATGGAAAGCAAATAGCAGATGTAGCCATGCTAATATAAAGCAAAATAGACTTTAACACAAAAACTGAAAAGAGACACAGAAAGGAACTATGTAATGATTAAGGGATAAAGTCAACAAGAAGATGTGACTATTGTAAACGTATATGCACCTAATTACAGGGCACTTGGCTATTTAAAAGAAATGTTAAGGGATCTAAAGGAAGACATAGACTCAAACGTAACAGTAATGAAGAATTTCAATATTCTACTTTCAGCAATGGACAGATCAACCACACAGAAAATCAGCAAGGAAACAGCAGAGTTAATTGAAACTATAGACCAAATGGACCTAATGGATATCTACAGAACTTTCAATTCCACAATTTCAGAATACACAGTCTTCTCAGTGCATAGAACTTTTTGTAGGATAGATCATTTGCTAAGCCATAAGGCAAGTCTCAGTAAATTAAAAAAAAAAACACCAAAAATCATACCATGCATCTTCTCTAACTATAATGGAATGAAGCTGGAAATCAGTGACTCAAGAATTTAGACATATGCAAACACATGGAGACTGAACAATATGCTCCTGAATGAACAGAGGTCACAGAAGAAATCAAAAGAAAAATAAAAAAAATTTCTGAATAGGAATGAAGATGACAATACAACATATCAAAACTTGAGGCTGGCGCCACGGCTCACTAGGCTAATCCTCCACCTGAGGCGCCAGCACCGTGGGTTCTAGCCCAGTTAGAGTGCCGGATTCTGTCCCAATTGCTCCTCTTCCAGTCCAGCTCTCTGCTGTGGCCCAGGAAGGCAGTGGAGGATGGCCCAGGTCCTTGGGCCCTGCACCCGCATGGGAGACCAGGAGGAAGCACCTGGCTACTGGCTTTGGATCAGCGCAGCACACTGGCCACAACACGCTGGCCATAGCGGCCACTTCGGGGGTGAACCAATGGAAAAAGGAAGACCTTTCTCTGTTTTTCTCTCTCTCTCACTAACTCTGCCTGTCAAAAAATTTTAAAAAAGAAAAAAAGAAAAAAAAAACTTGAGGGATACAGCAAAAGGGGGATTAAAAGGGGGAAATTCATACCAATTGATGGCAATATTAGGAACTTGAAAATTTGCCAAAAAATTTTCTAACACTGCATCTCAAGGATCTAGAAAAACAAGAATAAGGCAAACCCAAAAGTAGTAGGGGGAAGAAATACTTAAAATTAGAGAAGAAATAAACAAAGTTGAAACAAAAACAAATACAAAACATCAGTAAAATGAAGAGCTGGTTTTTTGAAAATAAACAAAATTCCTTTTTCTCTGTCTCTGTCTATAATTCTACCTGTCAAATAAGAAAAGAAAAAGAAAAAAAAAATTAATACACCATTGGCCCAACTAACCAAAAAAGATGAAGATCAAAATCAATAAAATCAGAGATGAAAAAAGAAATGTAACAACAGAAATAAAAAGGAATAATCACAAATTACTAAAAAGAGCTATATGCTAACAAATTGGGAAAGCTAGAAGACATGGATAGATTCCTAGACACAATCTACCAAAATTCAGTCATGAAGACGTAGGAACCTAAACAAACCAATAACCAAGATGGAGATTGAATCACTAATAAAGAACTTCCCAACAAAGAAAAGCCCAGGCACAGATGTCTTCACTGTTGAATTCTGCCAGACATTTAAAGAACTAATTCCAATTCTTCTCAAGATATTCAAAACAATTGGATGGGAGGGAATCCACCCAACCTTCTTCTATGAAGCCAGTATCACCATAATTCCTAAACCAGAAAAAGATACAACAGAAAGATAACTACAGACCAATAACACTGATGAACATAGATGCAAAAATCCTCAATAAAATACTAGCTAATCAAATCCAACAACCTATCAGAAATATCATTCACCCTGGCCCAGGGGGATTTATCCCTGTATACAGGGATGGTTCAACAGTCACAATCAATAAATGTGATACATCACGTTAACAAACTGAAGAACAAAAACCATAAAATAATTTCAGTAGATGCATAGAAAGCATTTAATAAAATACAACAAAAACCTTAAGCAACTTGGGTAAAGAAGCAACATTCAAAAACACAATCAGTGTAACTTGTGACAAACCCACAGCCAGCATCTTATTAACTGAAGAAAAGTTGAAAGCATTCCCACTAAGATCCAGAACCAGGCAAGGATGCTTACTCTCATCTTTGCTTTATAATTATTCCCTGGAAGTTTCATCCAGAGCCAATGGGCAAGAAAAAGAAATCAAAGGGGTACAAATTGTAAAGGAGCAAATCAAACTATCCCTGTTTGCAGATGACATGATTCTATATATAGAGGAACCAAATGACTCCACTAAGACCATTGGAACTCATAAAAGAGTTTGGTAAAGTGGAAGGATATAAGATTGACATGTGAAAATCAATAGCCTTTGTATACATAGATAATGCCATGGCTGAGAAATAACTTTTAAGATCAATCCCATTCACAATAGCTACAAAAAATTTAAATACCCTGGAATAAATTTAACCAAGGAGGTAAACAATCTCTATGATGAGAATTACAAAATATTAAAGAAAGATAGAAGATTTAAAAATTTGGAAAAATCTTCCATGTTTGTAGATAGGATGAAGCAATATCATCAAAATGTCCATACTACCAAAACCAATAAATTTCTTCTCAGATCTTAAAAAAAATGATGCTAAAATTTATATGGAAACACAACACCCCAAATAGCTAAAGCAATCTTATACAGCAAAGACAAAGCCAGAAGTATCACAATACCAGATTTCAAGACATACTACATGGCAGTTATAATCAAAATAGCCTGGTACAGGCGAAAAAAACAGATTGATTGACTAATGGAACAGAATAGAAACTTCAGAAAACAATCCATACATATACAACCAACTTATCTTGGACAAAAGAGCTAAAATCAATCCCTGGAGAAAGGATAGTCTTCAACAAACGGTGCTGGGGAAACTGCATCTCTGCATGCGGAGTATGAAACAAGACCCATGCCTTACACCTTACTTAAAAATCCTCTCAAAATGGATCAAGGATTTAAGTCTCTGGTCTGACACCATCAAATTACTAGAAAATATTGGGGAAACTCTGCAAGACATTGGAAAAGGCAAGAACTTCTTGGAAAAGATCCCAGAAGCACAAGCAATCAAAGCCAAAATTGACAAATGGGATTATATCAAGCTGAAAAGCTTCTGCACTGCAAAAGAAACAGAAAAGTGAAGAGGGGCTGTCACCGTGATGTAGCAAGTAAAGCTGCCTCCTGCAGTGCTGGCATCCCATATTGGCACCAGTTCGAGTCCTGGCTGCTCCACTTCCGATCAAGCTCTCTGCTATGGCCTGGGAAAGCAGAAGATGGCACTAGTTCTTGGGCCCCTTCACCCATGTGGGAGACCTGGAAGAAGCTCCTGGCTTCAGATCAGCACAGCTCCTGTCATTGTGGCCATTTGGGGAGTGAAGCAGAGGATGGAAGACCATTTTCTCTCTCTTTCTGCCACTGCCTCTCTGTAACTCTGCCTTTCAAATAAATAAATAAATCTCCTGAAAGAAAGAAGGAAAGAAGAAGGGAGGAAAAGAGGAAGGGAGACCGGGAGACAGGGAGGCAGGGAGGAAAAGTGAAGAGGCAACTGGCACAATGGAAGAAAGTATTTGCAAACTATGAAACTGATAAAGGATTGATAACTTGAGTCTATAAAGAGCTCAAGAAACTCAACAACAACAAAACAATCCAGTTAAGAAATGGGCAAAAGACCTTAACAGACATTTTTTTGAAACAGGAAATAAAAATGGCCTGCAGACACATGAAAAAAATGCTCAGGATCACTAACCTTCAGGGAAATTCAAAACCTCAGTGAGGTTCACCACACCCCAGTTAGAATGGTTCTCATACAGAAACCAAGAAACAATAAATGCTGGCAAGGATGTGGGAGAAAAGGTACTCTCACCCACTGTTGGGAGAGCAAACTGGTGTGGCTATTTTGGAGGACAGTAGAAATACCTCAGAAATCTGACAATAAATCTACCAGCAATCCCACTCCTGGGAATTTACTAAACAAAATGAAATCACCATATGATAGGATTATCCATACAGCCATGTTCTTTGCAGCTCAATTCACTACAGCTAAGTACGGATTCAACCCAGATCTCCATCAACTGATGACTGGATAAAGTAATTATGTCATATATACACTATAGAATACTGCTCAGTGGTAAAACAAAAATGAAATCCTGTTTTTTGCAACAAAAGGATACAATTGGAAACTGTTATACTTAGTAAAATAGGAAAGTCCCAAAAAATACAGGCACCATATGTTTTCCTTGTTCTCTGATAACTAATCAAGCATCTGCAATGTAATATATTGGAGTGAAATTGACATTTTGAGATTTTATAATTGCTTACAGCCCTTGTCTCTACTGTTGTGGAATATTATTTTTTTCTGCATACTATCTGTTGGACTTTAATTAGTGCAAGGTTAACTTTACAGATATAAAGTTAAATGAAAATAGATCTTTGTGAAAATTAAGAATGGGAATAGTAGAGGGAGGAGGAATAAGAGAGTATGGGTGGAGGGAGGGTAGGTTGGAAGTATCACTATGTTCCTAAATCTGTATATGTAAAACATGAAATTTTTTAAATGTACATACATAAAATAAAACTTAAAAATGAATACAAATAAAACTTAGATTTACCATAGAATTCCACAATCCTACTTTTAGCTATGTACACAATATGTACATACCAAAACCCATGTGCATTTATGACTTTCTTCATAATCATCAAAATCTGGAAACAGTCCAAATGACCATGCATTGGTGCATGGATAAATGGACTGTAATACTTCCAAACCATGAAATACCATTTCACAATTAAAAGGAACAGAATGCTGATACTTATTAACATCATGGATGGGATCTCAAAAACATTAAGCTCCGTGATCTCAAAAACCTACATATTTTATCATTCCATTTAAAAGACATTCAGAGGAAAGATAAAACTATAAGACAAAATTAGATTTGTTTTCTGGAGTTTGGAGTGAAAGAAGTAGATTGATAACAGGAGCATGAGGGAACTTTCTGATGTGAGAAATATTTTGATTGTGGCAGTGGTTACACAACTTTTAGCACTGATGAAAATTCATGAGACTAGTCACCTCAATGGGGTGAAGTTTCCTGTATGTAAGTTAAATCTCAATAGATCTATTCTAAAAAAAGGAAAGGTATTTATTGTCACATGTACAGGACATCTTCCAAAAGTCAACAGAAAATGAATATTTTAAAAAGCATGGATTTCAATTTTTTGCACCAAAGTAAACTTTTTTCACAGGCACATACAGAGACAGAATGAGGGAAGCAAAGACAGAGAACACATCTATTGGTTTACTTCCCAAATGCCCACAGCACCGAGGATTGAGCCAGGCCAATGCTTGGAGCTGGGAACTCAGTTGGGGTCTTTCATGTGGGTGCCAGGGACCTAGCCACTTGAATGAATACTTGCTGCTTCACAGGTCTGCATTGGAAGAAAGTTGGAGTCAGAAGCTGTAGCAGGGAGTTCACCCAACAGTCTAGGATAGAACCTAGGTGTCTTACTCAGCATCTTCACGACTAGACCAACAACCTGCCCCAAATCTATCTTTTAATTGTATTTTCCAGAAACATTTTGAGGAACCATGTACTTGAAAAGTCTTAGTGTTCTCTGAGTTCAGGAACATCTGGGTCTGAGTGCTTTACAATGTCCTTAGCCATATATTGTTCTGTTTTGCCCTTTTTCCTCCATGTTCAACTAGTCTAAATGGTGGTGTTCACCAGTTACCCACATCTTGCAAGAATATTCACAGTCTATAAACTTAGAATAAAATCCATTCCCTCTTCATGCAATAATAGTAATTCCCCCTAAAGGACATGAACAAATCCTACTTAGATTATATCCACTTCTAGTCAATCAACCTCTTGGTGCCAATAATGCAATACTCTGCTTGACCACCTTGAGTTATTTTCTTGCCCTGTGGTAGCAGAGATGGCCCTATAAGAAACACCAGATGTTATACATGAGCTGGTTCCACAAGGAAAGAGAACTAAGCAGACAAATTAGCAGTTGTGTTGTCATCATTCAAGATGGTCTGTCTGTTGCTCTTGTCACTCAACAATATCTGACCAAGCCTCCTTCCTTTAAGTTGTATTCCAAGGAATCTTTACAGCACATTTTTCAGATGTCAATCTTGTATGTAGTCTTATGCTTTTATTTAAAATACTGCAGCTTCTATGAATACTTCTCTTCATCACACTCTTTTCCCACAGGAGCCCAAGCCAGAGCGTTTTGGGTTGGAATAGCTTTTCCATGTTGAGAACCTGACTCAAAGGTAGGATGCATTTGACTTTCCAGTTGGTAATTTGACCTGCCACTTTAGTCATAACTGTTTTAGCAAATGATGCTGCTATCCTCCAGTTGGCTGGTTGTCTCACTCAGCAGTTGCCTGACACAGAACAAGAGAGGACAAGAACCACAAGTGAGCTAGACTGACCTGTGTAATTAACCTCACCACACAAGCCTAACCTATGAAGAGTGCTGCCATAGCTCTCATTGAGTTACAGAGATGATCATACTGGAAGGATTATTTAGACCCCTCAGGAAGCAAGCATCTATATTTCTGGAAGAAATCTTAGACATACCTAGTAAGCAGTCCAATTTTGCAAATGAGAAAACAGAAGCCCTGAGAGCTTCTAACCCTAGAGCTTGTGCTCAACCTGGGCCTCCGAATTTATTTGTGTGTGCCTTCACCATTACTTTCTGATGCTTCTTTTTCTCAGGTTTCTGTCTGGTTAGCAATAGGTCTATACTTTCAAATATGTCTACCACTAACATTACAAATGTTTTAAAAAGCAAATAATTCAAGGTTGCCACTCAGTACAGATGCTCTTGAACTTATTAAAGGGTTGTATCCAAATAACCCCATAGTAAGTTGAAAATGTGCATAAATCAAAAGTGCACTTAATCCACCGGCGCCTCACTAGGCTAATCCACCGCCTTGTGGCGCTGCCACACCGGGTTCTAGTCCCCGTCAGGGTGTCGGATTCTGTCCTGGTTGCCCCTCTTCCAGGCCACCTCTCTGCTGTGGCCAGGGAGTGCAGTAGAGGATGGCCCAAGTCCTTGGGCCCTGCACCCCATGGGAGACCAGGATAAGTACCTGGCTCCTGCCATCGGATCAGTGCGGTGCGCTGGCCACAGCGGCCATTGGAGGGTGAACCAATGGCAAAGAAAGACCTTTCTCTCTGTCTCTCTCTCTCACTGTCCACTCTGCCTGTCAAAAAAAAAAAAAAGTGCACTTAATCCAAGTAACTGCACATCCTAGTTAATCTCACAGCACACTCTATGGAGTGCATAGCTTCCCTTCATGATTATGTGGCTGACTGGGAGGGCACCTGCTGTTGCTGTCCAGCACTGAGTAACAGAGAACTGCATATCTGCTGGCCCAGTAAAAGATCAAAATTCAAAATTTGCACTACAGCACACATCAGTTTTGCATGATCATAAAGTTTACCATCATAAATTGAAATAATCTGAGTCAAAGGCCATCTGTGCTGGATTGTAATGTGAATGTGGTATCCTAAGAGGGTGTATGGTTTAATGAGATCTCGAATCAAAAAGCTTAAATTGGAAACCAAGCCTCAAAAGTTCTTAGCTGGATGACTGTTGCAATTTACTTTGCCTTTCCTCACCTATAAAATGGTGGTAATAGGGGAATTGTGCAGAATAACTAAGGATCTTCAAATGTTTATCGCAATAGCTAGTAGGCAGTCTTCACTCAGCCAAAGTTCATCATCAATTTGTCTCTTCAATTTGCCTTAGTTAAAACAAAGGACTTAGGAAGGAGAAAAAAAACTGAGGACTTCCCAAATATTGGAACTAGTCAGACTGAACGATACTTCACTCAATGCTGCTTAAGAAATAAATGTTGGGGGCTGGTGTTTTGGCATAGTGAGTAAAGCCACTGCCTGCAGCACCAGCATCCCATATGGGTAGCAGTTTGTGTCCCAGCTGCTCCACTTGTAATCCAGCTCCTCGCTTATGGCCTAGGAAAATCATGACAAGATGGCCCAGGTGTTTGGGCCTCTGCCACCTACATGGGAGCTCCAGATGAAGCTGGCTGCTGGCTTCTGATTTCAGCCTGGCCCAGCCCAGGCTGTTTGCAGCTATCTGGGGAGTGAACCAGCACATGGAAGTCAGTCAGTGTCTCTCTCCCTCCCCCTCCCTTCCCCTCCCTCCCCCCACTCCCCATCTTTCTTTGTAACTCTTTCAAGTAAATAAATCTATTGGAAAAAAGAAGAGAAAGAACTTTGACTCTTATGGAAATAGCTCCACAGCACTGTGAGGGGCCTGGGAGAGAAGGAAGCGGATGATGGTTTCAGGACAAGAAAAGTAACCTGTGGGATTTTGCCAAGCAGTGTTGAAGTTCACTTCAGTAACTAGGCATTTTTAAGATTTCCAATGATGGTCAGGTCAGAATTTGGACATTAAAATGATATACTAGAACAGAGAAAATGGACTAAAATGACATAGGAGTAGAAGACACAGATATGTTCTTATATTAGGCAAGAAAAGGAAATGGAAAGGCTATTGGGTTCTGGCAGGCAAGGGGCAGGTCTAGGCCATCTGCTGAAGAGACAGTTACCCTTGGTCAAGGCAATGGGGGATAGAGTTGCAAGAACAAATACCAAGAATCAGGAAAGAAAGTAAGAATCTGATTTTCATTCTAAAGAGTTGGGACACTGAGACATTGAGTCACACATGAAAATCACCAGCAAGGAGCTTGAGTTCTATGCACTGAATTCATCATTGCAACTAAGACAAGCATTCTACACATTTTCTGCTCAATACCAGCAAGGATTTTACACATTTTCTGCTCAATACCAGCACTGAGGCAAGAATATCATAAAGTCTACAACATAAGAGAAGGGAAAGGATTTTAGGCCACAATAGTTCATGAGGAAACAACACCCTATTTGCAAAGGAAACACTTCATAGTCTTCAAATGACAAAAGACTTGCACAATCAAATAACTGGAAATAGAAATAAAGAACAGGGAAACATGATTCCAGAGTTTATACAGATATTTTGGTACATGTCCCCAGAGGCATTTTAAAAATATGGTCTTGTTTTTCAAAACTAAAAAAGTAAACTGAATACATTAATGCTAATGATGGTATCACACTAAAACCCAACTGATATATGATACTTTCAAGACTACTGTCTCTCAGTCTCTTTGGATGCAAATCTAGTTGAGTGGGAAGATTTTTTTCAAGTAACTTACAATTATTTAATGAAATTCAAAGGTAGAAAATTCTGTAATCAAACAGTTTTAGAATTACAAATGTTTAAGGATATATAGGAATACTTAATGGTTACCTTTGTTTTATATAGCAAAACACTCATGTGTAGATGTAGATGTGTGTGTGTGTGTGCATTCAGTGGGAAGTAGGTAGAGGTAGGGAAGCAATGTATAGGAATGGGAACTACTAACAGAAATTTAAGGGATTGAATGTAAGGCCAAGCAATAGTGACAGAAATCACCTAGTAGTTTCCAAACAGTGATTTAGAGAGATCCCAAAAGCTCTGGGTTGGACTCTCAGTGAGTAACCCAAGAAAAAAGAGGAAGGAGGTAGCTTAACCACTTGCCTCTATATTCATTTTAACCAAAGCAACTCTGCTTCTCACAGTTGTTATGGACTGAAATTACATAGAACATTTTGCTTGAAACAAAGGATCCCAACATTCATGTCAGAAAACATTTAATAATTTTGAAGTGGACAAAAGTAGACTACAGGCTATCCTTTCACACATCTCCTTCCAGTTATTTCATTCAGAGAAGACTGAACTGTGTCTGAGTTCTCTTGCAAATGAATACTTACAATAATACAAATAATTCTTGTCTAGAGAAAAGCAAATTATTTTTCTTTGGTGAACTATTGTCCTGTGGATACTGGCTAGTTTTGCTTGTGCTTGTGTTTGTATGTGTGTCTGTTACTTGAATCATCTTGGAAATTAGTCGTAGCATCTTCTTTGTTTCCTTAATAATTAATGAGTTGGGTACAAATAATTTTCATGTATTTTATATCAGTATTAAATTCAAGATTTTTCTTTTAAAATATTCTTTAAAACTTATATTCTGCATCTAGTGATACAGTGGGAGCACCATAATTCTCAGATAAAAGAAAAGAATACAAAGTGACAATAAATTTTGAGTGTCCACATCATGGCTAACTCTCAAATCTCAAAACCCTGTGCCCACTGTTGATACCATTTGTGTGAGACATTGATTGTTAATATTTTATATTTGATAAGAAAACTTAAATTTTGTCATATATAACAAAGTTATCTTTATATGGGTTTATGTATAAATGACCTGAGTGAAACTCACACTGAAAAACAATGATTTTGTACACCCCCCTCCCAAGAGAGACACCAATATCCCAAAATCCTGTGAGCATGAATGAACTGTTCTCATACTTTCTTTCTGCTTCAACTCATGTAATGGAGGAGAGTTACATGTGTGACACACTCCTATGGGCACAGGTAATTCCATCTTCATTTAGAGTTTCATAAGATAAGTTTGTTTCTTTTTTATTTATTTATTTGATAGGTAGAGTTACAGACAGTGAGAGATAGACAGAGAGAAAGGTCTTCCTTCCATTGGTTTACCCCCCAAATGGCCGCTATGGCCAGCGCTGCACAGCTCTGAAGCCAGGAGCCAGGTGCTTCCTCATGGTCTCCCATGTAGGTGCAGGGCCCAAGCACTTGGGCCATCCTCCACTGCCTTCCCAGGCCACAGCAGAGAGCTGGACTGGAAGAGGAGCAACCAGGACTAGAACCCAGCACCCATATGGGATGCCGGCACCGCAAGCAGAGGATTAACCACGTGAGCCATGGCACCGGCCCCAGCTTGTTTCTTATTATCTCTGTTTGTTCGAAGATAGTAAGCAGTAATAAAAAACAGATTATTTCTATGATTATGTCTGCCCATTACACACAAATTCGAACTGCAATTATTATTGACTGCAATTCTCTCTTCTTTTTTCACAAAAACAAACCAGAACAAGTGAAGTAACTATGACTAGGTTATGCTTGAATATATATATATATATTTTTAAAAAGCAAATCCTTGGCAGGATTAGTTATGTTACCTATTACAATGATCTGAATGTACATCACAACACTTGGACACACTAGGATGCTTTTATCTATGCTTGGTAATCATTGGTTCAGAGAGATGGTAACCTTTCTTTAGAATTAAAGGAGCAGAGGTAGGTATTGACAATGAAAAGAAAGTAGAGATAAGTAAGGGAAACAGCCGTAAGAGTAAAAACTTCGAAGGATACAGTTAGGATCAAAAGAGAATAGATTTCTAAAAAAAAAAGTCCTAGATAAGAAATGATAAAGGCGGAGTACTAAAGAAAGATAAATGATGATGTCAAATCAGTAAAGAATTGACTCTACAGTGAATCTTTAAGTATATTTGTCTTCTTGTGCTTCTGATGTAGAAAGTCTATATTCTTGTGATGGGTTGAATTGCAGCCCCCAAAATGTTGAAGTCCCAAACCTCAGTATCTCACAAAGTGGTCTTATTTGAAGATAGGATCTTCACTGAAGCCATCAAGTTAAAATGAGGTAAAATGGGCTCCAATCTAATATGACACATATAAATAGACATATACACAAGGAGAATGTCACATAATAATGAATGCAACGATCACAGTAATGCTTCTACAAGCCAGGGAACACCAGGGATTGGCTCCACACTACCAGAAGGTAGGAGAGAACAGAATACAGATTGTTCCTCACAGTTCAGAACTGAACAACCCTACTGACAAGGTTGGTCTCGAACCTGTGGCCTCTAGAACTACGTGACAATAAATTCCTGTTGTTTTAGTAGTACTTTATTATGGCAGCCCTGAAAAATTAATACAATTCTGAGGTAATTGCAGATGTATTCAAGAAGGTACCCTATCCATTTGTCAGATATGATGGCTATCTCTGCTACGGGTCTAGAAATTGGAGAGAATTAGGAG
Source organism: Oryctolagus cuniculus (assembly GCF_964237555.1). NCBI lineage: Eukaryota > Metazoa > Chordata > Mammalia > Lagomorpha > Leporidae > Oryctolagus > Oryctolagus cuniculus. The sequence continues at coordinate 71,395,064 of NC_091435.1, read as the reverse complement.
TTGCAGGGCAGACGGAGAACCAAAAGCTAGACAGTGACTGCTAATTAGTATTAGTTCAGTGGAAAGGGAGGGAAATTAGACATCTTATTATGTATACCCAACACATTAAAATAATGTGAGGGTTACCAAACGCTTCTAGGGTTCAGAACTGTATTTCTGGCAGCAGGTCATGCAAGGTGGAATACGAGATAAGCGTGAAAAGTCAGACTCATCTGACAGCCTGGTTCTCGCAAAGTCTAAAATGCTGTCAATAATGTGAGCTCCTACAGCTTGAATGCTAATTCTCTAGGTAAAACAAAGTGAAATTAAAATGCATGTGGTTTTTTTAACTATTCTCTCCAAAAATTGATGAATTTCAGCACTGAATCAGCATCAGTAATGAATAGAGTCATAATGCTTGTTTTCACCCATGGTACTTTATACATCTACCAATGAACCCTTCTAATACACTTTTCAAACAGGGAGAAGTGGCCAATGCAATTTTTTTAATCAAAACTGCACATAAACAAAAAATCAAATGGCTATAAAAGTACATATCCTACAAATATATAATGATTCCTAAGGTAAGAAACATTACATACAGCAGCTGGCACTGTAGCACAGGTGATTAAAGTCTTGGCCTGCAGCATCAGCATCCTATATGGGCACTGGTTCAATTATTGGCTGCTGCACTTCTGATCCAGCTCCCTGCTAATGTGCCTGAAAAAGCAGTGGAAGATGGCCCAAGCGCTTGGGCTCCTATATCCATGTGGGAGTCCCAGAAGAAGCTCCTAACTTCAAATAGGCTCAGCTCCAGCTATTGCAGCCATTTGGGGAGTGAACTAGTAGGTGGAAAACATCTCTCTCTCTCTCTCTCCCCCTCTCTCTAGGTCTCTATGTAACTCTTTCAAATAAATAATATCTAAGAAATATTAAATATAGGAGAGGAAAATTTCAAATTGAAAATATATTCAACCATCAAAATTGTATATATCAAGAAAGCATGAATACAAAGAACTCTCTCATGCAAATGCATGATAAATTAGCAAATGTCACATCACATTGTTAGACAAGATTAAGTATCCTGAGATACTATATTGTTATATTATAACTTCATGCCACCAACCATGGCACCAATCATCCCCAAATCTTTCCTATACAATTAATAACATATGGCTACTACTGCTTGCATAGATCATGGTCATTAGCATTGTGGAAGGTAGCAATAATAGGTACACTATCCTGCCCTGAAAGTGAATTATGTGACTGTCAGTTTGCAAATTTATATCATATGGATATGTGGCATCCTCTGTTCCAATATATACTCTACTGTTATAATGCTTTTCCCTGAATTACTATCCTATTTTTCTCCTTTCTTTGGTCTTTGTGTCTCTTCTACTTAATTGTATTCATTTACTAAATTTAAATACTATATATTATGTTTCATGTTTTTGCCTTTGTAGAAAATAAATACTGGTATACATCCAGAATGACTCTCTTTCTCACCAGGCCTATGGATTATACGCCTTCATCTTTCTTCCCCAAACAGGATAATACAATGCCGACATTCTTTATCCAGAGCTAAATAAGAAATTGGGGTAGTTATGTCTTCTTTTGGTGTCTTCACACAATCACATACCTACTAACATCTTAATAAAATAATTCACTAAAATATCATTGCTTGCCCATTTCCACCACCTTACTGTTCTCTTATTATTGAGGCTTGCCAACTGGTGTTCTCAAGAAGAGTGGGAGACTGGGAATCAAAACCCCTGGAACTGAGTCATTCTTGCTTTACAGAATGAACGATCTGAAAGATCTAGGGAACTCCTTTTATGCTTTTGCGTTCTTTCCTGTGAAATGGGATGATTATCATCAACCTTGACTATCACACAAAGTTATTGTGGAAGGAGCTTGCCTGAAAATGGCCTGATCAGACTGAAGTTAGAAAAATTAAAAATACGATCGAGACATTAGATGTTTTACAACCTTGCCTGAGAGGAGTCCTGAGCAGGAGATAGGTGAACCAAGTCCAACCAAGAAGGACCAGAAGCAGTCCAGGTACACAGAAAGTGATGAGCGGAAATGCGTTTCATTGACATTTAGAGTCTCACACTGACTGTGAGCATAAGATTATCTGAGGGCAGTTTGGGGAGAATGCCATACGCTCAAAACAAACAAAGGCTTCAACCCATATCACGGACTCTTTCTGGAATTCCATTCCCATTTCCCTCTTACTGACACAAACCTTTCCAGCTCTGAGAATTCCAGTTGACGGTGACTTCACCTCCTCCTGACCATCCAGAGTACAAGCTCTATCATTTAACATGGGCCCTTAATTAACGGGCAGTGGCATACTGTCTTGTTTTCTACACAATTTTTTATGTGTGAATATTCAATAGCTTCTTGGGTTCAGGTGATTTTACAACCCCATAGGGCTGAACACAGTTCTGGAAACATGGTGTTATCCATCCACAACCAAGCCATTCCACAAGGTGCTTGGATTTTTTGCTTCTATTTCCTAGAGGTATTTATATATTCACTTAGAAAATTGTCTAAAATTCTCTTCATCTTGTAAAACCATTTATAAGGAACTTTGGAATCTTTTCTTTTGAATCTTCTGAGTCTTTTCTTTTGAATCTTCATGACAATTATATTTTGTTTAATTCTTCATAGTTACCACATTGGCTCCCTGTGCTAGTCCAGTAAAGCACAGACCGAACCACCAGCTCAGATATGCTTGCACAGCTGCTTTGGATTAATGTCTAAACCTGTTTTACCTGGATTTCTGTGAACTTCCACCGGGCTAAAACAGCCCGCTTGCTGATATTCTGGTACTCTGAATAGGGTTCATATATACCAAAACTAGCACTCTCTCTTCCTGTTTTCTCAACTATAAGTATTTTACTTAGAGAGACTGCATTTACCATAACACAATGCCTCATTCTCCTCCCACAACACTCCTTCATTTCTTTCCCCTTCTCTCTGATATTACATGTTTCTAACTGAATATAGAAAGAGGGGGACTTGTAACAATGTGAACATAAAGTAATATAAATTATTTAATGTAAATTACATAAGAACAATGTAAAATAAATGTATATATTTGTTTATTTGAAAGACAGAGTTAGAGAGAGGGAAAGAGACAGAGAGATCTTCCACCATCTGATTCATTCTCCAAAGGGCCACAACAGCTAGATCTGGCCAAGGCCAAAGCCAGAAGCCTGGAACTCCACCTGGGCCTCCTACACAGGTGTCAGGGACTCAAGCATTTGAGCCATCTCCCACTGTCTCCAAGGTGAATTAGCAGGGAGCAGGATGGGAAGTTCAGCAGCTGGGACTCAAAGTAGAACTCATATGGGATGCCAGTGTAGCAGGCGGCATCTTAACTGGCTGTACCACAATGCTGACCCCTTTGTAAATGTGCTTAACGCTAATGAATGTATACTTAAAGGTAGTTGATATGGTGTTTTAAAAAATAATGGTTAAAAGTCATAACATAAAAGATTTTTGTCAAAAAAGAAGTGATCTTTATTGGAAACCAAGAAAAGATGAAGGGAATCAGAAAGCAAGATGGCTCCCACAGAGAGCAGCCGACAGGCAGTGAAAGGGCAGCTGGCAATGCTTTATGTGAAACAGACCAGGCTTTTGTGAACCACCGGACAGACCATGGGGGCCAGAGGGAGGATCTTCCTGAAGTCATTCAGTTGAAGATACAATAAACGATTAATTATGTCTTTTAATCTCCTTCCAAAAACCTTGTAACTGGAAACCCTTCAGGATCCAGCAACAAGTTAATTGTCAGCCATTGTTGTCAGTATCACTGTGAATTTTCACCTGTTTTTCACCTTCATAGGTATTTTGGTAGGAAAACATGACAATTTTTTATTTGAGAAGCACCAATTAAAATGAAGCTCATTAAATAAACACATTTCAAGTCAACTTTCCATAGGTGTCTAAAAGTTCTCAGCTAAGAAAGAAATAGCAAATCCCTGAAAATTTTGCACACTGATTAGACAGAGAAAAGAAGCTATGAAATAGCAGGAAGGGAAGAGGTTCTAGACATTTTCAAATATTTAAAGCACAGCCCAATAACAAGAGATATCATGAAGAGTCATCCTGGTAAGCTGGTTGAAAAAGGATTTTTAGTTAAGGGAATAGCTGTCTTCAATACTGGCCTAATGAGGGGTAGATTGGTTCATTAGCATATAACCAACATTCTGTTACAATTTCCAGCTGTGCAGGGAACACTATGAAGCCAGAAAACTAGACAACTCTCTGAAATCAATCTGTGTACAAAGCTTATGGATTCCAGAAAAAAAAGCATCACTCATTCCACAAATATTTACTATATGCACAGATCCTAGCATGGTTCTCTATATGGGCAGAACAAGCAGTTGCTTCTATGGAAGGATTTCAAGGATTCTGGTTACTCAGAAGCTTCCCTCTCTCCTCCTTTTCTTCTTACCCAATGCTCCAATTAATACCAACCCTCACCTTTAGCACCTACACTTTTCTCATATTAACTAGGTGCTACCTTCAGAGTTGGGAAGAAGGAACCCAACCAAAAGGTAATTACCATAGGAATAAACAATTTACTTCTATTTAACTTGGTTTTGCTGGGTTCCTACTACCTGCACTCTGAAATGTGCAAAGAACAAGGCACTGTTATCATCTTCAAAAGAAGTTTCTCATGGATGGGAGGAAACATCTTAGCTCAAGAGTCTATGGCCACCCTCTTTCCGCCATCTTGGAGGCCTGATGGGAACAGGACTTCTAGAAGGCAACTATGTCTGAAAGACTGGTGCAAGGCCATTATTGCTGGGAATAAGTGAGGTCTCCAGAACCAACGGGAGAACATGGAGCTTCTTAAAATTGAAGGTGTTTATTCTCAGGATGAGACTGAATTCTACTTGGGCAAGAAGGGTGCTTATGTGTATAAAGCAAAGCACAACACAGCGACTCCTGGGGTCAAACTCAACAAAATCAAAGTAACCTGGGGAAAGGTAACTAGTGCTCATGGGAACAGTTGCATGGTTCATGCCAAATTTTGGAGCAACCTTCCAGCAAAGGCCAGTGGACACAGAATCTGTGTGATGCTGTACCCCTCAAGGATTTAAACTATTGAAATAAAAATGGGGGGAAAAGTCTATGGGAAGAAACAAAAGCAAGGAAGGGGCCGTTGAAAGTACACTGTGCAAGAAGCTGTTGTCAGACATCAGCCCACGGTGCTAGCCCATCACTATCATCTTCCATTTCGGTAGTGAGGACAATCTCAGAGACTTGCTCTAATCAACTTACTGAAGAAGGGGCTCTACAGAGGGACTGTATTTAAATTCTATTCCAGCTGTTCCACACCCCTAAGAGAAAGCTGGAGGTTTCTAGGAAGGTCAGATCCTGGATGGTTCACACTAGAAAATGGAAATAGGCCTTGACAAGAGAATTGCACCTATTCATCAGACCCGCAAAACACACTCGTTTTTAAGTATAACAGAATGTAGCAATGGCCTTGCAACGATAGAAAATTAAATGTGTAGTCTCAGTAAAAAATAAACACTGCCATCCACTGCAATGAAGCTGGATCATTTACTCCCTCACAATATTTATAAAGAGCCTCCTGCACACCAATTACTACTGTAAGAACTGGGTATATGCATGATAGTAAGCAGTCATGTAATCTAGAGGACCAAACTCATACTATCCAAAACAGATCTTCCAAATGCCTTGCGATCCATGTGCCCATCCTTACAAGGGTATGTTGAAGCTGAAACAGTCTATATCGCAATGATTCTGGCCCATTCAGTCTCTGACCTTTGGTTTTCTTGTATTGCCAGTGGCATTAAGGATTCTCCATGTTATTCACTTGAGACTACCTGTGTTATTAGAAACCATCACAGTCAGAAAATTAGAATTCATTAACAGGCAGATAATGTGCTTGCTGCTATGATATATGGGACTATATTTATATGGCAGTGAAACATATCTGCTTCATCAGTGCAGGAACAGGACCATCTTTCATCTGGATGAAATAGCCTTGAAAGCTTCGTCACCGCAGTGCAGCAAGAAGCTACTAAAATGGTTCTTCCTATCCTCTCTGCTGATTAAAAAAAAAAAAAAAAGACCGCACCACCCCCCAAGGGCTTCAACGCAGTTGCTATAGAAACACTATATCTGAGTCAGAACTATTAACAATCACCATGGCAACAAGTGTCTCACTTGCCATTTCCAGAAACTCAATTGCGTTTGGACTAGAATCATCACACCATGAAAAAAGGGGTGGGGTTTTCCTCTCATTAGGAAATAAGAATACAGTTTCCAAATAACTTATCTAAGAAATCTTTAAATAACATTAATTAAAGGAATAATAAGCTGATTATTCCCTTTCCTGAAATAGTATAGCTTGATGGGAATCGTGGTGAAACATTATAATTGATACATTAGATTTGTTTTTCCCAATAAGATCCAGTGAAATCATTGATATGTATAAAGTTCCTCCCTGTTTTGTAAATTCCAGTAACTGTATGTTTTATTTCTCTTGCCCAGATCTTTTTTTGTCACTGCTTAATTTCCCTTCCCTCACTCTGTCAGACACCCTCTTGAATATTTAGCAGAGCAGAATTCTTTGGAAATTTGTGGATCACACTTGTCAAGTTAGAAGCAGTAGAAAGGATCACACATATTTATGGACTTGTACCAGTAATGGGGTGTGTATGTTGCTCTATGAGCTGAGGCTCATCTCATTTTCCTCCTTGTTTAAACAGAAGCTGCTAAGATGATCAAATGGACAGTGTCTAGTTTTTCAGACAGGGTGTGACTGCCATAAGAGATTGTGAAGAAGCAGCGTCAACATTCAGTAGCTCTAGCCTCTAAAACCTAGTAGTTCACCTCAGCTCTCCTATCACCCTCTCTCTCCTAGGAAACCTTTCACCCAATGAGCATCACAACCTCATCATAAGATGTCATAGCACAGTGACATTTTCTTGGAATTTTTGGCCTGGATCAGAGTTATTAGGGTCAAATAAGGTCACTTAGTAGATTTAAGAGTAGATCTCATATGTATTGACAATAAGAAGTTTCAAAAAGAGAATAAAACATTTTCTCAAAACAAAAACAAAAAAAGTTAGATTGGGGCTGGCGCTGTGGCGTAGCAGGTAAAGCCACTTGCTGGTGGCACCAGCATCCCATATGGGTGCTGGTTCAAGTCCCCGATGCTCCACTTCTATCTAGCACCCTGCTAATGGCTTGGGAAAGTAGAAGATGGCCCAAGTGCTTAGGTACCTGCCATCTGCATGGTAGACCCAGAAGAAGCTCCTGGCTCCTGGCTTTGGACCACCCCAGTTCCAGCCATTGCAGCCATTTGGGAGTAAAATAGCAGATGGAAGATCTGTTTCCATCTCATTCGCTTTATAAATCTGGCTCTGAAAAAAATAAAATAAATCTTTAAAAAATTTATTAAACTTCAGATTGCTGTCTTTTTATTTTTGAAGTATCTTGCTTAGATAAAATTAGAATTCTGCATTCAGAAATGCCTTTACTTCTTTCAAAGCTCACACAGAGAATGAAAGCGGGCTCCAGGACAAGCACACAGCACAGAAAATAACTTTACCAGTGATATGAGAAGGGTTATGGGGGTGAACCTTCTTTTCTGTCAATCCTAAGCTATTTGACTCTTCCTGTCCAGCGTTTGCTTCGAAGTGGGTGGAGGAGACAGACCAAACTAAAATATCTCACCAAGACTAAGCCAATGTGAAAGGGAGTCTTGGAGAAAGATATTCCAACCTATAACTGAGAGGCAAGAAAGATTCCAAGGTCAGAGTGAGTTAAGGTGATAGCTGGGGGCTCTTCAATGGCTCAGGGCAGTCATTGGAGGGACTGGGGGGTTGGGGACTGAGTGCATTTTATAATGAACCATGCCTGAATGAGGCTTCTGCACTGCTGTCTTACCTCCAGATGACCCAATAAAGTGTGAACTGGATGTTCTCCAGAAACTGTAAGTGATATTGGAATGCTCACTTTCATAAAGCTTTCTCTCAAATGCTATAATTTGCCTTCAGGCTTAATTTTTTTACTTCAACGATTTTTTTGGTCCATGTTCTTAATGAAATCAAGACTACACTGTGGGGGCCGGCACTGTGGCATATCGGGTAAAGCTGCTGCCTACAGTGCTGATATCCCATGTAGGCAGCAGTTCAAGTCCAGGCTGCTCTACTCTGATCCAGCTCTTTGCGATGGCCTGAGAAAGCAGAAGATGGCCTAAGTAGTGAACCAGCAAGTGGAAGCTCTCACGCACTCTCTCTCTCTCTCTCTCTCTCTCTCTCTCTCTGTGTGTGTATGTGTAACTCCTTCAAATAAATAAATAAATCTTTTTTAAAAAAAAAAAACGTTTTTTAAAAAAAAGACTATACTGCTCTGGAAAAGAAATCTGTGAGCCTTGCAACATGGCAGAGATAGAGTAAAAGAGTTCACCTACTTAGTGGTCAGTGTAGGGCTCTTCAGCAGGAACATCACACTCTGTTTTGGAATCAATCATGGCTAGTTTTATACCAGACATCAAAGCTCTAATTTTGAAGTCAAATCCTGCTTCCTCCTTTTATTAGCTGTGAGATACATAAGTTGTTTTTTTTTTTTTACTGTGTGATAACACTTAGTTCATAGAATTGTTTTGATGATTAGTACACATAAGCCACTCAGAACAGTGCCTGACACTCAATAAACAGTAACGAATATTACATTATGGTTGGACTCAATTTAGCTAAGCACTTATTGCTTCCCACTCAGATATAAAAGGATATTTTTCCTTCAATAATTTATTTTTTTCATTCATCTCTTCATTCATTTAACATTTACCTCTAAGGGGCAGAGACAAGATGTAGGAGTTATAATTTATAGATTAGTTATAACTTACAAGTGTTAAAAAGCAAGGAAGGAAAACATTGTCATTGATATTTGTTTCAGAACTAAACAAGAGAAGTTCCAAGTGGGTGAAGTGCACATGCTTTTACTCTCTGATGTGGATAGCTCTTCTTCTCTCATACCATTTGACAGGTAAATATACCCATAGGATTTTACACTCAATTAGTAAACCCATAGTATAGATTGTCCCAATATTGCCATTAAAATTGCCCAGTACCACCTAGTATACAGTATATATCACTCTTGACTATAAAAATAAAGTTCCCTATAGACTGGAATCTGGCAAACACAGTTTGATTAAGTTGAGCTATTTTTATTCTATGTTCAAAGGAAGGCAACAACACACTAGTGAAACAAGCTGCTTCTAAGTCAGAAGATGAGACTTCCTATTCCAGCTCTGACATTAAGAGTTATATTTGGAAAGTTCTTCCATTTCTCCTCATTTGATAAAGAATAGAGGATGGTTTCTGCCTCATATTTAATTATGATGGTAAAGGAGTTCAATGTTATAATGAACCTCAGAATGGGAACTTAGAAATACCACTTCTACTGCTTTCTTATTCTAAAGAACAAAAGTAAATACAGTCTAGCTGACTTATCCATGTGCAAATCAACCTAGCAAGTTTGGAGACTGAACCTTCTGGGAAATGCCCCTGTTCAACCACAGGGAAAGAATACACAGAGAGGGGCCCTCCTCCCCTGAGCTCCCATTCAAATATTTTGCTTTGTTATTTGGATATCGCCATTGGTTTGTCACAAATTCTCTTCACAACAATCCACAGCTTTATGAAAGAAATGGCTTTGTGGTACACTCTGACTTCCAGCTTCAATGAAGCTCATGGTAGAGAGCAAACATGTTTCTTTTCACTTTGCCACTTTGTTATACACACACACACACACACACACACACACAGCTAAAGTCATTTTATTTATCACCATCCCAAGTCCTCCTTGGCATAGGATGTCCTGGTAAAATCAGTTGCACACTGGTCTTAGGAAATAGTAACACCCATCCACAACCAGCCTGCATTCTGAAACACTAGGAAATCAGCTAGTTACTGATTTCATATAACATTAAGAATTATAATGTTTGCTTACGAAAGTGAGCAACAATTTTTGAGATTTTTCTGCCCCTGAGTTTTTCCTGGTCCCTCCAGCTTACAGACTTATCATATTTCTCAGAGAACTTTCAAGTCTATTTGTATGGCATCCTCTTCAGAAAGGTTATGTGCCCTCTGTGGGGAGAAACTGTACCACTCTAGTAATAGCCAAAACAAATTATTTGTACAGCCTAGTTCATAAGTGGTTGAATTTTAAGGCTCTGTGAAGACAAAAAAAATATATGTACAATACTGCTTGGCTTCTGCTGAGACATGGATAAGAAAAGAATCCACTATGCACATAGTGGATACAATTTTCTTTGCAATCATGTGTACTGAATATAGTGTTTGGGGTATACACTGAATCCGGATCTCACCTCAGTTTTATCTTATGTACATAGGCTTTGTCCCAAAAAGTACACATGGTTCAACTCCATCCTAATTAATAGAGCTGTGAAAAGATTAGGTAAAGGAAAACCTAATATAAGAAACCAAGACTGTCCCTATGATTTAGGCTGTCCAAATATTATTTCATGTTCAAATTGACTCTGTTACTACCAATGATGAACTCCAGTTGCAATATCCCTCCAAACCCCTGCTCTTATAAGAAATAGTCACTTTCACCATTTCAGGTAGAATAAGAAATTGCATTAACTGAGGTTCTTTGGTCACTAGCAACAAAACAATGGTTAACTTGAGCAAGAACTGAATTATCAGGAAGCTACTGGGCAATGTTCAAGATCATAAAAAGGTTTGAATAAATGGGTGAGAACCAGGTGGCACTGAAAGTCTCAGCTGAATGGTGGTAGATGATCTTATGCTGGAATGAGTGGGCTCTGTGGTTTTTATCTGACAGGAGAGTGATAAACAAGTTTAGAGCACAGGCCCGCTGCTCGGTTGTCCTGGAACAGTAAGAAAGAGAATCTGGTAGAAAGAACCTCCAGGAAAGCCATGTTTCTGTAGAGAAAGGGGAAGTGCCTGAATTCATCATTCTCACCAGGACTGCACTCAATATGGGGAGAGAACTGTCTTTTCTAACACTTCCCCACCCCATATAAATATGGAAAAGGATATTGGGTGCCTACAAAAGAACATTCGCTACCATCCTCATCTTCCTTCCTTCTTTGCTATGGAGATGTTATTGGATCTCTACTCTCCTAGTCTGTTATCTATTAATAGAAAAACTAAGGAAATCATGTGTGTCTGCTCTTTAGTATCTTGCTGCTGAACTCAACCCATTGGTTATGCTAATTTTCCCAGTATACTGCATCTATATAAAACTTAGAAAATAAAGATTCTGCCTGTTGCTCTGTGTCTCTACAATCCACATGCTCAGTTTAGCAACATTTTTGCAACATTGATACTATCCCCCACCTGATTTGGTTGGAAGATTCATATAAGTAAAATGGCAGGTTTTAATATTTTCTAATTTTAACCATGGAAGAAGGATTTTCTGTCATATTAACACAAAAATTGGTTTGCAGTAAGCAGCTAAAGCAACTGGCTCTGCAAAGTTTATAATGTCTGAACTCCCACCAAGCTACCACCCTCTCTCCAGATGTGTCTGGGTCCTCAGGAGCCAAGTTTAAGATTTATACAAATCAAACAAATGCCTTTTCTTGTCCTGGTACCTGTAATTGAGCAAGCATCAACAATGACCTGCTGTTTACTGCATCAGCATGCCTAGTATTTGTCATGCAAAATCCACTCCAGGGAGGCAAGAAAACACTTGCATTGACACAGCTTTTAAAAGGAAGATTCTGCATGTCCATGTTCCGCTATTTCTCTCTAATATTTACACATTATAATATGACAGTATAATATATATTTACTCTGATTACTGGGTCATTTTCACTTCCCAGCTATTTGGCTGATAATTGCTATTCACTGTGTTTCCTAAATGCTAAATGAACAACACACTAGTGCTGATGAAAATTGTATGTGCCATTTTAGCGCTGCGCCAGGAAAAGAAACTGGGCCACAGGGTGCCAACTGCAAAGGCTTACACTGTACTGACCAAACTTTAAGCCCAATTTTTTTCATCCAATATCCCAGAAGTTGTAGTTGCACATATCTACAAAGAAAAAACATTATTTTTTGTGATTCATTTATGCAGTTGGTTAGCCAATGAAGTCCAAAAGATCCTGCATTATCTGTTTTACTTGATTCACTACAATGAATATGCAATTCAAGTAATTTCCAACTCAATTCTTCCATACTGTGAATTTAGAAGCCAAAGTTTAGTTACCTTTCATGCTGGTTTTAAATCACTTCAGATGTCTGTACATTTATAGGAACACATTGCTACCCTTTAAGATGTGGCATTTCCTGCCAAGTAAAACCCTTTGAAAAAAAGTATTCCTCCTAAATTCCAATTTTAGATGCATCCTATCTGCAACTTCCCTGGCTCAGGGAAAAAAAAAAAAAAAAAAAAAAAAAAAAGATAAAAGCTGAGGATATCATGCCTTGCTTTGCTTTGTTTCCTGAGGTTTGGGGTAAAGATCAGCAATAGCATTATTGAAATGACCTAATGGGGTTCATCTGCTTCTGGCTTCAGGTGAGTATACATTCAGATTTGCAGAGCTATATGGGATAAATTAGTCAGACACTAAGGAACTGAAGCAAAGAGGTGAACTCATGGACTCTTGATAAATAGTGCTCCATGCTCACCCGTTTTCCTGTGGTCTTGCTTTCCCAGTAAAGTACAACGCATGCTGAAGTGTTCTGACAAAGGAGGCCAGAGTATAAAGGCAGGTAGATCAGAGGGGCACAAAGCTAGGCTTGATATTTGGAAACTCTGTTCAGGTAAGGCTACAGAATGAAAAATTACCCTGTGCTTGCCCCATGGGTCTGCAATTCAAATGAGGCAGACATCGTTGGAAGTTAATTACAGGTGTTCCAGCAAAGCTAACAGGGAAGTTTGGGAGTTATGATTGGAAGTGTATAAGTGAGCTGCTAGCAAGTAAAATACCACCTCTTTAAAGTCACAAGAGAAAACAGAGCTAATAAACAATTGTTTTAAAAGGTAGCGAAAATTTAAGAATAAATGTTGTGCCATCCATGGAGTTTGAAAGTTAGAAGCAACAACAGCAACAACAAAAGCTCTGGCAAGCACTATCTTTTCCAAAGGCCCCATTTTGCACAGGCATATTAGTCAGCATTGTGTTACTTAAACACCAAAGAGGAACTTCTTGAGAAGGAAAAACTCATTTCAGCTTACAGTTTGGAGGGTCACAGTTCAGGATCAGGTGGCCCCATTAGTCTGGTGTCTGGCAGGGGCTATCCATGGTGGAGCAGGTGCAGAGGAATACATCATATGGTGAGCCAGAAAGCAGAGACAGAAGCCAGGCCAAACTCCGATCAAATAACCAACTCCCTCACCAGAACTACCTTCTGAGGACACGCCCCTAGATCCTAAGGACCTCCCACCAGGCCCACCTCTCAGACACTGTAATTACATGAAGTCTTCACCTTTAACCCATCAACTCTTTATGTTAAGACTTCAGAATTTAAACACCTGTGTGAGCACTGGGGCGCCAAGTTCTGCTGAATCTATAACACCGTGGGTCCTGTCTCTAAGTTCATTGTTTCCACATGACTGTCTTACCTTCACATTCAGACTGCTATAACAAGTTAGCATCTGCCACCATTCACTTTGTTTGAAACTCCAAATATTTCCAATTGGTCTAGTTTTATCCCTTTTTCTTGTTGCTGGTTTGTTTGAAATTTCACAGAAAGTTAATTGGGCTTGAGTAAGAACATCCAATTTCAATTTTCTTCTTATAAACTTAGCAAGACATTAAAACCTCTCTGGGTTTTAGCATCTTTGTTTGTAGTCTAACATCAATCCTGCCTAACTCACAAGATTATTTTAGGAATAAAGGAGGTGAATATAAAATATACTTTATCAACTGCAAAGAATAGGAACTATGGAGTTTGAAGCTTTTTAATATATTTTCCTGACTTTGGAAAATGTGGAAAACAGAGAAACAGAAAAATGACCAAATTCTTTTATCTGACTTACAGCTTTAAGTCATAGTTTAAAAGTCCAGTTCTTGAGTGCTGGTGCTGTGCAGCAGTAGACTAAGCCTCCACCTGTGGCGCTGGCATCCTGTATGGGCACCAGTCCGTGTCCCAGCTGCTCCTCTTCTGATCCGGCTCTCTGCTATGCTGGGAAAGCAGTAGAAGATGGCCCAAGCCCTTGGGCCCCTGCACCTGTGTGGGATACCAGGAAGAAGCTCCTGACTCCTGGCTTCAGATCAGCCCAGCTCCAGCCCATTGCAGCCATTTGGGAAGTGAACCAACAGATAGAAGAACTTTCTCTCTGTCTTTCCCTCTCTTTGTCTGTAACTCTATCTCTCAAATAAACAAATAAAAAAATTTTTTTAAAGTCCACTTTTTATTTCTGTGCAGCCATTCAAATGGAAGTACTTCCCTCCACTAAGGTAGAAACTCTTTCCACATTCATAAGTCCATCACTCCTTTTATAAATTCCAAAAATCCATGGAAGGTGCTACCCAGATCCTTCCCACCTTCCTTTAAGGACTGTATCTTCCAAGACAGAATGGGTTACTACAGTCTATAATACTTCCTACCGGGATGTTCAGTTGAGTTGTAGATGTGTTTCAGAATGAACATGGAAGGACTGCTGAGAAATCATGGTGTCCATCAAAACATCACAAAACATAGCCCCCAACAGTGGATAAAATACTTGGATTTGTGGTAGACACAGATCCTGGTGATCAACGGGTCTCTTCATTCAGGTCTTATCTCCCCTGTACCTGCTATCATGATGTTTGTCTTCCTCAGTCTGTTCCATCTGTGTTACAGGTAATAGAGCATGTCCAGATATAAGCATAAAGATGTTTATCAGTCAAGGGTTGTGTTTTCATCCTTTCCTGTGTATTCAATATTTTATTATCAAGTTAGATATGATATTTTCATGAAGTAGCAAAGAACTTGCATATTGGCTCAGAGGAAGTGCTTTATCAAATGGTTTTCATCCTAACATAACTGGATCTGGAAAATCATGGCACCTTCGCCCATGCACACCCTCCTCAATTCCTGAGCAGTACAGCTAGGAGTCCTTCTTAGAGTGAAGGCTGTGATAGACGAAGGAATAGAGCAAACACGGAAACTTAGAACTGCCTAAGGACTCCTAATGCAGCCCCCACCCTGAATTCTTGGCTTTCATTCCTATGCTTTCCTACTGCAATACCTGGCTTCATTTGCTACAAGTACCTCATCTCTCAAAGTTTCTTGTGTGAAAGAATTTGAAAATCAAGGAAGCAGAGAATAAAGACTTGATAATTAAGCAGAAGGCAAGGTTGATGGTGGCAGGGAGCCAGCGCAGGATGAGCTCTTGTGAGCACTTATGTCTCTCCTGGAGTAGTGGAAAGAGTTCCATCACATTCATCAAAGATTAGAGTGCTTTGAGCTGCCCCTCCAGAGCACTTGGAAAGAGTTGTTGCCTTCTCTCCCATCCAGAAGCAGCATAAAATTTTCCATCCATCTACTCATTTTCTACATCTGGTACAGTTTCTCCACCTTTCTCATAAAAGCCACTGGTCACTCAGAGACATCCATTTTTGGGGGAGAGGTTTGAAGGGCAGGAAGCAGCTAGGATGGGGTCAATCTGCAAAAAATGCAAAGATAAGTTTCTTGTTCAGAACCCCTGTTTTTCTGCTCTGTGTCATGCATCTGTAGAAATGGTTCTGAAATTTAAAGAGAAAGAGTTGTGAGAGAAAACCTGAATCATTCAACCCTAAGAGAAATCATGAGTCTGGATCAGGTTCAGCTCAATTCAACAAGTATTGATTGAGGTCCAGGATGTGCTATCACGGGGTTAGCAGGCTAAAAATAAGAAAACCTACCGACAGGAGAGTAATTGAGGTTCTTTCTGTTGTACTTGGTGCTGTCTCTTGTGCCTGAATCTTGACCAACAGCTCCTGAATTGCAGGACATCTTTGCAATTTTCACAGTAACCAGTTCTCCTATCCCTGGTAAATGGGATGCTTATTTTCCTTAAGAATCATATCTTGGCCAGCGCCGCGGCTCACTAGGTTAATCCTCCACCTTGCGGCGCCGGCACACCAGGTTCTAGTCCCGGTCGGGGCGCCGGATTCTGTACCAGTTGCCCCTCTTCCAGGCCAGCTCTCTGCTGTGGCCAGGGAGTGCAGTGGAGGATGGCCCAGGTGCTTGGGCCCTGCACCCCGTGGGAAACCAGGAGAAGCACCTGGCTCCTGCCTTTGGATCAGCGCAGTGCTCCGGCGGCGGCGGCCATTGGAGGGTGAACCAACAGCAAAAAGGAAGACCTTTCTCTCTGTCCCTCTCTCTCACTTTCCACTCTGCCTGTCAAAAAAAAAATCATATCCTGTTACTTTCAACCCATGATATCCAGGTAAAACTGATTTTCTCTCCAGGAGCAGGGCAGGTATATGACCCAGGGAAAGGCCATCAGAGCAGCTCCTTCCCCACACTACAGTGCACGATTCATGGAAGGTCATGGTGTTCCATTAAAGCCAATCTGAACTAATCTTGAGATTATTTTCCAGAGTCACCACAGGAGAGATACCTGCTATCTGCTAAAATTCTCAAACTACTGATTAATGGCCTGAAGCTGCTGGCAACCATCTTGCTACTAAGAGAAAAACCTGCCGAAGAGAAATCTTTTAATCCAGAGATAAGCAAAGTCAAGTGCTAAAAGAGAAAACCCCAAGGAACCTGTTTGAGCCCTTGAGTCCAGCTTTTCCTGCAGCCACCCACCCCTTGGAATTTCCGGTTTGCTGAGCACATTAATTTCCCTTTCTTTTTTACTCTAGCATGAACTGGATTTATTTTTACTTACAACTCAAAGATTCCTGACAAACTTACCTTATTTGGTGAAGCATCCTAAAGGATATTAATTTCCTTCCTTTAACCTTAGTTATTCAAAAAAAATCAAGAAATCATACCTGTGATCCTTACATACAATTTTATAAGACTGTAATTTATCTTAACATGTCTTATCATTATGAATGTACCTGAAAGTAGATAATGTGTGGTGATATTTGTCAATTTGGAGTAAAGGAAAGATTATATAGCTAAAATCATCGGTTGATAATGTAAATTCTGGGGTAGGTGTTGTGGTGCAGTGGGTGAAGCTGCCACTTGGGATAACTGCATCCAATATCCGATGGGAATGCCTGGGATTGATTCCTGCCTTTGCTTCCCATCCAGACTTCTGATGATGCACACCCTGGGAGGCAGCAGATAGCAATGCCATCCACATGGAAGACCCAGATGGAGTTTCTGGCTCTGGGCTTCAGCCTGGCCCAGCCATGGCTCTTGTGAGCCTTTGGGGGAGAGAACTGGTCGGTGAAAGAGCTCACTATCTCTATCTCTCTCTCTGTCTCACTGCCTTTCAAATAAGTACAGATAAATGAATAAACTTTTTAAAAAGAATGTAAATTTGCAGGGAGTGACAACAAACATCAAAGTATGCTTATGCACATTCTCCAATTGTTATCTTCTGCACTTTTTACCTGACACCCCCTAATAACACAAGCATATGTGGGTGTTCACCTTTCCCCAACTTTGTGTAGTACAGAATTAATAACCTTCCAAAAGAGACAACATTTCTGCTCACCTGGTCTAAAAGATCCTAGACCCTCTTAGTCTCCTAGTGTAGTAGCATAATGCTCACCATCACAATAAGTCCACTGTTTCTTAGAGTATTTGCTGTGCACTACATACCATGCCAAGAGCTTAATCTGCCATTTTGTTGAAACTTCACAAAACCCAAGCATGAATTCTATTACAGATTAAACAACTAAACTTGCAAATTAAGCATTCACTAAAAGTCAGCTAGAAATAAGGATCTGGACTTGAAATCATACCTACATGATTCCAAAACCCATGACCTCAAATCACTACACATTTCCCAGCTCATCATTTTCTCAGCTTCCCATCCCTTGGCCAACCCCACATCATGTTTACCAACTGAGCTCAACAGAATCTTAACGCAACGGAATATCCTACAGTGCTAGCCCTACTCTTTCCCATTCTGGGCTACCCACTAACCTCAGTGCCAGGGTCCCCCAGCTCCCTAGGCTTCAACGGTTTGAAACATCTAAAGAATCAACTACTCAGGAAGATTCTGCCTCATGTCAGAAGAGAAAGTATGTGTACAGCATGTCCTTGAGCGCTTTGTAAGGGACATGTCCTAATACAAGATCATCTTCTACCCTTTAAGTCAATTCTTCCTCCAAAACAAGCATCAGAAAAATCAATTCATTGTGACAAGTTGCCAAATTCTTCAAATTCCTCCTTCAAGAGTATTCCCAACTGTTATTTTCAATCCTACCGCTGTATTGATTGTATTAGCTGTTTCCCTTAGGACTGTTATTAAGTCCTTCCTATGCCGTTCTCGGTCTCTGATCCCTTCCTCTCTCATTCCTCCTGGAGAGTAACCTAAAAGACCCCCTTTCTTCCCAGTACTTACTGGTTCAACACATTTTATCTGCTCCCTTTTTTCACTGAGTCAATTCAACAAGTTTTGATGTGGTTTCCAATTGTAACTTGGTCTTTGCCCACTTTCCTCTCCCTTTACCTCTCTGTTATACTCTCAGCCTAAGGTGTTCTGGTTGCTGGCCTCTGTACTCAGCTTGCTTTCTCCACTCCATGCCCCTGTTCACACTGTTTATTCTGCATGAGGTGCACTTGCTTTGGCTTTCCTCCACAGTAATCGTAATCCCATTTCTTCCTAACGGATGCAAATTACAAGTCCGTTTTTTCTAAATCTCCAGCAAGGAATTATTCCCCAAATTAATAGCATCACTACCTCCATGCCTCCTATCCCATATTGCTGTGTACTGCAGTTATGTGAGTGAGCGCTTCATGATTCCAAGATTCATCTTTATGCCTCAGGATAGCACAGTGTGGTATGGTATGATCTAGTGCCTTGGTTATAAGAGATGTTGCCTGATAAATGAAATATATGACATAAGTAACAGAATGACTCGACATCAAGATGGTCCCCAAGGATACCTGCCTCTACGTAGTCATGCGCTTGTGTAGTCAGTCCCCTCCCACCCTGAATAATCACACAGCTGTGGTGGAAATGATAGAAATGACTTCGAGGTGAAGTCCTGAAAGATGTTGTGGAACTCCAGTCCTGCAGCATGGTTCAAGCAGTAGGGAACTGAGTCCTCTGCTGAAGAACCAGCACTACTCTGTCTATCAGGAGATGGAGCCATCTTAGAAGTGGATCCTTCAGCCTCATTCACGTCTTAAGGTAATTATCAGGGGGCCGGCGCTGTGGCATAGCTGGTAAGGCCACCACCTGCAGGGCCAGCATCCCGTATGGGCACCAGTTCGTGTCCCAGCTGCTCCACTTCCAATCCAGTTCTCTGCTATGGCTTGAGAAAGCAGTGGAAGATGGACCAAGTCCTTGGGCCCCTACACCCACATGGGAGACCCCGAGGAGGCTCCTGGCTCCTGGCATCAGATTTGCGCAGCTCCAGCCGTTGCAGCCAATTGGGGAGTGAAATGGCAGATGGAAGACCCCTCTCTCTCTCTGCCTCTTCTTCTCCTCTGTGTAACTCTGACCTTCAAATGAATCTTTAGAAAAAAAAGAGGGATAATATCAGGGGCCAGCACTGTGGTATAGCAGGTTAAGCCGCCACCTGCAGTCCCGACATTCGATATGGGCACCGGTTGAAGTCCTGGCTGTCCAATTCTGATCCAGCTCTCTGCTATGGTCTGGGAAAACAGTAGAAGATGCTCCAAGTTCTTGGGCCCCAGCACCTGTGTGGAAGACCTGGAAGAATCTCCTGGCTCCTAGCTTCTGATCAGCTCAGCTCTGGCTGTTGCAGCCATTTGGGGAATGAACCAGCGAATAGAAAACCTCTCTCTCTCTCTCCCTCTCTCTCTCTCTCTAGCTCTATTTCTCTCTGTAACTCTGTCTTGATTTTTTTTAAGATTTTATTTATTTATTTGAGAGGTAGAGTTACAGACAATGAGAGGAAGAAACAGAAAGAAAGTTCTTCCTTCTGTAGGTTCACTCCCCAAATGGCCACAACCTCCAGAGCTGCACTGAGCCGAAGCCAGGAGCCAGGAGCTCCTTCCTGGTCTCCAATGCAGGTGCAGAGGACCAAGCTATTGGGCCATCTTCTACTGCCTTCCCATGCCATAGCAGAGAGCTGGATTGGAAGAGGAATAGCCAGGACTAGAACTGGTGTCCATATGGGATGCTAGCACCACAGGCAGAGGATTAACCTACTGCACCATGGCACCAGCCTCTGTAACTCTATCTTTCAAATAAATAAAATAAATTTTTTAAAAGTCCAGAAAATTCACTGGATTTAAGTGGAAGGTAAAAACAAAAATAGGAAGACACTTTTAAAAAGACAGAAACCATTCGAAAAATGTGAATACCTTATTTATTCCTGAGTTATGCACGCAAGAACTTGGCTGCTAGCAAACTGTTGACAAAAAATTGCTTTCCTTCTCCAGGTCTCTGCGCATGTCACTGATCTATTAGCCATATGTTCTAGGTATGTTTGCAATATTGAAGGCTAAACATACCATAAATGTTAATAAAAATAATTTCTTTAACATTCCCACATCCCAGAAATTCTTCTAACATCTTTCCAACAACTGCAGGACATAGCTCATCTTATTATACCCATTTTACAGAACGGATCACTGAGGCCCACAGGGTTAAGCAACTTGCTCAAGGTTTCAGAAGTGGTAGTTGGCTGGTTTCATCCATAAGTATGCTGGATTTACAACCCACAAACTGAATCACTATGCCATGTGAGACATCATGCATGCATCAAGAATTGACATTATATACAATACACAGAAATCACTTCCACTATAAAATTCAGTTTATTTAAACATATTAAGTATCATTAACTCATAGATTGGCCCCAGCACCCCTTACTTGGTTACAAGATAGTCTTACCTTCATTCCTTAGGTAGTTAAAATTGTTCAGTAAAGTGGAGAGGCTGTATCATTGTGAACACTTTCAAGAGACACTCCTAGAGCCTTGAGTGTGTTTATCTCCAGCCTAGTGGGATTTGAAGCATCCTTTGATTCAAGTTGGGTGCATCAAACAGTGCTATTTGAATCCAGACTGCAATTGTTGATTTTCTAAGTGCAGTAGAATCCATTTTACTCTTTTGTTGAAGTCTAGAAGCAACAGCAAATAAAAGGAAAAGTACAATTTGAGAGGTATTTTCACTCAACCTATTTTCAATAAATGCTGTTCGGAATCCTGAGGAAGATATAAAAATCATTAAGACATGGACCTCAAGATGCTTACAAAGATCTCACCTTCCCTGCTTTCCCATCTTCCTAAGCTAACTGGTTTTGTCTTTCTGCACCGCTTTCCCTGTATTCACACAAACATTTGCAAATAGAATGATACACACACAGAGTGTTTTGTGGTGGTTTTCATTGTTTATTCCATAAAAAGGGTATCTCAAACCCTATCTGTTACCCTTCAACTGAAAACTGTATCTTAACAACATAGATGTTGCATCAGATAAATAGACAAAAGGGCTAACTTATTCCTGATAAAGGTATTACACTTAGTGAAATAAGTAACAAAAAGACAAATATCATATGGTCTCTATGATCTATGATAACCAATACAGTACCTAAAAGGTAATCTACAAAAGCAAAATTGATGCTTTGTGATGTAATGATTTTGAACAGCACTTGTCTTGACTGTTGAAGAACATTTTTTCTTCTTTTTCCTTCATACTATTCACTGAACTCTCTACTTAGTGTAGGGTTAATCTTATGAGTATAAAACTACCTGCAAATAATCGTTATAACTTTTATAAAAAAAAATAAGAATTGAAGAAGGAGGAAGAAGGGTGGGAGTATGGGCAGGAGGGAGGTAGGGTGGGAAGAATTACCATGTTCCCAAATTTGTGTATATAAAATCATGAAGTTTGTACTACTTAAATAAATTTTTTTAAAAGACTATATAATGGTCCAAAACGGTATCCACTTATTCTACCATTCATCTACTGATGGTCATTCAACCCTTCTGTGGAAATTTTGCCACTACAAAAAGCACCACGGTTATATATACTTGTGCAATGACCTACACTCTACTTTCCTGAAGAATAATCTCCATAATGTAGTCATTGAATGGGGGATATGTGTTTTTAACATTTTAATAGGAATTTCTACATTAGTTTTCATAGCCAAGTTACAGCACTTCACATTACCAAGTGCCAAAGGAATCTATTAGGATGTCAGCTTCCCTGTCCTGTTGCCCACACTCTAACTTCTAATTCTGTAGTTTTTGCTATTCTGATGAGTAGGAAAATATATCTTCTGGTTGCTTTGATTCTATAACCTCATTAATATATAAAGCATTTTTGCAGATGTCTTCACAACACCTAAATTTTTCTTCTCTCATAATTATTTAATAATACTTTTGTCCATTTTTCCTGCTTTAGGCATTTTTTGTTTCACTATGTAGAATCATACTATTAGGTTTTGTCTGTTCGGTTGCATTTTGATTGCAAATAATTGCTTTCAGTCAATCTTTTTGTTTTGTTTATATCATCTAATACCATCCAAACACTTATTTTGTGTAATCAAATACATCTATTTTTGCTTTTATGATTCCTGAGTTTAATTTCTGTAAGATTCCAGAAGGCCCAAGATTCACAACAGTTTTCTGAAATTTCTTTAAGTATTTTCTCATCTTATTTGGATCATATTCCTTTAATTTCCATATGATAGATCTATCATTTCATTATCTTCTTGCTTCCAATGTTGATAAAAAGTTTCAAGCAATCTTATATTCATTTTTAAATAAATGGCAGAATCTTTTTTTTTTTTTTTTTTAGGTAAAAGCCTGGTGCAGTCATCTGTTGTTCTTTTTAATGAAATACCCAGAACAAGAGGGTGTCCTCCCCTCCCCTCAAGCACCATCACATTTCTTGCCTTATCATTAAGTTCTCAAAATATAAATATTTAAATCAGTTATATTTTGATCATTCAAACATAATTAAAATTAACAACTTGAAACAAAAATGATTTTTTGTCTTAGAACTTTCTGAATCTAAACAGTTCTTTTGGGCATGTATTACATTTTAGAGAATTATTTTTAACTGTAGAAATGCAGTTTAACACTACACTTCCCTCCTCTTAGATAATTAAAATGTCATTTTTAAGTTTAAAATTATTCATTTTTTCCAAGTGTATGATGATCCTTGTCCACTGATTCTGAAAAGCTACATGGACAAGCTAACAGTTGATCACATTTTTAGCAACCATTAATATAAAGCTAAACAGATAATACTTTTTTTGGTACTGGTTATATATAGGCATTGATTGCTATTAGCAGAATAAGAAAAATGCTCCCTTAATAAATCAGAAAAATCACATATTCACCATATACAGAGTATAATCAAATTCAGCCAACAATATTATAAGGAAAATAATTATAATGAAAACCTAAACCATGGCAAATTCTCACATACCCTGAGAGTTAAAACAGATGGTTTTTACCCTCCGTGGGGCCATAGGAATGGGTGTCAAAGCCCTACTATCTCACTTAAATATACAATGGTGGTCCTAAAATGCAAGAGAGAGGAGTGATACTCTTAAGAATCATCTAAGAGGGGCCGGTGCTGTTGCGCAGCGGGCCAATGCCCTGGGCTGAAGCGCCAGCATCCCATATGGGCCCAGGCTCGAGATCCGGCCGCTCCACCTCCTGTCCAGCTCCCCGCCATGGCCCAAGTCCCTGGGCCCCTGCACCCACATGGGAGACCCGGAAGAAGCCCCCGGCTCCCGGCCTCGGATCAGCGCAGCTCCGGCCGTTGTGGCCATTTAGGGAGTGAACCATCAGATGGAAGACCTCTCTTTCTCTCTCTGCATCTCCTCTCTCTGTGTAACTCTGACTTAAACTTGAGAATCTTGTGTGTTTGTTTTGTTTGTGTGTTGGCAAATGGTTTGTTTGGTTGTTTTGCTTTTAACTATGCTGCCTTAAAATTTGAACAATTTTCTCTCTCTCTCTCTTTTTTTTTTTTTTTTTTTTTTTTTTTTGACAGGCAGAGTGGACAGTGAGAGAGAGAGACATAGAGAAAGGTCTTCCTTTGCCGTTGGTTCACCCTCCAATGGCCGCCAGGGCACCGCGCTGATCCGATGGCAGGAGCCAGGTACTTATCCTGGTCTCCCATGGGGTGCAGGGCCCAAGCACTTGGGCCATCCTCCACTGCACTCCCTGGGCCACAGCAGAGAGCTGGCCTGGAAGAGGGGCAACCGGGACAGAATCCGGCGCCCCGACCAGGACTAGAACCCGGTGTGCCGGCACAGCAAGGCGGAGGATTAGCCTAGTGAGTCGCAGCGCCGGCCCTCTTTATCTTTTAACACAATAATTGATTATCATTTATAGCCCCTAGCTATATTCCTGTGGAACAGCAGTCTTTCTACTTTTATATGTTGAACACTATATTTGGTCAATTATTAAGCCTATAATTATAGAATAAATTGACAGTATGTTATCACAATAAATTAAAAAAAAAAAAGAAAAGAAAGAAAGGAAGGAGGGGGGCTGGTATTGTGACACAGCAAGAAAAGCCACCACCTACAGTGCCGGCATCCCATATGGGCACCGGTTCAAGACCTGCTGCTCCATTTCCAATCCAGCTCTCTGCTATGGCCTGGGAAAGTGATGGAGGATGTCCCAAGTCCTTGGGCCCCTGCACCCATGTGGGAGACCAGGAAAATGCTCCTGGCTCCTGGCTTCTGGCTTCAGATCGGCAGAGCTCTGGCTGTTGCAGCCAATTGAGGAGTGAACCAGTGGATGGAAGACCTCTCTCTGTCTCTCTCTCTCTCTCTCTCTCTCTGCCTCTTGGTACTTGCCTTTCAAATAAATAAATAAATCTTTTTTAAAAAAATGATTACTTTTGAAGGTTTCAATTGTCCATAAGTTCCTTCCTATTTAAATATTCTTGTTTACTCCATGTCTCTGATCATGGTGTCTTGATTTCTCTGTTTTCAGTTTATTGTGAGAGATGTCCTTCCAATAGATCTTCCAAGTCACAAATTCACTTGAATAAGTAACCCTCCTGTTTTTGTTGTCAACAATTTTTTAAATGTTTTAATTCCAAAAAGATTTTGTAGTCTTTTCACAACTCTTTGAGAATTTTATTATCTTCCTTTTTATACTTGATCCTAGTCAAAAGGCCGAGAAACGATGTATTATCTTCCTTTTTAAAAACATCTTTGAACTCTTCCAAATACCTCAATGGAGGTCATTTCTAATAGATGCTCACCTAGGAATTCATCTGAGTGCCTTGTAGCATAGATTACTTTTGTTTTTATTTGCATATGGCTTTAAGCTCCTGTCGCAGCCAAACAGGTCAGGGAGTCCAAGTCTCTCATTCCAGGAAAGATCACCAAGTGAAGACAAATAAATGTCATCCCCTCAAATAATCATTTTAAAGATATCTGATGACTCATTTTGTTGAGAGAGAGAGAGAGAGAGAGAAAACTACCAAGCAACATTTAAAAGCAATTTAGGGGACCGGCTCTGTGGCACAGTATGTTAATCCTCCACCTGCGGCACCTGCATCCCATATGGGCTCCAGTTCTAGTCCTGGCTGCTCCTCTTTCAGTCCAGCTCTCTACTTATGGCCTGGGAAAGTAGTGTAAGATGGCCCAAGTGCTTGGGCCCCTGCAACGGCTGGGAGACCCAGAAGAACATTCTGACTCCTGTCTTCAGATTGGCCCAGCTCCAGCCATTGCAGCCACTGGGGGAGTAAACCAACAGATGGAAGACCTTCCTCTCTGTCTCTTCTTCTCACTGTCTGTAACTCTACCTCTCAAATAAATACATAACTTTTTAAAAAATCAATTTATTATGATTTCAATATCAGTAATATTTGAAGACAATTTACTTTTATTTCAATGTGAGTTGCAAAAGTGTATAAATTGGTGTGCAGTATTTGGTGCAGCAGTTAACATGCCAATTGAGATTCCTGCATCCTGTATCAAAGTGCCTGGTTTGAGTCTCTTCCCCATTCATAATTCTAGCTTCCTGTTGATGTGCCTCCTGGGAGACAACATATGATGGATGGCTCAAGTGGGAAATCTAGATTGAGTTCCCAATTCCTGGCCTTGGCTTGGTCCAGCCCCAGCTATTGCAGACATCTGAGGAATAAATCAGTGGGTGGGAGATCTCTGTGTAATTTGCTCACTCTCTCTCTCCCTCCCTCTGTACTGTTCAAATTATAAATGTCTTAGAAAGATAATAATTATGATGATTATAAAGTGTATAAGCATTGGCAGTGAATAAAAGTAGTAACACTTATTAACTAAAGATACTGACAATTATTGAGTCACTATGGCTGATACATATAACACATTAATGTCAGTAGTTTAGGATATTGCTCAAACTGATTCTTCACCTTCTAAAATACTTCTAACAGGTTATAAAGACGATGAAAACAACCTGATGATATTTTAAAAGGCAGGTGGGCAGACAGGAAGGAAGGGAGGGAGGGAGGGAGGGAGGGAGAGAAGGAAAGAAGAAAGGGAAGGGAAGGGAAGGGAAGGGAAGGGAAGGGAAGGGAAGGGAAGGGAAGGGAAGGGAAGGGAAGGGAAGGGAAGGGAAGGGAAGGGAAGGGAAGGGAAGGGAAGGGAAGGGAAGGGAAGGGAAGGGAAGGGAAGGGAAGGGAAGGGAAGGGAAGGGAATGAATTATCGGCTGGCGCCGTGGCTCAATAGGCTAATCCTCCGCCTTGTGGCGCCAGCACACCGGGTTCTAGTCCTGGTCGGGGCACCAGATTCTGTCCCGGTTGCCCCTCTTCCAGGCCAGCTCTCTGCTGTGGCCAGGGAGTGCAGTGGAGGATGGCCCAAGTGCTTGGGCCCTGCACCCTATGGGAGACCAGGAGAAGCACCTGGCTCCTGCCATCGGATCAGCGCGGTGCCCTGGCGGCCATTGGAGGGTGAACCAACGGCAAAGGAAGACCTTTCTCTATGTCTCTCTCTCTCACTGTCCACTCTGCCTGTCAAAAAAAAAAAAAAAAAAGGAAAGGAATTATCAATCTTCATCTACACAGTGTGTTTTTGGAGAATATTATTTTCTTTTTGAAAGTGTCCTCTAATGACTGATGATGGAATGTGATTCAAAAGAAAGAAAACAATGATGAAAAATACCTCAACACGGAGAGGATTGTCAGTCCCTCTATGGAGAAAACTGCAGACTGGCCTTGTTCTGTATGACCACTCCAGCTCCAAATTGGAACACTAAGACTGTCTTGTTCCTTATCTCTTCCTATGTTAAGAAAACAATTATGTTAAATAGTATTGCCTGAAGGGATTTTTCAGAGCTGCTAGAGAAAGATCAATGTAATAACCTAGGACCTTAAGTGTCAATATTTAGTTTTGGAAGCAAACAATTTGCAAAAATACCATTTTGTGGGATATTATATTTCAAAATACAGATTAAACAATTAGCAACATTTTTACAATAGTCATATTATGATTCTTTGTGAACAGCAGAAAAATACACCCAGACAAGAAATAAACACTGAATATTTGCTGAAATAATATTTCAAGGAAAACCTAAGGCTCTTAGCAGATCAATCCAAAGGGACTTATTTAACTGACTACAATCTTTAATATAACTATCAATCAGATGAGCTGGATATTCAGTTCCTCCATTCCCCACATACTGCAAAAAGCAACACATTGCTCTAACTCGCATAAATAATAAATTGCCTTTTGTACAAAGACGAGCCTTTATTGTTCG
The DNA here is from genome assembly GCF_964237555.1 of Oryctolagus cuniculus. Taxonomy (NCBI): domain Eukaryota; kingdom Metazoa; phylum Chordata; class Mammalia; order Lagomorpha; family Leporidae; genus Oryctolagus; species Oryctolagus cuniculus. Next base: position 71,367,303 of record NC_091435.1, on the reverse strand, counting down.
ATCCTTCAATCAAAATGGAAGTGCCAAACGGAAAACTATATCCCTAGGCAAGAAAGGGGTGTGCTTCAGGAGATATGAGATTTAAAACAAAATTAATGTTGTAAAATAAGAAAGGAAAGGTTGAAATATATACCAGGAAAATAATATCTGAATAACTTAACATTGGCAAGTAATTCTGTGAAAACACACTGAGCTATTTAAAGCACTTGTGCAGAGCTCGCCACAGGCAGCATTCCTGCAAAGGAAAGGGAAAAGCTGGATTTCGTCAGAGCAAGGATCCTAACTGAAAGCTCTGAGTTCTATTTCACATTACGCCATGGAAATTGCTCTGAGGATTTGGACCACACTTTGGCTGTTGGTGGGGCCCAGGTGTCTTCCATTCAAATCTTCTCAGTGTTCATCTACTAACTGTGCCGCAATGAGCCCAGGTAAAACCAAAAACAGAAACACTTTGACAACAGAGTTCCCATTAGGGAATTTTCAACAAATATAATTTTTTTCCTTAAATTTTTATTATGCCAATAGCAAAATAAAATTTTGAGGTTACTGTTGATTTTAATAGAGCTTTTTGATTGATAGAAACACACAGATACTCCCTCTATTCCTATGCTCTCCGCTGTCAGGTTCTGCTTGCACCTTCAAATAAGGCAATAGACTGATCTGAGTTGCTGAAATAAAAGGAAGCATACTGGACTTCAATGGCAGGAGATGGAAATTTCCAAAGCAACTAGAAATGGCTGTCAGGTTTCTTTTTGAACTTTATTGTCCCAGGAATTTTAGGATATTATTCAAGTATCCATGTCCTCAGCCACCTCACATAGGCACTGAAGTAAGGGTCTCTCCATACTGCATTCGCTCTAATCCTCCGTGGTATGCTCCATGTTGGAAGATTCAGGCCCAGCTTTTACCTGGGAAGTAAAAATGAAGCAAGTGGATTTTTTTAACCTCTTTAGTTTTAGGTCCTTTGGTACACTTTTTTTCAGGAAAGGACTTTGCCACAGCCAAATCCACTGGAGTTCTACACTGAAGTTTGTGTTCAAGGCCCCAGCAAAAGGTTGCTCTCCCTTGATTTGCCTCCTCTTCTTGAAGTCCTTCTAGATGAGAACGGCCAGTGAAGATCTAAATGTGGATACAGTGACTCTCTTGACTAAGCACCATCATAAAACATAGGACTTTGACCTGAATCTTTTGCTATATAAATTTCAACTACACTGTCAACATCTGAGCAAATATAAATCCTCTTGATGTTGTGGGTGGAGTCTGCTATTATCTTAGCAGTGAAGTTAATGGGCAGATGTAAGGAAGTTTCTATGTGGATGGAAAATCATTCCTCTGTACCTTTTTCAGGATTTGAGGAGTCTACTTTAGCATTTATGTTAGAATTTACTCCTCACATGTTTGGAAATCAGTGACCTCTATTGGCCTAATGTTCTTCCCAGAAGACATGTGGTATCTAAATTGTATAAGGATTGTAGGAGATTCTCAGAATAATTTGTATTCATAAGGCATTTTCAAACTTTTTTTTAGCTTTTTAAGTACTAATGACTCATGGGCAACTTGTTCCAGGAAAATGTTTGGGATTAATTATGGTTTCTATGTGTGCCACCCTTAATTTCTCTTACCGATGATATCCTACCCTGTCACCACCACCATCAGCTATGCAGACCGTGCCTCATGCCTGCAGCTGTGGGTCTTTGAATTTTCTGGAGTTAGCAAATTATCTGTAATTTTGCGTCACCTTTTCTTTTTTTAACTAAAATCATTGTGTTAGAGCCTACATCTTGTACAGGATATATGATAGCCTTTTGGGCAATAATGGGACCCCTAAGAAACTGGGTCACTTTAGCTAACAGCATACCCACAGGTGACTTAGATTTTTTTTTTTAAACTTTTATTTAATGCATATAATTTTCCAAAGTACGACTTATGGATTACAATGGCTTCCCCCCCATACCGTCCCTCCCACCCACAACCCTCCCCTTTCCCACTCCCTCTCCCCTTCCATTCACATCAAGATTCATTTTCGATTATCTTAATATACAGAAGATCAGCTTAGTATACATTAAGTATGGATTTCAACAGTTTGCTCCCACACAGAAACATAAAGTGAAAAATAATAGATGACTTAGATTTTTTAAAGATGCATGTATTTGCTAACCAATTTTTGGTACCACCCTCTCCACCAGTGGTCTTAAGTGTAAATTATATTCTCAAATCTCTGTTACTAAAGGTCTAGAGTTCCTACAACTCCAGGTTAGATGTCGCTGGTGAGAAGCCTGCATCCACTGCAAAAAGTAGAGTGTCTATGAAAACCCACGCCAATCCTTGAGTTTATAATAAACTGATATGTTCTTGTACCACTGATATGTTCTTGTCTCATTGAGGGAACATACTGTGACTGCCAAATACAAGTTTTCCTTGGCCCAATCTGGTAATTCTTCACCTGGTTCTTAGAAACTTTAATGTTACTGACTTTTACTCTTCAGCTTTCTAGATGCCTCCAAAATGAAAATCCCAGCATTTTTGATTCTGCAGAAACTTTAGGTTGCAGATCCATGTCCTCAAGCCTTTTCTCTTCCACATCACACATTTCTGTCAATTCGCCACTCACACTAACCTTCCCTAAATCTCCCTTTCCTCATTACTCAGTGTCTGTGTCTATTTCTATCCCTGTTATCATTCTCTAGCTAAAGCCTATGCTACCTTAGCTTCTCTTGAGGACACACATGACCCTGATAAGCCTTCTAAGATAGACTTGGAGCTACATTTTACTACCATTCTATCAGGTATCATTAGGAGAAATATTTTCTTCTGGCATCACATAGTATCATCCCTCTTTACAGGTACTCCTCTGGGAAGTGACACAGACACAACTTGCACCTCTCTTTTGGGTTAGAATGATTTCTCTAAGTTGTAAAAGTGCCTGCAGGATGCTATGGCAAAGTCCTTTGCTGTCTCTGAGTGCCAAACTCAGATCTCTAAGGTGCTGGGAAACAGGTCTTGTGGCTGATTGTTGATATCCCCGATTTCTGCTCCTTTTCTCTTCCATAGGATAGTTTTATCTGAGTGTACTTAAAAACATCTTAAGTCTCCATTACATCTGAATGTGTCCATGTTATTAACTGACCAGTGGGAGATAAGAGGAAGTAAAGTGCGTTGCTTCCAGGTCTTATTTTCAAAACAATTGGATATGCAATGCCCTGAATTCTTTCCTCATTCCCACTGGCTGTCCAGAAGATGAGAAGAAATGCAACTGTTCTCTTAGAGTTAGAGATAAAAGCCTGAAGTTGAGATTGGCAGAGCCACCCTTCCATTCTGGACAGTTTTGTGAAGGAGAAATAAACTCTGTTTAGTTTAAATCACTCTATTTTGGTCTACATTTATCACAGTAGTTTTCATCAGTTTCCTAGCTACTTCATTTCTTATTTATCATTATATACACTCCTAGAAACTCATAGTCAATAGTTTTCCAAGACAAATAAGGCAACCCAACTCTAATAATAATGCTTAATTAAAAATGTTATAAGAAAGCTAAGAATAGGAGTTTTATAACACCTTATATTCAACACAAAACACTGGTAACACTGTTCATAACTGTGTTGATCTCTGTTCTTTATTTCAAATCCACGAAGCCCACATTCTTCTTTTCTATCTAGCCTCATTTAGTATCCCAGGAATTTTTTTTTCACTAGCTGTGATTATCTGAAAAAGAGAAGCAACCATCTCCCTTCAAAGATGTGCAGGAATGACCTCCAGCCATACACTCCCCAAACAAAATCTGAGAAGAGGAATTTGCTGAGCAGTCATGAAAATTGCCCCCATAGAGCTTCTAAATTGTTCCTTTACATCACAGACTGAGTATTAAGATAGGCTCCCAAGGGGAGACATGCTTCAATGTTGTTCTGTGCACTGGTGATAAGGGGTGTTATTTTCTCCCTGTGAGGTACACAGGGAGAAAATTTGCCTTAGTCCACATGGTTAATCAAACAGTGTTAGCCACATACTCTAAACTGAAGTATAATTCTGTCTCAAGAAAAATGATTTCATATCTCTTTACACTTTCTACTTTCTTCCTAAAGCAGTCCATGGCATACATCATGTTAAAAAAATCTCAAAAGGGATGTATAGCAACTTTTGGGAAGCTCTCTCAAGAACAGAGGGAGAAAATATGAGGGGACTTTTATTGCAGTTGTGATCAAGGACTCTTAGGGTGTAAGGATAGTCCCTGGGATATTACAGAGAATCCTAGTCTAGGGTATACAGATTTATCATCATCATCATTGTCATTATGAAACATTCCTATCAACCATTGTGTGAACCACCGTACCTCTGTATTAGGAACTGTGACTAGAGACAGAGAAAAGTTCCTTACCACATACATTTCAAAGCAAAGGAAATGAAATGTAAATGTGCTCTACACATTTCAACATCTGCTTCCAAAATTTGAAATGCTTTCTAAGAACAGGCTAACATTTTACTTATCAACTTACTTATTATCTCATAAAAACAACCTGGACTCTGTGTGTGTGTGTCTGTCTGTGTCTATAGATGAGGATAGAGAAGGTGCTGAGACACTATCTTTCTACTTCCTTCCCCCACCCCTTTTCTCCCTGTGGCCCACTCCACTCCTCAACTATACTCAGGTATATTGTGCATGTGTTTGCTTTTTCACCTTTTAAATAAACTTTACCACACACACAAAAAAACCTGGAGTTTTTTAATGTCATTCCACAAATCATTCTAAAGAAGCCACTGCTCCCACATTGCCCCTTCCCATTGCCTCCAACACCATCTGTACTGCACAAGTAGTATCCTATAGACTGATCTGAAACACACCATTCTGTGCTGTTCAACCTATACCAATCACAACTGATGCACACTGATTCCAATGTGTTGCACAATCTGTCGTGCATATGCTGTTTTCCTAAACATGCACAGTAAATGGGAAGAATAAATGATCTCATTTTGTCAGCACTGAATACAGCCTAACAACAATTCCTGTCCTTCAGTTCTTTGTGTCATGGCTGATTCAAGACTTAGATATATTAGTACTACACAAAGTGAATAAGACTAGCATCATTTGGGAGAACAAACAGCCATAAGCCAGTTCACTGAACTTCTTGGACTGCTATTAAAGAATAAACTTTGGGTAGACAGCTTTGTAGCACAGCATGTTAAGCTGCCACCTGCAAGAGTGGTGTCCCATATTGGAGTCCAGTTAAAGTCCTAGCTGTTCCACTTTTGATCCAGCTTCCTGCTAATGCACATGGGAATGCAGCAAATGATGACCCAAGTGCTTGGACCCCTGCCACCATCTGGGAGACCCAGATAGAGTTCCAGACCCCTGGCTTCAACCTGAACCAGCCCTGATCATTGCAACTACTTGCAGAATGTACCAGCAGATAGAAGATCTCTGATTTCTCTCTTTCTCTCTCTCTCTCTCTTTCCACCACCCCTCATTCTTTCTGCCTTTCACATAAATAATATAAATCTGTTTTAAAAAATAATAAACCTTTGGAAGCAGATGGCTTGTTTCCTGCTTGGATGTGCCTTCTTTCTGACTTAATTGTCCTAGCCCAATCATTCTAATGAAATGTTCCAAATGGATGAGAGATTTGTGAAATTTGTACCTTCATTAACAATAAAGTGAGTATTGTGCCTGTGATCCCTTAGAGTCAATTGAAAATCAGTTCTATAAAGTAGATAAGAGCCTCTATATTGACACTCATGCTTACAAACATACAGGATTTTTGTATTATCCATCTAAGAGGCAATTTTTGAGCTCTTTCTTCTGTGCTGAGCAATATACACTACCCAGATCCTAAAATGCTATACTCATTTAGCAACCCCAGAGCAGGGTCGTGAGCCCTATATCATGCTCTTTTGTTCAGTTTCTTTTCAATTCGCTGTATCTGAGTAGTTCACTACATGATACCTGAAGAGAAAAAAGAGAAAAGCACAAAAGTCTTTGTTTGAATTGTTCTCATTGCTGAGCTTATGTAATATAAAGAGTAATGATCCTAAGAATGTGTATTTTAATACATTGTGATGTTGAAACGCTCGATTCTATGCTGAGACACATAAGACTAGAATACAAAGTGTTTCTGAGAGGAAAATGATGACAGAGAGAAAAAAATGTTTTGTTGCTTTTAAATAAGCCAGTCAAATAACAGTCTGAAAGGCTGTGTGTGTGTGTGTGTGTGTGTGTTTATCAGTGTGAGTTAATCCTGCTCTCTCCCTTCCTCTCTCCTGCTTCTCCAGGGAAATGAGTCACACCTGGTTGCTGCCCTTGATATGATGTTTGATATTCTGAATTCCCATCAGTCCTGCACAGCTAGGATGATGTCAACACAGTTGACATTGTTAGATCCCTGCTCTGCTTACATCAACTCCCTGTCGCTCAGGCGTCAGATGAGTGTGGCGAAAGGGAAGAGGCAGCATCTTCTTAGCAACCAAGCCCACATACCCAGGATCCAGAAATGACATCTGGCACTTTGCTGTAGGGATTTCCAGCACTTCAAGAATTTCAGCCAGATTGGAACACTGTGGTTCTGAGTTAAAAAGAAATTACCTATCTTCTCCCCAATCAGGATGCAGGTGCATTTACAATAGTTCAGGTCAAAATGAGTACCATCAAAGTGCATTTTGCCAACTGCTTCTCCCATAATTCCTCAGTTCCTCTTGGGATATTATTTATTCAGTTTTTGGAAATAATCTTACTTCTGGCTAAAAACACGAAGGCTAAAATAAGACCCTCCTGGCTTCTTTCTACCTCAAGTCAAATGTATATAATACAGGCAATTAGAGCAGATAAAAAATAAAGATATTTTGCAAATCATACTAATGGTCTCTTAAGATGACTACAGTAAAGTGTAGCAGTATTTCTGGGTCTTGTTTGCTGTTTTTTTCTCATTTAATACAATGGATTCAGACAGTTGCAATCCACAGAGACATTATAATCTCATACATTATCTGGGGGGAAAGGATAGAGGAGGACTTTAGAAAAAGACTTAAAAAGGAATTTTGGAAGCTGTTACAGTAGCAAAACTATGGTAGTCTCATGCCACCATGCCTGGGTTCTCAGAAGCCCCAACAATGGAGATTTGATGTCTACTTCCATGAACAATCTCTCCTAGTTATTATGTGTATCTTGTTCACTTCATGTAAATAATCTGAATAGCTCTCTTGCTGCTCACTTACTCATCCTACAAACATTTCTAGGTGGAATCCCTTCTTCCACAACAGTATGATCAAGTGGGAGAGAGAGATAAGAGAGATTATCAACCACCATATTGTGTGAAAAGTGCTCTCATAAGCAATACCAGCATTCTCAGGCTAAGAGAACCAGAGGCCACCTCAGCCTGGAGCTCAGACATGGGACGAAGTCCTCAAGGATGGTTTCCTTGAGCCTTCATAATTACTTTATCAGTGGTAACACAAATCATACTTTTTAAGTCCTGACACTCTGTGCATCAAATACTACTAAACATTTTAACAAGCTATGTCATATGGTCCAGACAGTTCATTTGTCTCTGACACGCTCAAGTCGCCCTACGCATCCATATTCCATAAAATGAGAAACAAGGATTCCTTTTGGAATCTGGCATTCCATTTAGCAGGGGAATGAAGAGACTTCAGAGATCTTTCTTCAAATCTCAAGACCTGAGTGGGTGAGTGCTGGGAGCTGGGGAATATTTGTAACAGCACAGAATTTCCTCTGTCCCGGAAGATTATTTTTCATGCTGTATTGCAACTGTTTATTTACCTGTCTCTCACCTTCAAGAGTTTGAGCTCTTTGAATGAATAATATGTTAAATGGTTCTTACCCTACAGTATCTCCCAGGTTTCCTCATAGACCTAGAGCCTAAAACACAGCAAGTACTCTGTAAATACTTCCGTTGAATGACTACTGTATACCTTTGCATTTTCTTCTGATTTCAATTCTGACTTTTTAGATTGGTGCTTCCTCATATTTTTATGTATAATAACTCACATAGAAAATGATAATATTTGAGAGGCACCTTGGAGTAAACGAAGGGAGCTGCTTGAGCAGGCATGCTGTTGGTCCCAGAACATGCCTGATCCCCTAAGCCCCGCCTTCTCTACCTGCTCTCCTCCCTCTGCACCCCAAGGCTTTGGGGATCACTAATAGAGCCTAATTGGAGCGCACTCAAGACCCATCACCTGGAAGCAATTCTGATTTAGGTGAATTAAAAAGGAAAAGAAATTTGATTAAATCATCTCCACTTGGCTATTTGTGATCCAGCTTTTCTTCCCAATGCTTTGACTGCACTGGTGTTATAAACTTCCGGTTGCTAAAAAATGTTTTTGCACATTTTGTGTATTGCTGACAAGAATGTAAAATAAAGTAGCCTTTCTGGAAAACAGCATGGTAGTTCTTAAAAAAAAAAAGTAGTATAGAACTACCATGTAACGAGCAATTCTTCTTCTGGGTAAGTATCCAAAAGAATTGCAAGTAGGTTAAGTAGATATTTGGGCATTCACACTCATAGCATTGGATGAAACCAGAGGAAATTATACTATGTGAAACAAGCCAGTCACAAAAGAGCAGGTAAATGTTCTAGAGATGGATGGTGATGACAGTAGCAGAATAAGGTGAATGTACACTTAAAAATTATCAAACCCCTTCTGTCAGTTTCTCTTTACCTCTCAATGGAAAAACATGCTTGTGGTTTAGACAGCACCTTTCATATGTGCTCTAATAATGACTCTGTCCTTTGTTCTAGTCCGTATCTACCCACTTGGGGCATCCTTCCTTTGTAATCACACCCTCTACTCTTACATCAACGGCTCTACTTCTGACCCGTGTGTATTGATGGTCCTCTCCCCCCAACTTAACATTGTATGATTATTCAGAATTTTTTTACAGACAAACTCCTCCTCTCTGCCTCCTTATGGAGCCCCTTCATCATTTGGTTAATGCCACTCCTAGGACCATTGGCTACCATTCTCACTCTGGCTTTTATACTACATTGTCTAAGTGTTTACAGGAAGTGATAATGGAATGAACCAAGCCCTTCACCAACCAGACGGTGAACCAAATGTTACTACAGGATTATACTCAGCTCCCCACCCAGGACATCGTGACTTTAAACTTTGTCCCATGCCAGTGGAGAGTAACTCGTCACCCCATGTCAGCAGGAAGCAGCTCTAGAAGATAGATCATCATCCCTCAACCCCTCCTGGACTTTTGGGGCTGATGTAATCCCATGCAACACTTACTTTATAAAAAAAACAAAAGGGAGGAATGTTAGTAAAATGGTACCACCTGCCTAAGCCCAGCCTGGCTTACTAGAAGTCAGGTGACCCAATAGCCCAATCACAAGCATCAGCTCTACCTCCACCCTAACAGGATTTGCTGCTCCCACTTCCTTACCTCTGCAAAGCTATATAAGACCTGTTCTCCACTCCAGGAAGCTGTTCTCTCGTGCACGGGGAGGCAGCCTGTTGGGTTTCCCCCACCTGACAATAAACCTTTTCCCTTAAAAAAAATCAAAGTGGTAAATTTATACACACATATAGCCACAGAAATACATCTTTTTAAGTGACATTACTCAAAACACTCAAAATGAAGATAATTATGCTACAACTATGGGTGGAATAATGAATAGAATGCCTGAATGCACTCCTGATTTGTTCAGGCATCATGGAAGGGCACTTTCTTTCTCATATTGCAAAGAAGAGATTTGTCAATAACTGTTCATTAGCCCAACCCCCAAGCCAAGCTCATCATTACCAACACTAGTATCTGTTTTCCAGATGGGTCCCTAACATTGCATACACTACAAAATTTTCAAGCCATTTCAGAAAAGAGCTCAATTTGACTTCTTTGTCATAAGCACAGAACTCATACACTTTTTCATTCTCACTCTCGCCTTAAATTTTTAATAAAAATGTGATTGATTAACATTTAAATGAAAACACAAAAGCTTCGATCGATCTGCACTTACACTGATCAATGCTCCTAAGAAATGCAAAGCTCTACTCCCTTGAAGATGGAGCATAGTTTTGGACTGACAGATTTTCATAGTATGTCTAGCATTAGATCAACACTTTTCTCATGATGTGTCTACACAACACAACACAGGATTTAACATGATCCAAATGACCTATTCTTTGCTTGACTTCACTCCCTGTTTTTCCAAAGTAAAATTCACACATTGTTTTTCTTTTTACTCAGTTCCTATGCCTTATTTCTCATGTTCATCCTAGACACCTAATTTAGAGCTCCATTTCTCATTCTTGGATAAGAATCTTAAGTAAGAAGTGGAAATCATCAGACTTATTTGTAATGATTTGTAACCTGGAGATGACTTCAAAATGGAGGCGACAAGAATACACCAGATTAATAAATTTCTTAATCCAGGTGCACCCTGGGTCCAAGTCCTGAAGGATAAAATTTCAACCATGTAAAAACTCTGGTTGACAGGATCCTGAAATTTACTTGACATCTCCTCTGACCCCAAACAACTTAAAACCCTTATTGCCCCCAAATTAGACGTGACCTGTCTCTAAAATCAGTTCCTAGAGGGACTGCTTTCTAGCTCCTTCTGGGAGTTTCCTATATGTTGTAGAGATACTTCAGACTTAACATGTCTCACCCTGTGGCCTTTCTCATGACCATAGTTGTGTTCAGTGCTCTTTATTTCAGTAAATACCATTAGCTCTCTACCATACCTTTAAAGCTATGGTTCTCTGTACTGCTGGCTTTCCTTCTTTCTTTACCAGCTAGATGTATGGACTACCCCATTTTCACTCCTAAATACATCCTAAAATCCTTCCCTCTTCTCTGATCGCACTGATTGTGCCATGGTCTAGATACTTCCTCATTTACTTCAAATATTATAATAGCAGCCGTCTGGCCTCATTGTGTCCAGTTTTTTTGTTTGTTTGTTTGTTTTTATTTTTTTTAATCTAGAAATTCTGATCCCATCACTCTCCAGGTTAAAATCTGCAATGACTAAAAGAAGTTAAAACCAAATGGCTTTGTATGGCTCTGTGTGGCTCTTGACCTCTTGGCTAACCAGTCTCTTTAGTATTATCTTTTCTCACAACCAATTTTAGAATGCCAGCCCTAGTCACAATCTCTGATTGACAAACTCTTAATGAAAATGTCACATTCTACTTTCAATGTTACTTTTTCTATTATTAAGCAAGATTAGTTACTCTCTTACTCTGTGCTCTCACAGCATTTGGTACATATATGTTTGGCTCTAACATCATCTTGGGTTCTAATCTTTTTTTTTTTTTTTTTTTTTTTTTTTTTTTTTTTTTTTTTGACAGGCAGAGTGGACAGTGAGAGAGAGACAGAGAGAAAGGTCTTCCTTTGTGATTGGTTCACCCTCCAGAGGCCGCTGTGGCCAGTGCACCGCGCTGATCCGATGGCAGGTGCTTCTCCTGGTCTCCCAAGTGGGTGCAGGTATCCTCCCTGCACTCCCGGGCCACAGCAGAGAGCTGGACAGGAAGAGGAGCGACCGGGACAGAATCTGGCGCCCTGATCGAGACTAGAACCTGGTGTGCCAGCGCCGCAGGTGGAGGATTAACCTATTGAGCCGCGGCGCCAGCCCTAATTATTCTTTAACAGGGTTTCCTCCTTCCCTCTAGATTCTAGGTCTTCACTCTGGTTCCTCTGGCTCTAGGTTGCGAATTTTGAAGGCTCAAATTGCTTGCAAAGTCATGTAAGAAAGTGTGGGTATGGAAATGCATAAAATTTTTATCTTAACCTCCCCCAAAAGTTAAGTACCATGACTGCCCTAGACTGTGAGTTTTTAGGGCAGGGAACATATTGTGTCCTTCATTGCGTAACCAGTTTATTGAAGAGTCTGATCTCTGTGGGGCACAAACATGAAACAGCTTTATTTTTCTGTAATCCTTACTTTGAACTATATTCTGTCAAAGGTGCCTTTCCTGTTCTTTAACCACATCTCAGACAGATCTCATAACTTTCCAGTCTCTTTCACGCTATTAAAAAGACTAGTTCATTTGGCGCCTAATTCAAAGAAACCAACTCTAACAAGGTACTTTGAAACCATCAGGAAATTTTAATATGGACTGGCATTAGAGAATATTATAAAATTGCTACTGTTGTCTGATATAACAAAATTGTGGTTATCTCTTTTTTAGGTACCTAAGCATTCAATATGTGCCTGACAATTTTCTTTTTCTCTTTTTTAAAATATTTATTTATTTGAAAGAAAGAGTTACAGAGAGAAAGAGAGCTTCCATTCGCTGCTTCACTCCCCAAACAGCCCCAGTGATTGGGGCTGGGCCAATCTGAAACCAGGAGCCAGGAATTTCTTCCAGGTCTGCCATGTAGGTACAAGGTCCCAAGCACTTGGACCATCTTCCTCTGCTCTCCCAGGCCATCAGACACAAGCTAGAGTGGAAGTGGAGCAGTTGGGATTCAAATCAGTACCCATATGGGATGCTGGCACTACAGGCAGCAGCTTTACTTGCCATGCCACAGCACCGGCTCTGCCCTTTTTTTAGATTAAGAACATCATGATATGTAGGTTTGATTTATAATGATTCAGAAAAAAAGGGGCACAACAGATTATGCAAGATTGACAACAATTTTGATAATTATTGAAGGTAGGGAGTGAATACATGTGTGTTATCAATAAAATACTAATTCCATTTTTGTAATATTTGAATTTTCCTGGGCCAGAAATTTTTCCTCATTTTTCTCTGTACTCATTCCAAGCTAATTTTAAATTTCACTCTCAGGGCCGGTGCTGTGGCTCAGCGGTTAAGCTATGGCCTGAAGCACTGGCATCCTATACATGTACCGGATCCAGCTCTGGCTGCTCTACTTCCAATCCAACTCTCTGCTTATGCACCTGGGAAAGCTGCAGAGGCTGGCCCCTGAACCCACAGTGGAGACCCAGAAGAAGCTCCTGGCTCCTGGCTTTGGCCTGACCCAGCCCTGGTCATTACAGTTATTTGGGTAGTGAGCCAGCTGATGGAAGATCTCTGTCTCTCCTCTGTCTCTGTAACTCTGCCTTTCAAATAAATAAATGTTTTAAAAAGAATTCATTCTCACTCAGATCCAGTGGTTTAGTGTGAAATGCTTAACATTCAGCTCTACAGGAAAGAAAGAGAAGTGTGTAGAGGGCAGCAGAGGGGCTGACTTGCAGCATTTGCCAATTTTCATCACACAAATGCCTCTACCCAGTCCAGCCTACCCATATGCTGCCACTGAATGCAGAGTTTGGTACAGATGTGCGGCGACATACATAAAGTATCTTCACCACACAGACATAGTAGATGCAATTAAAAACATATAGTAAAATAACTGAGTAGTGATGAGTTTTGAGTATTTTCTGCTTTTGATTTAACACCTCTATTTAATTGTATGCTAATACATTTTTAATAATGGCTGTATAAAAAAGGCTCACAGATTTACAAAAATTGAACAATCTGCTCTCACAGATTGACTCCATTGCAGAACACCACTGCAACCTTCTCTTCTTTCTCAACTATGTAATGCAGAAGGTGAGACCCAGTGCTCTAACCTGCATTGACACATCTCCACTCTAATCATTACTGTAAGCACATGCAAGCCCTCTTACTAAGACATCATGTAGATTATCCCTTTGCCTCTGTCACTCTTCCTTCACACTACTTGGATTCCTGGATTGAATATTGCCCCTGAAAGTCACTCCTATTTGCTCCCTATCTTCTTAAATCTTGTGTTTGCCTCAGAATATTATGCAGATAACTCTACAGTATTTAATAAATGCTTCCATTTCTCATAAAGAAATAACGATTTGTATAACTTGTATTTTGAAGTAAGGGAATAAGAAAAATTTTATTCCTAATAAACACCATTAGGGTATTGTGGCTTTACATAATAAATGTCTTCTTGGCTTAATAAGCTTAAGTATAACATATCCATTCTTTATTTATAGCTATTTAAAAATGTTAAGTTGTCCTATCCATACTGTTACACTCTCTTTTCTATATTCTGAATCAATTTTATCATAACAAGAGAAAACAAAAAAGTCTTAGGGGGCAGTACATATTGCGCCTCCTCTATTCTTCACTTTACCTAAAACATGCAAATTCACTTGATTCTCCAAGATACAAATTTATTCTGAGATTCTATCACTAAGCTACTTGGCTCATTCAACCAGTAATTCCTTTATGTAAATAATGGACTGCTATAAACATAGATTGACAGTGCTGGAAGGAAATGACGACTTTCTGTCTTCAACATCTTTTTTAAAAAAAATTTTTTTTTTTGACAGGCAGAGTGGAAAGTGAGAGAGACAGACAGAGAGAAAGGTCTTCCTTTGCCGTTGGTTCACCCTCCAGTGGCCGCCGCGGCTGGCGCGTTGCGGCCAGCGCACCGCGCCAATCCGATGGCAGGAGCCAGGTACTTATCCTGGTCTCCCGTGGGGTGCAGGGCCCAAGTACTTGGGCCATACTCCACTGCACTCCCTGGCCACAGCAGAGAGCTGGCCTGGAAGAGGGGCAACTGGGACAGAATCCGGTGCCCCGACCGGGACTAGAACCTGGTGTGCCGGCGCCGCAAGGCGGAGGATTAGCCTATTGAGCTGTGCAACTGGCCCTCTTCAACATCTTAACACCCAGAAAACTTGAAAGCACACACAACACCAGCACAACTTACCCAGCTTGTAAGTAATAGGGAAAGAACTAATATTTAGTGAGCTCTTAGTAAGTACAAGATCCATTTGTATAAATCTTATCTAAAACTCACAATTCTACTAAGTATAGTATCACTCATTTTGGACATGAGGAAATCAACTTCAGCATGTTTAAGAAATTTGGCCACTCAGCTAGGTTGTCAGAGAACTCAGGTGCAAACAAAATCTGTCTGACTCCAAAGCCTCTGCTGTTTGCCCCAAATCACACAATCTTCCAAATATGGGGCTCCATCCAGGTCTGCTCACTCTAAGGAACATTCCCTCACAACCCTGGGCTGTCTCCCAATCCACATTTAAAGCTTCGTTTGCGGGAGAGGAGGCAAGATGGCAGAATAGGAAGGGAGCACACTGATAGTCCGGGGAGAGACAGTTTAATAAAAGTGGAGATACTGCAGATTCAAGGAAGAGTAGGGGAGGAAACAGCAGAAGAAACTCTTCCGGAACACGTGATTCACAGTGGACCTGCATGGAGAGCGCGGGAGCCCACAGTTCGGGACACCAGCGGCAGACTCAACACACCAGCGCTGGAACGCGAGGTGAGCCGAACCTCAATAGCCCGAGACACCAGCAGGCAAGCAGAGAGAGGAGACTAGAGGGAACGACCCCCAGGGGGGGAAAGTTCACCAGGCTAACTGGAAGAGAGAGAGAGAAAAAAAAAAAAGGTGACTGGTACGGACACGGGTTTCTCTCTCTCCGCTCACCTCTCAAGGGCGAGCAAGACAAAGAGCAGGCGCCATCTTGGACATACGTCATAAGCAGAGCGACCTCAGGTCTGCACCGGCCCTGAGCCTAGCAGAAAAACCTGACTCTGGGCGGGGCGAATTAACAGGAGATTAGGACCTAGTAAATTTGTGGTGCTACTGAACTGAGACTGTGAAAACAGAGACGGTGGGGGAGAGAACTCATGGAATTCACGGGAGTACTCTCCAGAGATGCTACAATTCCGTAACATTGGCAACCCAGTGGGAGACTGAAGGAGAATCTGAGCCCACCCTGAGGGCAGAAGAGATTCCCTGTGTGGTCCTTGGGAAAGAGCTTCCGATCTCTGGCTCCTGTGGGTATATCATTTGCCTGCTAACTACCTCCAACTTCGTTCAGCTGTGTGGAATTACTTCCCTTTTGAATCAAAGAAAGAAAGAGAGAGAGAGAGAGAGAGAGAGATCCACCACGCCTAACCTGGGAGTGTCACCTTTGGCACACCAAACAGAGCTCTCAGGCCACACCCATCTCAAGCCTCTAAGGCTCCAACAAAAACAGACAGTCCACTTAATCTAGAGTCATAGTATAACAAGAAAAAGCACCAGAGTGAAGAAACCAAATATCTCCAATCTGCCAAATAACAAACGCAAAAACTGAGATAATAAAAACAAGGAAGTCACCATGACGCCCCCAAATGAAAAAGACACCCCAATTCAAGATTATGAAGATGATGAGCTAGAAGAAATGCAAGAAGCAGATCTCAAAAAATTGATAAGAACATTAAGAAGTTCTCAAAAACAAATTCTTGAACTACAGAAATCCTTAATGGACAAAATAGAAAATCTCTCTCATGAAAATGAAATATTAAGGAGGAATCAAAATGAAACGAAACAACTAGTACAACAGGAAACTGGGATAGTGACGAGAAATCATAATGAAGTGAAGAATTCAATAGATCAAATGAAAAACACAATAGAGAGCCTTACAAACAGAATGGGAGAAGCAGAAGAGAGAATTTCGGACTTAGAAGACAGAGAACAGGAAAGGATACAGTCAGACCAAAGAAAAGAAGACGAAATTAGAAATCTAAAACATATTGTCAGGAATCTTCAGGATACTATTAAAAAAACCAACATTCGGGTTCTAGGAGTTCCTGAAGGCATGGAGAGGGAGAAAGGATTAGAAGGCCTTTTTAGTGAGATATTAGCAGAAAATTTCCCAGGTTTGGAGAAGGACAGAGAAATCCTAGTACAGAAAGCTCACAGAACCCCTAATAAACATGACCAAAAGAGATCCTCACCACGACATGTTGTAATTAAACTCACCACAGTGAAACATAAAGAAAAGATCCTAAAATGTGCAAGAGAGAAACGTCAGATTACTCTGAGGATCTCCAATCAGACTCACAACTGACTTCTCATCAGAAACCCTACAAGCTAGGAGGGAATGGCGAGATATAGCCCAGGTACTAAGAGAGAAAAACTGCCAGCCCAGAATATTATATCCTGCAAAGCTCTCATTTGTGAATGAAGGTGAAATAAAGACTTTTCATTGCAAAGAGAAATTGAAAGAATTTGTTGCCACTCGTCCAGCCCTGCAAAAGATGCTTAAAGATGTGTTACACACAGAAACACAGAAACACGGTCATCAATATGAAAGAAGGTAAAGGAAGGAAATCTCACACCAAAAGATCACAGGGAATTCAAAGCATACATTAGAACTTATCTTTAGCAAATGGCAGGGCAAAGTTACCACTTATCATTAGTCACATTGAATGTTAATGGCCTGAACTGTCCAGTTAAAAGACACAGATTGGCTGATTGGGTTAAGGAACAAAACCCATCTATTTGCTGCTTACAAGAAACACATCTTTCCAACAAAGATCCATACAGACTGAAAGTGAAAGGCTGGAAAAAGATATACCATGCCAACAGAAATGAAAAAAGAGCGGGTGTAGCCATCTTAATATTGGACAACATAAACTTTACCACAAAAACTGTTAAGAGAGACAAAGAGGGACACTACATAATGATTAAGGGATCAATTCAACAGGAAGATATAACGATTATCAATGTATATGCACCTAATTACAGGGCACCGGTTTATCTAAAAGATTTGTTAACGGACTTAAAGGGAGACTTAGACCCCAATACAATAGTACTGGGGGACTTCAATAATCCACTATCAGAAATAGACAGATCAACGGACAGAAAATCAACAAGGATACAGTAGACTTAAACGACACTATAGCCCAAATGGATCTAACAGATATATACAGAACTTTTCATCCTACACAGAAAGCATTTACATTCTTCTCAGCAGTACATGGAACCTTCTCTAGGATTGACCACATACTAGGCCATAAAGCAAGTCTCAGCAAATTCAAAAGAATTAGAATCATACCATGCAGCTTCTCAGACCATAAAGGAATGAAGTTGGAAATTAGCAACTCAGGAATCCCTAAAGCATACGCAAACACATGGAGATTGAACAACATGCTCCTGAATGAACAATGGGTCATAGAAGAAATTAAAAGAGAAATCAAAAATTTTCTGGAAGTAAATGAGGATAACAGCACAACATACCAAAACTTATGGGACGCAGCAAAAGCAGTGTTAAGAGGAAAGTTTATATCAATAGGTGCCTACATCAAGAAATTGGAAAGGCACCAAATAGATGAGCTTTCAACGCATCTCAAGGATCTAGAAAAACTGCAGCAAACCAGACCCAAATCTAGTAGGAGAAGAGAAATAATTAAAATCAGAGAAGAAATCAACAGGATTGAATCCAAAAAAACATTACAAAAAATCAGCCAAATGAGGAGCTGTTTTTTTGAAAAAATAAACAAAATTGACACCCCATTGGCCAACTAACTAAAAAAAGAAAAGACCCAAATCAATAAAATCAGAGATGAAAAAGGGAACGTAACAACAGACACAACAGAAATAAAAAGAATCATCAGAAATTACTACAAGGAATTGTATGCCAGCAAACAGGGAAATCTATCAGAAATGGATAGATTCCTGGACACATGCAACCTGCCTAAATTGAACCAGGAAGACATAGAAAACCTAAACAGACCCATAGCTGTGACAGAAATTGAAACAGTAATAAAGGCCCTCCCAACAAAGAAAAGCCCAGGACCAGATGGATTCACTGCTGAATTATAACAGACATTTAAAGAAGAACTAACTCCAATTCTTCTCAAACTATTCAGAACAATCGAAGAAGAGAGAATCCTCCCAAATTCTTTCTATGAAGCCAGCATCACCTTAATTCTTAAGCCAGAAAAAGATGCAACATTGAAAGAGAATTACAGAACAATATCCCTGAGGAACATAGATGCAAAAATCCTCAATAAAATTCTCGCCAATAGAATGCAACAACACATCAGAAAGATCATCCACCCAGACCAAGTGGGATTTATCCCTGGTATGCAGGGATGGTTTAATGTGCACAAGACAATCAATGTGATACACCACATTAACAGACTGCAGAAGAAAAACCATATGATTCTCTCAATAGATGCCGAGAAAGCATTTGATAAAATACAACACCCATTCATGATGAAAACTCTAAGCAAACTGGGTTTGGAAGGAACATTCCTCAATACAATCAAAGCAATCTATGAAAAACCCACAGCCAACATCCTATTGAATGGGGAAAAGTTGGAAGCATTTCTACTGAGATCTGGTACCAGACAGGGATGCCCACTCTCACCACTGCTATTCAATATAGTTCTGGAAGTTCTAGCCAGAGATATTAGGCAAGAAAAAGAAATTAAAGGGATACAAATTGGGAAGGAAGAACTCAAATTATCCCTCTTTGCAGATGATATGATTCTTTATTTAGGGGACCCAAAGAACTCTACTAAGAGACTATTGGAACTCATAGAAGATTTTGGCAAAGTAGCAGGGTATAAAATCAATGCACAAAAATCAACAGCCTTTGTATACACAGACAATGCCATGGCTGAGCAAGAACTTCTAAGATCAATCCCATTCACAATAGCTACAAAAACAATCAAATACCTTGGAATAAACTTAACCAAGGACATTAAAGATCTCTACGATGAAAATTACAAAACCTTAAAGAAAGAAATAGAAGAGGATACCAAGAAATGGAAAAATCTTCCATGCTCATGGATTGGAAGAATCAATATCATCAAAATGTCCATTCTCCCAAAAGCAATTTACAGATTCAATGCAATCCCAATCAAGATACCGAAGACCTTCTTCTCAGATCTAGAAAAAAATGATGCTGAAATTTATATGGAGGCACAGGAGACCTCGAATAGCTAAAGCAATCTTGTACAACAAAAACAAAGCTGGAGGCATCACAATACCAGATTTCAGGACATACTACAGGGCAGTTGTAATCAAAACAGCATGGTACTGGTACAGAAACAGATGGATAGACCAATGGCACAGAATTGAAACACCAGAAATCAATCCAAACATCTACAGCCAACTCATATTTGATCAAGGGTCCAAAACCAATCCCTGGAGTAAGGACAGTCTATTCAATAAATGGTGCTGGGAAAACTGGATTTCCACGTGCAGAATCATGAAGCAAGACCCCTACCTTTCACCTTACACAAAAATCCACTCAACATGGATTAAAGACTTAAATCTACAACCTGACACCATCAAATTATTAGAGAGCATTGGAAAAACCCTGCAAGATATAGGTACCGGCAATGACTTCTTGGAAAACACCCCAGAAGCACAGGCAGTCAAAGCCAAAATTAACAGTTGGGATTGCATCAAATTGAGAAGTTTCTGTACAGGAAACAGTCAGGAAAGTGAAGAGACAACCAACAGAATGGGAAAATATATTTGCAAACTATGCAACTGATAAAGGGTTGATAACCAGAATCTGTAAAGAAATCAAGAAACTCCACAAGATCAAAACAAACAACCCACTTAAGAGATGGGCCAAGGACCTCAATAGACATTTTTAAAAAGAGGAAATCCAAATGGCCAACAGACACATGAAAAAATGTTCAAGATCACTAGCAATCAGGGAAATGCAAATCAAAAGCACAATGAGGTTTCACCTCACCCCGGTTAGAATGGCTCACATGCAGAAATCTACCAACAACAGATGCTGGCGAGGATGTGGGGAAAAAGGGACACTAACCCACTGTTGGTGGGAATGCAAACTGGTCAAGCCACTATGGAAGTCAGTCTGGAGATTCCTCAGAAACCTGAATACAACCCTACCATTCAACCCAGCCATCCCACTCCTTGGAATTTACCCAAAGGAAATTAAATTGGCAAACAAAAAAGCAGTCTGCACATTAATGTTTATTGCAGCTCAATTCACAATAGCTAAGACCTGGAACCAACCCAAATGCCCATCAACAGTAGACTGGATAAAGAAATTATGGGACATGTACTCTATAGAATACTATACAGCAGTCAAAAACAACGAAACCCAGTCATTTGCAACAAGATGGAGGAATTTGGAAAACATCATTCTGAGTGAATTAAGCCAGTCCCAAAGGGACAAATATCATATGTTCTCCCTGATTGGCGACAACTAACTGAACACCAAAGGGGAAACTTGTTGAAGTGAAATGGACACTATGAGAAACAGTGACTTGATCAGCTCTTGTCCTGACGGTTGATGTACAATGTAATACTTTATCCATTTTAGTATTTTTTTTTGTTCTAGTACCATTGGTTGAACTCTGTAATTAACACACAATTATTCTTAGGTGTTTAAATTTTAACCGAAAAGTGATCCCTGTTAGGAATTTGGAAAACATTATGTTGAGTGAAATAAGCCAATCCCAAAGGGACAAATACCACTTGTTCTCCTTGATAGGTGACAACTAACTGAGCACCAAAAAGGAAACCTGTTAAAGTGAAATGAACACTATGAGAAACGGTGACTTGATCAGCCCTCACCCTGACTGTTGATGAGCAGCTTAATATGTTATCCCTCTTAGTAATTTTTTTGTTTGTTCTACTTAATACTTTTGGTTGAATACTGTAATGAATACACAATTCTTCTTAAGTGCTGAAACTTAACTGAAAAGTGACTGCTGTTAAATATAAGAGTGGGAATAAGAGAGGGAAGAGATGTGCAATTCGGGACATGCTCAAGCTGACTTACCTCAAACAGTAGAGTTAGAAACATACCAGGGGATTCGAATTCAATCCCATCGTGGTGGCATGTACCAATGCCATCTCACTAGTCCCAGTGATCAATTTCTGTTCACAATTGATGGTAATGATAGGACTAAGAACCAAAGGGATCACATAAACAAGAATAGTGTCTGCAAATACTAGCTGATAGAATAAAAAAGGAGAGAATGATCCAACATGGGAAGTGAGATACACAGCAGACCCATAGAAGGGCAGATGTCCTAAACAGCACTCTGGCCTCAGAATCAGCCCTTAAGGCATGCAGATCCGGCTGAAATGCCCATGAGAGTATTTCAGGCATGGAAATCCAAGACACTCTGGGGGGGAAAAACCTAAATGAAAGATCTCCGTGAGTGAGATCCCAGTGGAAAGAATGGGTCATCAAAGAAGGAAGTACCTTTCTCTGAAGGGAGGAGAGAACTTCCACTTTGACCATGGCCTTGTCTAAAAATGATCAGAGTCAGTGAACTCAGGGGGCTTCCATAGCCTTGGCAGCTCATGACAAGAGCCTAGGGTGATTACTGATGCCATAAACAAGAGTGTCAATTTGTTAAGTCAACAACAGGAGTCACTGTGCACTTACTCCTCATGTAGGATCTTTGTCCTTAGTGTGCTGTACATAGAGATTTAATGCTATAACTAGTACTCAAACAGTATTTTTCACTTTATGTTTCTGTGTGGGAGCAAACTGTTGAAATCTTTACTTAATGTATGCTAAACTGATCTTCTGTATATAAAGAGAATCGAAAATGAATCTTGATGTGAATGGAAGGGGAGAGGGAGTGGATAAGGGGAGGGTTGTCGGTGGGAGGGACGTTATGTGGGGGAAGCCATTGCAATCAATATTCTGTACTTTGGAACTTTATATTCTCTAAATAAAAGTTAAAAAAAAAAAAAAGCTTCGTTTGCATGAATCCAGAAGAAGGAAGAAACAAGCCCCGATGCCCATAAGAAAATGATGCCCAATGAATTCTCAAATCCTCCCATCCCCCAGCCTAGGAGAAATTACAAGAAGAAACGACAACCAAAAAGGCTGTGAGTGTTTTACTGGGAGAATTTCACGAGGCTTGTTTGTTCAGATTTCTACCTGTGTCTTTGGCTCCTCTCCTCCAAGAATGCAGAGAGAGTACTTCTCACACAAGTGTCTTGTGGCCTACTTCGGGGAAATATCAGGAAACCCTTCCTAGATTTCATATGCTGCTTCAAGGAAGAAAGGCAGAGGAAACCTCCCTGTTTGTGCTGTTTTCTCTATGCCACAGTGCATTATTTTGGAGAAATGTGTCCTGGCACATCAGAGATCAGGAGAATCTTTCAATCTTTGCAGCCTCCCATCTTTATTTACCTGGTTCACTGTGGAAGGATCAGCATTTGGACAGTACTCGCATCACAGAACAAGCTCAGAAAATATGTTCACTGTATAGAGCTGCTGCAGGCGAGTAGGATTTTGAACACAGCAAGTCATCTTAGTGCAATACCCACAGCTCTTTTTGTGTTCTCTTTTGTACTGATTTTAAAAAGAAAAGAAAATCTCCTGCACAAAAAAGAAGGTGATCATAAGCTGGGTTGTGGAAGTGAAGGTTCAGAGGTTGAATTGAAAAATACACCAAAGTACAAGTGGCTTTCTTTCTTACAATGGTCCTTGCTTTTGTCACCTTTAGGCTGAGATTCTTTAAGTTCATCTGGAGAATGCAGCTAGGCTAATGTGTCATAGTCCTTCATTCATAGAGAACTCCCCAAAGGCTTCTAAGCAAGTATGCACTGTAATTTTCTTTTGTGTCCTTGTTATTTATTTTTTTAAAGATTTATTTATTTATTTATTTGAAAGGTGGAGTTACAGAGAGGCGGAGGTATAGAGAGGGAGAGAGGCCTTCCATCCACTGGTTCACTCCCTGAATGGCCGCAACAGCTTGAGCTGGCTGATCTGAAGCCAGGAGTCAGGAGCTTCTTCCTGGTCTACCACATGGGTACAGGGATCTGAGGACTTGGGCACCCTACACTGCTTTCCCAAGCCATGGGCTGGATTGGAAGTGGAGCAGCCGGGTCTTGAATCAGCACCCATGTGGGAAGCCAGTCCTGCTGGTGGTGGCTTTATATGCTATGCCACAGTGCCTGCCCCTTGTTATTTATTTTTGATGGGGGCCTTGAAGATGTGTGCCCTTTTCCTCAGCAATTTTGAAAGGAGAATATCTGTTACATTTTAGTGGAACAATTGCTACTGCTGCTTTCTCTCGTTGCCTCATTAACATGCAGGAAGGATCTCAGGGACACTAAATTTTAGAGAGAACTTGTATAGTCTCTGGGGAAATAAATGGCCCTGAGCGAATGTCAGATGTAGGTAATTTTGCAGCAGAAGCTAACAGTGAGAATTAAGGGCATCATACCTAGGAAAATCCTCTGGAAATCATAAAATGACTCAAAAAAGGAAGAATTATTATTGACATTTTAGTAATGGTGCCAAACTAAGGCATCTGCTGTCATCATTTTTAACTTCTTTAAAATAAGAAAAAACCCACAGATTGAAATGGAAACTTTGATGAAGCGTCCAAGCAAAGGGATGCTGGGCTTTTATCCAGGTTGGTATCTGAAACTGCTCAGCGCAGCAGGCAAATGTTCATCTTTCCACAGTGGCCATGAAGTCACCGATGAGCTGATGATCACGGTGTAATTTGTCTTTGCTTCCTAGTTTGAATAGCACTTCTCATATCAGGAGCGCAATATCAGCTATTTTTTCACCTAGAATATGAGTATGGTTGATATGTACAGGGAAAAAAGAGCAGCTGAAATCACTGTTACCAAACCCAGAGTGCTCATTTACTCTTCCCTTCCAATCAGAACCTAATTAATCGTAGTTTATTCACAATCCTAAGAAGCTTGTTTTTATGTGTTTCCAGCACCACAGCTGACATACAAAAGTAATATGTTGTTATTAGAAAGAGGATGTACTTGAATCAGATAGACTAAACATTGATATGAAAAAATAGGTAGGTAATGCCTACCAAATAAAAGCTGATAAAGAATGGATACCAAATGCTCAAGATCAAGAGTCATCAGGGAAATGCAAATCAAAACCACAATGAGGTTTCCCCTCACACCTATGAGAATGGCTTTCACAGAGAAATCAACAAACAACAAATGCTGGCAAGGATGTGGGGAAAAAGGTACCCTAATCCACTGTTGGTGGGAATGTAAACTGGTTAAGCCAGTATGGAAGACAGTGTGGAGATACCTCAGAAATCTGAATATAGACCTACCACATGACCCAGCCATCCCACTCCTGGGAATTTACTCAATGGAAATGAAATCAGCATATGAAATAGTTACCTGTACCCCCATGTATATTGCAGCTCAATTCACCATAGCTAAGATATGGAATCAACCAAAATGCCTATCGACTGAAGACTGGATAAAGAAATTATGGGCCCGGCGCCGCGACTCACTAGGCTAATCCTCCGCCTTGCGGCACTGGCACATCGGGTTCTAGTCCCGGTCGGGGCACTGGATTCTGTCCCGGTTGCCCCTCTTCCAGGCCAGCTCTCTGCTGTGGCCAGGGAGTGCAGTGGAGGATGGCCCAAGTGCTTGGGCCCTGCATCCCATGGGAGACCAGGAGAAGCACCTGGCTCCTGCCATCGGATCAGCGAAGTGTGCTGGCCGCAGCACGCCGGCCGCGGCGACCATTGGAGGGTGAACCAATGGCAAAAGGAAGACCTTTCTCTCTGTCTCTCTCTCTCACTGTCCACTCTGCCTGTACAAAAAAAAAAAAAAAAATTATGGGATATGTACACCATGGAATACTACACAGCGGTAAAAAAAAAATGAAATCTGGTCATTTGCAACAAAATAGATGAATCTGGAAACATCATACTTAGTGAAATAAGCCAGTCCTGAAGGGACAAATTCCATACGTTCTCCCTAACCTGTGATAACTAATAGCACCTAAAAGGCAATCTGTAGAAGTGAAACCAACACTTTGAGAAGCAATGGCTTGAACAGCCCTTGTCCTGACTGCTGAGGAACAGTGTTTTTTTTTTTTTAATACTATTTGTTGAACTCTTTACTTAACATAGAGTTAACCATATGTGTAGAAAGTCAATTGAAAATAGATCTTAGTAAAAAAATAAGAGTGGGAATAAGAGAAATAGGAGAAAGAGG
Organism: Oryctolagus cuniculus; assembly: GCF_964237555.1. Taxonomy (NCBI): domain Eukaryota; kingdom Metazoa; phylum Chordata; class Mammalia; order Lagomorpha; family Leporidae; genus Oryctolagus; species Oryctolagus cuniculus. The sequence continues at coordinate 71,341,610 of NC_091435.1, read as the reverse complement.
GATAAGAGTGCAGGTGGGAAGGTGGGCATGGTGGGAAGAATCACCATGTTCCTAAAGTTGCAAATATGAACAGTATGAAGTTTGTAACGGTAAAGCTGTATACTTTTGCATACATTTTATGGGCTTACTTCTAAGGGTACAGTTTAAAAACTTGCCATGGGGACCAGCGATGAAGCTTACTAGGCTAATCCTCTGCCTGTGGCGCTGGCACCCTGGGTATTAGTCCCGGTCAGGGCACCGGATTCTGTCCCAGTTGCTCCTCTTCCAGTCCAGCTCTCTGCTGTGGCCCAGGAAGGCAGTGGAGGATGGCCCGAGTGACCTGCATGGGAGACCAGGAGGAAGCACCTGGCTCCTAGCTTTGGATCAATGCAGTGCACCGGCCATAGTGGCCATTTCGGGGGTGAACCAACAGAAGGAAGACCTTTCTCTCTGTCTCTCTCTCACTGTCTAACTCTGCCTGTCAAAAAAAAAAAAAATTGCCATGGGATCCCAAATCCCCTTAAGCTGTGTGATAAAAATACCATTTATATGCTAAAGTGATGGTATGTATAGGATTAAGTGTTGAAGTGAAGATATAGATAGGATTAAGTGTTATGGTGATCATATAAATAGGATTAAGTATAATAATAGAGAGAATTAGAAAGGAAGGAATCTCCAACATGAGAAGCAGTCCATACACAGACTCATAGAATGACAATCACTTTAAGTAGCACTCTAGGCTCAGAATCAACCCTTAAGGCATTCTGGTCTGGCTGAAAAGCCCATACGAGCATTTCAGGTATAGAAAGCCAAGACACTGTGGTAAAAAATGTCCTACATGAAGGAACTCTGTGGGTGAGACCCCAGTGGAAAGAAGTAGTCATCAAAGGAGGTACTTTTCTCTAAAGAGAAAGGAGAAATTCCACTTTGCTTATGGCCTTGTCTAAATACTGATAGAGTTTGTAGATTCACAAGGCTTCCATAGCCTAGGCAGCTCATGTCAAGTGCCGTGGGTGATCACTAAAATCATAATGAGTGTTAATTATTAAACTAACAACAGGAATCATTGTGCACTTACGTCTCATGTAGGATCTCTGTCCTCAAAGAGCTGTATTATGAGAATTAACAGTAAAATTTGTTCTCAAAGGTTTATTTCAATTCAGTGTAGTAAGTGGACGAAATTCTTATGTCTCATAAGTTTTAGTTAGGACAACATGTCCAACTCTATTGCATGTTTTCTTATGTGCTTCCTTATTTAATGATAAATTTGTTCTCTAGCACTTACTTTTAGTGTATTAAGTGGAGGATATGCTTATGCCTCATAAGTTATAGTTATGTCTAAGTGCTTGCAGAAGATGTATCATTCTTGGGTGCTTCTTTAAAGTTAATTAAGTTTTTTTTTAAAAAAAAGAAGTGAAATTAACTTCTGGTTGCAATGACTTCGAACAGCCTTTGTCTCAACAGTTGAGGAACAGTTTTTTTGTGTGTGCAAATTATTGAACTCTTTACTTAGTATAGAGTTGGTCCTCTGTGTATAAAGTTAATTGAAAGTGATCTTACAGCCCTTGTCTAGACTGTTGAGGAACAACTTACTATTTTATTCCTTTTAGTATTTTTGTTGTTGTTGTTGTTGCTCTGTTTGTTCTACATAAGACCACTGGTTGAACTCTGTAATCAATGCACAATCATTCTTAGGTGTTTAAAATTAACAGAAAAATGATCTCTGTTAAACACAGGAGTGGGAATAAGAGAGGGAGGAGATATATAGGTCAGCACATGCTCACTCGGACTTACCTCCAATGGTGGAACTAGAAATGTGCCAGGGGATTTCAACTCAATCTTACCAAGGAGGCAGGTACCAATGCCAGTGCACTTGGTAAAGTGATAAGTATAAATACACAACCGATCAAAAAGATAGGGTAAGTGTCGAAGAGATTTCACAGATAAGACCAGTGTAAGCAAATAATGAAGAATAGAATTAAAAGGGAGAGAATGATCCTGCGGGGAAATCAGGACACACAGCAGACTCATAGAATGGCAAATGCCCAAAACAGCACTCCTGCCTCAAAATCAACCCTTGGGACATTCGGATCTGGCTAAAAGGTCCATGAGAGTCTCACAGGCATGGAAAGCCATGACATGGTGGCAAAAAACAATGTAAATGAAAGATCCTGGTGAACAAGACCCCAGCAGAAAGAACAGGCCATCAAGGAGAGAAAGGCGCCTTTCTCTGAAGGGAGGAAGGAACCTCCACTGTGATATGGCCTTGACTAAACAAGTTCAGAGTTGGTGAACTCAAGGGGCTTCCATAGCCTAGACAGCTCATAGCAAGAGTCTCAGGTGATTGCTGACGTCATAAATAAGAGTGCCAATTGTTAAATTAACAACGGGAGTCACTGGGTACATGCTCCCCACGTAGGATCTCTGTCCTTAATGTGTTCTACTATGAAACTTAAAAAACAACACTACTAGTCGAACAATACCCTATACCTTGTGCGGTTGTGTGAGTGCAGCCTGTTGAAATCCTTGCTTAGTGTATACTAAGTTGATCTTCTGTATATGAAGGTAATTGAAAATGAAACTCGATGAAGGGCTGGATGGGAGAGGGAGTGGGAGAGGGAAGGACCACGGGAGGGAGGGAGGTTGGGGGGGGAGCCACAACAATACAAAAGTTGCACTTTGTAAATTAAATTTATTAAATAAAAAAATTTAAAAAAAAGAAAGTGATCTTAGTAGAGAATGGGACTGCGAATTGGAAAGGGAGGAGGAGGAGGGGTGGGAAAGTGGGTGGGAGAGTGGGTATAATGGGAAGAATCACTATATTCCTAAAATTGTACTTATGAAATGCATGAAGCTTATATTTCTTAAATAAAAAGTTTCTTTGGGAAAAATAAATTAAAAAGAAAAAAAAAGAATATATACAAACAGAAAACCAAGCAATCCAGGAAGGGTAACAGAAGGCGGCAGCCTAGAATATGCCAATGACCCTTGAGGGCATCATTGCTTTACAGAATTATCATTGATGTCCTTAAGAATGACCTGGTGTCATCAAGAAAAGGTTAAATAATGTTAACTTTCTCTAACTAAGAAAGTAGTAAAGTGTGCAACCCATTTTAGAAATATTTCCTTAATGAATGCCTGAGCTCTTAAAATTTAAAGAAATAAGCTTTCTGTCATCTAAAAATGACTCATTTCCCCATAGTTACAAATCTCTGAAATTTCCAGAAGTTGTACTTTTATTCTTCCATCTCCATTATCCCATTTAGATAAAGCCACAAGAGCCGGGTCCTCATGATGACATTAATGCCCTTATGTAAAAGACCAGAGTTTTCTTCCCTCTCTGTCTTTTCCCACCATCTGAGAATACAGCAAAAGGTGGCCAACAACATGTCAAAAAGAGGGCCCTCACCAGAACTCAACCATGCAGGTCTTGGAACTCCCAGACTCTGAAACTGTGAGAAATGAGGCAGTGATATTTAAACTACCTAGACTGTGATATTGTGTTATAACAGCCCAGGAAGTATAAGACACAGCCATTCCCCCATACCACACTCAGCAACTATTATTTCCTATCACGACCTTAATGCTTCAAGTTTTCCCTTTCCACTCCTAGAATGGCATGAAAAGGAAACAATCTTCCCGGGAATTGAGAAGGTTGAAAGAATGAATGAATAATCTGGTCATTCCATGCTTATTTCCATCAACTCCTTGCTCCAGCAGTCTTCTGCTCTGCCATATTTCTCTGTGGACACTAGCACCAGTGGTCTGTGTCTCAGCAGTAAAGAAGCTGGTAATTCTAAGTATCTTAGGAGAGAGCAAAGAGCAAAATTCAGACCATAGATAAGGAAAAATAGTATTGTTGGTAGCAAGGCAGATTTTTACCAAGGATACCAGGGTTCAAAAAGATTATAGAAGAAGTTTCCTTATTCTTAGGTGAAAAAATAAACTTAGTATTTGGAGAACTGAAAAAAAAAAAGAAAGAAATATTGAATGAACCCACAGAATACCCCTCCTCTAAATGTGGTACCCTGACATGCTCATCATTTTAAATTAAGAGTTCATGGGGATCAACAGATGCTAAAAGAGGCTGTTCCCTAAAGTCTCATTAACTACCTAAAGATTCAGTTCACCAAAGAGATACACAGTTGACTAGATGCCTTCCCAGTGATTTATTAAACAAGGGAGATTCAACTCATATTATAACCATAATGAATATATCTTCCTTTCCTTTTCACATTCTTATTAACAAAAACTAACTGCTGATATTTGGCAAATTAGAGTGTCTGTTTGATTCAACAAATAATGCTTGCTTGAGAATTCCAGAAACTGGCCTTGAGTAAGCCAGCTCAAGTTGCAAAGTAATCTGGCCACCCTGGTCATTGTGAGGACTAGATGACTGGATTTACAACCGCAGGATCAAGGTAACTACTGTGACTCCAAGCAGCCCCTTCTGGTCTGGCTGGGGAACAGCATGCAGCTGACCCTATCCTGGGTTCCCCCAGATCCTGACACCCTCTTTACCTCCCTTTTCTGCTTTCAAAAGTCCTCCTGTCAACATGAAAATTAGGAAAAGTACTTTTGAGACTGAAGATGTCTGTATTCCCTCCCCCCAACAAAGTGCTGACCTATTCCTTGGCTTCAGCTCTCATTGCTGGCAAATTGGCCATCTAGCACTAAGCAGCCAAGGCCTAATTTTAATGGTTATCAATATTACAGGAAGAAGCACTTAGGAATGTCACCACAGCTAGACACCTTGTCACAAGTTATTGTCTGTCCTTTCTCATTCAATATCCAAAGAAAATCATTTACAAACAATTGTCTGGTCTTCAGGTCCATTCATTCCTCCCTAAAAATCATTTTTCACTTCTTAAATATTATCTACATTCCTCTCATTTCCTTCTCCTTTATGAAGGGTGTGCCAGTTTCTGAATCTCATTGGATTATTGACTAATCATCTATCATGCCACCCTGCACAGTAATACATTTGTATGACTTTTTCCTGTTAATTAGTCTGTTAGTTCATTTCAGTGAATTTTCAAAGAGCAGAGGAAAAGTTGCTCTCATTCTTTGCAGACCAAAATTCAAGATTTTGTTCCAAGATTTACCCCAGAATAACATAAACTTCTCCTCAGGGAGAAGCTTCAAGGGCCACAGGGGAACAGCTCTATCCAAGCCAAATGAGCTTTAAGGATTCCCATTTCAACTGGATCTCAATGGTGCCACATCCCACATCGTTGTGAATCATTACCACAGACAAGGTTTGAATAGAAAGAAAAACGAAAAGCTTAATCTATTGATAAATGAGAAGGTAGCAGACTTTTGTCTCAGAAACTACTATCCTCCCAAGTGAGGGTGGGTCAGGGTTTTTAAGGAGTTCAGAAGAAGCAGCTGCACTTGGAAATCCTTGACTAATGGCAAGTCAGGAATTAGAGGTAAAGGCTCAGGAGTAAATAGCCAAACAATGAAACCCATTGTAGATCCGATAACAGGATGTTTTTTACGAATTTCAAATGTCAATGCAGTCTTGAGAAACATGCTGAAGGAGAACTGATGGTTTGATTTTAACATGTTTGGAACATAATGTTAAGGGAAAATGGCAGCAGAGAAATTATTATTATTTTGGTTCTCTGTTTTACATGGAAAAATAATTTCCAAATGGACAAGTAGAGAGATTTAAGAAGATTTATTAGAGTCAAAGACCTCCCACCAGAGTGGCATGGAGGGGGGCTTCCAAGAGAGGAAAAACCAAAAAGGCCCCATAGCACTGGGGTTTTTTAGTAGAATTCCGAAGGAGAAAAAAAAAACTTGATAATCAGATTGGCATTCAGTTACCAGGCAGGGACAAAACCCATCAAAAGACCTGATTTACATATCTCCATCATGTCCAACCATCCAGAAGGGTAGGATAGGTAACTTATTTTCACAATAAGCTGTGAGCTCAGGAAGAGCTTCCTTGCTATTCTCATCGTAAATTTGGAGATTCCAAAGGAAGGAAGGCAGCCTGTTTGTTCTTGCTAAAGATAATGTTTGGGGAGGGAGGGATGTTTTACACCCAAATTCTATTGGGACCACCCTGACTACCTATTAACGCATCTGACTCCTCACAATAACACCACATTCTGTATGGATGAGTAGCTGCAAAATAGTATTTGGCTATAATCTGACAGAGGCAAAGCATTGTGGTAAAAGATTGGTTGGATTAAAAGATATGATTATATATGTATATATGTATATGTATATGTATACGTAATGAAATATTATTGAGCCATAAGAAAGAATGACATCCAGACATTTGCAACAAAATGGATGCAACTGTAGATCATATGCTAAGTGAAAAAAGCCAGCCCCAAACAGACATATATCACATTTTCCCTTATTTCTGGTAGTTAGTATAGAGAGAGAGTATAAAAGTTGTATGAATGTCATATCATTAGTTACCATATCATATAGCTACCATATCATTTAGTTATGAATATTGATTCACTGACTCATACCATGTAAATGAAAAATATATTCTTCTTTCCCACATTAAATTAAAAAAAGAAAGAAAGGGGAGGAATAGTGACAACTCTTGGGATACTAGTAATTTTTAATTTCTGTGTTGGTTATGGATGTGATCAGAGGACAAAAAATCATTTATCTCTACACTGACATGCATTTCTTGGTATATATACTGCATTTCAATAAAAATTTCTTTAAAAAAAAAGGTTCTAATAATGAAGCCCACTTTCCATAAAGTCTATGACTAGTAAGATTCATTATGCACCCCATTATTCTCTGTTACACTCCCAAGATTGTCTAATGATGGCTCCACAAAATATCTAATATTACTAGTTGCTAAGAAAAAGTTCACTGTGGTAAAGAATGCACTGCCTCTGGAGAGTCTCAGTAGCATCTCAGAAAAGAAAGAGAAAAGTTGGATATTTATTAAGATTTTAAAGTCGGTTTAAAGTACATCTTTCAGTGTGATGGCTTGATTAGAATTGGGTAGGGTCTTCACATGATAGTTTAGGATTGGTAAATGCAGTAAGGGATATATTTTGAAGTGGAGAGTTCTGAGAGGGTTAGGGTGTAAACTGTCATTGACACTTTCTATTAAAAAGTGATGGGATTTTGCAGGAAGTTACTAGAATGAACAATGAAGTTATTTTGTTATTTTTATTCTCTAGGACAGAAGCATCCAGGAATGGAAATGTTCTATTGATGACAACAGTAAATAGTAAAGTAGAAGTAAGCCGTGTGGATGATTTCAAACCCTTCTCACCCCCATTATGTCCTTGATTGTGTTCAGGCATGTACATGTCTGTCTCATATCCCCACCCCAGGAATTTGTAAATTCTTTCAGAACACAGACTGTTTTCTGCCCCTGAAATTGTGGTGTTTTGTCTTCTACATTATTTTAGCTTTGAAACTATCTCTAGAACATGTTTTCTAGAAGTTTCTATTAAAATTTCCTACCCTTATCCAGGCAAAAAAGCTGTTCAACAAGATAATGAGGAATACCAGTCATGGGTTTTTCTAAATGAAAATCTAAAAACACTAAAATCACCTTAGATTTCTTGAATATTTTCAATGTAATTCACTCAGAGATTGTATATCTTGAGCTAATTTTAACATGGATTGATTGTTAAGCATTCTCAATTGTTTGCAAAATAGTGCTAAAATAAGACAGATTGGGTATGTAAAGGTTTATTGTATTTTTCCCACAGTGCTGCTAAGTGTTTAACAATTGTAAAAATTCCATTTCAATGTGTTTTTATTTTTACTACACTAGTTTGTCATCAGCAAAACACTGTAAAGCTTCCTGAGGAGAGAGGAGTTCCTCTGTATCTCAAATGTCTCGGAAAGAAAAGTTTTTAATTTTCATTGGCATCATTTCAGATCCTATGTTAGTCACCAGTACCACCACTGATGACCTTCTGTCTAAAACTGTCTTTATTATATCTTGTAAAACACTTTTCTCCTGTAAAAATTATGATTTTCTTCTATTTCACGCTTTGCTTGCATTTTGTGTATCACTTCATCAGGTGTTAAAAGGAAGACAACCTGCAGTAAATTATAACTTATGGGAATTTCTTCAAGACATCATTGAATTTGCAATAAGAACATTACATGAATTCAGCACTAAGACAACAATGTTTGATCTAATTCCTTCTGTATTTACCACACTCAGCATTGTACCAGACATACTGGACATTTTCTTAATCATTCAAGGGAAACCTCTGTTGCCAACATTTTGGTATGGGGGAAAAGCTGCCACCTGTGATGCCACCATCACATATGGACACTAGTGTGTGTCCCTGCTGCTCCACTTCTAATCCAGCTCCTTGCTAATGGCGGCAGGTGGGGCGAGCAGCGGAAGATGGCCCAAGTATCTGGGCCCCTGTACCCACATGAGAGACCCAGAAGAACTCCCAGCTCTTGGCTTTGGCCTAGCCCAACCCTGGCCGCTGCAATCATTTGGGGAGTGAACTAGCAGATGGAAGATATTTCTGTCTGTGTAACTCTGACTTTCAAATAAATAAATAAATACATCTTAAAAAAAAAAAAAAAGAGAGAGAGAGAGAGACCTCTAGTTGATTGTGCAAATGAGAATGCAAATTCCACTTCTGCACAGGACCATTCAATGCCCTTCTTTTCTTTCCTTTTCTTTATTTTCTCTTTTTGAGGGAAAAAACTACTTACTTTTTAATTCTTGATGAAAAGAACAGGACAAAATCACAAGTTGGAGCTGTGGAAATAAAATACAAATGAAATGGAAAACAGTCTCAGAATGATCTCCCACTTTCAAATGCCTTTTTTTTATGGAAGTCATTTTACTGGGGAAACAGAAGTTCAAACTGGAGTCTTTTACTTTGGTAAAATGGGGAAATAAGTGAAATAATCCAATCCCGAAGGGACAAATTCCATATGTTCTCTCTATTTTTGATAACTACCAGAGTACCTAACAGGAGACCTGTGGAAGTGAAATTGACACTATGAGAAGCAATGACTTGAACAACCCTTGTCTTGATTGTCGAGGACACATTTTTTTTTTCCTTCTTAATACCATTGGTTGAAGTCTTTACTTAACATAGAATTAATCATATGTGTATAAGGTCAATTGAAAATAGATCCCAGTAAATAAATAACAGTGGGAATAAGAGAGGGAGGAGCTGTATAGTTCTGCATACATTCCTGTGGGCTTCCTTCTAAGGGTAAAGCTAAAACCTTGCCATGGGACTCCTATTAAGGTGGGTGGTAATAATGCCATCTTACATGTTAAAGTGATCATATTAAGTGTTTAATTGATCATTTAGATAGGATTAAGTGTCAAAAGGATCACATAAATAAGATCAAGTGTCTGGTAATAACAATAGATAGAATTAAAAAGGAGGGAATGTTCCAATATGGGAAGCAGTCTACACAGCAGACTCATAGAATGACAAATTCTCTAAACAGCACTCTGACCTCAGAATCAGCTTTTAAGGCATTCTGGTCTGGCTGAAAATCTCATGAGAGCATTTCAGGCATGGAAAGCCAAGATACTGTGGCAAAAAAAAAAAAAAAAAAAAAAAAAATCCTACATGAAGGATCTCTGTGACTGATACCCCAGTGGAAAAAAGGGGCCATTGGCCGGCGCCGCGGCTCACTAGGCTAATCCTCTGCCTAGCGGCGCCGGCACACCGGGTTCTAGTCCCGGTTGGGGCGCCGGATTCTGTCCCGGTTGCCCCTCTTCCAGGCCAGCCCTCTGCTGTGGCCAGGGAGTGCAGTGGAGGATGGCCCAGGTGCTTGGGCCCTGCACCCCATGGGAGACCAGGAAAAGCACCTGGCTCCTGGCTCCAGCCATCGGATCAGCGCGGTGCGCCGGCCACAGCGCTGGCCGCGGCGGCCATTGGAGGGTGAACCAACGGCAAGAGGAAGACCTTTCTCTCTGTCTCTCTCTCTCACTGTCCACTCTGCCTGTCAAAAAAAAAAAATAAAATAAAAAAAATAAATAAATAAATAAAAAAAAAAAGAAAAAAGGGGCCATTAAAGAAGGAGGCACTTTTATCTGAAGGGAGGAGAGAACTTCCACTTTGCTCATGGTCCTGTGTAAATACTGATGGAGTTTGTGGACTCAGAGGATTTCCATAGCCTTGCAGCTCATGTCAAAAGCCTCGAGTGATCACTGACTTCATACTTAGGAGTATTAATTGTTAAATTAACAACAGGAGTCATTGTGCATTTACTACCCATGCAGGACCTCAGGACCTCTGTCCTTAATGAGTTGTACTATAAGAATTAACTGTAAAACTTGTTCTCACTTCTTTATACTTTGTGTCTGTGTGGGTGCAAACTGTTGAAATCTTTACTTAGTACAGAGTTGGTCTTCTGTATATTAAGTCAATTAAAAATGAATCTTAATGAATAATGAGATGGGACTGGAAGGAGCTGGTGGGATGGGAGTGGAGGTGGAAGGGAAGGGCAGGTATTTTGGGAAGATCCACTATATTCCTAAATTTATACTTATGAAATTTGTATTCATTAAATAAAAGGTTTCTTAAAAATTGCAGATCAATAAACAAAAAAGTAGCAAAATCTCTGCTAAAACTATTCTATACACATACACATAATTATACATTTATATTTTACCAATTAAAGGTAGCCAAGGGACAACAGTGGTTAGAAACTGGTACCAAACCAAAGTGAATGCTGCTGTCCCTTGGCTACCTTTTATTGGATATTCAAAATATTTCCATGTTTTTTGAAAGAAAGATTCCTCCAAATTCATTAGGGTCTTAGCATCCCAATACATCTCTCCCTTCCTTTGTCTCTTCCAACCTCAATTTCAAAGGAAATATAGTTTTGTTCAGCACCATTTGGACAGAAAAAGGGCTGGATTCATGGGATGGGAATAGCTGCCTGCTACACTGGCTTGGGAGGGGAAAATGAGGACAGGGTGTGTGTGTGTGTGTGCTTTTTCTAGTTTTAATAAATATAAACAAGGAACAAGATCATTTGGCAGTTGTATTTGAAATTATAGGTATGTTCCTTTACCTCATGAATTAAGCACCTTACAGTAAATAATAAAGTTAAATCAGAATTTTTTTAAAAAATTTAGTTAAGAGAGAAGAGGGAAAAGCTTCAAAATTGGAGTGCTGTCCTGTTAAGAATGTCTAATGTGCATTGGAAATATTGGAAAGCAGGCACTTTTACCAAAGAACAATTGTCACTGTAACATATGAACTGCATTTACTAACAGAAAGTTTTAAAAACCACAGGGTGCTTGTGGAAACCAGAGAAAAGAGGAAACACCAGCAAGCACATAAAGTGAAAGAGAAAGGACAATGGTCTCAGAGGAGGCTATTTGGCCAACCATCGTGGCTCCAAGGTGGATGAATGTAACAGGTAGGATTCGAGGAGAGTAGCCTCTAATTTTCACTTCCAAGTTGACGTGTTTTCCGGATTTCAGCAAGGTTTCATTAAGATAGCTTTCCAGTGTGTAGTGATGACCCAGGAAACCTATGAGAATAGTGCCTACGATGGGGAGAATCCAATATGCCCAGCATTGTTTGCACACATTCTTTTGCGAAGTGTCCTTGCTGCCACCCCAGGGTTTAAGGTCACTCAGATGGATATTGCCAATGTAGCATCTCCCTGGCATTGAAGAAGTGCCAACACCTCGAAAGCTCTCGCACGCATCTGTGCCAGCTTGTTCCTGCAGAACCCCTTCTCCACGAGGGTGATTGTTGAGGAAACAGATGATATTGGAGACTCGCCGGTGGATCATCATCAGGAAAAAATGACAAAGGTATCGCCCCTTGCCCTTTCTGGTCGCTGCCGCTGCTGTTGGCTTCCCCAGTTGCCACTGGGCCAGAAACGCCTCTTCTCCTCCATTATCCCTATTTCTGTGGCCAACTTCCTGGAGGCAGAGCCAGAGTCCTGCCCTTCCTTTTCTTAACGAATCTGCTTGAGTATCCTTTTATTGGGGGGGGGGGGGGAGGGGGGGGCGGGTCTTGGTCATGATAATAAACCAAATAGAACATTATGATCTCCACAGCTGTTGAGTGATGGATTCTTGGGTCTCCTTAAGGCAGAGAGTAGAATTTTATGGGATGTAGAATTCCAAATTGACCAAAATAGGCCCCTTGCTCTTTTCATTTTATGTTTGTTTGTTTTCAGATTCTGATCTACACCATTACAAGTCTTGGAGGGGAAGGTCTGAGAAATGCAACCTCACAAGGTGTGGGAGATAAGGTAAGCAATGCCTTTTATCCTGCTATTAAAACCTTGGCTGGTTTAACCACAGTAGGCAGATAAATGCCTAGAACTGTTTCCTGAAATGTGGTAGATGGTGATAAGTTAATGTGTAAAAAGGGAAATATCACTATCTACCTTTGAGAAAGCTGATTTAAACAAAGTTAAATAGACTTTCAAGTAAGATTTCTAGATCCTTTATGAAGTTCTGAAAGGGATACAATATACAGTGTTTTCCAGGTTAATGTGTAAAACAGAGTGCTATTTCATAGAGTATTTTTCAGGACTAAAACTCATAATTAAAACCAATTAAAAATTATTAAAGGGAGCTGTCTTCCATCTTTTGTCTCAAGCAGATGAAATAATTCTTCTTTTACTAATAATTTCCACCAATGTCATGGGAATAAATCTAAATAAATATGATGAGTGACATACCTTATAGTTGATGGGTGGAAGTGTGGGTGGTAGTATGCTTGTTAGATGGCTTGGGATACATGCCTATCTCTGATGTCCTCATCGCTATGGAAAGGTGAAAAAGCCAATGGGGTGGATCAACCCCACTCCTGTGTACTAAGTGGAAAATCATTAGCTATCTACTTTATGGCTGTCATGATAAAGTGAGATAATGCATTTGAAGTACTTGAGCATAGTGCTTGGCCCTTAGGAAGTGATAAGTGAATGGTTAACTGCTATAACAGTAACATCAATGTTATCATATCCTTTCTGTCTGTGCAGAGCATAGTTATGTAGGCCTTCTAATCCAGAATAGCAGCCTTTCTAATCTCTGGTATTTCCTCAGACTCCATCTAAATTATCTTCCCGAGCATGTCACTCTCTATTCTTTATAGAACCCTCTAAAGACTAAAGTTCTCAAACATTTGAGCACAGGACAGTCACTCTGTTGTTTGCTAAGATCTACCTTTCCAAGTCCACCTTCCACCATGTGCCTCTACATTTTAACTCTATTGGACCTCTTCATTCAGAAGGCACCACAAACTCTCACCCATCTGTCCAGTTACTAATATCCTCTGCATTTTCTGCAGCTGTTTTTCTTAAATTTATGATTCCTCCACTTACAAATGTCTTCTATCCTTGTTACCCCAGTCAGACTTAATCACACCCTCCATTCTGCAACCATACTCATTTTACTTCTGTTATAACACATCTCACACATCCTTGTATAACAGTTTTGTGCAACTGTACTTCCACACATTTCTCAGAACTGTCTTGCAGGTGATAGAAACCTTATTTGAACTTCTTGGGAGCAAATATGGAGATTAAATTGGAAACATTATGGGCCACTCCAGTAATTCATAGTACATACCCAGATTGCTCTCTTCCATCTTTTATCAAAAGTAGATGAAAGTAATCATCTTTCTATACATCCAAACTCCAAAAAGAGCATAGAGAGAAGCATCTGAGCTCTGGAAAAAAAAATTGCAGCCCCATTTTTAAAAATTGCAAGAATTTCATTTCATAGAAAAACCTACAGCATAGCTTCTCTGTGTGGGCAAGATTTTCTTTAAGCTGTGAGACATACAGAGGTCAAATTCACATACCAGAAAACATATCCTGGCTGGCGCTGTGGCTCACTTGGCTAATCCTCCACCTGCGGTGCCGGCACCCCGGGTTCTAGTCCTGGTCGGGGGCCAGTTCTATCCTTGTTGCTCCTCTTCCAGTCCAGCTCTCTGCTGTGGGCCGGGAAGGCAGTGGAGGATGGCCCAAGTGCTTGGGCCCTGCACCCACATGGGAGACCAGGAGGAAGCACCTGGCTCCAGGCTTCGGATCGGCGCAGCGCTGGCCGTTGTGGCCATTTGTGGGGTGAACCAACAGAAGGAAGATCTTTCTCTCTGTCTCTCACTGTCTAACTCTGCCTGTAAAAAAAATAAATAAAAAATAAAGAAAACATATCCTTTCTTGTATACCATTATATTGCTTATAGCAAATACTCTCATGTAACATCCATCATAAACAAAATAAAGAATAATTCTATCACATTCCAAAACTCTCCCATGCCACTTTATAAGCAAACTCTTCTTGCAACCCTAGTCCCTGGAAAACACTGACCTATTTTCTGTCACCATAGTTGTGCCTTTTCCAGAATGTCAAAACCAGTCATATAGGGTGTTGCCTTTTGAATCTGATTCCTTTCGCTGCGCATAATGTGTTTGAGAGTCATCCTAATTGTTCCATGCATCCACCTTTCTTGTTCTTGCCTTACTGCATTAAGCAAGACTTCTTATGAGATACTGCATAGGAGTGATGTAAGCAGATGTCATTGCTTATGTTCCAATCTCAGGGGAGTGTTTAGGTATTCACTACTAAGTGAAAGTCAGAGCTAACATCATATTAGTAATATTAAGTATGATGTTAGCTACAGAGTTTTCTTTTTTTAACATTTATTTTATTTATTTGAAAGACAGAGTTACAGAGAGAGGTAAAGACAGAGAGAGAGGTCTTCTATCTGCTGGTTCACTCCCCAGATGGCCGCAACGGCCCGAGCTGCGCCGATCCGAAGCCAGGAGCCAGGAGTTTCTTCCGGGTCTCTCACATGGGTGCAGGGGCCCAAGGACTTGGGCCATCTTTTTTTTTTACTGCTATCCCAGGCCATAGCAGAGAGCTGGATCGGAAGTGGAGCAGCCGGGACTAAAACTGGCACCCATATGGGATGCCGGCGCTTCAGGCCAGGGCATTAACCTGCTACACCACAGCGCCGGCCCCAGCTATAGTGTTTTCATGCATGCCTTTTATCAGGTTGATGCAGTCTCCTATTTTTAGATTGTTGAGAGATTTTGTTTCTATTGTTGTTACTATAAAGCCATGTGTATATATTGAATTTTGTAAATTTCTTCTTTTTTCACATCTATTCTGACAATTATGTGAGTTTTTTCCATAAGTAGGCTAATAGGTGAATTACACTGACTTTTAAAATTTAAGTTCTTTTTCATTTTATTTTGAAAGGCAGAGAAAAAGATAGACATGATAGAGAGATAATAGGTAACCAATAAATACATAGATATATAGATAATCAGTCTTCCATCAACTGGTTCATACTCCTAATGTCTGCAATTTGCCAGACTGGGACAGGCTAAAGCCAGGAACCAGGAATTCTATGCAGGTTTCCTATGTGGGTGGCAGGGACCTAAGTACTAAAACCACATCTACTATCTCTCGAAGTGTGCATTAGCAGGGGCTACGTGTTGATTCGGTTTTAAATTTCCAGGATAAATAACACTTGTTCATAACATTTAATCCTTTTTCCAAATTGCTACACTATATTTTCTAATGATTTCCTATAGATTTTAACATATTTTCATGAGATACATTGATTTTTGTTACCTTTATTTGTAGTATTTTTGTTTGGTTTTTGAAATCAAAGTAAAAATATGTAAAGAGCTTTATTTTCTGAAAATTTGTATAGACTTGCAATTTCCTTCCTGAAATTTTAGTAGAAATATTTTTTAACTATCAAGTCAATTTCTTAATAGATGTAGGACTATTCAGAACATCTATTTATAATTTTTAAAAAATTTTAAGGTATACAAGTTTCATGTATTTCATATATATACAGATTTAGGAACAGGGTGATACCTTCCATCCTCCCTCTCTCTCACCCCACCCCAGGCTCCTATCCTTCTTCCTCCTCCTGCTCCTATTAACACTCTTAATTTTTACAAAGATTTATTTCCAGCTTACTTCATACTCATAAGGTTAGCCCTACACTAGGAAAAGAATTCAACGAATAGTATAAAGAAAAAAACCACTGTTCCTCAGCAGCAGAGACAAGAGCTATAAGCAATAATTGAATCTCAGAATGTCTACTTCACTCCAATACCTTACATTTTAGGTACTCTATTAGTTACTCCAGATCAGGGAAAACATATATCTGTCTTTTTGGGACTGGCTTGTTTCACTAAGTATAATGTTTTCCAGCTGTGTCCATTTTGTTGAAAAATTCAGGATTTCATTTTATTGCACCACTGAGTAGTATTCCATAGTGTATAAATATTATCCATGGATAATTTCTTGATCCACTCTTCAGTTGATGGGCATTTGGATTGATTCCATGCCTTAGCTATTGTGAAATGAGCTACAATAAACATGGGGGTATAGATAACTCTTTCATATGCTGATTTCATTTCCCTTGGGTAAATTCCCAGGAATGGGATGGCTGGGTCATATGGTAGGTCTATATTCAGATTTCTGAGGTATCTCCTTACTATTTTCCACAGTGGCTTTATCCGTTTATATTCCCACCAATAGAGCATCAGGGTACCTTTTTCCCAGCATCCTCATCAGCATTTGTTGTCTGTTGATTCTGTATGAGAGCCATTTTAACTGGGATGAGGTAAAACCTTATTGTACTTTTGATATACATTTCCCTGATGGCTAGTAATCTTCAGCATTTTTTTCACTTGTCTGTTGTCCATTTGAATTTCCTCTCTTGAAAATGTCTGTTGAAGTCCTTTGCCCATTTCTTAACTGGATTGTTTGTTTTGTTGTTGTGAGTTTCTTGAACTCTTTATACATACTGGATATTAACCCTTTATCTGTTGCATAGTTGGCAAATATTTTCTCCCATTCTGTAGATTGCCTCTTCACTTTGCTGTGTGTGTTTTTTTTACAGTGCAGAAGCTTCTCAGCTTGGTGTAATCCCATTTGTCAATTTTTGTTTCGATTGCCTATGCTTCCAGGGTCTTTACCAAGAATCCTTTGCCTATGCCAATGTCTTGCAGAGTTTCCCCAGTATTCTCTAGTAATTTGATGGTTTCAGTTGTTAGAAGTCAGAAGGATTAATAGGCAGTCCGAGTGGTCCCATTGGAATTTGGGGTGTAAAATGCTTGCTTCCCCCAAAAGGTTATCTTTAGCAAGAACAAGCTGATCCCCCTCCTTCCATCAGAATCTGCAAATTTACCAAGAGGATAGCAAGGGAGTGGTGAAAACAAGTAACCTGCCGGTGCTGCGGCTCACTAGGCTAATCCTCCGCCTTGCGACGCCAGCACACCGGGTTCTAGTCCCCGTCGGGGCGCCGGATTCTGTCCTGGTTGCCCCTCTTCCAGGCCAGCTCTCTGCTGTGGCCAGGGAGTGCAGTGGAGGATGGCCCAAGTCCTTGGGCCCTGCACCCCATGGGAGACCAGGATAAGTACCTGGCTCCTGCCATCGGATCAGTGCGGTGCGCTGGCCGCAGCGCACCGGCCGCGCTGGCCATTGGAGGGTGAACCAACGACAAAGGAAGACCTTTCTCTCTGTCTCTCTCACTGTACACTCTGCCTGTCAAAAAATAAAAAAATAAATAAAAAATAAAAATAAATTAAAAAAAAAAAACAAGTAACCTATCCCACTTTTGTGATGGTTTTTTGTTTTATCATGAGCAAGCCAGACAGGATTAGGAATCATAAATCAGGTATTTTGTTGGGTTGTCCCCCACCTTGCTGATTGACAGCTTCATTCCCAAAATTTTACTTAAAAACCCCAGTACCTTGGGGGTCCTTCAGGTTTTGCTTTTCTTGTAGTCTCCCTCCATACCACTCTGGCTGGAGGTCTTTCACTCTGATAAATCTTGCTTTTAGACCTTTAAATCTTGCTTTTTTCTTGGCCTTGTCCACTTGGAAATTCTTCTTCCATGTGAGACAATGAACCAAAGTAATAATATATTTTCCACTGCTGTTTTCCCATAAAAGGGTCATAGATTTAGATCTTTGGTCCATTTTGAGTTAATTTTTGTGTAAGGTGTAAGGTAGGGGTCTTGTTTCATATTTCTGAACATAAAGATCCAGTTTCCCAGCACCATTTGTTGAAGAGACTGTCCTTGATCCAGGGATTGATTTTAGCTCCTTTGTCAGAGATACGTTGGTTGTAGATGCATGAATTGATTTCTGGAATTTCTGTTCTGTTCTATTGGTCTGCACATCTTGTAACTCATAAAGGAGTTTGGTAAAGTGGCAGGATATAAAATTAACACAAAAATCAATAGTCTTTGTATACACATACAATGCCATGGCTGAGAAAGAACTTGTAAGATCAATCCCATTCACAATAGCTACAAAAAAATTAAATACCTTGGAATAAATTTAACCAAGGAGGCAAAAGATCTCTATGGTGAAAATTACATAACAGTAAAGAAAGATATAGAAGAATACAAACAAAAAAAGTGAAAAAACCTTCCATATTCTTGTATTGGAAGAGTAATATCATCAAAGTGTCCATACTACTGAAAGCAATTTGCAGATTCAATGTGATCCCAATCAAAATAAAACAACAGTCTTCTCAGAGCTAGAAAAAAAAAAAAAAAACAATGCTAAAATTCATATGGAAACACAAAGTGACCCCAAAAAACCAAAGCAATCTTACTCAATAAAAACAAAGCTGGTGGCATCACAATACCAGATTTCAAGACATACTACAAGGCAGTTACATTCAAAGAAGCCTTGTACTGACACAAAAACAGATGTGTAGACCAATGGAAAAGAATAGAAACTTCAGAAATCTGTTTATTCTTCTGTAATAGTCTGCTGTTCAAGTAATTTCTCCATGTCATCTAAGTTATTGAATATGTGGTATATATATAGAACTGGAATTCTACTTTTATCCCATCACTATATAGAACCAATAATGATATTCCTTTTTTTAATTTCTGATATTAGTTACTTCCTTTTTCCTTTTTCTTTTTTCTTTTTATTCCCCCCCTCCTTGTTCAGTCTAGATATAGGCTTATCATTAATATTGATCTTTTCAAGGAACTGCGTTTCTTGGGTTCATTGATTTTTTTGTTTGTTTTCCTCTGGTATTTAATTTCTTTGATTTCTATTTTTACTTTATTTTTTCTTTTCATCTTTTTTACCTTAAGATTTATTTTGTTCCTCATTCCTAGATTCATAAGGCTTAGATCATGGAGTTGACATCTTTCTACTTTTATAATAGAAGTATTTATAGCACTGTAATACTGCTTTAGATGTATTTTACATGTTTTGATGTTATTATTTTCACTCAATTCAAATTTTTAATGATTTCCTTTTTGACTTTGGTCTGATTAATGGATTGTTTTGAAGTGTATTGTTTGCCTTCTATGTGTGTGGATTTTACAGATGTCTTCCTGGGACATATTTTTAGTGTAATTCTATTACGATAGAGACATATTTAGTATGATTGTATTTTTGTAAATATTTATTTAAAAGTCAGAGTTACATAGAAAAAGAAAGAGAATCTGAGAAAGACCTTCTATACACTGGTTTACTCCCCAAATGGCCACATTGGCCGCACCTGGGCTGGATCAAAGCCAAGAGCCAGGAGTTTCATCCAGATCTCCCAAGTGGATGCAGGGGTTCAAGCACTTTGGCCATCTTCTGCTGTTTTTTCTAGGTGCATTAGTGGGGAGCTGGACTGGAAGTACAGCAGCTGCAACTTGAACCATTGTCCACGTGATATGCTAACACTGCAGGCAGCAACTTTACCCACTGCTATGTCACAATGCCAACCCTGATTTTCATTATTTAAATTTCTTTTTATTTGTTGTATAGCCCAGAATATAGCCCACCTTGATGAACAGAGTGTACTAGTAATGCCAACTAGATCAAGTCAGTTATAGTATTGTTCATATCACTATATCCTGATTTTTTGTCTTATTTTCTCAATTACAGAAATTGAATTCTCCAGATATAATTGTAGATTTATTTATCCTTGTTCTATCAATGTTTAGTACATCTAATTGGAAAGTCTACTATTAGACACATAGACATTTAGTATTATTGTGTTTTTGCAGTCATTGAATTCTTCATAAGTATATAATATGTACGGATAAGTTTTTGTGTTCAGTATGACTTTCTTACCCATAGAGATCATGAGAGATGCTAAATCCTCAGTTTCACATTTTGGCTCCTACCACCAGAGATTGACTGTCTTTTCCAGGAAACGTTAAAGAAAGGAAACAACCCAGACCCATTTTAGGTGTATATACAACCTTTGAGCAGTCAATTGTGACAAGGGTGCAGAGTCTGTCACAATATAGCATCTACTCTGCATATCACATGGCTGTAATGAGGGAAAGAGCAAATCATAGGAGAGGCTGGGAAGAGAGTGCCTAAAATGTCTACCATTCTCTCTTCTAAATTCCAAAAATGCTGAAGTCATGACACTTGTCATGCTAATCACAACTGGTCTTCATATTTACCCTAAAGAATCAAGTGACATATCCACCATAGAAGGCTTGGATAGTGCCTTTGCTTTGGTTGATTATAGACTACTTCTCCCTTTGCCCTTTCTTGTTTTGTTACCTTACTCAGTACCTTCAAAAAGTTCATGGATAATAAGCATTATCTTTTATTCTCTTTTGATGAACTTTTTGAAGTCTCCTCACAGATGTTAATTCTCACAGCATTTTCTAGTCTACTTCCCACATATCACTCTCCATCTTAGAGTGTGCTTCTCAGGACTTCATTTGCAACAGGATTCCTTTTAAGAATCTATCTATTGGCCGGCGCCGCGGCTCAATAGGCTAATCCTCTGCCTTATGGCGCCGGCACACCGGGTTCTAGTCCTGGTCGGGGCGCCGGATTCTGTCCCGGTTGCCCCTCTTCCAGGCCAGCTCTCTGCTGTGGCCAGGGAGTGCAGTGGAGGATGGCCCAAGTGCTTGGGCCCTGCACCCCATGGGAGACCAGGAGAAGCACCTGGCTCCTGCCTTCGGATCAGCGTGGTGAGCTGGCCGCAGTGCACTGGCCACGGCGGCCATTGGAGGGTGAACCAATGACAAAGGAAGACCTTT
This sequence comes from Oryctolagus cuniculus, assembly GCF_964237555.1. Classification (NCBI taxonomy): domain Eukaryota; kingdom Metazoa; phylum Chordata; class Mammalia; order Lagomorpha; family Leporidae; genus Oryctolagus; species Oryctolagus cuniculus. The sequence goes on along the minus strand of NC_091435.1, from coordinate 71,320,654 downwards.
CTCTCTGTCTCTCTCTCTCACTGTCCACTCTACCTGTCAAAAAATAAATAAATAAATAAAAATAAAATAAAAATAAAAAAGGAATCTATCTATCTATCTATCTATCTGGCTATGTTTAGACCTGGATTGAGTTTCCAGCTCCTATCTTTGTTTCAGTCCAGCTTCAGTTATTACAAGCACTGGGGGAGTGCACCAGATGAGAGTTCTCATTCTCGCTCTGTGTCTCTCAAATAAATAAATGAGTAATCACATTTAAAAAAAAAAAAACCTTGGAGATCTTTCTAATTTACTTAAGGTCATATGATGATTACATGAAAAAACTAGTATTAAATCCTTGACTATAGTGACACAATTTTATTTTTCACTATCTTGAGAAATTTCAGGGCATCTCCTTGTTCCTGTATTTTGTGCTTAGTGCCATCTTATATTATTTAATTTAATCCCCAGAAGAAACTTCTTAAAGAAATACAATATCCTCATTTTACAATGATACAACTGAGACTTAAGTAACTTTCCATAGGTGGGATAAGAGTGAAAATTTTGAACAGTTGTCTTTTTATAGAGCCAATTTTACAGCAATATTATAAATACATATTGAAACTGTTTTGTGTGTAATACATTTCATTGATTTTCCTACATATTACAGATCTATACAACAGGAATGCTACACAAAATCTGAAAAGCTGAAAATCTGAAAAGCTGAACTCATTCCAAATGGTTGCTTCATTAACTCGGGAAAAAACATTTGTTGAGTGCTTAGTAGGTGTCAAGAGCCTCAGAAAGGACCAAGAAAGATAAGATGTCTACCTGTAAGAAAGCTAGTCTGGTAGTGATACAGCTATTAAGTTAGTTAGTAAATTTTAGCTTCAAACATGCCATATTTCATAATTTTACATGAAATTATGGTTTTAAAAAAGATATTTGACAGCAGGACCTACAATAGAACCAACCAGGTGGTTAGGGATGACTTCTTCAGGGAGCAACAGGCTGAAATCCAAAGATGAGTCTAAGCAAGTCCATTGAAAGATGGAGTGTCATGTTTGATGGGTGTAAAGGGGATGCAAGAGAAAGCTCTCTAGCTCCGTGAACAGCAATCATGTACCAGTGTTCTAAGTAGCATTGACTACTCTTGCTTTCATCTGTTCTGTTTTGAGAATATTTGACCTGAATTGTACCTTGTACAGTTATTCTCCTTGATTAATGGAAGTGGCATGTTGGTAGTAGTTCTCATTTTCTCTAGTACAGGCAATCATTTCTGTGGAGTGACTTTGAAGAAAACACTAAAAGTAGTCTTTATTCTACTCTCTCACTGAATTGACCAACACACAGGGCTACAGAATACATCCCACTCAGTGTCTTTATTCATTTGAGTGATTATTACCCTCCATGACCCTTGTTTGCAAAGACAAATCCTTCTAGGAATACTACAAAAGAACTCCCTAAATCAGTCTCAATAGTTTAATCATAGTTTCTGTTTTCCTCATGACCAAAGATAACAGGAAGCAGCAACTCATCCTCAACTTTTGAAAGGTTGTAAGTCCCTGACACAGCCCGAATCTCAGAATATGGTTGCTATGGTCTGAATGTTTGTGCACCCCCAAATTCATATGTCAAAACTTAACCTCCAAGGTGATGGTATATAGGAGTTGAGACCTTTAGGCAGAACTCTCATGAATGGTTTAAGTGACCTTATAGAAGGGATACCAGCGAACTGACTTGCCCCTTCCACCATGTGAGAATACATAGAAGAGTTTCATCTATAACCCAGGAAGTGGGCACTTGCCAGACACTGAATAATGTTGGATTTCCCAGAACTGGGAGTGGATTTCTATGGTTTATAAACCACCAAGTTGGCTGGCGCTGCGGCTCACTTGGCTAATCCTCCGCCTGTGGCGCCGGCACCCAAGGTTCTAGTCCCGGTTGGGGCGCCGGGTACTAGTCCCGGTTGCTCCTCTTCCAGGCCAGCTCTCTGCTGTGGCCCGGGAGGGCAGTGGAGGATGGCCCAAGTGCTTGCATCCCTGCACCCGCATGGGAGACCAGGAGAAGCACCTGGCTCCTGGCTTCGGATCGGCGCAGCACTGCCCGAGTCAGCCATTAGGGGAGTGAACCACCAGAAGGAAGATCTTTCTCTCTGTCTCTCTCTCACTGTCTATAACTCTCTCTGTCTCTCTCACTGTCTAACTCTGCCTGTCAAAAATAAATAAATAAATAAAAAACCACCAAGTTGAAGATTTATTTGAAAGACAGAGATTCAGACACGCGCACACACACACACACAAAGAGAGAGAGAGAGATCTTCCATCCACTGGTTCATTCTCCAGATGGCCACAATAGCCAGGGCTGGGCCATCCCGAAGCCAGGAGCCAGTAGCTTCATTCAGGTTTCACATGTGGATGCAAGGGCCCAAATCCTTGGGCCATCTTCTGCTGCTTTTCCCAGGCCCTTAGCAGGGAGCTAATTAGCAGAAGGATTGGAAGTGCAGCAGCCAGGACACTAACTGGTGCCATATAGGATGCTAATATCACAGGTGGCAGCTTTACCTGCTACACCAGGTACTGCCGGCCCTCAGTGATATTTTGTTATAGCAGCCTAAATCAAGACACCAGATCTCCCCATCTGTGCCTGTGAATGCTTCACTTCTGTCTTTGTACTCCATATCACATGGAAAGATGTAGGGCAGTGTTCAAATCATGATAGTAGTGCTCTCTGTTCTCCTGGAAGAGTAGCCAGTCACCCCAAAGTCAACCAAGCAACCTACACATCTACAAACAGCTTCTCCTCAAGTCACTCAACCCCATGCCAAACCTCAGTTTAGGCCTACCTCATGAGAAAGGCCATTTGCCTAAGATAGTCTTGACCTTAAAACTGAAAATTTCACATCCAGGAGACTCTGTAAGTTTCTACCAACACAGAATAATTTGTCACCAAATATTCCTCTCCAGTCTGTGGAGGGTTGCCCAAGGACACTACAAAGTCCCAATGCTAAAGGCAGTGTGGCCTCCCCAGCTCTACCCCCAAATGCAAATTACCTTCACGGAAAACCCTGTTGGATCATGGGAACAACTCACCCTAAAAACAAGTGTGCTTCTTTGGGTTGAAGTCTGTAGCAGTTCAGCTTCTAGCTGTCTTTCCTGCCCAGTGTTCCCTTGTAACGTGTTCAATAAATCTAACTCTGCTCATTCTATCTGACTACTCTGGTGAATTCTTTCACCAATGCAATATAGGTCTCAATGGATCCCTTCCTGTGGCACAGCCCATGAGGAGGTCCTAATTTGTCACTTGATGTATACAGATTTAAATTCACTATTTGGTTTCAACAGTGATTGTTTCAATTTCATAATGCTTGATTTCACAGAAATGCAAACATTTCTGCCTCTTTTTTTCACATGGGCTTGAGACTGTGTGTAGTGCTCAAATATTTGTTAATTTAGGCAAATGAATACAAAGCATTAATAAAAATAAAAAAAAAAAGAATCAATAGTTGGAGCTCTTTTCATTGTGAGCTTTTTGAATATGCTCCACTGTTTGTCCCACCTTGAGTGTGATATGGGGCTCATGTTATGGCTTGAGCTCACAGTACCAGGATGTAATCAGCAATCTTCCACGGAGGAGCTCACCCAGCAGTGTTTACCTGATAGCAAAGCCCATCATAAGGTCTCAAGACAAGTTTCACAGCATTTGTAACTGCTATACAATTTATCAGCTATTATTTGGTATTTGCATTAACAATTCCAAATTCTTTCCTCCTGTAGTTGCTGCTTAGAAAGAAAGCAATGACCTCATCCTGAGCTCCTATTCTGAAATCAGTCATAATGACTAAAGCCCCTTGTTTTATCTACAACAGAAAGAAATCAGATGACCTTTGCTCTGACCTCTGACTTGATATTTACAAAAGCTAATTGTGGGGTGGACCAACTCTCCTTTATCACTCAGAAACATTCGGTTAAGGTCTACTCTTTAGTTTAAAAAAGAAAAGTCATTCAGGGGGCTGCTTAAGACTGTATAGAGTATGATGAAATCTAGAAAGGTACAATTAATTTGGAATTTTGGTCATCAACATTGATTTTCTGAAAGCCAATCAAGTAAAACATAGAGGCGATATAAGGCAGCCATTAAAATCAGTGTTTCACTAACAAAGCAGAATCAATTATCTAGTGCTCTGGTGGGTAGAGGTCATAGAGATACACAGTCTGACAGCTTCAGCATTAAACCTCTCTCAGTTTCCACCACCACGCCCTCTGCTACTGTGTCAGCAAGAAAAGAACTGCAGGCAATTGAACATTACTTTAACTCCAAGGGTAACTTAGCTAATAAAGAGAATGCTCCCAAGATAGATTGCAGGCATGTATCCACATAATGCACACAAACAATTTATCTCTAATATAATCTTTGTGCTTACAAATACAGGTTTAAAGGGGTAAAAATTCAGAAGAGAAAAAAAAAAGTATCAGATAATAAAAGCAATAACGGAGACACCCGGCTTTCCTCTTCTCCTCAGGCTTCCCCTGTCGATCTTTTTCTTAGGGCAAAAGTAAAGGTCTGATTCCTTTTGTTCATTCCGGCCACCGCCCTTTAGCAATCTCAGTCTGAGCAAGACTGCCACGCCCAACCAAGGGACAAAGGCAGAAACAAGAGGAACTCTGGGCACTGAGACAGTCCGACTTTATTTATAGATGAGTCATAAATTGGTCTCAGTGACAAGAAAACGCAAAGCAGTAGCTATCTCCATAAACAAAATAATTAAAATATGTTTGTTCTAAAATGCTATCTGATGAAAGTGTTCTTTTCCTAGAAAGAAAGGGATGTAGCCAAAGTGTTATCTGGTTTTCAGAAAAAGGGTGAATGCTGCCCCCTCTTGACTAAGAGCTGCATATACACCCTACAGCCATAACCCTGAAACCTAACGCAGGGGGACACGTGGTGAGAATAAAGATCCTATTTCTGTGATGAGAAATCTGATTACATCTTGGAAACTGGAAGATAAAAGGGGACCCAAGTTTATCTGGTGAAACTCAGTGGGACATTTCTACCTTCCTGGAAATCCATGATCCTTTACGCAGTCTCCTGCATCATTTTAGTTGTGCTTCTTAATTCTGTAGGGAACAATCATTTGAATTTACTGCTGTTTTCTCTTGGTGATAGACTCCTTCAGAGTCTGGGACACGTCTTTGTTTGCCTACATAATTGTCATAATACATACAAAGACTTGTGCATAGTGGGTGCTCAAAAAGAGATGCTTACTAAAAGCAAATGTGTAGCTGATATCATCATAGTCTGTAGGTTTGGGTAGTTCTCTCTAAGGACATTTAATGAATCCATATAAGGTTTAAAGTCAAGACAATTCACATAATTGTTGTTATAAATTTAATCTAGAAACTCTGAGCTTTTGAGCATAATCCTTGGCATATCCTTTATACGGGATATGCATCTACTACTGAATCATCATGGTATATATATATATATATATATTAAGACACAATAGGCCGGCACTGTGGCTCAATAGGTTAATCCTCCACCTTGTGGTGCCGGCACACCGGGTTATAGTCCCGGTCAGGGCACCGGATTCTGTCCCGGTTGCCCCTCTTCCAGGCCAGCTCTCTGATGTGGCCAGGGAGTGCAGTGGAGGATGGCCCAAGTGCTTGGACCCTGCACCCCATGGGAGACCAGGATAAGTACCTGGCTCCTGCCATCGGATCAGCGCGGTGCGCTGGCCGCAGAGCGCTGGCCGTGACGGCCATTGGAGGGTGAACCAACGGCAAAAGGAAGATCTTTCTCTCTGTCTCTCTCTCTCACTGTCCACTCTGCCTGTCAAAAAAAAAAAAAAAAGACAATAGACAAAAAATAAAAATTAAACAGGATGAAAAATTTAATTACACTTCATACAAGCTTTATGCTGATTGAAAGAAACAAATGCATTGTATATAATTCCATTGAAATAAAATTCACCATCAGAGGCAGGGTGTTTAATGCAGTAGGTAAGACTTCTCTTGGGATCCTCACATCCATATTACCATGCCTAAATCCAAGTCCTGGCTTCACTTCCATTTTCAGATTCTTGCTGATACATACCCTGGGGAGAAGCAGATGATGGCTCAAGTACCTTGGTTCCTGCCACCCACATGGGAGACCTGGACTGAGTTCCAGGCTCTTGGCTTTGACCTGGCCCAGTCCCAGCTGTTGCGGGCATTTGGTGAGTGTCTCTCTCTTTCTCTTTCTGCCTTTCAAATAAAGTTAAAATAGTTAAGTATTTTTAAAGTGGAATGTCAAGCAAACTGATGTTTTGGAGGTCAGAATAGTGATTACCCCTGGAAATGTATTGCTTAGAATGAAGAACATGAGTGACTTCTAGAATGCTACTAATATTTTATTTCTTGATGTTGGCTACATAGGCAATTTCAATTTGTGAAAACTCATTCAGTTTTATGCATTTACGATATGTGCACTTGTTTGTATGGATTATACTTTGTTAGAAAACTTAAGTAATATATTTCTCAAACCCCAGGAAACTGACTTATATTTTCCTGGATTGCATGTTCTCCATATTAGGTGCCTCTGCTTTGATTTATGAAGCTAATCAAACTCTTTCAGTTACTGGTCAGATAGGAAGACACTTCAACATGTGGAATTCTCTAGAAGGATTGCCTATCAGTTCCCAGTTCCTATAGCAATAACAGGACATTGATGTTCTTTGGGAAAAAAAAAAAAAAGTTCTTCTTTCTGCCCCTCTCAGGTCGGTAATATTCTAATGCTTACTTAGAAAAGTTGTCTCATGTGTGTAATCTTATCTTCTGGTATAAAGGAAAGCATTTTCACAATGGAGGACATCATGTTTGTCTCTCTCTCTGCCTTGTGAGACCTTGTGAGGGGATTTGCTACATCAAAATGTGAAGAGGACAGGACCTGGCAACTTCTTGGTCCTTAATAATTTTTAATGATTAGGAAAAATGTCTTACCCTGGGAGTCAGAAGATACACATTGTAGACCTGGCCTGTCAGTCATTATGACAAAAACTAAATCGTGTCACTGAAACTCTCAGTTTTAATTACCTCAATTGTAAAATGATCAGACAGCTTTTAAGTCACAAAGATAGGCATTTAGATGTGAATAAAGACTCAAAGATGAATACGAGAAGTCTGCCAGGCAGGGAATGGAGGTTCACTTTATCCCTGCTGCATGATCAGAGTTTTATGATTTGCTGGTCTGTTACTTCCTTGGCTTTCCACTTTATTACTACAATTTCCTGTGACAGTACCATTTCCTGCCCCACCACCACCTTCCTTTTACCTTGCTTACTCACATTGTGTTGTTGGACAATGAAGTTCTAAGGAAAGGATCTGAGGTGTCCTTTGTGACTGACTGGTTATCTCTACTAACAGGATGTGTCCTCTGACACACTGGATGAAAATTTTGGTTGTAAGAGCAAACAAAAACGATTTGGCTTGTGTTGAAAGGTGCAACAAGGAGATGGTATTTTAAAAGGAAGGATATTGGTTATTAGTTTTCCAAAAGCAAAGTAGAACAGTACAAATCAGTTGGCATTTAAAAAAAGAAAAGGAAGCAGAGATGATGCTATTGAAGAAAACTCCATGGAATATTTTAAGCAGAAGAAAGTCTAACTAGAAAAACAGGAGTTTATACCTCAAGTATTAATCTACTTTTAGAGAATAATCAAGCCTTCAAAGCATGGAGGAACCGTGAGAGTAATAGATGGACAGAGCTCCAGAAAATACACTGATATCCAAACTCAACACTTAATCATAATGAATATATAAAAAGAAATAAAGGCAGTTGGCTATGTAAAAATTTCACATGCCATTTAAAACTCTGGGACAACTGAATAGAACTAAATAATAAACAAAACTATAAAATTATTGATATTCAATCTTTCATACTTATTAATATTTGTAAGGGAATAACTGAGTAAAGGAACGGTGTTTGGGGCAGGGTTAAGATGCTGCTTGGGTTACCCACATCCATTATTGGAGTGCCTGAGTTTGAATCCTGGCTATGCTCCCAATTACAGCTTCCCACTAATGCACATACTAGGAGACCCAAGTAGTTGGGTCCCTGTCACCCATGTGGGAGACTTGGATTGAGTTCAGAGCTCCAGGCTTCAGCATGGCCCAGCACAGGCTTTTGTGGGGATTTGGGGAGCAAACCAGCAAACAAGAGCACTCTCTCTCCCTCTCTCTTTCAGTTCCTATGCATTTCTAATTAAAAAAAAAAGTACAGAAAGAACTGAGTAAAACTAAGTTTAGACTATGGTAGTAATACAGTGATGGATGATTATAATTGCAAATAATAAGTATGAGGATAAGAAGAAAATGAGGAATTAGAGCTAGATTTCAAAGACAAGTAAGGGCAACAGAGAGATGTAACCCTTGAATAAAATAATAGATAACAACAACAACAATCAGGTATCCTTATTTGTGAAAGGCTGAGAGGCAAATGCAAAAGCCAGACCTGTGCATGAGAGGGCCAAGTTGGGGGAGTGAGGCTAACTTACAGTCTGAGATAGTTATTCCAAGCTTATTTTGGAGAATCCACCATATGAATATTACCTAGATGAATGTCCAGAAAGTTTTAACAAATGATGATTTTTTTAATAGAAATTGTCTTTGACTTTGTCAAGTAAGGCAGTTTTTCTGGCTGGTGGGAAAATTCAACAACTCTTAAAGTTATATACTCCATTGAAGTCCTGTGGGGAGGCAGTGACACAGGGTTCCTGACTGCTCTGAATGCAAACAGAATGCTCTATCAGGTGAAATATTCCCCTAACTCCATGCTTCTACAACTGTGTTGGAAAGAAGAGTCACCTTGGGATATTGCTAAAATGCAGACTCTGATGCACCAAGTCTGGAGTCTAAGACTCTTCATTTCTAAAAAGTTCCTGAGGTTCACACCCAGGTAATGCCTGTACTCTCTGTATGTCTCTGTCTTTTTCTGTCTTACAAATAAATTAAAAATAATAAATAAATAAAATTAGAAGAAAGAAATATTAACAGTATGAGACATATGCCAGATCTTCATTAATTCTAGCTAGAGATTGAGTTGGTCATTTAATAAAACAAAGATAACTAGATCTAATTCCAGCCCTCCAGAAGTTCATTGTCTACTTGAACAGATATTACATTGTAGCTGTCCACATAATGAGGGACTATGTAGAGGGATGGTTATCATGCTTTGAAGAACAGAAAAAGTCTGAACTAGAAGCAATGAGGAAAAAGCAAAGAGGAAACAGCCTGTACAAAAGAGCAGAAGCCAGGCAAGTAGTTTAGTGTTGCTGGAGTGCAGAATTTATTTAAAAGAACCTCGGAAATGAAGCAGCCTAGGTAGATGGAGGTCTCCAAAGGCTTGGTTCCTTATCCATAGCATTTGGACATTATCCAAGAAACAATTATCAAGCCATTGAAGAGAAAAAAATGACATAATTTTATTTATGTGTTAAAAAGAAATTCTTTCTACAAAATAGAGAATAGGTTATAAATATTGCTGGAACTAGTGGTGGGGAAACTATTAAATAGTCACCCGAGAGAAAAATGAAAGAATGAATTTAGTGGCTACAGGAATAAAGAGGGAAGTGAAACTAATAGATATGAATATAAACAGGTTGCTAGAGTAGTAACCAAAGTATGAGATGAGGTATTCAACAAAGAAATCTTCAGGTAAAGAAGGGTGATTCCTATTATCCAAAACCCAAGTTACACAGGGTCATATATTTTAGTTTGTGTCAGTGATGCAGTCATCGGTTCTGGAAAGGACAGTTGCAGACTAATACAGAAAAAGAAGTTTACAGTAAAAGAACTACAAATGTCACATGCTATCTTGGCATCTAACAAAGAATAAGATGGAAAGAAGTAACCATTTTCTGCAATCAAGAACAAAGAAATTCTTTATCTTAAGTAAAGCAGGTGAAAATCTACTTAAGAACAAATTGTGTGGAGAAATAATGAGAGCCTGAATTAACTATCAAGCATTGGACAGTCTGGAGAGGAGCTCAAAGGAAAGTGTTAACACATAACAGATGCTTCCCAGGCTCCATTGACCTAAATAGACATTTTTTAAAAAATAAAGTGTAAGGTTCATGGCAGCAACCAAAAACTACCCTCATTATCCCCATCTGTGGAAGTCTTTTCTAGTTCCCTTCCAGAGGATCTCAGAAATAGTTTCTGAACAATCCCTTTAAATTCACCTTTTGTGGATATGAGCCAAGCAGCCCCATGCCCTAGCAACATCATGGCTCCTTCCTGTGGGGAGCAACTCGGACTAGACTGTTACTGGAATTAAGACTTATTCTATGCATCTGCTCTCCCACAATATGGTGCTGGGAGAGGAGGAAACAGCTTCTACACAGCTGCCTCCAGTTCAACCAATAAACAGCAGAACCTGCTCCTGATTGGAGGAGAGCAGCGTACTCGGCGTGTGGGTAGCAGAGTTGGGATTGGTAGAAGAGGACTATAAAGGAGGAGAGAGACAACATGCACCAGGAACATCTATGAGGAACACCTGAGCAGCCCCCGAGAGAGCCGGCCGGCGGTGTGCCGCTCCCCCGCGGAAGTGGGGAAAGTGGCAGGGGGAACCGCCCTTCCACGGAGGTGGAAGGGACGGTAGCCAACCTGGGAAGAACCAGCAGCAAACCCGGGAAGGGCCGAGCAGACGAAAGAACAGCGCAGGGTCCTGTGTCATTCCTCCGCGAAGAGGGGGAGCGACATAATGGTGCCGTGACTCAGATAGGAAGCTTAGGCAGGGTTTAGTGTTGTTCCTCCGTGAAGAGGGGTAGCGACACTTCCTTTGCTGTCCACACTGCCTCCCTCAGCCTTAGCCTGTGTACCAGTACTGCTCCTATATTCATCCCACCACTGCCATTCCAGCTATGCTATCAGAAGCCAACCCCTTTCCTAGGTACTTTTAGGCATTGCTGTCCTCCTTGCCACTGCTCAGAGACCCTAGAACACATCCACCAGTCACAACTGCACAGGAGATGGCTGGAGTCCCTGCCTCCTGCCACAAATGTAGGTTTTTGCACACATGTCTCTGTCACAATGCTGTTTCCATTTGCATCATCTTCTTTTGTTTCCCATCCTCACTAGCAAAGGTTTGCTTCTACCCTTATCCATGTTTTTCCTGCCGTCTGACTTCAGATTCAGTCCCCAATCTCACCACTGGATCCTGGCTACATAGCAAAATTCCCCTCACATTCCTCTTACTACAACTGATCCTGCTACAGCAGAGGCAATTTTGATTGGGAAAAGACCAAGTATCCAAACAAAATCAATTAAATGCATTGAAAAGAAAAAAAATATTATCCAAAAGAGATGATGGACGACAGACTGAATCTACTGGGTGTAGAATACTATGTAAATAATGCTATATAAGCCAAAAGTAGCTCTGGTCATAAGTGCATCTAAAAAGAGGGAGCAGCTACTTTTTCAAAATCTAATGACATCTACATGGCCAAAACAACATCCTTTCTTGCTACCTTGGCTTTTGTGATATTGGGCTTTTCTAGTTCTGTATAATACCAAATTACCACAAATTATGAGCTCAAAACACTCATTTATTATCTCACAATAAATGGATCAGAAATATGGACTCTCTATTCAGGAACTCACAAGGCAGAACTCAAGGTATTTTCAGGGCTCTTATTTGAATCTCTGGGGATGGTTCTGCTTTAACCTTATTCCAGTTGATAGAATTCAATTCTTTGCGGTCATAGGGACTCATTTTCCTGTTTTCTTGGCACATGATTTCTTAAATCTATAAGACTTCAAGGTATTTTTAATCCTTCTTAGTCTTTGAATGTCTGACTTCTTCTATTGCCTGATAGAGAATGACCTTTACTTTTCAGGACTCGTTTGATTAGATTAGGTCTACCTGGATAATATAGGATAAGCTCTCTATTTAAGATCAGCTGCTTAGTAAATTTCATTATTGCTTAGAATCCCCCTTTTTCCACCTCATATAAAACATTCAAGAGTAATCCCAGGAAGTGAAGATCACGGGGGCCGGATTTCTGCCCAATGCATTCTACGTCACTGCAGCACCTCCTTGGAATCAACTGAAGTGTTAGTTCTTTTCTATCTGTACTAAGGTTTTTAACCTTGATGGCATATTATGATCACCTGGATAGCATTTAAAAATTGATGCCCAGTCATCAAGACTGAGTATAGAATCTATGGAGAGTAGGAACTTCTGCAGTTTTTGAAAGCTCTCCAGTTGCTCTTCATGGCTACCAAAAATGAAAACCTTTGGTCATCACTGTTTTTGGACCAGTTCCTCAAATGATGGATGTACTTCTATTCATCACCTCTATAATATGGATTCTCCAATTTGCATCTTCATCTCTAATTCTTCTTGTTGTATTCAAGATTCAAATCTCCAAAATGTCTGCTGATGAGAAAAGCAGCCCCTCTGTGATCATCAGATCTTCATGTCAGGGCCACCTTTGTGGCGTAGCACATAAAGCTGCTGCCTGTAATGCCTGCATCCAATATAGGCACAAGTTCATGTCCTGGATGCTCTATTTCCAATCCAGCTTCCTGCTAATGGCCTGGGAAAACAATGAAAGATGGCCCAAGTGTTGGGCCCCTGTACCCATGTGAGAGACCCAGATGAAGCTCCTGGCTCCTGGCTTCCCCCTGGTCCAGTACTCACCATTGCAGCCACCTAGGGAATGACCCAGTAGATGAAAGATTCTCTCCCCCCACCCCTTTCTCTCTCTCTGTCTATTCCTGTCTCTCTCTCTAACTCTGTAAAAATAAATAAATAAATCTTAAAAAATGTTTGTGTCATATGTTCTAAAAACAATAAAAGCTATAAGAGGTTGTTAATATTTTTACAATCCTAGGAAACTGCTGCATCTCCTTTCTTGGAGCAAAATTTTTATTACTTCACATGACCACTTTTGAAGGTATGTTATCAGCATCCTTTTCAAAAAGACTTTTGATGTTTGCTAATTTATAACAAAGTCTTTTTTTCTCCCTTTCTGAATCACCACTCAGTTTCCTATTCCCACATGACTGTGGTTCACAAGAACTTACCTCCTTCTCACCACAAAGCAATTCTCAAAGAAGTCTTAGTAATAGCTTTGTTTAAAAGAAAGCATGTAATTTTGATGTGTTCTGGAACTAGGATGTGATAGTCCCCAGCTTTTGGCTATAGACACGCCTTTTCTTCCTTGCTGCCATGCCAGCCTTATAAACAATAGTCTTTATTTTAAATCTTGAGTATGTGTTTTCCCCATAACAATCTAGAACAATTAATAGAAATGTCCTGTGGCTTTGAAATCAACATATCTGAAACAGAGTCACCATTAGTATGTGGATTGCTCAACTGTCAACCGAGTTCATGACTATGAGATTTTTGCCAAAGTTTAACCTGGTGAAGAGCTCTCAGTTGAGTCTCTCTGTCTATTTATCTGTGATATATATATATATATTTTTATATATATATATATATTTGGCCTACATAGTAGATATATATATATTTATCTGTGTATAGTATATCTACTATGTATACATATACATAGTAGATATCTATATATATTTATCTGTGAGATATATATATATATATCTACTATGTAGGCCAAATGTCAACAATAATGGATTCCTTAGAATGAAACTAAGAAAAGATAGAACACATTCCAAGGAGCATTGGTTTACATAGTACTTTAGTTCACAATTCAATAAACCCATCCCATTCTAAATTAAGCTGCCTTTTGTTTTTGGTACCACATGTGGTAGAAAGAAAATGTCTGATTCTACATCCACAAATATGCTTTTATTAGATTCCAATGGTGCTTAAAATATAAACTTCTTACCACAGTCACAATGCTCTGCAAGGATAGGTTCCCTGCCTATGTCTCCCACGATATTTAGAGCCATTATTACCCTTACTGCATCCTAACCACATTGACCCTTAAGCTTTTATTACACAACTGGGTTCTCTTCTATGTTGCTCTTTCTGCCTAGATTCCTCCTGCTTTTTTCTTTTGTCTTGTTAATTTGTAAAATCCTTCAGGCCTTATCATAGCAACACTTCAAAGAGGTTTGCCTTAGCCCCTTCCTACAAAATCAAGTTAGGAGAATCACACTGCTTTTCTAATGGACCCCACTTTGACCACATAAACATTCACTATTTTAACTATTATTATTATTAATCTTTAATGTGTGTTGAATATATTCATTAGCTGTGAGAAATTAGGACTTTTTTGTTTTTCTTTTAGTACAGTGCTTCATATATTTCCTAGTATTAAGTACTCTGTGTGTTGAATGAATAAATAAATTAATGAATGAATGAATAAATATCTTAAAATATTTTTTGAACAATTAGGGTCATGTAACATGATGAAGTTCTTGATGTACTCACTTCAGTCCTTGGTCATAAAAGGAGAAAGCCTGAATCACAGTACAGTGTGTCTACTGAATAAATCCTATAAATATGATATTCCAGGGGTAGATATTCTTTTTATTAGTAACCAGATTTTGCATATTCTGTTTGTCTTGTAATAAAGTATTGGTTATTGTCACCTGATCAGATCCATGGCCCTATTTTGTGGAAAATACTCCTGAAATCCAATTCATTTTTCTCCTTCCCCCACTGTCTTCATTTACAAGAGTACACATTGCCTTCCAAATTGCTCTTAATTCTTTCATTAGCAGTGATACTTTGTGATGAGAGTGATTTCGTGAAATTCAGTACTAAAGTATCATTTTCCTCCCTGGAGAACATTTTAACAGTTCTATCAAAATTAGAAAAGCGCATGCCCTTTGACCAAGGAACTTCACTGATGAACACTATATTGTCTTAGCTACCAATTAATCTCATTCATGTTATTAAGTTTACCCTTTGCTCTTGTCCTAATTCATTCATTTCTCATAGGCACCCTGGAATTATCTTTGTCGGAACTCAATTAGCAGTCTGTTTCTACAACAAATGTCCATCCTTGCCCTCTCTATCATTTCATTTTTGTTAATGTTGGTAGTAAATTAGTGAGACTGGATTCACAATAACAGGATTCCACTCCTATCCTCTTCAAGTGAGAAAAGTCCCAAGTGGAGCAAGAATTTACTAGATTCAAATCTCTTAATTAATCTTAAGTTATATATTAGCAATAATAATGCCTCTGAATATTTAAGTTTCTAACTCCCAAAGAAAACAAAATGGCTTCATTTGTATTAAGGGGTTCCTAGTCCTTTCATAAATTATATTTATTCTGCACATTTGCAAGTAGAAATACTATCTCTATTATGACTATCCCACTTGTGATAAACTAACTACAAAGGAAAATCATGGACTTTCAGGATTTTTCATCATAACCATATGTAGCCATTACTTCCACCAGTGTTCTACTTTCTGACCCAGAACATAGAATTGCCTAAATGAATTGTGTACAATTCCATGAAAAAAGTAACATTCACAATTATCTTCATCATCTCATTCTCAACTCCAGGTTTGTGTCCTAACATATATGAACTCTAGGCTCAAGTATGCTGTGCTGTCAATAGTAGAAACAGACAAAATAAAAGACAGCCAGGACAGCAGAATTGGGGTTAAGGGAACCAGCTCATCAATGGGGAGGATCCTAACATAGGAATATAAATTTGAGCCCATTTTAGGCTTATGCTGATACTCATGAGATTCTATGTAAGAAGATAGGGCATTATAGGAAGGGTCTCTGGATAGTAGCTTTACTAATTAATAGGTATACATGAATATTTTGGTTATAGTTAGGTTAGTCCAGTTTGAAAGGAACCTGAAATAAGGTCCAGCATCCAGGGAAAGCAGATTAATAGAAAAAAGGAAGAAGATCAGAGCACCAGATAAATAGGATAGAGGTTAAGCCAAGACTATATTCCCCACAGGAAGCTAAACTGTACACCAGAAAGGAAGCAGAAACTGTGACACCTGGACTAGTTTTATATATATATATATATATATATATATATATATATGACACTACTGGGCAAATTGCCCCAGTACTGCAGAAGCAGATGGCAAAAGGGTTTGTCTAAGACACTAAAACTCAGAATGGAAGGCATAGACTATTTCTAGACCCTATCCACTTATAAATTTGAGCAATTTGAATACAGACAAGTTTAATTTCCATTAGTTCAGTGAGTTAAACGTGGAACTAACGGGAGAAAGATAGTTGTTTATTGCGTCTGGATAGGGCCAGGAACAATTAAAAACTATATTGATATCTATATGTATATGTAGATATATATCAATATATTATATATAATATATAATATGTATAATTATATATATATTATATATAAATATGTCACTGAGCAAGCAAGAGTCAAAGAACAAGGAGAAATTGCATGACTTTAGAACAGCAATGCTCATTGATAAAACCCATAAAAACTAGGTTTTCCCAATGACAGAGGTATGCTGAAAGGTTTTTAAAAACCAGAATCCTTGTTCAATTTATATTCTTTTGTTCTTGCGAATACATCAACACTTTTTAAATCATAAGATTTCCTCATCACAATTTCCTTAAATAATGATTTTACAAATATTTTTGTCTCTCTCTTGAGAAAGCTTTAAAAGGACTGACAAGCAATTCAATTTGTTTAATTGATGTATTTAAGGTGTCCACTGTATTTCCTTATTAAGACCATGCAAACCATCCACAGTATTGCTTTATAGTAACAAGACATCATCTGTCCAGTTGTCAGCCTTGGAATCTTGCCACCATTCCACACTAGGATCACTTGAAGGCCACCTATATCATTATATATTCCTCTGGTTGGAAAAAAATTGAGAGAAGCTCAGGTGAAAGCCAACACACCTTACCACTTGTCATGATCTAAATTCATGGGGAAAAGTCTTGAACTTCAAAAGTGTGGGTAATTTCATTAATGGATGATTGGTAATGTAAGTGGTTAGCAGCATACGTAGTTGGTAGTAGTAACTGAGATTTTACCTCCTTTTACCAAGCCCCACTTGCTCTGAGTTCCACTGACGGCCTGTCATGTTCATTGTGCTTGATTAATTACAAATTTCTTCATTCATTTCTTTAAGGACTAACAATGCTTCTAACTTGTGGCAGGTATTATTCTAGGTGCCAAGAATAATGGCAGTGAGTATAAAAGACAAAAATCCATGCCTCTGGGACTTTCATTCTGATTGAAGAGATATCAAGGAGACCAGCGTAGGTGGAGCAGTATGTGCAAGGAAGAGTGTGGAACAAGATGAAAGCAGAGAAGCTCAGGTAAGGGTTATTATCTTTTTTATTTATTTATTTTTTGACAGGCAGAGTGGACAGTGAGAGAGAGAGACAGAGAGAAAGATCTTCCTTTTGCCGTTGGTTCACCCTCCAAAGGCTGCCATGGCTGGCCCGCTGCGGCCGGCACCGCGCTGATCCAAAGCCAGGAGCCAGCTGCTTCTCCTGGTCTCCCATGGGGTGCAGGGCCCAAGTACTTGGGCCATCCTCCACTGCCTTCCCGGGCCACAGCAGAGAGCTGACCTGGAAGAGGGGCAACAGGGACAGAATCCTGCACCCCGACCGGGACTAGAACCTGGTGTGCCAGCGCCGCAGGCGAAGGATTAGCCTATTGAGCCGTGGCACCGGCCAATAATATCTTGACTAACAACCAAAACTGTTTCTAAAAAGCTCAAATACAAATAGGAAATTTATTGAAAGGAATCTTTCCATTCTCTCACCGAATGAAAGAAAAAGATGAAAATTTCAATTCAGGAAAGTAAGTAACCAAGATCTCACTGTAAACCTTGGTGATAAAAGTTTTAGGAACTGGCATCACTAACATTCAGCCACAATCACTTTAAGCCCAACAGCAACATAAGTGAAGCCCTGCAAAGCCAGGTGAATTGCCATCTCTTCCTGATCTATTATGCAAAAGGGTTGAAATAAATCCTTGCTACTCAAAATATGGTCCTTGGGACAAGAGCATGTGTGGAATGCGGAACCTCAAGCTGTGCACTCTAGACCATCAATCATAATTTTCATTTTAACAGGATCCCCAGGTGATTCATATGCACATTAAAGTTTGAGAAACACTGAATTAAATGGTTTTTAAGCCGTAAAGCTCTGTTTGTCTGAATAAAGCAGTTGTTTTCATCTATCAACTACACCTACATCATGGAAGCTTCATAATACTATGAAGAGTTTTCTGTAAAATTATCACAAACTAGTTAAAATGTATACTTAATGTATACCTTGGTTATTCACCAAGGTACTGTGCTATTCACAAGGTAACTTGCTATGGAAATTACAAACTTCTTACTGTGCATCCTACGGTCCTTCTTTCCAGGTTTTTCACAGTTACCTTTAAGGCAAACTTCTACTCCAGTAGTTAGCAGATATGTTTTATTTTAGCCTTTTAAGACAAAGTCATGGGGGCTGGTACTGTGGCATAGCAGGTAAAGCCACTGATTACAGTGCCAACACTGCATATGGGTGCCAGTTCAGGTCCCAGCTGCTCTACTTCCAATCCAGCTCCCTGTTAATGTGCCTGGGAAAGTAGCAGAAGATGGGCCAAGTCCTCGGGTCCTTGCTACCCAAGTGGGAGACCTGGAAGAAGCTCCTGGCTCCTGGCTTTGGATCAGCTCAGTTCCGGCCATCGTGGTCATTTGGGGAGTGAACAAGCAGCTAGATGATCTCTATCTCTTGGGGGGTGAACCGACGGAAGGAAGATCTTTCTGTCTCTCTCTCACTGTCTAACCCTGCCTGTCAAAAAAATAAATAAATAAAAATAAATCTCTATCTCTTCGCTTCTGCATCTACCTCTCTGTAACTCTGCCTTTCAAACAAATAAATAAATCTTTAAGGAAAAAAAAAAGACTTAAATTTGATATAATGTTTGTGTCAAGGTGATTGTTCTAAGGTAGTCTTTTATTTATACTACCTAGCTGCTTTCATTGATCAGAATTCTGCATTTGCAGTGGTCTTTTTTTGTATTTTCTTTGTCATACTTTTATAATACTGTTTTGGGAATTCAAACTATCTATTATAAAATCATAATAATGAGAAGAAATATATAAATATTAATGCCATTGTTTGAGGAAAAGGCATGCCAACTTTTATCTGATGGAAGTAAACAGTGTAAACTCATTAAAATTTTGGGTCAGAATTGTGTCTAGAAAGCCAAAAGGTCTTGAAAAGAGATACAGAGTACAGAGTGCAAATAAAATTTGTATTTAAGTATTTTCCTGAGAATGAACCTAGTAGATATGATTTTGGAAGAATCTGTCAAATTTATTAAGTAGATTAGCTATTGTAATTTACTCATTAACATCATTTCTCAAAATGTGCTCTAAACCTCTTGTATTAAATCACTTTGAAAGCTTATTAAAATACAGATTTTATGTCCACTCTAGACCTATCAAAACAGAATTTCTGGGGGTAAGGTCCAAAAATCTGTGTTACAAAATTGTTCTTCAGAAAAGCCTTATGCACACTAAAATGATGGAGTCATTTTACTAAACATTAAATTTTCAAGTTTAGCTTTTCAATGACATTAGTGCCAATTTCCAATGACAGCAAAACATTCACCTTTATTGTTTCACATTATATTTGCTCCAACTGTCTAAGCTTCACATTGGAATGACATTTTGACAAGTACATTGCTTAATTTTTTTTCCTATTTTTCCAAGGGCTTTAAGCAAACATTTATTTCATGACAAGTCATTAAGACAAAATGGTACAAAGGAATAGTATTTCTGGAACACCTAATAAAATTGCTTTAGCCATGATGGGGAATCACTTTTCAGAAGGCATCATTGATCCAAATTGTGGGGAAAGAGCAGAAAAGACCCATAAAAAGTGATTAATTTAATATTTTGAAATATAAAAATATTCAACTGCTTTAAAATTAGCAACAAAAAGCTCTTCTCAAATTGAGCAACTTTCTTATTTTCTCAATATTTGCTTGTTAAATCCACAATATAGTGAAGGTGGATGTTCTTTCATTTCCTGCATTCCACACAAAATAAATAATTATAGTGCCTCTATAGTACTTAGCCTATAGATTTATACATAAACACACACACATATATATATATATATAGTTTTAATGAATAAACTGCATAAGTAATAGGCATATTTGGCATATTTTTAAAAGCATATTTATTTACTTTTATTTATTTGAGAGAGCAACAGAGAGAGAGAGAGAGAAATATTTCATCAGTTAGTTCATTTCTCAAATGTTCACAACTGCCAGGATTGCATCAGACCAAAGCCAGGGGTCAGAAACTCCATTCAGGTCTCCCACATGGGTGGCAGGGACCCAAGAACTTGAGTCACCATCTGCTGCCTCCAAGGGTGTGCATTAGTGGAAGCTGGATGAGAAGTACAGGTGGAACTTGATCCCAGGCATTCTGTTATGGGATGGGGGTGTCCCAAGTAGCAGCTTAACCCACTGTGTACAATGTCATTGAATATGTACAACGAATATTTTTTGTAACCTGATTTTTCCAGTTATCAATATATCATGGAATTTTTCTATAACAATAGATTATAATATTCTATTGTATTTGATGTACCATAATTCATTTAACCAATTCCTAACCAGTGTTCTGTTACTTTTAATTTTTATACTCAGGAAAGCAGTTATAAATGGTTGCATTATTATACAACAATTATAAATAGTTGCATTTTTGTTAAAATAGTTGTATTATTATACTTCTGAAAGCAATTATAAAATATTTCTATTATTATCTGGTTATTTCATTGGGACAAATCCCTAAAGCAGAAATGTTGAGTCAAAGCTTATCAATGAGTATGCTTCAAAAAGTTTAAGGAGCATGCAATTTAAAAAGTTAATTTTTGTGAAAAAAATTTTAAATTCCATGTATATATATTTTCATAATGCACATCACCTATGGATTTTTGAGGATGCTCATATATTTAAGATTTTGATACATATGTCCTTCCTGAAATGTTGATTCAATACCATCATAGTTACTTTATTACAATGGATATCTTTAACAATCTGACAATCAATAAATATAATTTTATTATTTTAATTTACATGTACTTAATTTCTGGCGAGGATAACTTGCATTTTTTCTATGAATTGCCTTTTATGATATTTAATACACTTTTCTAGTTAAATAGAAAAAGAAACTTTATTGTCAATTTTTTGGAATTGATTAATGTTTTTTATTTTATTATTTATGTAAAGGGAACAACTTTCATGTATTTCATACATATAGTTTAATTTCTTTATACATTTTTAACTGACAAGTAGAAAATACATCTATTTATGGTGTACAACATGAGATTTTTATATCTGTAAAACAGGAAACTTCAATATCATTAGTAAATATAATACCATAAAAGGAGTGAGACATACATAGAGGTCTGAAATCAAATAGGAATTGAGAAAGACATAAACAAAATGAAACAACAGCAGAGAAAGACAGAAAGAAAAGAATGAAGTCAGATAAGTGGAAGGATACATCAAAATGGACACAGGAATGGAGAATACAAAAAGCATATACAGTCATTCAGGAAGAGAGAGAGACACAGACACACAGAGAGGCACATTGTTTCAGGCACAGATAGAGATCAAGAGAAAATAGAGACACACAGAGAAAAACAGATTGGTCATGAGTAAAAAAGTACACATACATAGACACAGGAAGTAATACATAATCAGAAGTATATACAGTATAGAAGGAGTCACATAAAATGTAATTTAGAGAAAAAAGTCTATACAAAAATAAAAAGAGATACAAGGAAAGTGCAAAATGGCAGACTTAGCAGCATAGAGTTAAACATGAGGGAAAGGCTTTCATTCACTAAGCCTCCTTCATTTTTACAGATATATTTACTGAAGTTTTTTAAATTATTTGACATTACCACACTCAGAAGCCATAATTGAAAGGATACTTCTTAGTTTCCCTTTGCAGGTCAGAGAACTTAAAATCAAGGTCCAAATGTAATGACAGACCTAAATTTCCCTCTTCACTTTAGAGAAATCTGAAGTCAAGTCTTACTAATAAGCATACACAAAAATAAAGTTTTATTTGGTTATTCCACACATTTTATTTGTTCATTTGGACAATCACAGAATTTGAAAAATAATTTTTTAATAATAGTACAAGCCATACATAGAGAACCACAGGTCTCACAAAAGCTGTATCTATTCCTAAATCCTAATGCCAAAATGACACTAACAAATCCATCATTTTCTGAATTACTCTTTGGAAGAAGATGAATAAAATAGCTGAAATGCCAATGGAGAATCAAGCATCTGTCAGGATTATGGTAAAGTTAATCTAATTTATTTATTAAGTTCACTTCGCTGAGAAGAAAGTTCAAAAGAATCTGGCAGTTCAAGCCACCTTACTAAGAAGGTAATCAAATCGGCTATGTGGAAATTCTATCAAACATTCGTCAATCAACCACTATGGATGACCAAAAACAAACAAACAAAATGACTTGACTAGAAAAGCCATCAATTCAGCCTTACTCTACAGACACCGCCAAAGTATTGCAGGGATGCACAAATATTTTGAAATATGTTTAAATAATGTGTTCTGACTGCTGCCAGTAAAATTTTTCCAAGCAAATGTTATTAAAAAATGTTTGGGCTATCCACAAATGTTTGTACAAGCATTCCTTTCAGGCAACTATGAAGCCTCAGAAAAAATCCTGGCCAGCAGGAGCACTCATAATAAAGAAGTGCTGAATAGAAGGTGACCTAAGGAAACACAGACAGGAATACTTGAGCTGTGAGGATGGTCTTAAAACAAATGCATGTTTCATGAAAGCTTTCGAAACAAACAGTTCAGGCTAAAAACAAACATTTGGACAGTGAAGACACACCCAACAAAAATGTTTGCTGATATCAACATTTTCATTGGCACATATTTGCCACAGCAGAAGTGGGCAAAAATCAGATAATTGTAAACATCTCACAGAAGGCAAAATTATAGTAAATTTATAAGTGCAAAAATGATGAGAACTGTGATTTGTTTACTGAATATAGAGCACATATAGATATTTATGGCTTATTTGAAGTGATAATTTTACTAGCATGAGATCAGAAACACAAAAACCCTTAAATACTAGTTATGTTATATATTTGTGTAGCTTTTACATTCAGACAATGATGCATAATTCTTTTCAATTAAATCACATAATAATATGTGAGAAAAGCTTTTGATATTCTACAGATGAAATATACCAGATAAATTAGTCTTTTCTTAGTCCCTTATATCATATCTGCCTCCTAGCACCATAAACTGCACTTTTAAAACACCATATTCTTGTGTTATATTAGAAAAAAAAGATTTATAGCATACACTATTGACTAATATTAAGATAACAATTTGCATGATAAAGGAGAAAAAGCAGGAATTGCAGGATAATATAAATTTATTTAATCATGCATTTATTTAATAATAATGTCTAGGACACCTGCTGCCAGAGTTTATTTTCATCTTGTATCATAGTCACCATCACATTAAGTCCTATAATACATAAAGAACAATTTATTTTTCCTGCTTTCTTTCTTAATTCTTTAATCTAAACTAGGTCCAAATCATAAATGTTATGTGCAAAAACTCATGCTGAAAAACA
Organism: Oryctolagus cuniculus; assembly: GCF_964237555.1. Classification (NCBI taxonomy): domain Eukaryota; kingdom Metazoa; phylum Chordata; class Mammalia; order Lagomorpha; family Leporidae; genus Oryctolagus; species Oryctolagus cuniculus. The sequence goes on along the minus strand of NC_091435.1, from coordinate 71,297,100 downwards.
TTTTTCCCCCACTTTACTTGTATAAGTCTTGTGAAATGTAATCAGTTTCATTGGTTCTGGCATCAGTTTGTTCTTCCATGTAGTTTCCTTTGCTAACCTCAACCAATTTTAGGGATTCTACTGATCCTGCCAAGAGGTCACAGTTGATTGGGAGCAGAGGAAGAGTCTCTTTGCCTTTGACCCCACTCGCCCCTCAGTTCCAGTCTTAAATTTCTAGCTGTATGATGGAGACCTTGACTTGTTGTTAATACATTAATACATTAAAATCAAACTGTCTAGGAGACTAAATTTCTTATTTACAGGAATGATAATACTATCACTCTCTGATCACCATTCAAAAATCAGTAGATTCTGGGTCTCTAGATCCTATTGTTGAATCCTATTTATCTTACATCCTCAATGCCTATGACATCTAATACCTCTTTTGTTTCATTCAACACTCTCCCAGTCCAACCACCAATCAACACCAATTTAGTAATGGCCGCTTTACTTTCTCTTCTGTTTCCCATCTCACATCTCGTTTGCAGCTGTTAGATCACCCTAAAGCCATGCCACCTGTTCAGGAAGTAAACTGAAGCTCCTTGGACTGATATTCCTTCAGTTTTAGAGAAGTCAGGAGGAGTTAAAACTTGCTTTAAGTATTTCTCATGTTTCCTTTCACTGCTCCTAAGAAGAACTGAGCAGTCTAACCACAGGCATCTTCTCCTGGGGTGGTCTTCATCTTAGAATGACTAGTCTACCAAGTCGTAATCCTTTCCCACTAGTCATCCTAATACTCGATACTCCAGTGTACTCAGCTGCCCAAAATATACTCCACCTTTTCCATCTTTTTTGGTCCCACTCAAAGGTGTTCATTTGAACACTGGGAGACTCTAAAGTCCCATTTCTACTTGTCTAATTTCTCAATTATTTATCATATTGACTAGTCAGTGAGACTTTCCCTGATTCTTATCCAAACAGGAAGCAATCTCTAATGCCCAAAGTATACTCTGAACCTAAATATAACAACGTTTGTATATTTCAGGAAAAAAATAAAAGACAGAAGTAACTTCAAGTGCATGGTATCTCATACCCGTTATACAATTTAGAAAAAAAATACAAAGAATATTTAAAAAATACAAATGCTTAAGGTAATGAAATTTGAAATTCTAAAAATAAGAGCAAGTATTTGTCTTGATTGGGACACAGCTTGTGACACAAGCATCCCAAATAGGAGTATAATATAAAAAGCTCAATTAAGATTTAACACACACACACACACACACACACAGATTTAAGATGCAGGGGTCAGCTCTGTGGTGTAGTAGGCTAAGTCTCCTCCACCTGCAGTGCCAGCATCCCATTTGGGCACTTGAGCATGTCCTGGCTGCTCCTCTTCTGATCCGGGTCTCTGCCTATGTTCTGGGAAAGCAGTGGAAGATGGCCCAGGTGCCTGGGCCCCTGCACTACACAGGAGACCCAGAAGAAGCTCCTGGCTCCTGGTTCCAGATCGGCCCAGTTTGTGCTTTTGTGGCCATTTGGGGAGTGAACCAGTGGATGGAAGACTTTTCTCTCTGTCTCTCCTCACTCTGTCTATAGCTCTACCTCTCAAATAAATAAATAAAATCTTTAAAAAAAAGTTTTTTTTTTTTTGACAGGCAGAGTGGACAGTGAGAGAGAGAGAGAAAGGTCTTCCTTTCCTGTTGGTTCACCCTCCAATGGCCGCTGCGGCCGGCACACCACGCTGATCTGAAGCCAGGAGCCAGGTGCTTCTCCTGGTCTCCCATGCGGGTGCAGGGCCCAAGAACTTTGGCCATCCTCCACTGTACTCCCAGGCTACAACAGAGAGCTGGCCTGGAAGAGGGGCAACCAGGACAGAATCCGGCGCCCTGACCGGGACTAGAACCCCGGGGTGCTGGCGCCGCAGGCGGAGGATTAGCCTATTGAGCCGCAGTGCTGGCTAAAAAATTTTTTAAAAGATTTAAGATACAGATGTGTCTAACATTCAAAATTGCGTCATTTCTTTTAAACTATATCACCTCTTGAATAAACTACTCATGACCAAATTATAAATATCTGATATTAGCATTATGCCTTGACTCCAAATTATCATTGACAATTGCCAACAATTTCAAAAAGAAATTTTTCACCCCAAATAATCCATGCTCACATAGAAATTTCTATATTTTTAATGTTCATGGGACCATGATGTCCCCTCTTTCATTGCTAATGGAAATTTCATCCCCAAATTCACATGTTAATAGCATCTCACCATGGATTCTTTGGAATGTAAGTAGGATTAAATGATGTCATGAGAGTAGAAACCAGGTAATGGTGTTAGTGGCTATATATACCAGAGTAGGGATGGTATTGTGGTGTAGCAGGTTGAACTTAAGCCATCATCCCACAATGGGGTGCCATTCCAGTCCCAGCTGCTCCACTTCTGATCCAGGTCCCTACTAATGTGTTGACCCCAGCAGGCTTGCTGTACCTTGCCTTCTGGTGTTCTCTGCCATGTTATGATGTAGCAAGAAAACCCTCACCAGAAACCAAGTAGATTCCAACATCATGCTCTCAGATTTCCCAGCCTGCAGACATATGAGCTTAATAAACACTCTGTAGTATTTTGCTATAGCAAAAGAAAATGAACTAAGACAATTTATAATTAATTTCTGAAAATATTAAACTCATGACCCCAATATTTTTTGACTTCATAAAATAAGAACAGAAATTCAGGGCAAATACTAGTTATCAGGCCCACAGAAAGCCACTCTTACTCAAATTTAATTCATTTAGAAGTGTTGATCTTATATATGACAAAGAGCAGACTGCCCAACTCCAAGTCTATTGTGCCTGTCATGAAAGGTTATTTTACTTTTAATTAAATATTTCAATTACCCTATGTATTAGTTATATATTACTGTACAAGAAATTACCCCTCAATCTAGTGGCTTTTATAACAAACATTTATAATCTTACAGTTTCTAGGGATCAGGAATGTTGACATAGCTTAAGTGGGTTCTCTGTTTCAGGATTTCTCACAACACGACCATTAGCATCTTCCCAGGCTTTAGTCATCGCATTATTCAGCAGAGGAAGAATCTGTTTCCAAGCTCACTCAGTAGTTGGTTGCCAGATTCAGATTCTTGTGTGCTCATTGATGTGAGCAACTCAAAAAAGCTAGAGTGAGAATCAGAGTGCCAGCAATGGTGAGAAGCTAGCAAATTGGAAGTGACAGTCTTTGGTAGCTTAATTATGGAAATAACATCCCATCACTTAACACTGAATTCTATTCATTAGAGGCCAGTCACTGAGTCCAGTCCCCGCTCAACAGAAAGAGAAGAAACAAAGGTGTGACCACTGGAAACCATGACAGAATTTGCCTACCACATTATTTCTATCCTATTCCTGCCTACAGGAGAATTATATATTGAAAAAAAGAATGACCATGTGACTTTGGTTTATGAAATCTAAACAGAAATAACATATTCTTTAAGGTTTTAAGGCCTTTGATATGAAAATTACCTTAGGGAGAGTAGAACTTCTGGAATACTGAAATATGGAGTTTGGCAAATCTTCTCCCCCAAAACTAGCAAGAAACTGGCCATTTTAAAAAAATTCCTAACTATAAAAGTCAATCAAAGGCATGCTATTAAGTAACTTCTAGTCTAAATAAATAACCTACTGAGCCACAGGTATGAACAGTGGTAGTAGCCAGGACACTGTCAAAAACAATAGTGATCTTGATGACAAATAGTTGGGGAGGGACAGCATTACAGCGTGTTAGATTTGTGACTAAGGTAAAAGCAAGCAATAGATTATCAGGTTACTCAAAAATTTTTTTTTTTTTTTTTTTTTTTTTTTTGACAGGCAGAGTGGACAGTGAGAGAGACAGAGAGAGAAAGGTCTTCCTTTTGCCGCTGGTTCACCCTCCAATGGCCGCCGCTGCAGCCGGCGCACCGCGCTGATCCTGGCAGGAGCCAGGAGCCAGGTGCTTTTCCTGGTCTCCCATGGGGTGCAGGGCCCAAGCACCTGGGCCATCCTCCACTGCACTCCCTGGCCATAGCAGAGAGCTGGCCTGGAAGAGGGGCAACCGGGACAGAATCCGGCGCCCCAACCGGGACTAGAACCCGGTGTGCCGGCGCCGCAAGGTGGAGGATTAGCCTATTGAGCCACGGCGCCGGCTAGGTTACTCAAAAATTTAATGAGGTTAAATAAAGAATGAGACAGCTCTGTTTGCACTAAAGAAAATAAAATAAGCCTTATACACACATACAGAAATGTAAGAACTAAAGCTATATAAAAATCCTAGAGGAACATAGAAAATCTTCATGACCTTGTGTTAGAGAAAGAGTTCTTAGATATGACACTAAAAATAAAATTCATTAAAGAAAAATTGATAAATTTCATAATTTTTTAAAAAAATTCTGTGCCTCAAAAGACAATGCAAAGAAAATAAGATGAGCCATAGGCTGGGAGAAAAATTTGCCAATCATAGATTTGAGAAAGTTTTATCCAGAATTTATATTTTTAAAAACTCTTAACAAATCAATAATAATAAGGTAAATACACAGAATAGGTGAAGAGTGTTAATAAACACTTCACCAAAAACATGGTGCTTACTAAGTACATAAAAAATGTTCAGCCATATTAGTCATTTGAATTAGAAAATGCAAATTGCAATGAAAAAAGACAGTTCATACACATTCAAATGGATATATTAAAATTGATAGATGCATTAAAAATGTGTGTGCAGTGACATCAGCAACATGGCAGAATGCAAGCTCCTGACTCTTGCTTCACTCATCAGCGCACAGATTGAACACCTATTTTCAGAGTATTTCCCTTTGATGGATTGACAAGAGATTAGTTGAGAGTTCTCTACCCATCAGGCAACTGAGTAAACATCCACAACAAGTGAGTAGTAAAAACTTAGGTATATTCAAGCAAAATCCTGTGCCAGGCACCTCACCACCATTCCCTAATTCTAAGGATCCTCTTGACTTGGTCCTTAATACACCAACATCTAGAGTGGAGGGAATTAGATACATACAGGTCTCTACGGATAACAAGATAAAGGCAACAGTGTTTTTTGACTATGTAAGCACTTCTGGGGACTTTATTCCCTGAGAGTATCATAGGGAAAAGGTTTTAAAAACAGCATTTTTCTCTCGAGAAGGGGTTTATGAAATATTATTCTAAGGGCTACTTAATGGGCTAGCTTCTCACTAAACTATATGGAAGAGATAAAGAGATACACTGTTTGAGTGCCAGAAATTTGCCCTCAAACCATGCTCCCCAACATTTAAAGAATTCACTGGACTGGATCTTAAACCTCCTAACTCTATTTGAGGCCTGTCAAACAAGACAAAGAAAGTTAATTATCTCATTTTGCTCACAAAAACCAATACAGAGAATCAAGTAAAACAAATAGGGGAATTTATTACAAACAAAATAAGAAAATAAGTTTCAAGCAACTTATCTGTGTGAAGTATAGATATGTGATTCGCCTAACAGAGAATTTAAAATAATGGTTCTAAAAATTTTCACTGAGGTCAAGAGAGCAATGAAATAATAAGCTGAAAAATTCATCAATGAGAAAGGATCTTAAAGTGTCAAATAGAAGTCATCATTCTGAAGAAGGCTATAAGTGAAATTTAAAAATTCAGTAGAAGGGTTCAACAGCAGACCTGTTGAAGCAGAGAAAAGGATCAGTTAAATACAAGTCACTGGGAATTGCTTAATCTGAGGAGTAGATTGAAAAAGGGTGATTATTGCTTAAGAAAATTACGGGACACTATCAAGTTGAACAACTTACACGTTATTGACATGCCAGAAGAACAGAGAGGAAAAAAGAGATGAAAAACATATCCAAAAAAAAAAAATAATAATGGCAGAAAATTTCCTGAGCCTGGAGAAAAGAAATAGAAAGCCAGATCCAAGAAGTCCAGAGGACACTAAATAGGATAAACTCAAAGAGACTCACATCAAGCATATTATGTTCAAATTTTCAAAAGTTAAAGACGAAGAGAGTGTTGGAAACAGCAATGGGAAAGTGTCAAGCCCTGGCTGCTCCAATTACAATTCAGCTTCCTGCTAATGTGCCTGGGATAGCAGCAGATGATGGGCCCCTGCACCCACATGGGAAACCTGTTCAAGCTCCTGGCTCCAGGCTACAAATTGGCCCAGCTCTAATCATTGTGGCCATATGGGGAGTGAACAAGTAGATGGAAGATCTCACTCTCTCTGTCTCTCCCTCTCTTCTCTGTAACTCTCCTTTTCAAATAAATAAATAAATGTTTTTAAAAATGAAGAGTGATAAAAGCTTTCCTAGACAAACAAAGCTGAGAGGGTTTATTACCACTAAACCTGCCTTACAAGAAATGCTAGAAGTTACTCAAGTTGAAGAAAGAAGATGCTAATTAGTAACAGAGAAACATAAGAAAATATAAAACCTCCTGATAAAGGTAAATATATTTTTAAGTCCAAAACACTCTCCTAATGTAAATTAAAGTGAATAAATGATTTACATATCTAGTATAAAAGTTAAAAGGAAAAACTATTTAAAACTGGAGCTACAGTAATTTTTTAAGGATGCATGTTAGAAAAATATATAAATTGTGACATAAGAAATGTAAAATATAGAGTGGTAAAATAAAAATTCAGTGTGTATATGCCATCAAAATTAAGCCATTATCAGCTTAAATTAGCCTGTTGTAAGTTTGAGATGTTTCATGTAAGCCACAAAGCAAAAGTCTTTAATAGATAAGCAAAAATAAATGAAAAAATAGGTAAACAAAAGAAAAAATGAACCAAAGTGTACCACTACAGGCAGCCAACAATTGCAATGGAAGAAAGCAAAAAGGGAAGAAAAGAAAAAAAAAGAGTCTTATAACATAATCAGAAAACAATTAACAAAATGGCACCTGAATGTCCTTACCCATCATAAATCTGGGCAGAGATTCCACAGCTATAACACCAAAAGCATAGGCAATAAAGCAAAACTAAGCAATTGGGATTGTATCAACCCCAAAAGTTTCTGCACAGCAAAGGAAACAACTGATAGAGTGAAGAGACAAACAGTGGACTGTAAGGAAATATTTTCAAATTACACATCAGATAAGGGACTAATATCCAAAATATACAGGAACTCAAACTACTCAATAACAAGAAAACATAGGACCCTACTGAAAAATGGGCTACAGATTTGAATAGGCTTTTCATAAAAGAAGAAATGCAAATGGCCAGTAGCTATAATGAAAAAAAAATGTTCAACATCTATAATTATCACAGAAATGCAAATTAAAACCACAATGAGATATCACCTGTTAGATTGGCTATTACCAAAAGGATGAGAGATAACAACTGTTGCCAAGGACCTGAAGAGAAGGAAACTCTTATACAGTGTTGGTGGCACTGTAAATTAGTACATTCATTTTGGAAAAGAGTATGAAGGTCCCTTAAAAACTAAAAATAGATTATCATATTATCCAAATAGAATATCATATTATTGAGCAACTCCATCACTAAGTTTATACACAAAGGAACTGAAATTGGTATGTTGAAGGACTATCTGAACTCTTACATTCATTGTAGCATTATTCATAATAACCAAGGTATAGAAACAACCTTCAATGAAAAATGGTTCTTAAAAACATGAGACACCATATATGTATGTGTCATACATCAGACATATATATATATATATACCTATATATACACCAAAATAAGTAATATTCAGCCTTTGAAAAATTACCAGAAATTCTACATGCTAGGAGAAGTTATACTTAGTGAAATAAATCAGGCAGAGGAAAATCACTACTGCATAATCTCATTTATATATGGAAGTTAAAACTCAAACTCAGAATTACACAGTAGAGGGGCCGGCACTGTGATGTAGCAGGTTAAGCCACCGCCTGCAGTGCTGGCATCCCATATGGGTGCCAGTTCGAGTCCCGGCTGCTCCACTTCTGATCCAGCTCTCTGCTATGGCCTTGGAAAGCATTAGAAGATGGCCCAAGTCCTTGGGCCCTTGTACTCACTTGGGAGACCTGGAACAAGCTCCTGGCTCCTGGTTTCAGTTCGGCACAGCTCTGGCTGTTGTGGCCAACTGGGGAGTGAACCAGCAGATAGAAGACCTCGCTCACTCTCTCTGCCTCTCCTCTCTCTGTGTAACTATGATTTTCCAATAGATATATTTATATATAAAGAATTACAGAGTAGAACAGTGGTTACTAGAGGCAGCTGTTGTGGAGGACGAGAAAAGGAGAGAAGTCAGTCAATGAGTAAAAAGTTATAGACAGGAAGAATAAATTCTGATGTTGTATTGCACAGTAAGATAACTATAAGCAATAATAATATATATTTCAAAATAGCTATGAGAGAAATTAACAATCATAAATAAAAGATCTACGTATTGTTTCCATTTACAAGAAGCATCCATAAAAATTAAATTTTTAGACAATTTTAGACAAATTTTTTTAACATTTAGAACTTAGGTTAAGAATGAGGATTCACTGCAAATGGTCATAGGCGATGTTTTGGGGGTGATAGAAATATTATAAAAGTGCGGTGCTTGGTCAAACAACTGTATAAACTTGCTAAAAATAATTTAATGATATACTTAGAATCAGCAAATTTATGATACAAAAATTCTACCTCAATAAAACTGTTTTTGAAAAGAAAATGCCTGTTTGTTTTGTTAGTCTCTCTTCCCTTTGTCAGTATGACTAGCTACATTCCATAGAGGGGCTGTTTCAACAGCCTGTATCCTGAAATGAAGACTAATGTGGAACAGAGGCCGCAAATGACTCATTACAAATGTAAACAACCAGCTCAATAGGCTAATCCTCCACCTGCGGCGCCAGCATCCTGAGTTCTAGTCCCGGTCAGGGCGCCGGATTCTGTCCCGGTTGCCCCTCTTTCAGGCCAGCTCTCTGCTGTGGCCCGGGAAGGCAGTGGAGGATGGCCCAAGTTCTTGGGCCCTGCACCCACATGGGAGACCAGGAGAGGCACCTGGCTCCTGGCTTCAGATCAGCGTGGTGTGCCGGCCACAGCGGCCATTGGAGGGTGAACCAACAGGAAAGGAAGACCTTTCTCTCTCTCTCTCACTGTCCACTCTGCCTGTCAAAAAAAAAAAAAAAAATGTAAGCAACCTTAGTCATTGTATGCCACTAAAATGGAGATTTGGGGATACTTTTTAATCCCATAATAACATAGTCCATCCTAGTTAACATATTTTTCTTTCTAAGAAATAAAATACATCATTCTATATTAATGTTAAATTCCTCAATGAAGACTTTCCATTTAAGAAGTAAAATTATAGGCAGAAGGAGATAGTATCAGAGTAAGACCCTCCAGCAATAATATTCCAACAGAAACTTCAATTTAAATACTTATTCATGTACCAACCTTCATAAAAGCTAAGGAAACCAGGCAAAAGATCATAGTAACAGGTTTTAGCATAACAGTAATACAAAATGCATTGAAGAAGACAAGAAGGAAAGAGTTGTTTGTATCACACCTCTCCCAACACCACAAAGTGTAGTATGGAGAGAGACACCTGTTTGGGAAAAGCAGGGGACTTAAGTCCAAGTCTTGGGCTTGGGACCCAGCAAAAGGACTGCTACAGTGAAATCCATCACTGGGATGAGCCTCACTGCCTCTGCCCCCCAAGAGTGCTTGTGACCCCAGCCCCTTTATCTTTTTTGCCTGGTAGTTAAGGGAGTGCCTCTACTAACTATCCTTACTACAAATTTGAACAGTGCAAAAGGAGCAAGACTCTGCCTGGTGGGGTGGGGGTGGAGGTGGGGTACAGTCAGGAAGGGAAGTACAGGGCTTTGCCTTGGAATTCAGTGTTAGGCCAGTAAAACCCAACACTAGTCAAGTCCCAGTCCTCTGTGTTTCCAGGCCAGTGTCTTTGGATGCAGCCTATGGAGCTACTTTGGTTAGAGGAGATTTGTATTCTGGCCAGCATCACCTGAGGCTGTTTGAAGTGGTCTTGTTCTACAAGTACATCAAAGAAGCAAACAGATCATAGCAGTGTGGGCATTGGACCTGTCTCTATGCTATACTGATCTCAATGGGCTGTGGATTACAAGTACAACCATGTCTTGTGGCGCCAGCACACCAGGTTCTAGTCCCGGTTGGGGCACCGGATTCTGTCCCGGTTGCCCCTCTTTCAGGCCAGCTCTCTGCTGTGGCCCGGGAGTGCAGTGGAGAATGGCCCAAGTGCTTGGGCCCTGCAGCCATGGGAGACCAGGAGAAGTACCTGGCTCCTGCCATCGGATCAGCGCGGTGCACCGGCCCTGGCAGCCATTGGAGGGTGAACCAAAGGCAAAGGAAGACCTTTCTCTCTGTCTCTCTCTCTCACTGTCCACTCTGCCTGTCAAAAAACAAACAAACAAACAAAAAAAACAAAGAACAAAGAAACACAGGTACAAGAGGAAAAAAATTAAAGAATAACTAGGAAAGAAGAAAGTTTATGAAGAATTTTTCACAACAGTAAGAGCAAATATTCAGATTGCTGGAGTTCAAGGGGAACTTCAACATACCAAATGAGGAGAATGTTTATTCAGAGATAACAGAAAACTCCCCAAATCAAGAGTAGGATACAAGTATCCAGATACAGAAATGAAAAGACTATAAGTTAGATTTAACTCAACCAAGTCTACCCCAAGAGTGATTACAATAAAGCTCTCAAAGACACAAAAGAAAAAAAAAAGAATTCTCAAAGCAGAAAAAAGAAACAAATAATATTTAGAGTGTTCCATTTCATCAGACAACACAACAGAACTCTTACAGGCCAGGCGTGAGCAGAAAGAGATATTCACACTGCTAAAGTGGTAAACTCTGTTGACCAAGAGCACTATGGCAGGTATGCTATCCTTTAAAACTAAAGGAACAATGAAGACATTCCCCATCCTACATGAAATGCTAGAGATGTCTTCAAATTGAAATAAAGAGATATTAATGAGTAAGAAGAAAATGTTTCATAAAACTCACTGATAAGAGCCGGCATTGTGGCATAGTGGGTAAAGCAGCTGCCTGCAGTGCCAGCATCCTATATGGGTGCTGGTTTGAGAACCAGCTGCTCTACTTCCAAACAAGCTCTTTGTGTGGCCTGGGAAAGCAGTAGAAGATGGCCCAAGTCCTTGGGCCCTTGCCCCTACATGGGAAGACCCAGAGGAAGCTCCTGCTCTTGTTTTTGGATCAGCACAGCTCTGGCCGTTGCAGCCAATTGGGAAGTGAACCAGAGGATGGAAGACCTCTTTCTCTCTCTCTCTCTCTCTCTCTCTCCCTCTCTCTGTGTAACTCTGACTTTCAAATAAATAAATAAATCATTTTAAAAAAGAGTAATATACAATATATACATCAAATTGAGAAGTTTCTGTACTTTCAAAGAAACAGTCAGGAAAGTGAAGAGACAACCGACAGAATGGGAAAAAATATTTGCAAACTATGCAACAGATAAAGGGTTGATAACCAGAATCTACAAAGAAATCAAGAAACTCCACAACATCAAAACAAACAGCCCACTTAAGAGATGGGCCAAGGACCACATAGACATTTTTCAAAAGAGGAAATCCAAATGGCCAACAGACACATGAAAAAATGTTCAAGATCACTAGCAATCAGGGAAATGCAAATCAAAACCACAATGAGGTTTCACCTCACCCCAGTTAGAATGGCTCACCATACAATACAATCCAGCCATACCACTCCTTGGAATTTACCCAAAGGAAATTAAATTGGCAAACAAACAAGCTGTCTGCACATTAATGTTTATTGCAGCTCAATTCACAATAGCTAAGACCTGGAACCAACCCAAATGCCCATCAACAGTAGATTGGATAAAGAAATTATGGGACATGTACTCTATAGAATACTATACAGCAGTCAAAAATAATGAAACCTGGTCATTTGCAACACAGTGGAGGAATCTGGAAAACATTATGCTGAGTGAATTAAGCCAGTCCCAAAGGGACAAATATCTTATGTTCTCCCTGATCAGTGACAACTAACTGAGCACCAAAGGGGAAACCTGTTGAAGTGAAATGGACACTATGAGAAACAGTGACTTGATCAGCCCTTGTCCTGACTGTTGATGTACAGTTTAATACTTTATCCCTTTTAGTAGTTTTTGTTTGTTTGTTCTAGTACTATTGGTCGAACTCTGTAATTAACACACAATTATTCTTAGGCATTTAAAATTAACTCAAAAGCGATCCCTGTTAAATATAAGAGTGGGGATAAGAGAGGGAGGAGATGTACAACTGGGGACATGCTCAACCAAACTTGCCCCAAATGGTGGAGTTAGAAACATGCCAGGGGATTCCAATACAGTCCCATCAAGGTGGCATGTACCAATGCCATCTCACTAGTCCAAGTGATCACTTTCAGTTCACAATTGATCACACTGATAGGTCTAAGAGTCAAAGGGATCACACAAACAAGACTAGTGTCTGAAAATACTAACCTATAGAATAAAAAAGGGAGAGAATGATCCAACATGGGAAGCTGGATACACAGCAGACTCTTAGAATGGCAGATGTTCTAAACAGCACTCTGGCCTCAGAATCAGCCCTTAAGGCATTCGGATATGGCGGAAGAGCCCATGAGAGTATTTGAGGCATGGAAAGCCAAGACACTCTGGAAAAAAAAAAAAAAAAAAAGACCTAAATGAAAGGTCTCTGCGAGTGAGATCCCAGTGGAAAGAACGGGTCATCAAAGAAGGAGGTACCTTTCTCTGAAGGTAGGAGAGAACTTCCACTTTGACTATGACCCTGTCGGAATAAGATCGAAATTGGCAAACTCAAAAGGCTTCCATAGCCTTGGCAACTCATGACAAGAGCCCAGGGAGATTACTGACACCATAAACAAGAGTGTCAAATTGTTAAGTCAACAGCAGGAGTCACTGTGTACTTACTTCTCATGTGGGATCTGTCCTTAATGTGTTGTCCAATGTGAAGTAATGCTATAACTAGTACTGAAACAGTATTTTACACTTTGTGTTTCTGTGTGGGTGCAAACTGATGAAATCTTTACCTAATATATACTAAATTGGTCTTCTGTATATAAAGAGAATTGAAAATGAATCTTGATGTGAATGGAATGGGAGAGGGAGCGGAAGTGGGAGGGGTGCGAGTGGCAGGGAAATTATTGGGGGGAAACGCCATTGTAATCCATAAACTGTACTGTGGAAATTTATATTTACTAAATAAAAGTTTAAAAAAATTAAAAAATTAAACACTAAAATATATATGTATATATTTTATATTATATATATTATATGTATATATATTAGTGTTTAATTTTTTTAACATAATATATATATATAAATATATATATATACATATACACTATGGAATACTACACAGTGGTAAAAATAAATGAAGTCCTGTCATTTGCAGCAATATGGAGGCAACTGGAAACCATTATACTTAGTGAAATAAGCTAGTTACAAAAAGTCAAATACCAAATGTTCTCACTGATCTGTGGTAACTAATAGAGTACCTAAAAGGTAACCTATAGGAGCAAAACTGACACTCTGTGATGTGATGATTTTGAATAGCCTTTTTCTTGACTGTTGAGGAATGATTTTTTTTCTTTTTTCTTTATACTATTTGTTGAACTCTCTGCTTAGTGTAGGGTTAATCTTATGAATATAACATTAACTGAAAGGGGCCGGCGCTGTGATGCAGTGGGTTAAAGCCCTGGCCTGATGTGCCGGCATCCCATTTAGGCGCCGGTTCTAATTCTAGCTACTCCTCTTCCAATCCAGCTCTCTGCTATGGCCTGGGAAAGCAGTAGAAGATGGCCCAAGTGCTTGGGCCCCAGCACCTAAGTGGGAGACCAGGAAGAAACTCCTGGCTCCTGGCTCTGGATGAGCACAGCTCCGGCCATTGTGGCCATCTGAGGAGTGAACCAGTGAATGGAAGTTCTTTCTTTCTGTCTCTATCTCTCTCTGTAACTCTTTCAAATAATAAAATAAATTTAAAAAAAAAGTTAACTGAAAATAGATTTTTGTGAAAAATAAGAATGGAAGAGGGAGGAGGAAGAAGGGTGAGAGTGTGGGCATGAGGGATGCAGAGTGGGAAGAATCACCATATTCCCAACTTTGTATGTATGAAGTGCATGAAATTTGTATTCTTTAAATAAAATTTTACAAAAAGAGTACTATACAAATTCAGAATGCTTGAATATTGTGACTATAGCGCATAAACCATTTAAATCTTTAGTATAAAAATGGGAAAACAAGTAAAATAATAACTACATTTATGTGTTAAGAAATATCAGTATAGAAATATGTTAAATGGGATATCAAAAGTTTAAAATGTGGGGAGGAATATAGTATAAGTATAGAATTTCTTATTAGTAATTTTATCTTTATTTTCCTCTGCCTTTACTATCAATGTTAGGTTGCTATCATTTGAAAATACTTTGTTATAATCAAAAAATCTTCATGGTAACCACCAATCATTTAGCCAAAAAGAAAGGCTGTATGAGAGAAAGAAAGAAATTATGAAAAAAAAAAAAAAGGACCAAGAGGACATAGAACATAAGTAACAACACGGCAAGAGTAAAATCTTACCTGCCCATAATTATCTTAAATGTAAATAGATTAAATTTTCCAATTAAAATATATGCAGTTACCCAATGGATGTTGAAAAACAAGACCTAACTTTATGTTGCTTTGAAAATATCACTTCAATTCTAAAGACATGGCTATACTGAAAGTAAAGATATAGAAAAAGAGATTCTCTACAAACAGAAATCTAAAGAAAGCAAGAGTAGCCATATCTTGCCACATAAAAATAAACTTTAAATAAAAAGCAGAAGAAAGAGACAAGGTTATTACATGATGATAAATTAGTCATTCGGAAAAAGGGAATAACAATTTTAATTATATTCATCCAAATATCAGAGCACTTAAAGCAAATATCAATATACCTAAAAGGTGAGTTAGACTCTCATACAGTAGTATAAAGAGAGTTTAACTCTTCACTTTCAACAAGAAAATGATCATTCTGACAGGAAGTCCAACAGAACAACAGGAGAATTAAGCTGAGCCCTAGACAAAATGAACCTGACAGACATCAACAGAACTGTTCATTCCTCTCAACAAGCACATGGAAAATTCTTCAGGATAGTTCATATGGTAGGCCACAAAACAAGTCTCAACAATTTCTTTTAAATCACATCAAGTATCTTCTCTGATGATGGTGGAATAAAACTAGATAGAAATAAAAAATAAAAACATTTCAAGCTATGCAAATGCATGGAAAAAACTCTTCTGAACAAGTAACTGATCAATGGAGAAATTAAGAAATTTATTTGAAACAAAACAGTAATACAACATACTAAAATCTGTTGGGATATAGCAAATAGAGTGCCAAGAAGGTTTAAAGCACTCAAAGCCGGCCGGCGCCGCGGCTCAATAGGCTAATCCTCTGCCTGGGGCTCCGGTACACCGGGTTCTAGTCCCAGTCGGGGCGCCGGATTCTGTCCCAGTTGCCCCTCTTCCAGGCCAGCTCTCTGCTGTGGCCAGGGAGTGCAGTGGAGGATGGCCCAAGTGCTTGGGCCCTGCACCCCATGGGAGACCAGAAGAAGTACCTGGCTCCTGCCATCGGATCAGCGCGGTGTGCCGGCCGCAGCGCGCCGGGCCATGGCAGCCATTGGAGGGTGAACCAAAGGCAAAGGAAGACCTTTCTCTCTGTCTCTCTCTCTCACTGGCCACTCTGCCTGTCAAAAAATTAAAAAAAAAAAAAAAAACACTCAAAGCCTACATCCAAAAGAAGAAAAAAGAAAAATCTCAAATAACAGCATAGCATTGCACCTCAAGTAACTAGAAATATGAGACACAAACCAACCCAAAATTAATAGAAGGAAAGAAGTAATAAAAATAACAACAGAAATAAATGAAATATAGACATTTCAAAATTTCAAAAGATTAATAAAGAGTGGTTTTGAAAATATAAATAGATTGAAAGAAGAGATCACACAACTGAAAAACAGAAATAAAAATAAAGGTTAGAGACTATCATAGACCAACAAATTCGATAACCAAGAACAAATGAACAAATTTCTGGACACTTTACCAAGATTTAATTAAAAGAAAATTAAAAATAACCTGATTATAACAGTCATGAGTCATGAAATTGAACCGATAATATAGAACATGACATCAAAGAAAATCCTGACAAAATGGCAGAATTCTACCAAACACTTAAGAAGTAGTCTGATTATTCTCAAATTATCCTCCTATCCCCCAAAAACTAAACAGGAGGTACTTCTTCAAAACTCACTATATAGTCAACATTATTTTGGTATCAAAACCAGACAAGAGCACAACAACAAAAAGCTACAAGCCAGTATATCTGATGAAGACAGATGCAAAAATCCTCAACAAAATACGAGCAAATGGAACCCAAACACACATTAAAAACGTTATTCATTATGATGAAATGGGACTTATCTCAGCTATGCAATAAGTAAACATGATACACCATGTGATTCCATGATACACAGCATCACATCAATAAATGTGGAAAAAGCATTTGCTAAAATTTAACATCTCTTTGTGAGAAAAACTATAAAAAAATTAGGGAGAAGTAACAATCTCAACATGATAAAGGTCACACTCATAAAGTCCAACAGCTAATATTACAGTAAACTGGATGGGGAAAAATCGAATGCTTTCTCTGAAAGATCTGGAATAAAATAAGGATGCCTACTTTCACCACCTTTTTTCAGCAGAGTGCTGGAAATCCCAGCAGAAGCAATAAGGCAATCAAACCCCCAAAAAATTCCATTTACAATAGCTATCAAAAATGTACAGTAATAAATTTAAGCAAAGAGGTGAAAGATCTCTAGAAGAAATATAATGCATTGATAAAATAAATTGAAGAGTGTACAAAAAATGGAAATGCATTTCATGTGTATGTATTTTAACTGCCAATATTGTGAAAATGTCCATTCTATCCAAAGTGATCTACAGATTCAGGGCAATGACATTCTTCACAAAACTACAAAATACAGCCCTGAAGTTCATATAGAACATCAGAAAATTCTGAATAGCTATAGCATGTTCAAGCAAAATGAAAAAAGCAGAGGCATTATATTTCCTGACTTCGACATACACTACAGAACTATGGTGATCAAAACAGCATGGTATTGGCATAAAAACAGACACTTAAACCAAGAGAGCACAAAAAGCCTAGTAGTAAATGTGTGTATAAATTATCTGAAGGTAAGTGATCTTAAACAGAGGTGCTATAAGCGTGCACTGTGGAAGGATAGTATCTTCAATAAATGTTGCTGGAAAAGTTGGATATCCACATGGAGAAAAATGAAACTGGACCCACCTCCATCTCTCATCATATACAAAATTCACCAAAAGGAAAGACTTGAAACTGTGAAACCGCTAAATGAAAACCCAGGGGAAATGATTCAAAACACTAAAATAGGCAGAGGTGTTTTTTTTTTTTAATAGATACCCAAAGAAAAGGTGATATGTTTATACAATTAAATATTTTTCAGCAATGTTAAAGTATTAAATCTTCTCATCTGCAAGAACACGAATGGAATTGGAGGTCATTATGTGAAATTAAATAAGCCAGACACAGGAAGATAAACACTGCATGATGTCACTTATATATAGAATCTAAAATAGTTGACCTCAGAGAAATAGAAAGTAGAATAAAGGTTACCAGAGGCTGGGGAGGGTGGCAGGGAGAAATGGGTATGGAAAAGTTGGCCATGTGTGTTAAATTATAGTTACATAGGAGAGATAAATTTTCACATTCGACTGTACAGTAGGGTAACTGTAGATAACGATAGTGTAATGTGTATTTCAAAAAGACTAGTAGAAAGTATCTTAAAGGTTTTCACTATAAATAGATGGTAACTGAGAAAATAAGTGTACTTACTCTGATTTGAATATTAAACAATACATACATATATCAAAACATCACATGGTTCTCCATAAATATGTACAATTCTATGTGCAAATTTATAAAGTATTTAAAATGAAGTAAAAACATTTATTAAATGTGTTTACTATAATTTTATGATGACTTTATGATTCTTTAAAATTATAAAACATTCTGAAACAGTTTAGTGTGTCATGTAACTGTAAATCTTATGACAAAATTATTTACATATGCTTACCTAGCAACCTGCTTAGTGATAGGAATATCTTGATGAACACAGCAGAACCTGTCATCTATCTTCACCAAGCTTTCAGTCTAAAAACACAATATATTATCTGTTTGTTTTGTATGATCTGGTAAAAGGAAACTATAATTTTATTTTTGTATTATATGTTGTTTCATTTTTTAAAATTAATGAATTAGATGATTATCTTTTCTGATAAAACTTCTGAAACTATCACTTTTAACCTATCAGATAATTTATTTTTTTATTTTTTTATTTTTATATTTTATTTTATTTAATGAACATAAATTTCCAAAGTACAGCTTATGGATTACAATAGCTTCCCCCCCCCCATAACTTCCCTCCCACCCACAACACTCCCCTCTCCCACTCCCTCTCCCCTTCCATTCACATCAAGATTAATTTTAAATTATCTTTATATACAGAAGATCAATTTAGCATATATTAAGTAAAGATTTCAACAGTTTGACCCACACAGAAACACAAAGTGTAAAATACTATTTGAGTACTAGTTATAGCATTAATTAAACACCTAAGAGTAATTGTGTATTAATTACAGAGTTCAACCAATAGTTTTAAGTAGAACATAAAAAATACTAAAAGGGTAAAGTATTAAGTTCTTTTTTTTTCTGTTTCTTTTTGTTTGTTTGTTTGTTATATAGTTTTTTTTTTATTTAATAAATGTGAATTTACAAAGTGCAGCTTTTGTATTGTTGGTGGCTTGCCCCCCCCAACCTCCCTCCCTCCCGTGGTCCTCCCCTCTCCCACTCCCTCTCCCATCCCTCCCTTCATCGAGTTCCATTTTCAATTACCTTCATATACAGAAGATCAACTTAGTATATACTAAGCAAGGATTTCAACAGACTACACTCATACAACCGCACAAGGTATAGGGTATTGTTCGACTAGTAGTGTTGTTTTTTAAGTTTCATAGTAAAACACATTAAGGACAGAGATCCTACGTGGGGAGCATGTACCCAGTGACTCCCATTGTTGATTTAACAATTGGCACTCTTATTTATGACGTCAGCAATCACCCGAGACTCTTGCTATGAGCTGTCTAGGCTATGGAAGCCCCTTGAGTTCACCGACTCTGAACTTGTTTAGTCAAGGCCATATCACAGTGGAGGTTCCTTCCTCCCTTCAGAGAAAGGCGCCTCTCTCCTTGATGGCCTGTTCCTTCTGCTGGGGTCTTGTTCACCAGGATCTTTCATTTAGATTTTTTTTTGCCACCGTGTCATGGCTTCCCATGCCTGTGAGACTCTCATGGACCTTTTAGCCAGATCCGAATGTCCCAAGGGTTGATTCTGAGGCAGGAGAGCTGCCATTCTATGAGTCTGCTGTGTGACCTGTTTCCCCTGCAGGATCATTCTCTCCCTTTTAGTTCTATCCTTCATTATTTGCTTACACTGGTCTTATTTGTGAAATCTCATCGACACATACCCTATCTTTTTGATCGGTTATGTATTTATACTTATCACTTTACCAAGTGCGCTGGTATTGGTACCTGCCTCCTTGGAAAGATTGAGTTGAAATCCCCTGGCACATTTCTAGTTCCACCATTGGAGGTAAGTCCGAGTGAGCATGTGCCAACCTATATATCTCCTCCCTCTCTTATTCTCTCTTATTAGATGATTATCCTTTCTGATAAAACTTCTGAAACTATCACTTTTGACCTATCAGATAATTTCTAAAATTTGTATTTTAATTGGTAGTCATTTATAATTTCTACCAGCAGGTGGAACCCTTTAGACTTTTTTGGCTCTTCAACACAGCAATTTAGTTTTCCATTCATTTTTGTGATTTTATTTGTAAGAATTGTTTTTTATTTAATATTTATTTGTGGAACAGAAGTTGATGATAGTAAATAAGAATAGTCATTCAACAACCCCATCGCACCCCCAAATCTGCACAATAATAAAATTTACTTCATTATATTCAATTAAAGTTACAAGTTCACATTTTATCACAGAATACCTCTAATGGAGTAAATCTTAGAATACATTTTGTACTTCCAATAGTGAAAAGAAATGTACAAGCTAAAATCAAAAGATTTCATTCCTTCCATAGCTTGGTAAACTTTTTTCTTTTTACAGTTTTATAGTAAATATTTTAGGATCTGTGGGGTCATAAGATCTCTATTAAAACTACTCAGCATTGTCATTGTAGTACAAAAACAGCTATACTCTTAGAAAAATCATAAACAGATGACCAAAGCTGTGTTCCATTAACATTTTATAGACCACAACAGGTAGGCAGATGTGGTCATTGGAACTCAGTCTGCCAAACACCTCTCTAAGCCAGTGACTCCTATATTTGGGTGTGCATCAGAGTCACCTGGAGGACTTGTTAAAATTCAGATTTGTAAGCCTCCAAAGTTTCTGATTAGGCTGGAGGGGGTTCAACAATCTGCTTCTAGCAAGATTTCAAATGATACTGATGCTGCTGGTTTCACTCAACAACTCCCAGTGTGGGCTATATTTCATAATTTTTGCTGCCACAGTTTTTAAATGTATTTTTAATTGACACACAGAAATTGTATGTATTTATGAAATGCAATGTGGTATTTCAATACATGTGTGCAATGTGTAATAAGATGAAGGTAATCAGCATATATATCACTTCAGATACATATTGTATCTTTGTATTGGGAGCATTCAAAACCCTTTCTGTTAGCCAACTTGAGGTTTCCAATTTAATGCTGCCAATCACAGTTATCCTACTGTGTTGTAGAACATTAGAAAGTATGTATCCTATCAACTGTACCCTTATACCCATTAACCATTCTTCCTTCATCTCTACACCCAGCCCAGGCTCTGGTAACCACTATTATATTCCCTACTTTTTTGAGATCAACATTTTAGTTTTCATATATGAGTGAGAACATGTGGTATTTGTCATCCTGTATCTGACTTATTTCACTTAGTGTCTTTTAATCTCATTCATTTTGCTGCAAATGACAGAATTTCTTCTTCTTCTTTTTTTTTTTTGATCACTGAATTGTATATAAATACTACCTTTTTTTTTTTCATTCATTTGATGATCAGTACCTAGGCTGATTTTGTACCTTCCCTTTTTGTGAATAGTGATGTAGTAATCATGCAAGTGCACATATCTCTTAAACATACTGAATTCAGTTCTACTAGATATATGCCCAGAAGTGGGATTGCTGAATCATGTAGCAGTTCTATTTCTGGATTTTGAGGAAATTCCATACTGTTTTCCATAGCGGCGAAACAAATTTGCATTTCAACCAGTAGTGTATGAGTTTCCCATTCTTTACATCCTTAGTAGAATTTAGTATTTTTTATCTTTTTGATAATAGCCATGCTAAGTGGAATGAGATGATATTTCTTTTTGGTTTTGATATACATTTTCCTAATGATTAGTGATGCTAAATATTTTTTCATATATATGTTGGCCATTTGTATATGGTCTTCTCAGAAATATCTATTCAGCTCATTTGCCTATTTTTAATTCAGATTTGGAATTTATTTACTATAAAGTTGTTTGACTTCCTTATATTCTGGAAATTAATTCTTGTCAGATGAATAGCTTGCAAATTTTCCATAACTACTTTGCTGTACAGCAACTTCTTAGTTTATGGAATCCTATCTGTTCATTTTTGCTTTTGTTATCTGTGCTTTTGGAGTCATAACCAAAAAATATATATTCATACCAATTTCTTGAAGTGTATTTTCCATGTTTTCACTTGGTTTTTTCAAAATTTGGGGTCTTACATTTAAGTCTTTGACTCATTTATGAGTTGATTTTTTTTAATACAGTGTGAGAGACAGCAGCCCAGTTTCTTTCTTCTGCATAAGGATATCCAGTCGGATGAGTGAAGTAAGACTATATTGCAACTTATCTATTATGTGGAAGTAGGATTTTATATTTGAGGATGATGCTATAGAATACATTTTTTCATAATCATGGACTGAAAATGTGCTGACATTTTTATGAAAAGATGAGAAAAGATTCATCCACTATTCAAAGGCAAACACTGCTTTCATCTTCATATAATTCTTTTTTCTTAATGCACACTTTTACATGTTTAAGGTCACAGTACAAAAGAATTATTTATTTATTTGAGAGGCAGAGTTACAGAGAAAGTGAGAGAGAGAGAGAGAGAGAGAGAGAGAGAGATCTTCTATCTGCCAGTTCACTCCCCAAATGTCTGCAATGGCCAGAGCTGAGATGATCCAAAGCCAAGAGCCGGGAGCTTGTTTTAGGTCTCCCATGTGGGTTCAGGGGCCCAAGGACTAGGGCCATTTTCTACTGCTTTCCCAGACCATCTGAAGTGAAGCAGCAAGGACTCAAACTGGTGCTCATATAGGATGCCAGTGCCGCAGACGGAGGCTTAACTTACTATGCCACAGTGCCAGTCCCCATAGTGCAAGTTTAATTCTGTAGTTTTTTCAGTTTAGTGATCAGAATCATAACTCCTAATATTAAAGCCTATTTGAGGCCGGCGCCGCGGCTCACTAGGCTAATCCTCCGCCTAGCGGCGCCGGACACCGGGTTCTAGCCCCGGTTGGGGCGCCGGATTCTGTCCCGGTTGCCCCTCTTCCAGGCCAGCTCTCTGCTGTGGCCAGGGAGTGCAGTGGAGGATGGCCCAAGTGCTTGGGCCCTGCACCCCATGGGAGACCAGGAAAAGCACCTGGCTCCTGGCTCCTGGCTCCTGCCATCGGATCAGCGTGGTGCGCCGGCCGCAGCGCGCCGGCCGAGGCGGCCATTGGAGGGTGAACCAACGGCAAAGGAAGACCTTTCTCTCTGTCTCTCTCTCTCACTGTCCACTCTGCCTGTCAAAAAAAAAAAAAATTTAAAAAAAAGCCTATTTGTAAGTATTCCAGCATATGTTTAATATTTTATTATATTATTATACATCTATTCCACTGAATGTGTGTGTGTGTTCCATATTTTAGGAAACTGTTCCTACTCCTTTCATGATGCTTGGATATTTATGTTCTCTTCGGTCTTTCCCTAGAAGAAGTAACCTTGCAATGAATATCTTTGCACATAAATTTGTCCACATTTTGGTTTTCTTTCAAAAGCAATAAACAGGAATTGAATTATTGATCATTTAAAGACTTTTAAAAATATCAATAATTAGCATATTGGGGTTATTTTGGCTATAATCTCATTCTGATCACATCACAGAGCCAGCTTCACTTATATGATGTAATACTAGATTTTTCAGTCATTTTTCCTAATTTAGATATAAAATAGAAAGTAACTATAATTCACTCAATTTTCCTATTAGAAAATCCTTCCTTTTCCCTCTTTCTCTCCTACAGCAAATTCCTTTTCCCATTGTCTTATTCCATTTGGACTATTATAACAAAATACCATAAACAGGGTAGCCTAGAAGCAACAGAACTATTTTTCTCACAATTCTGCAGACTAAGAAGTCCATGATCAAGGCACAAGGACACTCAGTGTCTGGAGTAGATCTGTTTCCTTGTTCATAGATGGCACTTTTGCTGGTAGAAGGATAAAGTCAACTCTCTGAGGCCTTATTTATGAAAGGCCCTAATAACAATCATAAGTGCTCTACCTTCATTATCTAATCACCTCCAAAAGCTCCACATATTAATACTATCACTTTCAAGATCAGGTTTCAACATGTGGATTCTGAGGGGACACATGCATTCAGATCATAGCATTTTCACATTATCTCCTCTCGACAACTAGAGATACATAAAAATACATTTATAAGACTTTGTTTTAGGGCCAAACACTGCATTATCTAAGGAGTTAGTATACTTAATACAAACTCTTTTGTGCAACTCTGCAAAGGGGTAGAGCAATAGCTCCATCCAAAACAAAACCACACCAGAGTATGGTATTCCAAACAATGGTCAAGGCCCAGAGCTGTGCCGTTTCGCAGGAGCCTCTTTTGCTATAAACAACACAACTTAGTCAAGCCATGGTTGCTGAATTGAGGCAAAACTGCACCGGATAAAGGGTGATTTCACATCTATAAGCCACAGGTGTGTTTCCATGCATATAGCAACCCTTAGACCAGGAAATTTCTCCCTGAAGGTGAGTGTGAAGAGAGAAGCTTTAAAAGCTTCTGCTCTGCTTGACTTTGAAAATAGTTTCTGACAAGTGATTTTACCTCGCTTGCACTGGTTGGTTCAGGCTGAAATTTATTTATGAGTAACACTGTGGCTCTTTCCTTATAGAGCTTTTATTCCAGAGGCCCATGCACGGCTATCTCATAAAGAGTCACAAGTTTTAACAAAAAGCTAGAAATGCATCAGTCTGCATTAAAATTTATTATGGAGGAAAGGTAGGGAAGAAGCAATATTGACATACTAAAGTAAGATATTCTGTCCATAAATATAAGTTTTAGAACGATCCCCTGTCCCCGACTGCCCTGAAGTTGTTCCCAGTCAAAAGTCCAAGAAATAATTAATTATTAGAGAAGAAACATGGATTGTCTCTAGTAAAGTCACCTGTGTGTTTTATGGTACCCTTTACTATTGCCCCAGGAACCCAACACTAAAATCAAGTCAGTGCTCCCATCATCTTTGAATGAGCTTCCATGTCCATGTTTCATTGTATCACCCTTCTCCCCCATTTATTTACTCCTTTTATTCCTATCTGAAGGAAGAGTCATTTCATTCAATACCTCTCCATGGAATCTTCTCTTATACCACCTAACTAAAGTTTTAAATGTAAAAGAAATGATTGTTTTCTCAGGATTCTCAGCACTCATATTAGTGAGTGAAGCATAATTCCATACTACCATGTATTAGCTAATGTTTGTTAAACTCTACTTAGCCCTGGGTGAGGATGGGGCTGCAAACAAAACCTAGAGTTGGGATAGTAGATATTGGACTTATGCTCTTTCAAAAGTCTTCTATGTCAGCTCCAGTAATAGAATGATTCTAACATGTCTAAGAGAAACAAGAAAATGGCAAACAGTTAAACTATACTTGGTAAGTTTTCTGATAGTACATGATATGGGAGTAACACAATGAATCCCAAATATCTGAGAATTATATGGAAGAGGGGCAGAGGAGTAAACTTATGGAGTAATCTTGAAGGAATCTTATTGTCAGAAAAAATAAAAACACAGAAGTGGCCTGTGCTGACTGATAACTAAAGATCACATGAGAACGAAGCCAGATTAGACAAAAAAAACCTGTGCCAAATGTTCCCTCCACCCTGACTATCCATGCCATGGCATTTAAACAAGTCTTGTGGATCTTAGAATCAACACTGGGAGAACAAGAGTGCAATAAAAGCGATTGAATTTCTACCACCCAATAGAATGGGGTTTCATAATTAAGCTTCTCTGAGAAATATGAGGGGGCTTCAAAAAGTTTGTGGAGCAATGGAATGAAAAGATATATTTAAGGGTAGATGTTTGGCCTAACAGTTAAGACAACAGGTAGGACATTTGAGTCCCACATTGGAGTATCTGGGTTTAGTTCCAGATTCTGGCTTCTTCGTTCTAGCTTCCTACTAAGGAGAGTCCCACTGTGCAGCTGTGATGACTCAGGTAGTTGGTTCCCTGCCACCAACTTGGGAGACCTAGATTAGATTCCTCTGTCTCATTTCTGCCTGGCTCAGCCCTGGATGCTATGGGTATTTGGGAAGTGAAACATCAAAAGAGAACCCTCATTCTGGCTCTCTCTTTCTGCCTCTCAGCTCCTTATATCAGTTAATAATGAGTTTTTTGAAAATAAGTTCATCTTGGTGCAGGAAAATCTTGACATCTATGCATAATTTTCATAATATGCATTTTCATCAACTTGGAAAAAAGTTTAATAAGTAATAAAAATTATATTTCTTTTTTTCCGGATTTTTTTTTGACAGGCAGAATGGACAGTGAGAGAGAGAGACAGAGAGAAAGGTCTTCCTTTTGCTGTTGGTTCACCCTCCAATGGCCACCGTGGCCGGTGTGCTGCGGCCAGAACACCACGCTGATCCAATGGCAGGAGCCAGGTGTTTTTCCTGGTCTCCCATGGGGTGCAGGGCCCAAGCACTTGGGCCATCCTCCACTGCACTCCCTGGCCACAGCAGAGAGCTGGCCTGGAAGAGGGGCAACCGGGACAGAATCCGGCGCCCCGACCGGGACTAGAACCCCGTGTGCCAGCGCCGCAAGGCGGAGGATTAGCCTAGTGAGCCGCAGTGCCGGCCAAAAATTATATTTCTTATAAGCTGACTGTGGGTTGAAGTTCAACATGACTTCCCAGACATTTTCTGATACCTTTTTACCAGTTTCACATCCATTAATGGAGTTTCCATCCTCCTTGAAAAGGATATTCAGAATTGATGGATAAAATTGATATAAAAATATGCCCACACAGAATAAATGTTTTCAAATAGTTTACCTACTGGTAGAAATACTTTTGTACCATGTGATTAATTGAGTTGATGATAAAAGGAAGCACAATCATTTGATCCGTGGTCATATCCTTGCCATCTTGACCAAATTTATAGACAGAATAACAACAGCAGACCCAAGTTTCTGTATTTATATTTCTTGCTTGAACTTCATGATGAAAAACATAAAACTGTTCTGAGTTATTTTAACATTAAACACATTCATCCTTGGAATTGGAAAATGTTAATGCTTTCCTATGCCCATATGCTGAATAAAATTGGAAGTAAACAGAGCTAGCATATTTTGAGAATTGCTACTATAGTCATCAAAGCAATTAAAAACTCATTTCAAGGTTGTTATTATAGTAGTATTTGTTCTTATTTATATGACTGAAAAAGAGACACTTCTGTAGTGGTAAATGATACTACATATATTAACAACTTATAAAGAACTAAGAAAACTTATGCCAGGATTTGTTCTTATGGTCTAAAATTTTCTGATACAGTATCTTAGGGATAGTATCTTTTCTGTACTGTCCTAAGTAATATCTTCAAATGAAATTATATTTATGGTCACAAAAGTATTATTAACAGGTTTAAGAATAGTAATATTTGATTATTTGACTCATTTGCATCTTCATTCATTTGACTAGACTTCCACAGGCTTCATATAAATTAAAAGCCTTTTAAAGAATTAATACAGTTTGTCCTAGATAACATGGCTTACTGTCTCTGATATATTTACCAATGTAGAAAAAATTAAAGTATATTATAACAAGTTTACTACTATTATGGTAAATGTTATCTTAAAATATTTGATAGAATAAAGCTTTCCTAAAAACTTCCTCAATTAACATTCTCCCATAGTTATATAATAGCTCTTATATAAGAATATTTTCTCTTTATCTGCAGGGTAGCCACATGGAGGGAAGAAAAATGTTAAACAGCGTCTTTTATATCTCTAAGTGTCAAACACTTCAGATTTGTGGAATATCTTATTTGATGGAAAATCTTATTCTGTCTCTCAAGAAGCTTTACATATATTCTCCTGTTTTCCTGGAAAATATGTTGACTGTAAAATAATGAAAGAACATGTTATTTATAGAAAATAAGGTCAAAATTATTAAACATTTTGTAATAGGCAAATTGTTACAGTCATGCTTTTAAATACCCCAAATATATTAACAGGGCCATTCTTCCACTTTGCCATGGGTAGTAGTGGGCATGAAAAGTATCTGTGAGGTGTAAACCTTCTCCAGGATATTAGAACAGCTACATTGAACTTTCCAGCCAGCCTCATAAGGTCAAGATCTTTGTATTTAACTTCCTGGCCCAATAAAATATCTATACCGCATTTTACACAGTTCTCCAGGAATGTTTTTCACATTTGGGAAAGTTAAAAGAAAGCCTCACATACCAATAGATTTGTTCTTCTTTTAGGTACCCATGACTCCTTCTCTTGTGGTTCTAATATCTGGTTTTCTAACCATCACACTGAACTTATCAGCCATACTCAGAGCCTCAAGCACCAAGGATTAAACTTTTTATATTTGTACTCCACTTAAAGAGATGATATCTTCTTACTCATCACAGCTTTTAGTTTTTTCAGCATTTTAGGTTGCTTATAATTTATCTTGGGCTTTAAAGGAGTTACCCTTTGGTGGAGTGAAGTGTGGCACTTTAAGTGTCTATATGTCCACGGATCCATTCTAGTTAAAGTTACTACATCTATAGACTCATTTTGAAGAAAGCATCCTGGGTCAGTTAGCTTTAGCTATGTGAAAAAGAACCTATAAATCCTAGTGGTATTTATTCAGTTCATGCATCAGTGAGTTGACTAAAGCTTATTTGACCTAGAATGGGCCAATGGAGGTGACTTAGCCAAGACACCTACATGTCTTTCACTCTTTTCTTGGGTACACCAGGTGGTATAGGCCAGTTCTTGTTACGGCAATTCTAGAAGAGTGAGAAATATAAGAAGAAATATTCAAATTCTTTTGACTGAGCCTCTGAACTGGCATACTGCCACTTCTTTCTCATAATTTCAGACAAAATAACTGAGAAAGCCAAGCCCAACATCAAAGGACAAGAAAGCACATTCTACCTCTTGAGCACAAGTAATGTGAAGTCCTACAGAAAATGACAGATGCAGGATGGGTAAAAAACTGGAACTGTGAATGCAACACACAATGCCCACCCTAAGGTAAATTTTTGTTGGATAAAAACTAGCTGATCCATCGGTTAGTGTTAACAGGTACTAAACTTGTTTATGTGCTCCCTTTGACTCTTAGTCCTTTCATTATGATCAATTGTGAACTGAAATTGATCACTTGGAATAGTGAGATGGCATTGGTACATGCCACCTTGATGGGATTGAATTGGAGTCCCCTGGTATGTTTTTAACTCTACCATTTGGGGCAAGTCAGCTTGAACATGTCCCAAATTATACATCTCTTCCCTCTCTTATTCCCACTCTTATGTTTAACAGGGATCACATTTCAGTTAATTTTTAACACTTAAGATTAACTGTGTATTAATTACAGAATTAAACCAGTCATATTAAGTAGAACAAACAAAAAAACTACTAAGAGGGATAATGTATTAAGTTGTTCATTAACAGTCAGGGCTATGCTGATCAAGTCACCGTTTCCCATAGTGTCCATTTCACTTCAGAAGGTTTCCTTTTTGGTGTTCAGTCAGTTGTCACCAATCAGGGAGAACATATGGTATTTGTCCCTTTGGGATTGGCTTATTTAGCTCAGCATGATGTGTTCCAGATTCCTCCATTTTGTTGCAAATGACTGGATTTCGTTGTTTCTTACTGCAGTATAGTATTCTAAAGAGTACATATCCCATAATTTCTTTATCCAGTCTACCGTTGATGGGCATTTAGGTTGGTTCCAGGTCTTAGCTATTGTGAATTGAGCTGCAATAAACATTAGGCTGCAGACCTCTTTTTTTGTACCTGCTAACACTAACCAATGGAATAAATAAAGGGGAGAGTGATCCAACATGGGAAGTGAGATACTCAGCAGACTCATAGAATGGCAGATGTCCTAAATAGCACTCTGGCCTCAGAATCAGCCCTAAAGGCATTCGGATCTGGCTGAAAAGCCCATGAGAGTATTTCAGGCATGGAAAGCCAAGACACTCTGGCAAAAGATCTCTGTGAGTGAGATCCCAGTGGAAAGAACAGGTCTTCAAAGAAGGAGGTACCTTTCTCTGAAGGGAGGAGAGAACCTCCACTTTGACTATGACCTTGTCTAAACAAGATAAGAATCGGAGAACTCAGAGGGCTTCCATAGCCTTGGAAACTCATGACTGGAGCATAGGGAGACTACTGATGCCATAGACAGGAGTGTCAATTGGTAAAGTCAACAACAGGAGTCACTGTGCACTTACTCCTCATGTAGGATCTCTGTCCTTAATGTGCTGTGTATTGAGATTTAATGCTATAACGAGTACCCAAACAATATATTTCACTTTGTGTTTCTATGGGGGTGCAAACTGTTGAAATCTTTACTTAATGTATACTAAACTGATCCTCTGTAAAAAAAAAAAAAAAAAAAAAAAAAAAAAAAAAAAAAAAAAGAAACTATCAACTCCCAACTTGACTCTCACTGGGATTAAACATGACAATAGGTCTGATCTGATTTCATCATCATTTAAAAAAATCATCTATTATTTTTCACTTTATGTTTCTGTGTGGGAGCAAACTGTTGAAATCCTTACTTAATGTATACTAAGTTGATCTTCTGTATATTAAGATAATCGAAAATGAATCTTGATGTGAATGGAAGGGGAGAGGGAGTGGGAAAGGGGAGGGTAGTGGGTGGGAGGGACGGTATGTGGGGGAAGCCATTGTAATGCATAAATCGTACTTTGGAAATTTATATTCATTAAATAAAAGTTAAGAAAAAGATAATCGAAAAAAAAAACTAGCTGATCCAATTAGATGTTTTCTTCAAAGAAGTTCAAAACACACATAGAAAGATCTGACTGTTAAACAGGGTAGAGGCTGAATGACAGAGAAGAAAAGCCATTAGTGGAAGGCATCAGGCATTGGAAGTTGTGACAGGTTTAATAATTCTTCCCAAAGATGTCTACAGCCTAACCCCCAATACCTATGATTGTTACCTTTCTCAGTAGCAGGGCCTTTTGGCTAGATAATTATTTGTTGCAGGGGGTTGTCCTATGCATTGTAGAATGTTTTGTTATTTAGGATTTTGTGATGGAGGGATTATTCTGGATTATCCATGTGGTCTGATAAGAAAGACTCAGAAATAAAAAGAAAATGCAAAATGATGACCGAAGAAGAGATTAGAATAAAGCACTTTGAAGAGAAATATAGGCAGTCACTAGAAGATGAAAAAGGCAAGGTTCTCCCTTGGAGCCTCCAGAAGTAACCAGCTATCTCTGTATCTTGATTGTAGCCACTGATGCTGATTCTGGACTGCTGATCTCCAGAGCTGTTAGAGAATAAGCGTGCATTAAACTTCCAAGTCTGTAGTAGTTTCTTTACAGAAGCCATAAAAAACTAATGCTGAAGCTATGAGGATGTAAAGCCATCTGGCAGAAAGGAGTAGAGAGTCGGTGAATCCATTAATTGGCACCAGTAATCCACATGGAAATGGCAGTAACAGAGAGTGGTTGGGTCTTTGAAGTAAACATTGGATAAGAAAGCAAGAGTTCTGCTTCTAGCAGTACACTGTACTATAAAGGACCTTCCAGTTCTCAATGAGGACTTTTTCTTTGGCTTCCAACACTATGCTCAGTGCCCTCCAAATTTTCTGTGCTCCCTATGAATTTTTAAATTCCAAGCAACTGAGGTAAACTGAATTAGCTTCTATTTATCTCATATGGGTCTAATATACATTGAAATGACTAGAAAAGCTGAAGGTTTCCCAGCAGTGACACTGACATCTGGAGCCAGGTAATTCGTGGTTGTAGAGGGCTTTCCTATGCTTTGTAGGCTATTCTGTAGCATCCCTGGCCTCTGTACAGTTGAAGTCAGTAACATTCTAAGTTGTGACAAACAAAAATGTCTCCAGATATTGGGTATTAAAATCATTCCTGATTGAGAACCACTGAACTCCATTAACTTCAGCCTTTGCACATATTCTCTGTTAATAGTAACTATCATTATTAGAGTCTTTATGTACATTAGCTCTGATGAATATAAGTCCAATTCACTAACACCTACCAACTGTATAACCTTCAGGAAGTTTTTAATTGTTTTAAATATTTCTGTGAGTTTAGTTTTCTCATCTGTAAAATAGCAATGGAGAAAACAGCATTTACTTCATGTGATTCTTTTGAGAATGAGATTAGTTACATATCAAGTGGTCAGAAGAGGGTCAGCAAGTTTTTCTGTGAAGGGCCAGATAGTAAAGATTTTAAGCTTTGTGAGTCATATGATCTCTGTTACAATTTCTCAGTTCTGCTGTAGTACAAAAGCAGTTACACATAATATGTGAAGAAATGAAAGTGGTTATCTTTCAGTAAACTTTATTCATAAAAACAAGTTGCAAGCTGGATTTGACCCAAGGCCAATTGTAATGTCAACCCCTAGCACAAGTCTGACACATAATAACTACTCAGTAGGTTGGTTATTTTTATTTTTATAACTCTTCTGTGTTCCCATTGCAAATCTGAGGAAGTAGACCCACTATTGAGGAGCAAAAGCTCTCCCTAAGGCCATAATGGTTGGTTTTAGTTATTTTCTTCTATAAGTGATGATGATTCTCTCTGGCAAGCTATAAAGATCAAACAAGAAACTGGGAATCTGTACAGGAAATAGATCCCTGTCCTCTTATTAAAAGTCATATTTCCCATTGTATGAGTCTGCTGTGTATCCTGCTTCCCATGTTGGATCGTTCTCTCCTTTTGAATTCTATCAGTTAGTATCAGCAGACACTACTCTTGTTTATGTGATCCCTTTGACTCTTAATGCTATCATTATGATCAATTATGAACTGAAACTGATCACTTTGACTAGTGAGATGGCATTGCTACATGCCATCTTGATAGGATTGAATTGGAATCCCCTGGCACGTTTCTAATTCTACCGTTAGGGGTAAGTCTGATTGAGCATGTGCTGAACTGTATATCTCCTCCCTCTCTTATTCCCACTCTTATATTTAGCAGGGATCACTTTTCAGTTAAATTTAAACACCTAAGAATAATTGTGTGTTAATTAAAGAGTTCAAACAATAGTATTAAGTAGAACAAAAAATACTAAAAGGAATAAAGTAGTAAATTGTTTCTTGACAGGACAAAGGCTGATCAAGTCATTGTTTCTCATAGTGTCCATTTCACTTCAACAGGATTCCTTTTAGGTGCTCAGTTAGTTGTCACCGATCAGGGAAAACATAGGATATTTCTCCCTTTGGGACTGGCTTAATTCACTCAGCATGATGTTTTTCTAGATCACTCTGGCCTCAGAATCAGCCCTTAAGGCATTCGGATTCAGCTAAAAAGCCCATGAGAGTATTTCAGGCATGGAAAGCCAAGACACTCTGGCAAAAACAAAACAAAACAAAACAAAACAAAACAAAACAAAAACAAAAACAAAAAAAGCAACAACAACTAAATGAAAGATCTCTGTGAGTGAGAGTGAGATCCCAGCGGAAAGAACAGGCCATCAAACAAGGGGGTACCTTTCTCTGAAGGGAGGAGAGAACTTCCACTTTGACTATGACCTTGCCGAAATAAGATCAGAGTTAGTGATCTCAAGAGGCTTCCATAGCCTTGGCAACTTATGACAAGAGCCTCAGGTGATTACTGATGCCATAAACAAGAGTGTCAATTGTTGAATTTGTTAAATCAACAACAGGAGTCACTGTGCACTTACTCCCTGTGTAGGATCTCTGTCCTTAATGTGTTGTACTATGTGAATTAATGGAATAAGTAGTACTTAAACAGTATTTTATACTTTGTGTTTCTGTGTGGGTGCAAACTGTTGAAATCTTTACTTAATATATACTAAATTGATCTTCTGTATATAAAGATAATTGAAAATGAATCTTGATGAAGAATGGGATGGGAGAGGAAGTGGGAGATGGGAGAGGAAGCGGGAGATGGGAGGGTTGCAGGTGGGAGGGAGGTTATGGGGGGGAAGCTGTTATAATCCAAAAGTAGTACTTTTTAATAAATATAAGTTTATATTTATTAAACAAAAGTTTAAAAAGTCATATTTCCCATTAAGAACTGCACAGGAACAGTGAATAATTTTGCCCATCTAGTACACAATGGGCATTTGTAGTATCTCTGGGATTCCACAATCCTGAGTGAAGTGGAGAATCAACTTACTGTAATTATAGTCTAGCTCCTTCACAAACTTTCTTTGGTCTTAAATCCGAGAGAAGTTTAGGCTAACATATGAGGGTACTTCAAAAATTGATGGGAAATGAATTCAAAAGATAAAGCTCATTTTGGTGCAAAAATTTTGAGATCAATGTATGTGAGAGAGCCTTCAAAAGATTCATGGAAATGGAGTACCATGAAGCAAAAAGCCTATTGTTTTCACTTCAAAATTATTTGCACCAAAATAAACTTATTTTTTAATTCCATTTCTTTTATGAACAGTCTGAAGTATCATCATATTGGCACTTTGTTTTCTGAAGGAAGGAAAGGCAAACAAGTGCTGTACAATGAGAGAGGTTTGATAGTTCCTTGGTGTGGAAAAAATTGCTGAAGTGAACATTTTTGTTGTGTCTTCTTGGTACATTTTTTTCCAACTGTTACCTTACTCAACCTGCCAAATATGTTGCATTTGTAAAATATGACCCATTTCCCAGCCATAATTATTCTGTTCCAGGATAAATACCTGGTCTTACTTGGGCAAATCAGTTTTTGTCCTGAAAATTTTGCATTGGGAACCTAAATATGTTTCAATCTAGGTGCTTTTCTAGCCGGCGCAGCGGCTCAATAGGCTAATCCTCCACCTAGCGGCGCCGGCACACCGGGTTCTAGTCCCAGTCGGGGCACGGGATTCTGTCCCGGTTGCCCCTCTTCCAGGCCAGCTCTCTGCTGTGGCCAGGGAGTGCAGTGGAGGATGGCCCAAGTGCTTGGGCCCTGCACCCCATAGGAGACCAGGAAAAGCACCTGGCTCCTGGCTCCTGGCTCCTGCCTTCGGATAGGCGCTGCGGCCACTGGAGGGTGAACCAACGGCAAAGGAAGACCTTTCTCTCTCTCTCTTTCTCTCTCTCACTGTCCACTCTGATTATAAAAAAAAAAAAAAGAAAGAAAGAAATTATCCATCCATCAATCTAGGTGCTTTTATTAGCCACAACAGGCAAATGCAAAGCTGTAGGTAAATAAAGCTTTTACCAGAGGAAGAAGTAGCAGGGAACATTGATATGTTCCTTCCTGGAATGGTAAGGAACTATACTACTCAATAGCTTCTCTTTGCTACAGAGTCTTTTCCTTTCCTTTTAGAGATTTTTCCTCTAGTACATGTGAAGATGGGAAGTAGCAATACCATCAGCTTATGCTCATCTTCACTCTGAGACTATCTTTTTTTTAAGATTTATTTATGTATTTGAAAGTCAGAGTTACAAAGAGGCAGAGGAGAGAGAGAGAAAGGTTTTTCATCCACTGGTTCACTGCCCAGATGGCCGCAATGGCAGGAGCTGTGCCGATCCAAAGCCAGGAATCAGGATTTTCTTCCAGGTCTCTCAGTTGGGTGCAGGGACCCAAAGACTTGGACCAACTTCTACTGCTTTCCCAGGCCATAGCAGAGAGCTGGATTGGAAGTGGAGCAGTTAGGACTTGAACTGGTGCCCATATGGGATACTAGCACTGCAGGCAGCAGCTTTACCTACTACGCCACAGCACCAATACCCTGAGACTATTTCTTTTGCATAAAGACCCATTCAATGAAAAATCTGCTTCTGATTTCACCTCCACAACCAGATAATTAGTATATAATGAACATAATTAAATATTCATAGTCAAATTTTGGATTCACAGTCAAATTTTTAAAAGTTATAGTAAAAACTTATTCCAGTTATAATGGGTAAAGATAAGGACTGTTTTGTAGCTACCATTCAGGCCAACATTTTTACATTAGAATCCCGACATCCCTGCTCTCTAGAACTAGATTATTACCATTCAGGATGCAGTTCATAAAGCTTCATTAGGTTATCAATTCCATATTAAGTACTTTCCTCTTTGATCTCCCAGAGTATTTACTAGCTGTATGCTTACTGCCACTCTCATATTGGTTATGGTGCTCTCTACCACACAATCACACTGGCCTTGTGGAAGGGACAAGCCCAGGTGAGTTCCATCTTTCACCACAGATCACGCCTCCCATTTCCAACTCCAACAAACATCCTACCCACAAAAGAGCACGTCAAGAATGGTCAGCTTACCCATAGGCAGCTAACCCATCCATTAAATAAAGGCTGGATGCGATCAACCTGAATGAAGTTTAACTTAATAACCTAGGTCAAATAGATTCACTCTCATAAATCTGAATTTGATCTTTGGAGGAGAAAATGTCAATGATGAAGACAGAGAGAAAAATAGATCCAGTAGAGCCAGGGTTCTTTCAGCTGCCTTGAATCCAGGCCAAGCCTCCAGCTCCCATGTTCCTCTGATGATATAGCATGAATGAGTCATTATCCTGGAGCTCTCTGAGATTCCCATCTCTCTTATCAAGACATAAATTCTAAGAAAAACTTCCAATGAGTCAATATGACTGGAAATGAAAATAAATAAGACAGCCATTCATTACATGATCGTCTTTGTTTTTATAGCATGTTGCATGCCCTTCTTCTTTGGTGGGACTATCAGCTCATTGAGGGCAGAGAGATTCTTCTCAAAGAGCTGGCCCAGTCTCCTGACACACTGAGATCCTTAGGAAGAACATAATAATTTGGATTACCACCAGTCCTCAAATTCTTCCTAAAACCAATTTTAAAATTATACCAAATTGTATTTGCTGTATGTTATTTTCAAAAACAACAGCTGCATTCTTCCTATCAGGTGTGGGATGTCCCACAAGATGTCTTCCCAGCAGGAAGAACAGAACAGAACAGTTTATCTAATCATTCTCCTGCATTTGATTTACCTCCACTAGAGGTAGAATCTAGAGAATCAACCAGCAACTTCCTTAACCACTGCTATGTATTCACAGCACCAAATATCTGCTAGCAAAACCTTTCATCCCTCAGTTCTCTGAACAAATAAAAATCATACCTGGAGGTAAGGAAAAAAAAAATCTATGGACAGGCACGGTGAGAAATGAGAGTGAGCCAGAAAATACTGGGTAAGTGCATTGTCAGCTGTATGAACTCATCTCTACTAGCCACACTTTGAGGAGCTGCAGTAGGGGAGGGGGTATTATATTATTTCTCAGCCTTCCTCCACACACCAAATTCTGACAGCATACCAGAAGCTCATTATATCTAAGCATACAGAATAACTCTACAAGGCTTAAGATTTTTCAAGTCTGTGCTATTTTGACATTTCAAACTATTAATCTTTAATAGAAAAGATAAATCAAAGGCAGGTTACCTTGGAAGTATTTTATTTAGCAATACTCTTAAATTACATCTCATAACTTTGATCCTTCCCTGGAAGTCTATACTTGAATATAAAACTTTCACAAAATTTTAAAGCTTCAACTTTAAATATACCCAATAAAGATGCAAAAAAGGCAGTGATATATTTTTAAGTGTATTCAGGATCAAATTACTTTTCTAATTTAAAAAATTTGCATAAGTATTCTTGCTAATCACAGAGACTATCCTGTGTGTCTCTTCTCATTAGATCTAAGTCTATGTATCAGTCACCATTGCATTTCTGCCCTTGGAAAACCGTGATAAATCTTGCATTTTATTAAAGTATTGGGAAAAATTGAATTTTTCTGCCCATATCTCCTAAAACATGATTTATTGTCTTATACTTTTATTTCCAGAAAATCAGATACTATTTCTTTTTGTGTAACTACTATAGCTGTAAATCTCAGATTTTTCCATCCAACTCAGAAATATTATTATTTTCACATTCTAAATAAAAATTCAGCCATTTTTTCAGAAGTTCTAAAATGTAAAGTTTCTGGGTTTGTGCATCCTTGGCAGTAAATAAGACCTATTTCTAACAAAGATATAAAAAAGGGGATTTAGAAATGTGATCTAACAGAATATTATAGTATATTATAGTACACAGCTATTGTTTGGTCTGCTCCCCAAATTCCTCTCTGCCTATGACAACTTACTCATCCTCCACTTGTAGTTTAGTTGGGCCTAGATGAGTGAGACATGGGTTAGACAATGGAACTCTTTTAAGAGTTCTATTGGAATAAGAGATACATACATTCCATCATTCTGAGATTGTGGGTATTACCTTTGCCCAGTATCCATCTCTCCTGTCATCCACTAAATGGTAGTCATTTGACTTGGGTGGAACTGATACAACACCTAACTCCAGAGGTGGATCCTGTTTAGTATAAATCAAGCAATAAAATTCCTACCCACCTTGTTCTACATATTGGGTCCAAAACAGGCAGTGACCTAAGTTGGTCCTCACAGAATGAATTACAGGACTTCCGTCCAATAGCTGGCAGGAAACACTTGTTATCTTGCTCTGATCAACGTGGCATGCATACTGTGGGGACCAGTACCACTACAGCTATAGCCGACACAAATGCTAAGAGAATTCTGAAGAGTCTGATCAAAACAGACCAAAAACTTCACTGCATCTATACTTTTATCTTTTATGTGAGCCTATATGTTCATTATTTATTCCATTTTGTGCTAAAGATTGTATAATGTGTGTCTCAAGGTTTTAAGACCATTTTGCCATTACAGAGAGGGAGCCCACCTGAGAATAAAGTGGAGAAAAGCAGCACTGATTAAAAAAAAAGGTAGAATAGATTGCTTGCTGCTAACATCACTTGGGGTCCCTTCCTCATTGTAAATTAATGTGACTCTTTCTTATTTAAATTAATCTAAGTTGAGTTTCTTCTACTGGCAAATGTGTACTCCTGACTAATTCAGTAGTATTTCCAGTTTCTACAGTTAAGTGGCTCCGAGACAATTATTTGATAAGTTTTTCATTGAAAGAGTCATCAAGAGAACTAGATTGGAAAATGAAACAAACAAAAAAATGAAACAAATATGGTCTTTCAAAACTAAGTAGAATTCAATATAAGCACTAGTCAGAAAGATAGTTATTATTCAGCTCAAATCACTAATTTGCTACTTGATAGGACAGTAATATGTATTAAATACAATTTATTAAATACAATAGTATTTATTTAAAAATCCAAAAAAGTTTCAGAAATGACTTAAATTCTATCATTCTCTGAACAACCGGTTAATCTCCTTTCTATGTGGTCTCTTGGGTGATTATTATTCTTATACCACACTCCAGGCTCCAGAGGAGGCCTCAGGTTTCCTATTTCTTCTATACCACCAAAGATAAAGAAGCATGATTTGAGTTAAAGCCACTAGCATCTTCCCATATGGTACAAGAGGTTAAGCATCTCCTGTGGCTTCAGTTTTTCATTTTCCTTCCCTTGTAGTTATTGTTTTCTAAAATCTTCCCTTTGGATGCTTTCTTTTTGGGAGGATCCTACCCTAAGCTTTTATCTTCTTACATGCATAAAACTTGGGCACCACCACTACACTACTAGGTGTTGTCAAACAGAAGAACATCACTATTGAAGAAGTCAGGTAAGCAGATCACAAATTCAGTGGTTGGTATGGAGACTGAAACAGAAAATTGCAGTATTAGCTGATATTTCAACCAGGCTATGGAAAAAAGAAATCCTGTGAGTCAATTCTATTCCACAATAAAGGTTACCAGAACCTAGATGTCAGTGATTGTATGTTATTTAACATTTCTTGAATCCCCTAGGATTTTAACTTCTCTAAGCTTCAGTTTCTTATTTGCATTAATGGAGATGATTATATCTTATAAAATAATTACAAGAATTAATTGTCCATATATTGCATAGGGCCCATAAGTGTTAGCTTTTAAAACATACTTCCATCATGGCCCTTATTACATTGCCATAGAATTATCACATTTTTTCCAGTAGACTATGTAATCCATGATATGGGAGAACTAGGTAAGGAGTCAGATAGGGTAGATGAACTGGAATTTCTGCCAGCCCTGAATTTTGTAACTTCATCCCCTCACTTCTCAGTTTGATAAGCCCACTTTCCCATGATGCATTGTGCCTCATCCAGGCCCAGTAAGGAGGAGACATAATGATGGCCACATGTAAGTTAAACTCCACATGGAGGGGTCATGAAAACCCCCAACAGCCTTACCCATGATGAACTCCATCCCATTTGTATATTCAATGTAGGCACCACCCTCTAACTCATAAAAGAAGCTGAGAATGTGGGAGTGACCCTGTTTTGCTCTTGATCATGCTTGGGGATCTTTCTCGGACCTTCTTCTCTCCCTTTCTCTCTTCTCATAGGCAACTGCCTGGCCCATTTATGAGACGTATCTCTTTGTAGGATGGCCTACACTCATGTGTGAATATATGTTCGTTCTCCCTCTATTTAAAATAAATCCTGCCCTCACTTGTGTACTTGATGTTACGCTTCTGCTTTGAATTTTTATTTCTGTGGAGACAAGAATCTGGAACAAAGAATAAGACACCTAGGTCCATAACATCAAAGGCAAGCCTCCTGACAAATTTGTCTTTCTACATTGTTTAGTAAAATTAGTGAGTTCTTTGTAAATATTGCTCATTATATAAATAATTTATTGTACAGTTCAAACTTCTTTTTTAAAAAAGCAGAACTACACACAGAGAGGGGGGGGTTAGAGAGAAGGTTAGAAAGAGAGTTACACAGAGAGGGAGAAATCATCCATCCACTGGTTCACTCCCCAAATGGCTGCAATAGCCAGGGTTGGGTCAGGGTGAAGGCAGGAGCCTGGATCTCCATTGGGGTTTACCACATGGGTGGTAGGGTCACAAGGACTTGGCCATCTTTTGCTGCTTTTCCAGATGTATTAGCAGGGAGTTGGACTAGAAATATAGCAGGATGGACTTGAACTGGCATTCATGGGAGCTGGCCTCACAGGTAACAAATTAAATCATTATGCCACAACGTTAACTCCAAGAATTCAAACAGCTGTGTCTATGAAGAAGACTAGGTAAAAGATTTCTCCTTTAAATATTTAAACCAGGTACAGATCATA
This sequence comes from Oryctolagus cuniculus, assembly GCF_964237555.1. Taxonomy (NCBI): domain Eukaryota; kingdom Metazoa; phylum Chordata; class Mammalia; order Lagomorpha; family Leporidae; genus Oryctolagus; species Oryctolagus cuniculus. Next base: position 71,256,429 of record NC_091435.1, on the reverse strand, counting down.
TTTAAATCTTCATATACAAATGCAAATAATGACAGTGTAATTAAGAGATAATTTTCAAGATACGTGCTCTAAATTCTCACAAAATCAAAATTTTACATTTCCTCTGAATTTGAAGCCAGGGAGTACAAACAATAAAGAAGCATCCACCTGCCATGTACAAATTAAAGTAAAGCAAGGTGCTGTTAAAAAAAAAAAAACACTCAGAAAGTGGATCTAAGATTTTATCTTCACCTTTCCTTGGTCTTCTGTTCTAGAGAGGAACTCAAATTTACCTCAGGCATATATTCTCTGACACTATTTATATAGGAAGCACTAAAAGTGTGAAGATTAGGGGCTGGCACTGTGGTGTAGCTGGTAAAGCCTGGGTCTGCAGTGCCGGCATCCCATATGGGCGCCATGTTCGAGTCCCAGCTGCTCCACTTCTGATCCAGCTCTTTGCTATGGCCTAAGAAAGCAGTGGAAGATGGCCCAAGTCCTTGGGCCCCTGCACCCACTTGGGAGATCTGAAAGAAGCTCCTGGTGCAGCTCTGGCCATTGCAGCCATTTAGAGAGTGAACCAGTGGATGGAAGAACTCTCTCTCTCTGCCTCTGCCTCTCTGTAACTCTTTAACTCTGTAACTCTGCCTTTCAAATAAATAAATAAATCTTTTTTAAAAAAAGTGTGAGGATTGAAATAGAAGAGCTACTCAAAGTTACATTTACATGCTGCTGGACATGTTTATTTTCATGGAAAAATTCTTTTGCTTGTCCCCCAGTTTCCTGAGAATGTAACCATCTATCATGAATGCTTAGTTTTTACATTTTTCAACTGAATTATGAACTTCTTAGATATTTTTAAAAACTGTATTCTGGGGCTGGCACTGCGGCACAGCGGGTTAACACCGTGGCCTGTGTGGGGAGCAACTCGGACTAGACTAAGTTACTGGAATTAAGACTTATTCTATGCATCTGCTCTCCCACAATATGGCGCTGGGAGAGGAGAAAACAGCTTCTACGCAGCTGCCTCTTGCCAACTTGAGTGATGACCTCCAGGAGCTGATCCTGCTCCTGATTAGAGGAGAGCAGCGTACTTGGCGTGTGGGCAGCCGAGTTGGGATTGGCAGAAGAGGACTATAAAGGAGGAGAGAGACAACATGCACCAGGAACATCTGAGGGAACACCTGTGCAGCCCCCGAGAGAGCCGGCTGGCGGTGTGCCACTCCCCTGCGGAAGAGGGGAAAGTGGCAGGGGGAACCGCCCTTCCACGGAGGTGGAAGGGATGGTAGCCAACCCAGGAAGAACCAGCAGCAAACCCAGAGAGGGCCGAGCAGACGAAAGAACAACGCAGGGTCCTGTGTCGTTCCTCCACGAAGACGGGGAGCGACATAATGGTGCCGTGACTCGGATAGGAAACCTAGGAGGGAAGAAACGGGAAGAAGTGGGAAAATACCGGAGACAGAGACTAGCAAAGAGCCTAGGGAAAAGCCGGACGAAAAAGGTGCCGGAAGAAGCTATTGAAAGCCTAGGCATAGACTCGGATACGGACTACCGGGGGAAGCTGGGAGAAATCTCTAAGGTCGAAAGCGAAAGTGAAAGCTAGAACAAACAGACTTGGATACGGACTGTGGGGAGAAGCCAGGAGAAATGAGGGAGGAATATTGTTGGAAGAAAACTTAGGGAAACATACCGGGTAGAGAAAAATGTAAGGGAAATTGAAGCTGTGGGGGCAGGCCGAGGTGGAAACGTAAGCCAGGTTGGAATTCTTTAAGTCAGCCCGGGGAGCAAAAGGCGAAAAGTTAAACCAGAGGCGGAAACGTGGGCCAGATTGGAATCCGTCAGATTAGCCCGGGGAGCAAAAGACGGGAAGCCAAACCATAAGGCGGAGACGCGTAAGCTAGGTTGAATTCGCCAGGTTAGCCCGGGGAACTTGGACTGAATACCGGTGGCGGAAACGTGAGCTGTGCTGTGTGACTCATGGAAGCCGCCGCGTGCAGAGAGAGCACGGGGCGTGAATAGATAGGGAATGCGGGGCTGGCGCGAAGGCCGTGGTGCGGGCGTGAAGGGCATGGAGACCGCGGAGTGCGCGCGAAGCCGGGAACCCACGCAGAGCCGGGAACCCGCCATAGGGCGGGCGCCGGGAAGCGGCTCAGAGCCAGGAAGCCGCCTCGGGGCGGGCGCCAGGAAGCCGCGAAGATAAGAGAAACAGAAGTTTAGAAGTAAAATGAGAGAAATAGGAATGCTGGCAGATAGAAATAAAATAGGAGAAATAGGAATGCCCGGAGGTAGAGAAATAGGGAAAAATAAGGCCTCCCCACAACATGGCAGTGAGAGACCTTGGATTCGGTCTGCCTGATTGGTAAGACGATAAGCACCTGTGGGCGGCTGCAGGTCACCGAAGACAGGCACGTTATCAACACCAATAAGTCTCCCCACAATACGGCAATGAGAAGGCTTGGATTCGGTTTGCCTGATTGGTAGGGCTTGTAAGCACCTGCAGGCAGTTCTAGCAGAGCAGAGCATGAGCTGCAGGGCACCGAACTCAGGCACGCATCAGCGCCTAAAAAACCTCCTCACAACACGGCGAAGAGAGGACCCGGATTCGGTTTGCCTGATTGGTAGGGCTTGTAAGCACCTGTGGGCAACTCCAGCAAGCAGAGCAGAGTGTGTGCCGCGGGGCACCGAAGACAGGCGCGTATCAACGCCAAAAAATAAAAAGAAAGGGGGATCTGTGGGGAGCAACTCGGACTAGACTAAGTTACTGGAATTAAGACTTATTCTATGCATCTGCTCTCCCACAATATGGCGCTGGGAGAGGAGGAAACAGCTTCTATGCAGCTGCCTCTTGCCAACTTGAGTGATGACCTCCAGGAGCTGATCCTGCTCCTGATTGGAGGAGAACAGCGTACTCGGCGTGTGGGCAGCCGAGTTGGGATTGGCAGAAGAGGACTATAAAGGAGGAGAGAGACAACATGCACCAGGAACATCTGAGGGAACACCTGTGCAGCCCCCGAGAGAGCCGGCCGGCGGTGTGCCACTCCCCCGCGGAAGAGGGGAAAGTGGCAGGGGGAACTGCCCTTCCACGGAGGTGGAAGGGATGGTAGCCAACCCAGGAAGAACCAGCAGCAAACCCGGGGAGGGCCGAGCAGACGAAAGAACAGCGCAGGGTCCTGTGTCGTTCCTCCACGAAGAGGGGGAGCGACATAATGGTGCCGTGACTCGGATAGGAAACCTAGGCAGGGTTTAGTGTCATTCCTCCATGAAGAGGGGGAGCGACAACTTTGACTATTCTGGGTCTTGTGAATCCATATAAATTTAGGATTGCTTTCCCTAATTCTGTAAAGAATGCCATTTCTATTTTGATAAAGACTGCATTGAGTGTGTACATTGCTTTAGGGAGTATAGAAATTTTAATGATATTGAGCCTTCCAATCTATGACCAAGGAATATCTTTCCATTTTTAATGTGTCCTTGGTGATTTGTTTAATCAGTGTGTGATACTTTTCATTGTAGAGATTTTCAGTTGCTTGGTTAAATTTATTCCTAAATATTTGATTTTTTTGTGGCTATTGTGAATGGGGTTTCTTCTTGATATCTCTTTTTGTGAGTTCATCATAAGCATACAAAAAGCTACTATTTTTTTTGAATGCTTATTTTGCAATCTGCTATTTTATTGAATTGATTTATCAGCTTTTTGGTTGACTGTTTAGGTTTTTCAATGTCTCTTTCAAGACCTGGGGAATTTTCAACTATTATTTCATTTAGCAGGTTCTCAATGCCTTTTTCTTTTACTTCTCCTTCAGGAATACCTACAACATGAATATTTGTTGCTGTAGGAGAAGCGCAGTGGGGGCATGAGGCACAGAGTCACAACACAGACACAGGGAGTCAGGTGAAAGCAGGCTACAGGCAAGCAGCTTGCAGACTCATTTATTTCAGTTAGGGCAGCAGCTTATATATATAACAAAGGCAGCCAATCCGGTCAAGGGGCGGTTTATGCCATAACCAATCACTGCCTGTTGTTGGGCAGGCTCCTTTGCCAGGTGGGTTCCACTGCCATTTCCTGAGTAACTGACCCTCACTCACCAGCACCATCTTGGCACGGCCTTCTCATTCCATGACATTTGATTGTTTAATGGTATTCCATATTTCACATAGACTCACCATTCTTTTTAATTATTTTCTCTTTATTTCTATCTGATTGGATTATTTCAAAATTCTTGTCCTCAAGGTTAGAAATTCTTTTCTCCATTTCATCTATTCTGCTGTTAAAGCTCTCAATAGTCTTTTTTAGTCCAGTGATTGAAAATTTCATCTCCAAAATTCTATTTAGTTCTTTTTAATGAGTTTTATCTCCTAAGCAATATTTTCTTTCATTGATTTCTTCATTTCTTTAATGTATCAGTATCCTCTTGCATCTCTTTGAGTTTCCTTACAAACATTATTTTGAATTTCTTATCTGTCATTTCATAGATTTCTTTCAGTTCAGGATCTGATTCTGGAGAAGTATTGTGTTTTTTTGGAGGCATCATGCTACCTTGTTTCTTCATGTCTCCTGTGTCCCTATGTTGATGTCTGCCCATCTGGTGTATTTGTCCATTCTTCTTTATTGAGTATATTTTATTGTAAAAAGTTTATGGTTTAGCTAGAATGCAGGGTATCACTTGGCTTGTTGCTTTAGCTTTGATTCTAGGTGAGCCCAGGTGTGTAGTCTGAGTGATTTCTTTTATATTAATCAGTGTCAGCTGTGTCTGTAAGTGGCACAGTTGACTAGTCTGCTACAGTTTGTAGGGATAGACATGTGGTTTTGAATGAATAAGGGTTTCCTTGGGTGTGTATCTTTGGCCCACTGAGAATTCAGAGTCAGTCTCCATGGTGAATGTGATAGACAGGGCCTTGTTCTTGGTGCTTAGGAGAATAAGGGTGGCTGCCCCCCACCCCCCGTCCCATCTTACTGGCAAATCTGAGTGATTCCAGGGTTTCTGGCACCAACTGCTGTGGCTCTAGGACTGTGTAATATGGATGGACCCTTCCTTAGGTCCAGCTAGGAAAGTCTAACTGGTGTTACAAGCCATAACACCAGTAGCCTTACTGCTAGAATTAGGGGATGTGAATGGAAACTTGTTCGAGTTCTACAGGGTGACTACAAGGTATACAGGAGATTTTACTCTGGAGGGTATGAGTCCAGAGAAGTGATATACAGGTAGGTTCTTCTCTATGTCCTCCAGATAGATTCCAGTAGCACTAGAAATTTAGAACAAATTGTTACAGTCCTGGTGTTGATTATAATGTTTAGTGTTACATATAGGGTATAGTGGGATCATTATCCAGATCTCCCAGGGTGGAAGTGGATATTTTTATGACCTGCTTCTGTTGACAGCCCCCAGAAGCTAAGATGAATCCCCCTTGCTCATGAAGAGTGCATGACCATAGTTCTAGAGCTAATGCTGACGCCCCCACCCCTGTCCCGCACACCAGTTGCAACATGCAGGTGACCTGTCCATTGCCCCACACATTACCCTAACTCTGAATATGATGCTGGTAGGAGAACAAAGGTACACTGTGCTACTTTTTGTTTGCAAGTGTGGCACTTTGAAGGAATGGGGGTGGGTGGGTTGGGGAGGGGCTAAGGAAGCAAGGCAGCTTCCTTGCTCCAAATCTAGCAATTGCTCAGACCCCAGTCAGTTCTCCAGCCTGAAGTAAAAGTGGGAGACTGTGAAATTCCTTCTCAGCTAAAACTTTGAGCAGCAGGGCACATGGCAATTTTTCCAACCTTGATGTGGTAAGATGGCGGCTTACAGCAGGTACTCTGTTGGCTGTGGTGCACGACTGGCTACAGTAGTGTTTTCGTCTTCTCTCCTCTTGTCCCACAATGTTCTTTGTTTTTTTTTTCACTTTTTGCCAAAAATTTCTGTCAGACCCCTGGAAATGTAATTCTGCCTTTGTTCTTTTCATAACCCAGAGCAGCTTAACTTAGTTTAGCTTTACCCTATTCAGCCACCTTGGACCTCTCTCATGATTTGTTTAAAACCAAGAGGGAGGGGCCGGCACTGTGGCTTGGTAGGCTGACACTCTGCCTGTAGTGCTAGCATCCCATGTGGGTGCCAGTTCATGTCCCAGCTGCTCCTCTTCCAATCCAGGTCTCTACTATGGCCAAGTGCTTGTACCCATTCAGGAGATGGGGAAGAAGATCCTGGCTCCTGGCTTTCAGATCAGCCTAGCTCTAGCCATAATGGACATTTGGGGAGTAAACCAGAAGAAGGAAGACCTTTCTCTCTGTCTTTGCTCTTTGTCTGTAACTCTGCCTCTCAAATGAATAAATAAAAAAATTAAAAAAAAAGAGTGAGGAAAAAACTATACTCCCCAAATATATCAAGTAGAACCAAGGGAAACATAATATACTGGTGTATTCTTAAAGAAATTTATCGTATGTCAGCAAAAGTTTCTGAAAATTGTCATCATATATTTTTCCAAAATGCCCAAGTTTATTGTCTTTTTCCCTTGTAGTTTCAGTATCATTTTCATAAAATGATTTTATGAGGATAGTTCTTAAAATTTGACTCTCAGCAAGGCATGCTGTTTTGAAACTTTAAATGTCCTTGGCATTTAGAATACCATTCACTTAGATGCATTTCATAGTCCTGGAAACATTGAAATTCTAAGAGGTTGAAGAAACGTTAAAGTTACTAAAAGAGGTTTTAAATAAATCTCTGAAGATAGAATTCAGAACAGATTAATTTTCTGAACAAATAGTTGGGTGGAACAATTTGTTAAAAAAAGAAATGAATCTCATCAAATTTCCTTCATGCTTCCCTTATGAGGTGATGATTTTTGGTGTTTCTTTGCCCAGAGGTAGGTTCCACTTTGGGCACAGGTCATAAAGCTATTGGCCTTTGTGAAAATGTAAAGTCATATTAATTAAGAAAAACAAGTCAACAACGGTTATTTTCTGCTTTTCTGCCAATTACAAGTAGCCAAAAACTGAAATAGCTCTCTGTTAGAGAATGGACTCACTGGATTTAAGGAGGGCAACAAAAGAGAACCTTGGCAAATTTCATTGCTTTTCCTCTGCCCCTAGCTTCCTGGCTACAATTCTTTTTTTTTTTTTTTTATTTGTGTGCAAAAGATATGTAATGAAGTTTTTATACATCAAGCCATTTCCATACTGAACCTTCTCGGATGATTTTGAAAGATTGTGGCCTGGGGGCCAGTGTTGTGGCTCAGTAGGTTAATCCTCTGCCTGTGGCACCAGCATTCCATATGGGCTAGTCCCGGCTGCTCCTCTTCCAATCCAGCTCTCTGCTGTAGCCTGGGAAAGCAGTAGAAGATGGCCCAAGTGCTTGGGCCCTGCACCCGCGTGGGAGACCAGGAAGAAGCATCTGGCTCCTGGCTTCGGATTGGAGAAGCTCTGGCCATTGCAGCCATTTGGAGAGTGAGCCAACAGAAGAAAAACCCTTCTCTCTGTCTCTTACTCTCATTGTCTGTAACTCTACCTCTCAAATAAATAAATAAATAAAAAGATTGTGGCCTGTTCTTTTATGTGAACCAGTGAGTGGTTCCTCTCTTTGTCTCTCCTTTCTCTTCTTCTCTGTCACTCTACCTTTCTCAAGAAAAAAAAAAAAAAAAAGAAAACTTTAAAGACATGTAGCAATGTACAAATACTGTTTGCTACATCTGCCTTATCTACTATCTACTCCAACCCCAAAAGGTCTATACATTAGGAAACAGTACAGTAACCCTTCAATCGTTAAAAACAGTCATTGGGTTATAGAATTGCAGTATAAGAAAGATCTACTCAAGGATTGCTAAGGACTTGTGTCAGAAAATTAAGCTCAATTTCAAAAGTGGGGGCCTTATATTCTTTGGCTTTTTGAGGGCAAAGTAATGAGTTACAAGTAGCCTTTTGTGAAAGGCTGAATACATGTCCCCTTTTCCAGAGATATCCACATTCTAATCCCTGGAACCTATGAATGTGTTACATAGCAGAAAGGGCTCTCTAGATGTGATTGAATTAATGCTCCCTTTTTTTTCTTTTAACAATGTATTTATGTATTTGAAAGTCAGAGTTATGGGGGTTGAGGGGGGAGAGAGAGATTTACCATCCACTGGTTCACTATCCAGATGTCTGCAATGGTGAAGCCAAAAGCTTCTTTCAGTCTCCTGCATGGGTAGCAGAGACCAATGTACTTGGGCCATCTGCTGCTGCTTTCCCCAGGCCATTAGCAGGGAGCTGGATCAGAAGTAGAGCAGCTGGGACTTGAGCCAGCACCCATATGGGATGTTGGCATGCAGATGGCAGCTTACCCACTACTCCACCATGCTTGCCCCAGAATCAAGGTTCTTGAGATGGAAAGTTTACCATGTGGTCCAAATCCAATGACAAAGACCCTTGTAAGAGGGAGGCAAGAGGATTAGTTAGAAAACTGAGATAGTAAAAGAGTATTTTGCTCCATTTGTACTGTTGTAACAGAATTCCTGAGACTGCATAATTTACAATGAACAGAAATTTACTGACTCACAGTTCTGGAGACCAGGAAGTCACCATCAAGGCACCAGCAATCTGTTGATTCTGACTTCAAGATGGTGCCTGGAACATTTTGCCTCTAGAAGGGAAGAGTTTCATTTTCACATGGCAGAAGGGTGAAAGGAAATGAGGCAAAAGGGGGCTGAACCTGCCCTTTTATAGTGGCATAATGCTACCCATGAAAGTTGAGTGCTCATGACCCAATCCTCTCTTACAGGTCTAACCATTTAAAACTGTTACGATTGTAATTAAGGTTCAATAGGAGTTTTAGAGGGGACAAACATTAATATCACAGCAGATAGCAAGAATGAGAATGAATGTTATTAGAAGGTACTATGCTACTAGTTTTGAAAATACACGATAGTGCTACAGGACAAGGAATGCAAGTTGCCTCAGATGCTAGAAAAAGCAAGCAAATGGATTCTCCTCTAGAACCTTCAGGAGGAACACAGCTCGGCAACTACTCGATTTTGGCTCAATGAGAAGAATTTCTATTTCTGACCTCCAGAACTACAAAGTAAGATTTTTGTGTTATTTTAAGACACTAAGTTTATATCAATTTGTTACAGCAAGGATAGGAAACTAATACACTTTCTGTAGTACCCTTCCAGTGAACACCACGTCTTTGATAATTCTAATTCTAACTAAAAGTTATCCTAATATCAACATTGAGACATTCCCTGAACATAGTCTCAGAGAGGGAGAGCTTTGCTGGGTAAATCACATTTGAATGATTGATTTGAGGTATAACTGTGAATTTTTCCCTAGCCAAAATGTGACTTTTCCAGTGACAGAAATTTCAACAAACTTTAGGAAATGATGGAAATCATTTCATCATTACTTCAAACTTAGGACAGAAAGTTTCCAGGAAAGGTGTTCTGGCCCAGCATGTGATTGAAGCAAACACCCAGGCTCTGATGCACTCACCCAGGCCCTATGTGGGTATCAATTATAAAATATCTTTTTTGTTTTTATTCTGAAATGTCTCTGTAACAAAATATAAATAAGCCAGGAATACCATGCCTGACCCCTAAAATTCCAGGTTGACCAGAGTGATGAAAATTTCAGTCATAAATACATTATATACTTTATTTATATAGAGAGACTCATCAGTTTTCAAAGCAACAGTGGGTGAAGGCAATAATATCACAGGGATTTCTCTCTAGTGAACTAATCAGATATTCTGACCATAGCACAGTAAGTAGAAATGACCCCTTAGATTTAGTAAGTAATTCTCCAAGTAACCTTGGAGAATGTTGGACTAATCATTGGTATATCTTCATAGGGGATGAAGGGTATTTTTTTCTATTAGATTATGGTTTCAAATTTTAAATGTCAGTATCAAAAGATGTGTGACTTGGTTTTGCATGCTCAACTTGGTAAGGTAATATATATCAACATAAGTTCAATAATGATGGTTGATTTATATTGGACTATTTCTCATGACTGAAGTATCTTTAGAAGGTGAAAAATAGGTTAACATATTTAAAAATTTGTTTGAAGATGACCAATGAAGACAGGATTTAAGGAGTTAAGATTCCTAAGAAGAGAAGCACAATAAGAGCTCTAAAGTCAATGCTGCCATAGGCTCACTGGGTAGATGGAAGGGAAGATAAGGCTTGATTCTGAGAAAGTGGTTGAAACTTGAAGGACACAATTTCAGAGAAAATGACCAAGACCAAGACATCTGTGTGTGATTTTCACTTGAGGAATATGTGAATTTATGGGCTGTGTATATACAGAACAATTTCAAAAAGTCCATCATAAATGGCAGCTACAAGGCTAGAGTTGGGCAGAATTCCAACATCCCAATAGTGCTTGGGAAACAGAGCTTGAGTTCAGAGACTGCTAAAGTAAAGGAGTACTTGGAAACACCAAGACAGTTATTGGAGATCCCAGGTCATGCTTGTGAAAATATATTTGCCTGAAATACACCTGCTTCAATAATCACTAACACCTATCTTCATCAGAACCAAGGTGACCTGCCTTCCAGAAGAAAACTTAATTTGCATAATTGTTCATCCCACTGTTCAGCATTCAGTGAAAAATTATGAACCATGCTAAAAAGTGGGATAGATCACTCAAACCAATAGAAAACAACAGAAAGAAAAATGCCACATGTTCTCGCTTAATATAGGAACTAAAATTAAAAAAAAAAATAGACTGAAAGAAAAGAAGAAAGAAACGCCTCTGCTGAGTATGTTTGTTTAGTTGCATAGAGTTGAATTGGAAACAGAAGAGCTGGGGCTTGAACCAGGCATTGCACCATGGCATGTGGGTGTCCCAAGGAGTGACTCAACAGCTACACCAAGATTGTTTTACAGTACTGAAGAGCTCCATGTGAGTTAATTTTATACTACTATAACAAAATATCTGGGGTAGGATACTTGATAAAAAAGTTCATTTAGCTTACAGTTTTAGAATGCATAACGTTGGCACTGGCTTGGCTCTGGTGAAGTATCTCATAGTGGATAATATCATCACAGGAGCACATGCAAAACGGAGAGATCACATGCTGAGGCAGGAAGCCAGAGAGAGGGAGAGACATTATGGAGGGGCCAGCTTTGCTCTTTATATCAGTTCTCTTGCAAGAACTAGCCAGGTTCCCATGAGATTACATCAATCCTTCTGAGGGCAGTGCCCTCAATGATCTAATTATTTCTAACTAAGCTGCACCTCTTAAAGATTCCACTCCACCTCCTAACACATGAAACAAGCTCCCCAATATGTGAAACCCTGGGTGATAAAGCAAACCATCTCCAAACCAGAGTAAACTCTATTATGGAGAAAAAAAAAAATCCAGAGCATGGTAAAAGAAAATTCACAGAATGAATTTTATGAACCTGCCTAATACAAATCTCAAAATTGGATGAAGCTTGCACAAGGTCCATGCAAGATAACAAATATCAACTTCACTTATGAAGTAGGCAAATTCCAAAACAAAAAATATTAGCAAATTAAACACATATTTATGAAAATACAAATGAAACCAAGAAATCTTAGGAATGGAAGGACGTTTCAACATCAGTAAACCTATCATAATAATTCAATACATCAACAGAAAATGGTAAAATAATTTTGATTATTTTACATATTTAGAAAAGGAGTAATTTAATAAAATTCAGTATTCATTGGTGATTTTTATTCATGTTTAAAATTATTTATTTATTTTCATTTCATCTGAAAGGCAGAGAATCAGAGAAAGAGAGACAGAGCTCTTCCATCCTCTGATTCACTCCCTAAATATCTGCAACAGCTGAATCTGGACCATGCTGAAGCTAGAGGGTCAGATTCATTCTGAGTCTATCATCTGGGTGGCAGGGATCCACGTACTTGACCAATCACCTGCTACCTTCCAAGCTGCACATTAGCAGGAAGCTGGAATTTGGAGAGGAGCCAGGACTTGGACCAGACACTCCAATAGGGGATGGAGCATTCCAAGCATTTGTTTCACTGTTGTGACAAATGCCCACTCTACACATGGGTGATTTTGAAAATGCAGTGCTTTGCAAGCTATGAATATCCAGCACCCTCTTCAAGTGAAATTTTTGGCAAGAAACACACAGGTACAGAATCAAATATTCAGAAATAAGATAAAGATGTATACTACCACAAGTACTATTCAACTCTTTTTTCTGGCAAGTGTGATCAAGGAAGTAAAACAAGGAAAAGGACAATAGATTACAAACACTGAAAAGAGGGAAAAATCTATCACTATCAGCAGGTGATATGAATGTCAACACAACAAAGCCAAGAGAATCAAATGATAAATGAAAATAAGAGTTCATCACAATATCTGGATACAAAGTCAATATACAAAAAAGATTTTCTTATAAAGAAGCAATAACAGAAAATGCAATGCTAAAAGAATGCCTTTCTAAAAACGGGAAGATGTTTTTAATGACACTGAAAGGCTAAGAATCTATGTAAATAAAACTGTAAAATTGTCTATGGTTTTCAACTACGACTTACAGAGGTCAAACTGAAAGTCTTAGACCCCATTCAAACATTAACCAATTAAAAGAAACTTGTTGGCTTTCAATAATAGGAAATAGTAATAGTATAGTTTTTCTAAATCGGAACTGGGTCTAGGAACTCAAAGACCCCTGTGTCTTTCATTACTATACTGGACAATCATTTTTTATTGTTTATCCTGTGCTTCAAAATTCAATATATAATTTGAATAGAATCACATATTATACTGGCTACCTGTTTGCAGACTGAACACACAATCTAGTCCCTGTCGTCCTGAAACTGATTTTTGTGATTTTTCTTCCCCCATTTCCCTAATACCACCTATCTCTCTCCACTCCAATCTGTGTTGCTAATCTACAAGGTGATCAAATTGCCACTTACACAAGGGCCTGTTTCTATACTGTTTTGTTCTTGTGTTCAGTTTACCTAATCAGTACACCACACCATTAATTTGTTCTCTTCTCATCTCCCTATTCTCATTCTCATTCCCTATTCTTTAGTCAGTCCATTCTATTCTCTTTACGTCAGAGTTTGATGGCAGTTCTGCTGTGAATTTCCTGTTTAAATCAAAGGCTTGTTGTAGAACAGAAATGTGTCAAAGAATGTATGGGAGAGAAGGAAAACATCAGCCCCTGCAAATCCTGTGAAATATTACAAAGGGCTGCAGGCTTCTGTCATGTTATGAATTTGGTGGCTCGAGGTGAATTTTATATTTATGTTCGAGGTAAATTTTTATGTATGTATCTGTTTCCAGGGGTAGAATAAAGTATCTCATATCAGGGTTAAATGCGGAATTACAGAAATATCCCTTATGTTTTTCTGAATGCAAATTATCTATCTTTTGCCACATTTTCCTGATGTCTAATTCAATTTTATTTCATTATGAAAGGCAGACTTTTTATTTTAAATTTTTGGGCTATTATCTGCTCAATTAGAAGCTCACATATAGAAAAGCAGTAATTATTTTAAATAAATGGCTAAAAATGTGATGTGTGTTTCAGATTTAAGAGCGGTAAATTCTCTAACAAATTCTCCAAAGACCACTTCAAATAGCACTTCTAAGATTTCCTTGATCTCCTATCCCTACTCTCCAATACATAAATAATATTTTTGTGATATGCTATTGCACTTTATTTATTCCATCATTAAACCTCCTTCCATTTTGGTTAGTAGTATAGTTTTCTTGTGTGTATATGTCTAATTAGCACTCTAATTAGTATCTAAGCCCCTTGAGAGCAGGATCTGATAGGATTAATTTTAGAATTCACTACAGTGATGAGTTCAGTGTTACAAATATTTCCTATTTCTTGAGTTAGCCATTCTCTCATCTGTATTCCCAGGTTGGATACATCACATGTATATACATCATAGTAACTTCTTTGATTCTCTCTCTAAAGGCCAAGTGAATTTTTTGGTGTGTGTGGGGGAAATGATAGATCTTGCTTATCTTCAGTTTCTTAGCAATTTAAAATGACCAACAGTATATTTATTTAGAATATACAGTTAACATTTGTTGTATATATGAATAAATAGTTTGGTAGAATGAGACAAACTTGAGTTTGAAAACAAGCTCTGCTACTATGAGACAGGATAGCGTTTAAAATGTGTGTCTTCATTTGTAATAGGAACATTAAGCTTACCTGCAGTATAGCCACTTCCGAAGTTTTAGCAACTGTAAACTATTTTGAATCTGTGGAGGCATACATTAGGGGACTAACCCAAGTTCCTTCTAGAAATCACCAGTCTTATTTTTATTTTCTATCAATCTTGCCTTCTCCATCAACACCCCCTTACTTTTTTTTTTTTTTACCACATCATTCCTAATATTTTCTCAATTCTTCTAAGGGGAACCAAAAACACATCTCTTGCTTGTTGTCTCTGTTACCCTTGGGTGTTTGTATCTGTGTGAAGGGGGAGTGGCCGTGGTTGACAAGCATGTGTGTAATGTAAATATTGCATTTGAGTTCCCTAAAATGTACATTTAGGCAGAAATTGTCTTTCTTCTCTGTAGAGCAAAAGGCAATGTCCCCCCCCCCCCACATCTTATCCCTTTTTAAGGAATCCTTTTTAGGAATCGCTCCTGGGCTTCAGGCTGGCCTTAAGCTTCATTTTATTCTTTTTTTTTTCCCCCTAACGCCTTAGCACTGGTTCAATGTTTGGTAAGAATTTGGCTCTGGGGAGCGCTATGCTGAGTGACAAATGGATGAGGATGGTTTTACTGAAGCATCTGCACCGCATTTAATTTTCTGTGTTGTTTTATTTGTTCCTTCCAGCTCCCAGGATACTGAATTTCGTGAGCTCCGGTTGGGTCGCTGGTACTTCAAGCGTTTAGTAATAAGAAACATAATCCGCTTTTTCCGTAGGATAATAAATCCTCATTTATATTAAGGGCAGCTCACCCCACACGGCTTTTACACAGTATTTTCCTGAACCTGCGGGACGCGCAAACTCCCTCCTCAAGCCCCGGAGCCGCCCAGGCGGCCTCTGGTGACCCGGCCCGCAGGACCCAGGCCTGACCCGAGGTGGCCTCGCGCGCCGCCGCCAGGCCAGACCCTATCGGCCGCCCCGCCTCCCCGCGCCCGGGCTCCGGCTTCCATCCCTGCAGCCTCAGCCGTCTGCGACAGCGACACCACGCCTCCCTGGCCGCCGCTCGCCCCGCCTCGGCTCGCCGCGCCAGACAGCGGGTAACCGCCGCCTCCGCCGGGGCATCCCGGCTCCATAGGCCGAGCTCCAGACACCTGCCTCTCACTGGCCGCCGCCGCTGCCCCTCAGCCCGCAGCCCCCTCGGCAATTGGCCCTGAGCCGCCACTCGTCATCCTCCGGCCTCTCCTCGAGTCCCGCCTCCATCGCCGGGTCATTTAAGTTTATCACAAATAAATAAATAAAGGAGGAAATAGAAATGCGTAGAAAGTAAAAGCAGTCGGGAGGGGGCGGGGGTGTGGAGGAAATCGAGGGGCGGAGCGGAGGCGTCAACAACCTAACTTGATGGTGCCTGTGTCAACCAATCACCGTTCACTCCACTCCGGCCAGACGGGCGCTCTCTACCAATGGTTTCCCACCTCGCGAGTCACTGAACGACGAGATACGACTGACCTCTCCAGACTGGGCGAAGAGGCGGCGGGGTGGGAGAGTGGGCGGACGATTGGCCAATCGCCTGCTAACGATGCTCTGAGCGAAGTTTCTGCGCCCCAATGGGTGTTTGAGGTAGCGGATTGGGCCTCTCCTAGCCCAATCGAAGGTGGTAGACACGAGAGGAGGGCCGGTCGGGGGTGGGGACGGAGACCGGGGAGGGGAGGAGGAAGAGTGCATTTTGTTTATGGGCGGCAACCTCACGAGGGGCGTCCCATTCTTATTGGCCCGCTGGCGCCAAGAGTGGCGTGAGAGCAACCCAATAGCGGAGACAGACGGAGGGTTCTCGGCGTGAGGCGCCCAATGTGGGCTTTCTGCCGAAGAAGTAGGGGCGGGGGGAAGTTTAGGAGTTGAGGAAAGAAGATTAAAGAGCGCGAGGAGGTAACGCCAAAAACTCTAATTTGTTGTGGGGCGGGCAGGGTGTGTGCGTGCCGAGGGGGACGAGGCGTCTGCGAGGCGCTCGGAGTGGGGGGCGGCGGGACGAGGAGGGAGGGCGCTGGGGTGGGGCTGGGGGAGCGAGTTCCAGAGCGGCGAGCCCACGGGCCGCCGGCCGGCCGAGCGCGCGCGCCCCGAGCCCCGCCCCGCGCGCGCCCCCTCCCTCGGGCGCCCCTCCTCGCGCCCGGCGGCGGCCTCGCCCGACCCGGCGGGGAGGGTCTCCGGGTGCCGGGAGCGGGCGGGGCGTCCCGCAGCTGGAAACGTGTCTTCTGCCGCCGTCTTCTCTACTCCCTGCGCCCGGAGCTGCTGCTTCCAAGAAGAGGAGCTGAGGGGGACTAGCCGGGGCTCAGGAGCTGCTAGAGGCGCCCGCTTGTCTTCCGCCCCCTCCCTCCCCGCCCTCCCCCGCTTGCCGTGGCTCTCGCGGTCTCTGGAGCGTCTTCAGAGAAGTGGGGGGCGGGAGGTGTCCGGGCCCCAGCGCCGCTGGACGCCTCTCCAGACGCAGAGCCCCCGGCCCCGCCTGCTTCGCTGCCACGACTAGAGAGGAGGGGGCTTGGGAAGGGAAGACGCGCCTTGCCTTCTTTCTCTCCTCCTTTGGGCCACTTTGGAAACATGGAAACGTGTTCTCGCTTTTTTGCAACCTGAGCCGAAGCGGTTGGAAGGTTTTGGAAAGTTTAAAAACAGACGCCGTCTCCCACCTTGTTGAATGCATTCCTGTGTGTGGCGTTCAGGTCCCCCCGCCCCGCCCTCGAAGCTGTTATCGTTTTTTAAGGATGCCGCAGAGGCAGGAGGCAGGGATTTTCTGAAAGTTCTATTGATAAACACACTTGCACAAACATATGCTAGGCACACGCACAAACTATCAACATTAGCGAAAAACACAATATGGCGTACAGCTCTACTACCTAGCGCGTAATCCGCTGATCTCTTACTCCGAACCGGGTTGAATGAGGTCAGTAGCAGGATGACAGCTCTCGTAAAAATCTGAATGAGAGAAAGTAATTTGGAAGCCTGTGGCTGTGGTACTGTCCTCAGATTCGGTACTGGCCTAAGCTAAGTTGAACACGTTACCTTTGTACGCAGGTGAAAATTGGCTTCACTGTTTTGTGGCCGTTAAAAATACCAAAATGTTGCTAAGATTGGATTTGCTCACTTCATGGCCATGTTTAAATTTCACCTGATGGCAGGTCTTGGGGACCGACCGTTCCTTCACCTCATTGTTTCAAGCTAACTCTTCCGAGGTCATTGCTGGAAGAACTTGTTGCCATTGAAAGTTTTAAAACACAGTTGCCATTTTGTAAATAAATTCTGTTGCTAGCAACACTAAATTGACGTGATGATCAGTCATTAGTAACTTAAATTTATAAATGGTCTGCTTTCATTCCTGTTCCTGCTCCTAATCTCAAGTACGCTTTACTGTTTTGTGGAAATAATTAGGTACTCAGCCCCCCCCCCCCCCATCAGTCAAGATTTGTATTTTTGCTTAACAGCCAGGCATATCTGTGTTTCTAGGAGGAGAAAAAAATGTGACATTGATTTTCATGTCTTTGCTTTTTGTCATTCTTAATCAGACTGTATCGGAGTTGATGCACTTGCTGCGTGATAGCCTGGTGCCATCTTGAATAGTCTTCTCGCAGGAAGCTTTGGGGCTTGTCCTTGAGGAAGTGCTGATGAGTTCAGCATTCAAGGTTTCATTTCCAAGATTGGGGTTGTCATTCCCATTGAGCTCAATTTTTAGGTCCTTAGGCTTGAATCATGCGGTGCAAAGGGAATGTGAGAAGGCAGAAAGTGAGTTTCCTAGAAATAGATTAGCTGCTCAGTGAGTTGGGCAGTTGGTTGGTTTTGGTTTTGTGATTTCAGATCTTGCAGGCCAGTGAAATACAGGCTTTCTGCACATGAAGATAAGGTGACAAGTTTACTGGCTACTGGTATCCAAAGCAGTATGTCCTTTTGTGACAAGGTTCTGATTTTAACAGCCTAAGGAAACTTAAAGACTAAAAATTGTCAAATGCTAACTGATTTACAGTAAGAAGTCTTTATGCTTACCCATTTAAGCCAGTATTTTACGATTACTATTACTGCACCAGAAAAATGCAGATATGGTTTATAGGTGTATACTGAAAGTATGAAATTAAGTGGAATACTGAGGAAAGAGAAACTTCTATGTGAGTGTTACAGTTGGTGGAGGGCTGAGCATTTGGAGTTATCAGAGGCTGTGATGCCAGTTTCCAAGTAGTTAGAAGATTGCTGAGACCCACAGATGTCCATAATATCCTCTGGCTATCACATTAATCAGAACAATTTTTGGTATGGGAAGAAAATCTAAAGAAAAGACCACTTTCACTGAACTATCTCTCACATTAGGAAAAGTCTTTAGGAGACTTTGTAGGCAAATTGGACTTCCTAGAAAGCAGGGTAGAATAAATAATTAGGTCATTCTAGAAGAGGAATAAAAGCCACATCAGACTTCCTATAAAAGATCCATAATTTATAAATGAATTTCCAATTATCCCAAGTGTCTTCAGAATAAGTGGCAAGGAGAATTCTGTAAAACATTGGGAATACAGAAGTAGAGTTTAATGGCTCTGCTTTTTTCTTTGAAATAAGCATGCTTTTCTGAAATAGATGGTTAAATTCATCAAATTGTTCTGAGCACGATTCTAGACACTTGGGATCCAAGTGAATAAGAGAAAATTTCCTGCCCATTTGGAGCTTACACTGTGAAGTCACGTGTACTTTGTGTACCTCAGACTGGAGAAGAAATTTCTGGATAGAACTTTAAAACCTCACTGTTTTCTTGTTTTAGCAACTACAATTGAAAAAGTTTATAGAGGTTTGAGGGGAAGGAAGGTGTTTACCTGTTTCTAATGAGGATAAAAGAAGACTTAGCTAATTTATTTGTACCTTTTTCGATTGTCATGAAATATTCTCTATATTTCAGTAAGCTTTTGACAATAAGGGTTTTATTTTTTCATAATTTTAAGCATGTTTGGAAATAAATAAAATGTTGCTTTATATTAAAATCTTGTGTCTTGAAATTTACTGTAAAATCCCTATGTACCATTGGCTTTAAGTTAGCAAACTGTCATAAAAACAAAAGCTAGAATATCTGTTACATTTTAGATAGGATTTGTTTTAGGAATGTATCTGAAAAATCGTGTCTAAATCTTTTTCAGTTGTGGTTTTATTAAGAGAAGAAGATTTATTGTAATTAATTTATAGCTGACATTAAATGGATAGAAAGAGAGGTCTCCAAAAAATGCTTTGTTATTTAAACCTATTTTTCAAACTCCAGAAGAATTTGATTGGCATGCCTGTGATTTAATAGACCATTTGTAATGCAAGAGGAACATTAGAGAAAATTTTAGCATGACTTTAAATCTAATCATTTAGTCTGTAGGTGTAAAAATCCCAGGTTTCCGGATGGAAGGAAGCTTCATGCCTGGTTAAATGAGTGTATGGTTTCATATTGAATTTGTGGCTTCAAGTAGTGGGTGTCATACGTTTTAAAACCTAGTTCATAATTCTCAAATAAGTTTTGATTCTCACTGTTTTTCTGTCACTATTGTTAGTCAAATACAAGTTTCATGCTTCAGGGGAGTCCTTCCTCCAGTCCTCTGCTTGTTGGGCTTGTATCTCTATTACCTGCTTTAGGTCTCTCTTTATGTTAATTTGCAGCTTAATCAACATCTTCCAGAAAGGGTGCACTTTAAAGTTCTTTAGAGCACTTTCTGATTGCCTGTGACTATTTGTATACAGACTTGCCAGCATCTGAAAGCTATAAATAGTAAGATTTAGGAGGAAACAGAAACTTTATAACTAATGGAATGTATTGTTTCAGCTGAATTTTGCTTTTATAAAGAGCAAAGTGGAAGAATGTTTAATAGATTGTTAAAAACCATGAACCTTTCCTGTTTCTGGTAAGCATGGCTGATCAATGTGTGTTTGAGTGGGTGCAAACAGTTTTTGAATAAAGATATATTTCAGTCCTGGAAAAGTAACCCCAGTTCTGCCCTGTGGTCCTCAACGTGGAAGGCATTAAAAGTTCCTAGGCAATTCTGTTTAGCCCATTTTGTTGGTTACTGAAACTTTCCTATATGTAACATATAAATACATGCTAATTAAATCTTTGTAAATCTTGTAATACTTTGGGACTAAAATGTTGTTTTGGAAATTTTATTTTACTTTTTTTTTAACTTTTATTTAATAAATATAATTTTCCAAAATACAACTTTTGGATTATAGCGGCTTTTCCCCCATAACCTCCCTCGCTTTGGAAATTTTTAAAGCATGATCACTAAGCAGCCTGTAAAGTGAATGAAAGCTAGAGTACAGAGTTCATAGAGCCCTGGATACACATAAGAAAGTTCAGTTCCTAAAAGGTGTTCATAGGCCAAAATATAAAATGTTCACATCTGTCAATTTTTTTGCAACAAAATAAGCAAGACTAATTCTATTAATATTCATTTTTGTAAGGTAAGTCTAAGCATGTGTACAATGCTTTTTAAGTCAAAATTTGGGGTGTTATTGGCTAGACACAGTCATTTCTTTGCCAGAGAAACTAGGCTGTGTGAGGGCTAACCATCTGTTAAGTGATAGAGACAAAGAAAGGTTTTAATATACTAGTCTAAAATTTCCACAAACTTGTTTTGAATTGTATTGTCATTTTGTTTTGGTCTTCATGCTCTGTGTTGAATATGCACTGGGTCAGTCACCCCACTTTGTTTTGTGAACACATGATTCAAGGTCTAGATAAGGTTATTGTCACAGCTGATTTCTCTACAGGCAAGATAAAAAATGTTTTGATTTTTTTTTCATGTAATGATCAAAAACTCACAAGGGAAACCCGTTATCCCCCACAAGAGTTGTACAAATGGTTTCAAGCACACTTATTTTTACCCACTCATTCTGAATTTGGGGGTGTCTTAATTCTTTTGCTTTATATAGTCAAGCCTTGTATTTCAAATCCATTCCTGAGCTGTTTGGGGGGAAAAAAAAAGTAGCAACAGGAATCCAGATTGCCTGTTTTAGGTACAATATGGTGTGATGTGAAATTGAAACAGCAGATTGGTGAGAAACTTTAGTTTCAAACAAATATAAACTAGTTTGTTTAGTGAAGTCATACACAAAACAGTAGTCTATTGACAGGGCATTTTTTTTCCTTCATTAATTTTTACATCATGAGGTCACTTTTGTTTTTTGGGCCAGTAGTCTATTTCCAAAGTATCATATATGAGAAAATAAACCTACATTGCTGATTGTAGTGATATACTTAGATAAATAGCAGGCCAGGGAATTATTTATAGCAGTGCTAATTATATCAATAAAAATAGCAATATTAATACTGCGAGTGTCAAAATCCCTTCTTGACAGTATGAAGTAAACAGAACTATAGTCAAACAAAGCAGCCAGCCTGTCTTTACTGTCAGCTGGTGAATATGCACTTCAGGAAAAGCACACAGTTTGGAGAGTGGGGGGTACTGATTTAATCATTTTGCAGTACTTTTGACTTTTTAAAAAGGTGTTCTTTAATTCAGCACAATATCAAAAAGATTTGGATTTCTAGTTTTGAAATTCTCAGTATCACTGCTATTAATATTTAAGTGGTTTATAAATTATCAGAAATTCATTTTATGTTTATCTTCATTTTTGAAACACAGGTTACCATTGCAAAAGGAAACTAGAAGAACCTGGAATAATTTATAAAACAAAAACCACCACCACCATCACACACACACACATATGCGCGCACGCACACACACACACACACTCACTCACTGGTTCTCTCTTTTCTCTTTCCTTCTCCCTCTACCCCGCCCCCCCCCCCCTTCCTTATCCTCTCAATAAATTTCTGGCTTCCTTTAAACATAAAAATAATGGCTTTTTCCATGGTTTTTATTTAAGGGAAAACAAAATTTCTTTGTAGTTTTCATTATTTCTAATCAGTTCTTATTAATTTTATGGTATTTTAAAATTACTCTTCTAGGAATATAAAATCAAGTAAGTAGAAATCACTAAATTCAAAGGTTTTTGAGACACAATCTGCCTTTTCATTTCTTCATTTATTAAATTTGGCTTTTTCACTTTATTACACATGGTCAGCAATCTTGGGTATAGGGTTAATAGAGGTTGTTCTATGTCTGGCCCTTGAACTACTTGTATGATCTTGGTCATGTCACATAAAATGAGTAGGTTGTCACTTTAGCTCTTCATCTTCAGGGTCCCTTTTCTAATAATATCAGAATATGAACTTATACATTTGAACCCTTGTTTTATCTTCAGGTACTATTAACTGGAAGTGGTGTTTAGGGCTCCATTAAAAAGTATAGATAGATTATTTGACTTTGCTTCTAACTCAGGAATTTGTAGTGGAAATAGAATTTATAAGCCTTATTTTTTGTATTCATTCAGCATAGCTGTTTAACTGTGGAGGTAGATACTAACAGAATGAATTATCTCACAATAATTTTCTAATTCTACACTATAGAGATAAATAGATATGCTTCTTCAAAGAAAAAAGATAAACTTTGTTTTTATGCTTCTGTTCTCTGAGCCACACATGAATGTACTTTGGTAGTCAATAATTGTCTTCACAAAGTTCTTATGAAATTGGTAATTTTTAACTACAGGTTGAACATCCCTAAATCTAGAACTTTATGAATAGTGACGATGCTACAAATGGTATATTCCCCACTATGAAATTTTGTTTCATGTGCAAAATTATTAAACATACTGCATAATAATATTTTCAGACTATGTATGAAGTAGAATTAAAGTATTTAGATGTGGATCCCATTACCACGATACTTTATTATATATATACAAAGTTCTAAACTCCAAGAATTTCCCAAGCATTTCAGAGGAGGGATATTCATCCACTACTTCGGTTGATTTTTAAACCTGCTTTGTACCCATCCAGAGACAGATCACTTTAAGAGGGATGATAAGGTAGGTAAAGAAATTTGACAATTTTGATGTAGGAGAGTAGAAAGCATTTGTGTTGGAAAAGACTTAGACTTCCCTGTCTCATATTGAAACAAACAACTGCACGTAATTTGTGTGTACTTATTTGATCTTCATTAAGTGATAGCCTTAAAATTTTCATTTAAAATTTTGCTCTTTTCAGTGACTCACATTGCGTTTGCTAGTATGAATAACTTGGGGGCTCAAAGTTTTCAAATACTGCCTGTTCACAAATGGAAGCAGCAAAGTGCAGAAAGCTTAAACTTTCACAGCTCCAGATGGTCCAGGTACTGATTATACAACAATTTTATAAAACACCTTACAGGGGTGGGGAAACTTTTTTCTGCCAAGGGCCATTTGAATACTTATAACATCATGCAGTCCATACAACTTAAAAAATAGTCTGCTATAGATTTATTGAATTACAAGTAATGCCTGGGGTTGCCTTGGCAGTGCCAGACCAGATGATTTTGTTGATCTTTTATGACCCATGGGCTGGACATTGCCCACCTCTTTTAGAGAGTACATATGGTAAATTGAACAATATACTTGCCAATGCTAACTGGTCTAACCTGCTGATTGTCTTGCTATTTAATAGAGAGAAGTTACAAGAAAAATTTAGATCACCTATTGGACACAAAAGATATGTGTGTTTCAGTGCATGCAAACAATGGGAAAAATATTCTAAATGTGTTTAAGAGAAACTAATTTTAAGGTTAATCGAAATCCATCACATATATTAAGGAATTACTTTAGACTTTTCTAAAGACATTGATGTCAAAATGACTAGCAGAATTATGTTAAGCAATAATATTAAGGAAAAATAATGGCATTGGTAACCTATTTCTTCAGAATTGACTCTGTACCAGGCACTGGTTATAGCTGCAATTTTTTTCAGTTAATTCCACAGTCCTATTAATACCTTTATTATTTTTAATTTTAAAGATAAGCGAAGGCTCAGCAAGGGTAAGTCTCTTGTTCAAAGTCTCATGGCTAGTCTCTAACAGATGGAAATTCAGACTCAAGTCCTCTAGTTACCCAAAGCCCTTAATCGCCATTCGCCAGTCCCCTTCCCCCTGCTCCAGAGCCTTCATTCTTGGACTGTTTTCACTCAGTGCTTTCCCAGATTAGCGCTGGTAGTTTTATTTGAGGAAAAGCGTAGTAGATTTTGAGAAGGTTCTAGAGAAGTGCACAAGGTGAAAGAGTTGTAAGTGGGAGGAACAGTTGCTATGGTAGAGAATGAAATTTTAACTCTTGTATATACAGTCAGAATTACAGCTGCTGAGAGGGAATTTGTCTAAAGATTTTCAGTGAATGTGCCCAGCAGCTGTTGCCTGATTTGGTTCCGTGAACAACAGTGAAGCTGGATAACATGTTAACACAGGTTGTGGAAATCATGAGTTGGAGCAGTTCAAAACAAGTGTTAAATACTGGGAATACTGAGAAGCTGGAAGTCAAAAAGGAAAAATAAATCAAACCAGACCAAGAAACCAAGAGCATACAGAAATAGGGTGAGGTTGGACAGAATATATCAAAACTGGAAGAATGTACTGACTTTGAAAGCTCCTATGTTTGTTGTTTGTAGCCATAATGTTTGTTTCAAAAAACAATAACTAGTTTAAATATGGCACTTAGAGTTTACGATACAAAGACTGCTATGCTTTTGGCATAAAACTATGATCATCAGTACTGGTTGATCATACATAATCCAAAAGTGTGAAATGCTATAAAATCTAACTTTTTGAATGTTGATATGATGCTGCAAGTAGAAAATTCCATGCCTGACTTTATGTGACAGGTCACAGTCAAAACACAGCACACTAGAATGATTGTATAAAATTACCTTCAATCCCTGTTTGTAATCTTTATATGAAATGTACATGAGTTATGGTTTGAATTGGGTTCAGTTGTCTTGTATATATACACTAAAATTTCAAGTTGGAAAAACCCTGAAATCTGAAATGCTTCTGGTTCTATTTGCTATTTTTTTAAAAAGATTTATTTTATTTATTTGAAAGGCAGAGAGTTACAGAGAGGCAGAGGCAGAGAGAGGTCTTCCATTTGAAGGTTCACTCCCCAGATGGCTGCAACAGCTGGAACTGCACTGATCTGAAGCCAGGAGCCAGGAGCCAGGAGCCAGGAGCTTCCTTTGGGTCTCCCATGTGGGTACAGGGACCCAAGCACTTGGGCCATCTTCTGCTGCTTTCCCAGCTGATAACAGAGAGCTGATCAAAAGAGGAGCAGCCAGGACTCAAACCGGCACCCACATGAGATGCTGGCATTGCAGGTGGCAGCTTTACCCGCTATGCCCCAATGCTGGCCCCCCTATTAACTATTAATAAGTCTACTAACTTAGATTTAGACAGTAAGTTTAGGTACATTACAAAGGAATGCAATTTAGTATAATAACCTGTGTGTAAACCATTTATTGAGTACCTCATATATGCCACCCATTTCTGAAACCACTGTTACTGGAGGTATTTACAACATTAAGTTGCTGTTTGCTACCTACTTTTGAAGTACAAGAAAACAACTGTTAGCTTTCTTTAGGATTTACTAAATATGAGGGATAAAATAATTTTTACCTTAAGTATTTTATTCATTTTGTAGTTTAGCTTTTGATTTCCTTCTTTCCACATTTATGGAGATTTTTTTTTTAATTATTTATTTGAAAGCCAGAGTTACAGAGGCAGAGAAAGAGAGAGGTCTTTCATCTGCTGATTCACTTCCCCAGTGGCCGCAATGGCTGGAGCTAGGCCTATTCGAAGCTGGGAGCTAAGAGCTACTTCCAGGTCTTCCACATGGGTGCAAGGACCTAAAATGTTGGGCCATCTTCCACTGCTTTACGAGGCACATTAGCAGGGAGCTGGATAAGTGGAGCAGCTGGGAATTGAACCAGTGCCTTTATGTGATGCCAGTATACAGGCAATGGCTTTACTTGCTATGCCACAGTGCTCAGTGCTGGCCTGCATTTATGGAGGTTTAAGTCAGGCTATGCTTGGCTTAAACTGGAATATGGTCTTGATTTCTCTTATGTAACTTTAACTTCTGTTTAATCTGTCACTCTACAGAAAGGATGGTCTAATTTTATTTGATAATATGAATGTATTTCTGTCAGAGTAAGCATTGTTTGATTAGCTCAGGTAAAATCAGTGTACATGTGTTTGGATTTAGGATATTTAGAATAGTGAGCATCAGTGAATGAAAGAAATTAGGTAATGTTTAAAGTGAATTTTTATTTCTGATAATTTAAGTGACTTCAAACCAAAATGTGTACCATATGTACATATATATCCAAATATCCTTTGCCTACAAGGTTCTAAAGATTTTAGAAGCTTTTATGAGATAATATTTATTGTTGAGCTGTATTACCTATGAGTAATATTGTTTGAATGGAATCAAAGAATAGTGAAAGTATTATACCATACTTACATGGCTTTAACTTTTCCTATGACAGTATCTTTGATATTTTCTTCAGACTCTTAATTTTAGTCCATTAGGAAATTAAGTGTAATGGCCATTTTGTGTGGTTCAAATGAACACATCATTGAACAAAATGCATTGTGATGTTAGAAAAATGCCAGTATTTTCAGTTCATGCATGGCGCCTCTCCTCTCTAGGTTCATTCTTATTTTTTTGGCATCCTGTGGTACCTGTCTTCTTACCAACTGTGTGGTGTCTCACTATCCTTTATATATCTGACCTGCAGAAATAACTTTAAAAATTCCTGCTTTTAATAATGTTTCTTGATCTAAAAAGGGGTTGAGAATAGGGTGATACTATGTTAAAGAGGTGATTATTGCTGAAAAGCAGTATGGCAAAAAATGAACAATTTCAGACCCTTCTGATTCAGATTTTCTACATTTCACTCTCAATATTTATTATAGACTGAACTAGAGTATGTGATAGCCGAAAAAGAATGGTTGTTGGTTTTTTTGTGTTTTTGTGTTGTATATACCTATGTTGCCATTATTATTGTGATGACAAGTTTATTATGCAAAAATTGGTGCATCTGATATAGAAATGAATTTGATGCAAGTTGGTGTTTTAGACAGTTTAACTTATAGCTCAAGTCATTTGAGATTTATCACTCAGGAAAGGTAACATTTAGAATTATACTACATGGAGCTGCAGTTCCTTAAGAACAAGTCCTATATTAGTTTTTTATTACTATTACAGAATACTGGAGGTAGACTAACTTATAAAGAAATGGTGTTTATTTTGGCTCTCAGTTCTGTAGGTGCAAGATCTAAACAGCAGGGTTTGGCTCTGGCAATTCCCTTTACCTTAATGATTACACAATGGCAGAAGCCTGTATGTCTCTCCTCCTTAACCTCTAGGATTCTATTATGGTCTCTGCCTTACTGACCCAATCTCATTCAATTGCTTCCTAAAGTCCCCACCTCTAAACACAATAGACTAAATTTCTACCTTCTTAATACCATTAACATAAAACTTTGGAGATTAAACTCCCGAATGAGTTCAGGAAACAAATCATATTCAAAGCATAGCAGGTGCCATGCTTTATTCATCTTAATTGTCTTGGTGCTTAGCACAGTACCTTACACCGAAGAGGGATTCAATAAATGTTTGTTGGTCAGGCTTTTTTATATCTACTTAAGAAAGATTATTTTTTTAAAGATTTATTTCTTTGAAAGGCAGAGAGTTAAAGAGAGAGAGAGGGAGAGACAGAGAGATCTTCCATTTGTTGGTTTACTCCCCAAATGGCCACAATGGCCAGAGCTGGGTTGATCTGAAGCCAGGAGTCAGGAGCTTCTTCCAGGTTCCCCACGTGGGTGTAGGGTCCCAAGGACTTGGGCCATCTGTTGCAGCTTTTCCAGGCAATGGCAGAGAGCTGGATCGGAAGTGGAGCTTGAACCAGTGCCCATATGGGATGCTGGCACTGTAGGTGGTGGCTTTATCTGCTATGCCACAGCAGTGGCCCCCAAAAAGATTACTTTAATTCTTCCTTTCCAGGCTATCCATGTCATTATTATCTATTAACTGTGGTTCAAATTTAACGTTGTTAAAATTGTTATCACCTATTAGAAGCTTTCTCTGTACTTTCCCAAAACCCAAGCATTTTTATACATGTTAATTATTTGTTATTCTTTTAGATATTTAATGGAATGCTATCATGGCAGTAGTTCCCATAAAATTTATTTTACCATAATTCAGAAGAGAAATATGTCAGATATCACTCATCAATGATAAAGCAAGTCTGCATTAAAAAGATTACACAGAATTACATTACCTTCTGATTCAAGAATGAAGCCCAAATTTCATATCCTATATGATTCTCATCTCTATAGGAAAGAAAAACCACAGTACTTTTTGCACCTCATTGATTGCCATTGAAGTTTTGAACATTTTATATGAGCTTTCTAATCTGTAAAAATGAATATTCATAACACTTCACACAATTAAAAATAGTTTAGCTTACTTTGCCACATTATCTCAGTTACTTCTGAGTACAGTCCAGTTAAACACTTTTGTGTTAATATATATTTGGCAATCCTGGAAAACAAAAAATGTAACTGAGCTATGATGAACATAGACAGTAAAGTTATGTCAACCATAAAAAGGACACACATTTAATTTCTGCGTAATAGCTAGCATGCTTTTTCCTGCTTGTTAGATTTGCTAGTAGAAATTGGAAAATCTGCCTGATTGGGCAGAATTATAATTTGTCTTTCTACTAACTGAAATCACAACAGATTGATTTGAATTTTTTAAACCAAAAGTTTATATATACTGGAATAACTAAAACTTGGGTTGCATTAAAGTTTACTTAAAGTGATTAATGGCTGTAGTATATGTACTTAAGTATCTGCATCTAAGAGTCTGAAGATAACCTATTGTCATTTTTATGTACTGTATTAAGAAATATACTTTTGGGGAAATTGATTCTTTGGAATAATTATAAGGAAGTCCAAGCATACCTCAGACTCACATATGCCACCCTGCCCCCAAGACTTTTATAGCATTAAGGATTTTAAAAAGAACATAACTTATATATAGTTACCTTCCCCTTCACTTCAAATTCCAAGCTGCCTGCCTATCTGAATAAAATTTCATTTAAAATCTGGGAACAACTACTAAGACATGCTAGGAAAAGAAACATTTCTTTGAAAATTCTCTATCGTCAGTTGGGCAAACAGAGAACAGTGCTGGAATCCAGGGGTAAAGATCTGAAAACAGTAGACATTGGAAATAAGAGCTTGGTCCTGGGAGGCTTGTGAATCCTTGTGGAAGAAAATCGATATTTACCTATTTTAGGTGTCCAGAGTGTTCTCAGCTAGACTGAAAGCCAAAGAAGCTAAATGTGGTGGTACAGTCTCGTCTGTCACTGAAACTAAATAGAGGATAATAGATAATCTTCCTCCATGTGCCTTGGCAGGGAACTGATAGGCTGTCACATTTACCTCTTGTACCACCTGTGATACTTCTGCTATTTAGGATACTTCACATCAAACCTGAATTCTAGCGAGTGAGTAATGAAAAATAATTCACTTAAGGAGACTCAATACCAAGTGAGAGAGGAAGAAGAGATGGAAAGTCAGAGCACACACCCTAGGCCAACTAGTACTATTGGGGAAAACATGTAATTTGAATTTGGGAGAAAAAAAGAACATTTAAGAAATCTCAAAAGAATGAAAAATAATTTCGAATACTAAGAAAATATCTCAACTGAGCCATTCAGTGGATAAACTGAAGGAGAACATGGTCACTGTTGAAACATGACTTAGTGAACTAAGAGAACACATCCAAGAAGTATATCAACATACCTTCAAGAAAAAAATGAAAATCTTGAATCAAAACTGATAAAGTTTGGAGAATCTATAAGTCAAAACGTGAATTCAAAGAATTACAGAGAAATTTAGAATAAATGGAGAGGTATATTTAAATGAACACTAAAAGGAAAAATATGTGAGATTCAGAAAGATTGGATTTTATGGATTGAAAAGGTATATTGATTTATGTTTTTGATGGGAAGAAAGCTGCATTTAGGCATACCTTGATAAAAGTTCTTAAACATTAATTGAAGCTTCTTATAAGCTCTTAAGTGGAAAGGATAAATTCCTATAGAAGAGGAAAATGGAAAAATATCAAAGTGTCACAGGAATTAATATCTACAACAATGGAAGCTCAAAGATGGTATAATGACATCTACACACTGCCAAAAGAAAATGACTAAAATTTAAGAACCTCATTGCTTAGAAAGTTATCATTTGCTAGGTGAAGAAGTACATTTAGGAATAGGAAAGAGTATATGATGGTGATACTTTATCTTAGAAAATGTCTGAGAATGAATTATAAGCAAAGAACAGATGAACCAGAACAAAGACTTCAAGATGAGGAAAATGAAGAGGACAAAAAGCTAATAGTGATGAACATTTATGTATACTTTGTATTTATTTATAAATACATAATTTCATCTAATAGTTAAAAGATAGTTGGCTAACAATATGTAATATGGTCAGTAATTTCAGAGTCTAAATAGAATGATCATATTTCAATATGGAAAGTTTAAAGTGTATGCAAGTATCTCATCAAAACTAGGAGAGAGAGAAGGAAAATAGGCAATAGGAACTGAGAGGAAAGGAGAAAATGAACAGGGAGTAAAGTGAATATATCCTAAAGTTCTTTTTTAGAGGAAAGGAAAGGGGATAGAAACATTTGGCATTAGGGAAAAAAACTCACATATGTACATCTGTTTATTCATATAGGAAAAGAGAAGATAGTATTCATTGCCTTAGAATATAATTGGGAATGCCCATATTAACAAGGAAAGAAAATAATGCAATCTCTTGCTTATACAAAATACAGAAAAGGAGAATGAGAAAAAAACATTTAAAAGAAGAAATAAATACAAAATAGTTGGAAGATACAAAATTATGTATGATACATAATGTATGTCAGTTTTTACATTCAATGTAGATAAATTCTCCCATTAAAACAGATATTATCAGATGGTGTTAAAAAATACAAGCCAGCCAAGTTATATTACAAGAAAAACACTTAAGACAATGTTAATAAGAAAAGTTGATAAAGATATCATATCAATGGAGACAAAAGGCAAAGTGACATCAATGATATCAAGTGAGAGAATTTAAAGTTAAAAGAGATTGAAGGGGTACTGTAATATTAAAAGTGACAACCACATGAATCTATAAAACAAGTTTTTAGGAGGTAAGTCATAAAGTAAAAATCACTGAGAAGGTCCAGACTGGTCTGTTATGTTAAAAACTAAGTAAGAAATGGGGTAGCATAACCAATAAACATTTAAATGAAAATGTGACATTCTTGGCCTGTGCCGCGGCTCAATAGGCTAATCCTTCACCTAGCAGCGCCAGCACACCGGGTTCTATCCCGGCCGGGGCGCCGGATTCTTTCATGGTTGCCCCTCTTCCAGGCCAGCTCTCTGCTGTGGCACAGGAAGGCAGTGGAGGATGGCCCAAGTGCTTGGGCCCTGCACCCCATGGGAGACCAGGAGAAGCACCTGGCTCCTGCCATAGGATCAGCGCGGTGTGCCAGCCGTGGCGGCCATTGGAGGGTGTACCAACAGCGAAGGAAGACCTTTCTCTCTGTCTCTCTCTCTCACTATTCACTTTGCCTGTCAAAAAAAAAAAAAGAAAAGAAAAGAAAAGTGACATTCTTTAAATATTTTTGAACATCTCTACTTGGCCACAAAGAAAATTTTATCAAGTTTACAGAGCAGAAATCTTACAAGTGCATTTTGTGATTATAATCTAGCATAATTAGAATTTTCATTTTTTTCTAAAAGATTACAGAAAAACCTTCACTACATAGAAATTAAAACATTCCTTAGCTGATTCTTAGATAAAGAGAAAGTGACCTGGAGAGCAATGAAAAGAAAATATTTTATATAAAAACCTATCAAAAATAACTAAAGCAATTTTAAAAGAAAATTAATAGCCTTATTGACTTTTTCTTATTAAGGAATATGGAAAATAATAAAAATCCAAAATCTAGAAAACAAAAAGCTGGTGTTTTGGAAAGACCATTATTAAAAATAAACTCTTTGTAAAGATGAGAAAGCAAGTCAGCCCAAAAATTCTACTCTGAGGTATGTATGTACTCAAGAGAACTGGCAATATATGTTCACATGAGATTGATACTCAAATCTTTAGAGCAGCATTATTCATAACAGCCAAATAGTGGAAGCAACTCAGATGTTCATCAACTCTGGAATGGATAAAGAAAAAATGTGGCCTATCTATATATGACATATAGAATATCATTTAGCCATAAAATATATGAAGTACTGGTATATGCTAAGTTCTTTAAACATTGAAAACAATATGCTAAATTAAAAAAGACACAAAAGGCTACAGATTGTATATTACCATTTATATGAAATGTCCAGCATAGGCAATTGCCTGGCCAAAAAGTATATTAGTGATTGTTGGAGTTTGGGGAGGAAAACCAGGGAGAACAACTGCTAAATAGGTATGAAGTTTATTTTGTGATGAGGAAAATATTCTGGAAGTAGATAGCTGGTGATATTTATACCAACTTCATGAAGACCGGAAGTTGCTGATTATTGCACTTTTAACAATTTTTTTTAACTTTTTTTAATTATTTGACAGGTAGAGTTATATACAGTGAGAGAGAGACAGAGAGAAAAGTGTTCCTTCCATTGGTTCACTCCCCAAATGGCCACCACAGCTAGCGCTACACTGATCCTAAGCCAGGAGCCAGGCGCTTCTTCCTGGTCTCCCATGCTGGTGCAGGGTCCAAGCACTTGGGCCATCTTCCACTGCCTTCCAGGGCCACAGCAGAGAGCTGGACTGGAGAAGGAGCAACCGGGACTAGAACCCGGTGCCCATATGGGATGCCAGCGCTGCAAGGCAGAGGATTAACCAAGTGAGCCACTGCTCCGGCCCCACTTTTAACAATTTTAATGATAACTTTTAAGTTATGCAAATTTGAAGATCAATAATGAAGTTTTGGAAAAGAGTGAACAAAAATACGTGCTAATTAGGAATGAAAAGAAGACAAAACTGGGGTGCTGGACAGAAATTTAAAAGAAATCTACATGTAACTCTGACAATGAGTTTAAAAACTGAGAAATATCTCTTTTCAAACACAAATTATTGGCAAGTTGATCAAATATGGTCCCTTAAATATTAGGGAGTAGATATTTTGATGCAATTTGAATTATTCAAGGTCATAGAAAATGTTGAAATCTTCTAATTTCATTTAATATCTAATTTTGACAAAGATTGTGCAAAGATATTAAATTTCACTTATGAAATGTGTGCAAAATTTTAACAGAAATAGCAAATAACAGCAATGAATCAAAAGAATAATGTACTATGAACTAGTAGTTTTTTTTTTTTTATTAAGGAGTAATGATAGGAAATATATCACCATAGTTTATTGCATCATAGTTAAAGGAGAAAAATGACCATCTCAATAAGTGGCAAAAAAATTTAATTCAACAAATATTCCTTTAAAATCACTCAATATGAGAATAAATGAATTGTTTAAATATTGTTAATTATTTTCATTCACAGCCAACAAAAAATATTACCCTATATGAGTATATTCTAAAATATTTTAAGAATCTAGACAAGGAACAATCTGTCACAAATATTAGAGGCTTTAACAAATACAATATATCTAACATTTGTAGAGAAGAACTTAAAATTTCTTGTTTTGCAGATGATCTATGACCTAAAAATTTTTAAAATGCTAATTTCAAGATGTAGAAAAGTAGTAACAAAAGTTGATAAGAATAAATAAAAAAAGTTGATAAGATAGTTGGACAGAAGAGACTTAGATGAAAATCAAATTTTATTGGAGCTAATGAACATCTAAGAAACTTTCAAGGTATAGGAATGATATGAAAACAAAGGCAATATCTTATTAAAATAAATAAAGCAAGATATGGTTAAAGGAAACAAATTATTTTTGGAGGAAAATATAAATTTTTCTAAAGTTAATAAGTTTATTTAAACAATTTCAATTAGAATCTCAATGGGGATTTTTTTTCCTATTTTGAAAGAGACGATGTTATTTTATAGTTACATGGATGATTACATGTTAGCAAAAGGCAAATATGAAAAAGCAATGAGGTGGGGCCAGTGCTGTGGTGCAGTGGGTAAAGCCGCCAACTGCAGTGCCAGCATCCCATGTGGGCACTGGTTTGAGACCCCGTTGTTCCACTTCTGATCTAGTTCTCTGCTATGGCCTGGGAAAGCAGTGGAAGATGGCCCAAATTGGGCCCCTGCACCTTTGTGGAAGACCCGGAAGAAACTCCTGGCTTCAGATTGGCACAGCTTTGGCCATTGCGGCCATTTGGGGAGTGAACCAGCAGATGGACGACCTCACTCTCATTCTCTATGCTTTTGCCTCTCTGTAGCTTTGCCTTTCAAATAAATAAATAAATCTTAGAAAAAAAAAAAAAAAAGGAGAGGACAGACTTGCATTGTGCATATAGTACACAATATAAAGTCATTTAAAACAATATAGTAATAGCATAGGAATAGACATACGGATCAGTGGGACAGATAAATGATTTCTAAAATAGGTGACAACTTGGACAATAATGTATGACAAGTAATGAGATTCCAAAAACTGGAAAAAATGAAAAGTATTATTGGCACCTTATACAAAAATAATTTACAATGAATGACTTAAAAAAGATAAAAAGTTTGCAGACTGAGTTATAATTTCCTAATATAGAACATACACTATATTAATTTTATAGCTTTTTGTAAATCTAAAAAAGACTACTAAATGGAATCATATCAATTATTATAATTTTATATCTTTAATAATGTTTAATTATTTAATGGTTTAACTTAAAACTTTCTGAAATAGAGAATAATACTATCCCTATTTTACAAATGAGAAAAGCCTAGAAACTTGTTTGGGAGGGGTCAGGTGTCATGTCCCAGTAGTGCTAAGAAATGTTTCCCTGTGAAATCGTCACTGAATTATCATTTTCTTGTGCTTTGGCCATACCAGTGTTCCCTCAGTTCTGTTCTGGTGTGAAATATTTTTATGTACAAGAGAATCAAGTTAAACCGACATCAAAGCCTATCTTGAAAAGGAATTGAAAATATAAAATGCATAACCTTGGGGAAGTGTGTGAAATTGCCTGGGAAATGCTGCAATGGATGTATGGTTATCAGTTTTGAGTAATAAATCGATTGTATACATGATATCTATAAAATCTCAGGGCATATTTAATGGTGGCTGGTAGATCCTCCCTCACTCATTTGCCTGTTTATCTTCTCTTATGTCCAGAGCTTGTATAGTGGTGTGTTTGTCAGAGAATTGACAAGCATTCTGCTTAATGTTTCTAGTAAAGAAGCACATTTTGACAATTTAATCTGCCACTGTTGTTTATCCTTTTGTATCTTTAGAATGCTTACTTACTTCTTTTGTTTCCTGTTCTCTGTATCTATTTTGATTTTTAAAATAAATTATATGATCACATAGGTAAATAGCTGTCTTATTAGTAAGTCATATATTAGAACATCTTCAACTAATAATCTGCCATTATAGATACTGATCAGAAGGAGAAATGTTCGGGAAGAAGACGTTTCTGTGGGATGGAATGAATATTGGTGCCCCCCAGAATCGTAAGAAGTAAACCAAAGAGTTGATATGTAATGAAACTCCTCTAATAATTATTCTCTGTGCTGACCAGATATCTTAGGGAAACCTAAATGTGAGGAAGTGGAGGAAAGGATATTCATTAACCTGAATATGGAATGATAGTATAGGACACACACAACTAGCCTATGACAGACCTTTTGGAAAGGAGTAGTAGTTAAAAATTTATTGAAGGTCTTGTTTTTCTTAGTGATGGGAATTTCAAGATAAATCATGAAGTTCTAACCTTTTGAATGATGTGTGTTTGCTTCGAGATTGGGTGTTGGACACTAGAAATTAGCTGATAGAGAAGGCATAACTTGGAGAGATGAGCAGTAGTTGGTAAGTGATCTATCTGTGTGAATGTTAGCTTTTGGAAAGTGTGATTATCATCAGGGGATGAGGATCAATGGACACGGAGGTACTTAAAATGGGCAGTCTACTTGAATAGAAACATATTATTCAGAATGTGTAGTTTTAGAAATGTGTGGTTAGGAAGATAAAGAATAAGATCAGTATTTATGAAGTTGTTAGAGATGTTCATTGGAGCTGGCGCCGCGGCTCACTAGGCTAATCCTCTGACTTGTGGTGCTGGCACACCGGGTTCTAGTCCCGGTCAGGGCACCGGATTCTGTCCTGGTTGCCCCTCTTCCAGGTCAGCTCTCTGCTGTGGCCAGGGAGTGCAGTGGAGGATGGCCCAAGTGCTTGGGCCCTGCACCCCATGGGAGACCAGGAGAAGCACCTGGCTCCTGCCATTGAATCAGTGCAGTGCGCCGGCCGTGGTGGCCATTGGAGGGTGTACCAACGGCGAAGGAAGACCTTTCTGTCTGTCTCTCTCTCTCACTGTCCACTCTGCCTGTCAAAAAATAAAAAAAATTAAAAAAAGAGATGTTCATTGGAAATGCAGGAGCTTAGCCTTCACGGAGGAGCAAGACAAAGGCAATGTGGCATTGCAGTACCTTTTTACTGAATAAAGTTCGTGGAGAACCAAGGATTTCTCAAAGACAGAACTCTTCTGAGAGATATTTGACTTTATCTGCATAAATGTAGGAAAGAATATTTTATATTTTTCATAGTTTTATTTATTTGAAAGGCAGAGAGAGAGAAAGAGCAAGAGAGAGAGAGAAAGTGTGTGTGTGCGTCTATCTGCTGGTTCACTCCTCAAATGCCTACAAAAGCTGGTCTAAATTGTGCTGAAGCCAGGATCCAGGAACTCCATCTGGGTCTCCCTCATGGTTAGCAGGGACCCAAGAACTTCACTTATTCACATATTTCCCAAGGTGTGAATAAGCAGAAAGCTGAAAACAGAAGCAGAAGCAGGACACCATTCCATCTGGTTTGATCCCAAGAGGTATCTTAACTGCTATGCCAATTGCCTGTCCCCAATAAGGAACATTTTTTACAGTTGAGGGAAAATGGATAGCTAGACAGTTATACGCTCCCATTTTGCTAAGAAATATGGAAGAAAGAATTAGATGGTCTCTGTTCTTTGAATTTGCAATTGAAAGTGAGAGGGAAGCCCCAAATATGAGAAAGATAATATACATTTTTCTTTTAAAAAAGGACTTAAGCGTTTTTTTTTTAAAGAACTTTTTTAAAAAACAGAATCTATTTTAAAGGGAGAGAGAGAGGGAGAACACAAGATCTCCCATCTATTAGTTCACTCCCCCTAGATGAATAAGATCTGAGGCTGGGCCAAGCCAAAGCCAGGAGCACATAGCTCAATGAGGATCTCCCATGTGGGTGGCAGGAACTCAGCCACTTGAGCCATCAACCAGCATCCCTGGATGCTCACGGGCAGGAAGCTAGAATTAGGAGTGGAGCCATGATTTTAACCTAGGCACTTTTATTTGGGAGGTGGGCATCCCAAAGGGCATCTTAAGTGCTCTGCCAAAGGCTTGTCCCAGAGCATGTATCTCAATATTTGGATTCATGCTTTAAAATACTGTGTGTCATTTCATTTCTAGCTTGCTGCCCCCTTCACAAATTCATTTCCAATATTTGCCAATAATTACCTTTTGTGTCATGATGAAAACTGAGATCAACATGACATTGTTCACAGTTTGAATTCAATCAAGATATTTTGGATGTGCTTGTGTTTGCTGCAATAAATACCTTCTAATGGTCTGTGTCTTCAACACTTAGACCAGAAACTGAAGTGAGATTTCAGATGCTCAGAAGAGTCCTCCAAGGTCCAGAAATACAGTTTTATCAGTATTACAGGAAATATCATTGACCATGACAAAAGTAATTTTATATTCTAATTTTAAAAAATAAAAATGGGAACATTTTCTTAATCACATAAAAAGACTTCATGGGGAATAAAACATGGGAAATAAAATGAACTTTGAACTTCAAAAATAAAATTTTTAAATAGTACAAGCTATTCTTTCTTTGGGTGATTGTTAGAATATGGTAAGTTGGTGCGTACATGAATTTGAACACAGTGAAATTAATTTTTGAATATAGGCCTATCTTTAGAAACTAATCTCAATGAAGTTTTACAATTTTATTGCCACACTTATTTATTTAAAACTTAAAAAAGTTGGAAAACATTACAATACTCTCCTCCTCCAGTATTCCACTGATTGTAAAATAACTTACCTAGACAATCTCTCTAACAGATTGTCATCTTATTGTCCTTAACCCCCATATTGTTTTGCTTTACCATTTGGAGTGTTTTCTGGTTCAAGTTTTAATGAATAATAGAAGGCCAAAAATATTTCTTCCATTCTTTTTATCCCAAACATGCTTTTGTTCATCACCTTGAATCAGTTCAGCCATTCAGGAAAGAAAAATAAAATGGAAGTGGTAAAGGTAAAATATTGTGAATTATTGAGATTGGATGTTGGATTGAAGAGAATTTATTCATTATACATTATTTTTGTATGTTTGAAAATTCACATGACAAAGGATTTTAAAGTGCAAATATAAAATAAAATAAATCAGACCACCAACAAATAGGTTTGTTGCCAAATTTGTAACTAAATATGAATTAAGGGAATTTTAGGGCACAGGCCTTATCTCAACAGGTTATAATTTCCTGTTATTTACAATAGTACGTCCAGACTTTAAGCACTTTGAATTATTACCTAATTGCTGAAGCTACCGAGCCTGCAAGCCTGTCATCACTTTGCATTAATTCTAAAATTTCTTTCTTTTCTAGTTAAATTCTTTTTGACTGGCTATTTCTTGTCATACCAGGTAGAATACTTGGGTTTGACTCAAAGAATTTCTGTTCTGTTTTCATCTTGACTATTTCTTTAGTGTGTTATTTAATTTGTTGCGTTGAGTCAAGCTTGTCTTACTGTGCCATTCTGTCATAACAGAAAGAACACTGGGTTGGGAGTCATGAGTTTCCAGTTACAGCTTTCTCTTAGAGTGGTGACTTTGGTCAATTATTTCATTCTTTTAAACCTTCTGATCTGAAATTGCCTTCAATTTCTGATTTGGAGCCTTTTAGTCTTTCAGTATCATTCAGAAAAACTCCTGTTCTAGATTAAGGCACTGGGAGATTCTGTTGTTTGCCCCTATTGGACTTAAATATATCATGATGGGTTCGCACCCCTTCAGTCTTCATTTCATATGTTCATAACACAGTCTCTACTGACTTTGTTTTTTTTTTTTAAATAATTACTTTAGATCTTTAATTTGATTGCTTGTACTTAGAGAGTTAGTATAATGTTACTTCTTTGGTATTTGTTGAGACATTATTCAAGATCTTCTGCATAATAATTTTTAAAAACGGCTACATTTTTTAGGCCATTGGAGGGTGAACCAACGGCAAAGGAAGACCTTTCTCTCTGTCTCTCTCTCTCACTGTCCACTCTGCCTGTCAAAAAAAAAAATAAATAAATAAAAAAATAAAAAATAATAATAATAAAAACGGCTACATTTTTTAGAGCAATTTTAGGTTTACTGAAAATTCGAGCCTAAGGTACAGATTTCCTGTGTTCCTTCAACTCCTTCAATATGGATACCTTTCCCCATCATCAACATTCACCACCAGAGTGGTACATTTGTTGCAGCTGATGTACTAATAGTGTCGTATCTTTGTCACACAAAGTTCATTATAGTTAATGTTAGGATTCACTTCTGGTGTTACTCGTTCTGTAGATTTGAACAAATGCATAATGAGATGTGTCCTCCATTGTAGTATCATACAGAATAGTTTCACTGCCTTAAAAATCTGTATTTCACCTGTTCTTCCCCCTACTGCCCATTGAATCCCTGTCAACCACTGATCTTTTTTTCTGTCTCCATAGTTTTGCCTTTTCCAGAATGACATATAGTTATAATTATATTGTATGCAGATTTTGGGGACTGACTTCTTCTTTTTTTTTTTTTTTTTTTTTGACAGGCAGAGTTAGATAGTGAGAGAAAGAGAGAGAGAGAGAGAGAGAGACAGAGAGAAAGGTCTTCCTTTTCCGTTGGTTCACCCCCCAAGTGGCTGCTATGGCCAGTGCATTGCGGCCGGTGCGCTGCGCTTATGCTTATCCGAAGCCAGGAGCCAGGTGTTCCTCCTGGTCTCCCATGCGGGTGCAGGGCCCAAGCACTTGGGCCATCCTCCACTGCCTTCATGGGCCACAGCAGAGAGCTGGACTGGAAGAGGAGCAAGCAAGACAGAATCTGGCGCCCCAACCGGGACTAGAACCCGTGGTGCCGGCGCCACAGGCGGAGGATTAGCTTAGTGAGCCACAGCGCTGGCCAATTCATATTCACCTTTTAATTCACAAGAATGACTTGTGAAATCTGGGAAGATGGAAATGTACTAGTTACATTTAAGCAAAATCTTTTACATAATTGGTGGTTGGGATTGAAAATCGACAGTGTGATTCAGCAAGGACAGCCAGGGATACTGTTCCTCCATTTAGATGTATTATTTTGTGAGGCCTTCTCCCCTAACTCCCTGTGACAATCATTTCAGCTAAGTATCACAGTATGCAGAACATAATGCTATATTTTAAAAACACTGTTTCACAAAGTATAAAACCAAGTCGAGATGTAAAGAATGACACATTTAATCAAATTTATTTCATTTATTGTATTTTTGGAGCAAAGATGTTTTTAAACTATTGATAAAAACAAAATTAAAATTTATTTTACAGTGCTTCTTTCTTGTTTATTTCATCCTTTAAAATGCCTATTACTGTGTCTTTTATAATATGTGTAATTTAGTAGTAAATGTCTTTATAAATAATGAAGCAAAATGGACATTTTAATTTGGGGAATTGTTTATGAGACTGTTGGAAAGTCTAGTGGGGCAAAAGGAAGGTGACAATATTATTTATCAATGAGTTCCTGCAGAGAGCAAGGGAAAAGTTTTGTTACTCAGAGATTTGCAAGTGCTCTGCAGCTCAAGCACAGAAGAATGCCTGCCCCTGCTCTGCAGGAAACTAGCCAGTCCATACTCCTACTGACACTGCAAGAGCCTGGGAGTCCACACTGATGCTGTTAAGTTTGCTGAGGCTGTTGCACTTGCCAAGGCTGCTACAACTTCCAGTCACTTGTGGTGGCAGCTGCTGTTCTATAATTGAGTACCACTACTGCAATCTGTAGTCCCAGGAGCCAGATCCCAAGAGCTTCTGTACAGGGGCTGCTGGGATAGCACTGCTGAGAATGCCAGTGCCAAAAACAAGGGGAAAAAAAAAAACCCTCTTTGTCTTTGATCTTATGCCAGTGTTTCCCTTTATGACAAAGCAGTCTGGGAAATGTAGTTTTTTTTGTTTGTTTGTTTATTCCTTTTTTCCTTTTAACCTAGGAATCTTTTATTTAAGGTATACAAACTTCATGCATTTCACATATACAAATTTAGGAACAGAGTGCTTCTTCCCACCCTACCCTCCCTCAATGTAGTTTTGAAGTTCCACTGCAGAACCCAGTATAGAAGAGGAATTCATTTAGCAGTTGTAGGTTAGCTAGTCAACCAAGTAAATTGGTGTCAAAAGTGAGCACAAGTTCTGTAGAATGTCATTGCATTTTTTTAAAATTAAAACTTTAACACATAGTGGAAAACATATAGCCAAATTTCAGAGAAATCCCAATTTTAGTAAGAATCTAAAACTTTGGATGAGAATGGAGGAGAGAACCAATAGACAAAGATCTGTATAAGGTTCAAAATGTTTTTACTGATGGAGGATATAATTTTTAAAAATTGGAAAACTGCCTGGTAGGGTATAGGGGAAGAAACTAGTAAATCTGTATCTTCAGTTTTTTTTATTTTTTTTATTTTTTTATCTTTTATTTAATGAATATAAATTTTCAAAGTACGATTTATGGATTACAATGGCTTCCCCCCCATACCGTCCCTCCCACCCACAACCCTCCCCTTTCCCACTCCCTCTCCCCTTCCATTCACATCAAGATTCATTTTCGATTATCTTAATATACAGAAGATCAGCTTAGTATACCTTAAGTAAGGATTTCAACAGTTTGCTCCCACACAGAGACATAAAGTGAAAAATAATAGATGATTTTTTTTAAATGATGATGAAATCAGATCAGACCTATTGTCATGTTTAATCCCAGTGAGAGTCAAGTTGGGAATTGATAATTTCTTTTTTTTTTATTTTTATTTTTTTTTACAGAAGATCAGTTTAGTGTACATTAAGTAAAGATTTCAACCGTTTGCACCCCCGTAGAAACACAAAGTGAAATATACTGTTTGAGTACTCGTTATAGCATTAAGCCTCAATGTACAGCACATTAAGGACAGAGATCCTACATGAGGAGTAAGTGCACAGTGACTCCTGTTGTTGACTTTACAAATTGACACTCCTGTTTATGGCATCAGTAATCTCCCTATGCTCCAGTCATGAGTTTCCAAGGCTATGGAAGCCCCTTGAGTTCTCCGACTCTTATCTTGTTTAGACACGGTCATAGTCAAAGTGGAGGTTCTCTCCTCCCTTCAGAGAAAGGCACCTCCCTCTTTGAAGACCTGTTCTTTCCACTGGGATCTCACTCACAGAGATCTTTTTGCCAGAGTGTCTTGGCTTTCCATGCCTGAAATACTCTCATGGGCTTTTCAGCCAGATCCGAGTGCCTTTAGGGCTGATTCTGAGGCCAGAGTGCTATTTAGGACATCTGCCATTCTATGAGTCTGCTGAGTATCTCACTTCCCATGTTGGATCACTCTCCCCTTTATTTATTCTATCGGTTAATGTTAGCAGGTACTAGACTTGTTTATGTGCTCCCTTTGACTCTTAGTCCTTTCATTATGATCAATTGTGAACTGAAATTGATCACTTGGAATAGTCCCTCCTAGTATTTTTTTTTGTCTGTTCTACTTAATATGACTGGTTTAATTCTGCAATTATTACACAGTTATTCTTAAGTGTTGAAAATTAACTGAAATGTGATCCCTGTTAAACATAAGAGTGGGAATAAGAGAGGGAAGAGATGTATAACTTGGGGCATGCTCGGGCTGACTTGCCCCAATTGGTAGAGTTGGAAACATACCAGGGGATTCCAGTTCAATCCCATCAAGGTAGCATGTGCCAATGCCATATCTTCAGTTTTTATTAATTTTTTTTCAGAAGATGGATTCAGGTTTGTTACCCAAAGCTAGAGTTTATGTTCAGGAAGTACACCTAGTAACGTGTCTTTTACTTACAGCAAGCAAGTAATGGTAATATGTATTATTGGTGGTCTGTGCCCATGTGTTATCAGCTATAAATATTTTGACTATCACTATTGCTCAAAATCACTTTATTTTTTCTATGTACTATTAATCCAACATTTAAAATAATAATATTATTAAAAACTAGCACCTGGAAAAACTTCAGAATTGTTTAGCAAATATTCTATATCTGAACTTATTATAAACATGTATTCTAAGGCATCTTTTTATCATTTGTGTTTTATTTTTTAGAGTTTCTTCCTTTTCTTTTTTGAAAAAAAGTAACAGACATATAAAAATCGTGTGTATTTATGAGATAATATGTGATGTTTTGTTACATGTATAGGTTGCATAATATCCAGTCAGGATAAGTATATTTATCCTGATTAAGCTGCTAAACACACAATAATTTTGGAGTGGCATTTTGAACTAAATGCATTTATTGATGGAGGTATATGGTGGATGCTTTTAATTATTTTAGGCAAAAGCCACATGAATTTTATTAAAAGCTTAGAGCAGTTTGAAGTTTACTTCAATTTCAGACCTTCTGATATGATATCATATGAGGCATGCATTGGAGTCTTGGACCATTAAATTTTTAAAATGAACTCCACATGATTTATTTCTTTCATAGCTTTTTCTAATTAATACAGATTTCACTATAGACAGTATTCTTCTCTTATTGGTTATGCATAAAATTCTCATCTTATTTCACATAGTTTTAAGTGATGCTGAGAGCATTATTTGTGTTATAGAAGTTCCAATTATTACGTTACATAGTGAAATGTTACCAGTTTAAAATGGAGGTAAACATCTTAGGATGTAATGATAT
Organism: Oryctolagus cuniculus; assembly: GCF_964237555.1. Lineage (NCBI taxonomy): Eukaryota > Metazoa > Chordata > Mammalia > Lagomorpha > Leporidae > Oryctolagus > Oryctolagus cuniculus. The sequence goes on along the minus strand of NC_091435.1, from coordinate 71,212,347 downwards.
ATTCAAATTTATGGATATTCAGCATGAAGAAGACTGTTTTGTATAGAATACAATTAATTGAAATATTTATTGATAATATAAAAATTAAGTAAATACTAGTTTTGAAATAACAATTATTAAAATAAAATTTAAAATCATTTATTTCAAAGTTTAATTCCATCGGAACCTTATAAAACATATCTGAATATGCTCTAATGTAGTTTTTCTGTATTTGTTATTGATAGAAATGAAGATGAAATTTTATATAGGTTATTGTTTAACATCTTCTGTATGATTTCATTTTTTTTTTTTTGACAGGCAGAGTTAGATAGTGAGAGAGAGACAGAGAGAAAGGTCTTCCTTTTCTGTTCGTTCACCCCCCCAAATGGCTGCTACAGCTGGTGTGCTGCACCGATCTGAAACCAGGAGCCAGGTGCTTCCTCCTGGTCTCCCATGCGGGTGCAGGGCCCAAGCACTTGGGCCATCCTCCACTGCCTTCCTGTGCCACAGCAGAGAGCTGGACTAGAAGAGGAGCAACTGGGACAGAATCCGGTGCCCCGACCGGGACTAGAACCCGGGGTGCCGGCTCCTCAGGCTGAGGATTAGTCTAGTGAGCCGCGTTGCCAGCCCAAGCCCCTCTTTCTATTTCTCACAAATTGCACTTGAGTTGAGTTTAGGCCTGACCTTTGCTACTTACTAGGTTTGTGACTTGGCCCCAGTTTTCTTATGTGTACAATGAAAACATAATACTACCTTTCTTATAGTGATGTTGGGAGGATTAAATTAGGTATATAACACTAAGTATAGTTCTGACACATAGTACTGACAGGTTTTCTTTTGAGAAGCCATTCTTGCTAATAGTAGCAACTTTTATATATTTGGAAATTTTGAAGGCTCTTGAGTTTTTGAATATAGACTCACAAGCAGGCCCAATGGGATTGTTACCAATCTGTTGGACAAACAACATTTATAGCAATGAAGATGCCTCTTTTATATCTTCTGTGTTACTTTTATTTTTCTTATAGAATGTACTCTATAGCTTCGTTTTCCTTGTGTGTAAAATATAAACTATGCATATGAATAAATTATGTAGGTGTTAAAACTTTTTTTAAAATTATCAGAGTCAGTGAACTCAGGGGGCTTCCATAGCCTTGGCAGCTCATGACAAGAGCCTCGGGTGATTACTGATGCCATAAACAAGAGTGTCAATTTGTTAAGTCAACAACAGGAGTCACTGTGCACTTACTCCTCATGTAGGATCTTTGTCCTTAGTGTGCTGTACATTGAGATTTAATGCTATAACTAGTACTCAAACAGTATTTTTCATTTTGTGTTTCTGTGTGGGAGCAAACTGTTGAAATCTTTACTTAATGTATGCTAAACTGATCTTCTGTATATAAAGAGAAACGAAAATGAATCTTGATGTGAATGGAAGGGGAGAGGGAGTGGGAAAGGGGAGGGTTGCGGGTGGGAGAGACGTTATGGGGGGGGAAGCCATTGTAATCCATAAGCTGTACTTTGGAAATTTATATTCATTAAATAAAAGTTAAAAAAAATACTTTTTTTTTAAAAAAAAATTTATCTGAAAAGCAGAGTTACAGAGAGAATGAGCGAGAAAAGTAGAGACAGAGATCTTCCTTCCACTGGTTCATTCCCCAGATGGCAGCAACAGCTGGGGCTGGGCCAGCAGCCAGGAGCTTCTTCTGGGTTTCCCATGTAGGTGCAGGGCCCTAAGGAGTTGGACCATCCTTGGCTGCTTCCCCAGGAACATTAGCAGGCAGCTGGATTGGAAATACAGGAGCTGGAACTGAAATTGGCACCCATATGTGATGCTAGCACTGCCAATGCCGGCTTAATTTGCTGTGCCACAGTGCTGGCCAAGTGGGGAGCAGGAAGAGTTCACACAGTTTATGTCTCGTATGTTTTTTTTTTTTATTACTTATTTTTTTGACAGGCAGAGTGGACAGTGAGAGAGAGAGACAGAGAGAAAGGTCTTTCTTTGCCGTTGGTTCACCCTACAATGGCCGCCGCGGTTGGCGTGCTGGAGCCGGTGCACCGCACTGATCCGATGGCAGGAGCCAGGTACTTATCCTGGTCTCCTATGGGGTACAGGGCCCAAGTACTTGGGCCATCCTCACTGCACTCCCTGGCCACAGCAGAGAGCTGGCCTGGAAGAGGGGCAACTAGGACAGAATCCGGTGCCCCGACCGGGACTAGAACCCAGTGTGCCGGCGCCACAAGCGGAGGATTAGCCTAGTGAGCAGCGGCACCGGCCTGTCTCATATGTTTTTCTATAGCCAGGAAGTTACCATTGCATTTTCTATTACTAATTAAATCAGCACTTTATAGATTGTGTCACTAAAAGTATTCTTCTAAATTTTGGCAAATTAATATTATTTGTGATCAGTGTATAGAGGTTGTAACAACAATAAATGCATGATAATTTTGTGCTTCAGACATTAATTTTCTCTGCTTTCTCCATGGTTATATTTATCCTGTATATCTGTAGAAAAGAATGGTTAATTATATTCATATCTGTGTCATTCTGTGCTAAAGACACTTTATAGGTTTTTTTCTTTCTTTCTTTTTTTTTAATTACCTAATTCATTTGAGAAACAGAAGAGAGAGATCAAGTGCTCCTGTTCACTGGCTCAATCCCCAAATACCTGCAGTAGCGAGAGTTAAGATGGGCTGAATCCAGAAGCCAGGAACTTAATCTAGGTCTCCCTAGTGGGTGGCTGGGACCAGTAATTTAAGCAATTGCCACTGCCTTCCTAGTCTGAATTAGCAAACAGCCAGAGTCAGGAGTTGGGGCTGAAATCCTACTCTGTCAAGCACATACTACAAAGACATATATGACTTTTAGTATTCACTGAATACTGTGCACATCGCTTCTAGTCACTCTAAAATTTCTGCAATATTTTCTCCTTGTTAGGAAACTGCCATCCAAGCAAATGTTATGGTATATCGATGAATATGGGAGAGTATCTTCACTGTTTTGTTCTTTTAGTACTCCTTTTTTTTTTTTTTTTTTTTTTTTTGACAGGCAGAGTGGACAGTGAGAGACAGAGAGAAAGGTCTTCCTTTTGCCATTGGTTCACCCTCCAATGGCTGCCGCGGCCAGCGCGCTGCGGCCGGCGCACCGTGCTGATCTGAAGTCAGGAGCCAGGTACTTATCCTGGTCTCCCATGGGGTGCAGGGCCCAAGGACTTGGGCCATCCTCCACTGCACTCCCTGGCCACAGCAGAGAGCTGACCTGGAAGAGGGGCGACCGGGACAGAATCCGGTACCCTGACCGGGACTAGAACCCGGTGTGGCAGCGCCGCAAGGTGGAGGATTAGCCTATTGAGCCATGGCGCCGGCTGTCTTTTAGTACTTCTTACACTACTAAATAAGACTATAGAACATTACCCTGAAGGGAAAACTTCAAATTACTTAGAATTTTTTAAAAATTATTTTTTACAAAGATTTATTTTATTTATTTGAAAGTCACAGAGAGAGGTAGAGACAGAGAAAGAGGTCTTCTATCCACTAGTTCACTCCCCAGATGGCTGTGCTGGAGCTGTGCCCATCTGGAGCTAGGAGCCAGGAGCTTCCTCCAGGTCTCCCACGCAGGTGCAGGACTTGGGCCATCTTCTACTGCTTTCCTAGACCATAGTAGAGAGCCGGACAGGAAGAGGAGCAGCGGGGACTAGAACTGGTGCCCATATGGGATGCTGGCGCTCCAGGCCAGGGCTTTGACCTGCTGCACTACAGTGCCAGCCCCTTATAATTTAATATTGAAAAAATTCTTTTGGCCCCTTTAGCACTGGGAATTTCTCACTGCTTACTTTTTTTTCCTGCCACTATCCTCCCTTCCTCCTCCCTTCATTTCTGTGCTTCCCTAATTTCACATATTTATGCATGTCTTAGTTAACACAGTTTAATTTCACGAAGAGAATTATTCAGGCCATACTGTCTGACCCTGGCTACCTTTCAAAGTGTTTTTCTCAAAGGAGACAGTTCCATTGCTATGAAGAAGTCTGAGGCCAACTTCAGGACTGTTATTGAGCAATTTTGTTGTGGCTATAAAAGAAATAATAGATGAAAAAAATTTAAATGCAAGTTGAATTTTCGTCTTAGTGATGATGGGGATTAAAATTCTGCTAGCTATAGGGCAATACCTTTTTATTCAACATTTTTCTGTGAAAGGTTTTCAAACATGCAGAAAAGTTTGACTACTGGTTTCTGGCTGTTATAAACATTTTTGTGTGACATACTATCTTAACATAAGAGTATATTTTATATCTGACTTAATATAATTTTTTAGAAAAATTTTTCAAGTTATTTATGTCATCCTTATAACTCATCTTTGTTAAAGTTTTAATTAACCAGTGTTTAAAAACCCTATGTACTTTTGATTTGCTTAATAATTCTTTCATTTATTCACCAAATCAAGAAAACTTTATTGAGCTTCAACTATATTCCAATTATACAGCTAGGTATTCACTAATCATGCTTAATAAGTAGGATCTCTACTCTTAATGTGTATATGTGAGGCTTCTCTCAGTCCACTGGGGAAAACAAGCATATACAAAACTAGCACTGTAAATTAGGGCCATAATAGTTTTTCAGAGAAGTGGTTGATTAGAATTGAAATTAGATATGCATTTCTTCCTATAGAGTGATCACACTGCTGGCCAGTACTGGCAAACTATAATTTATCCACAGTCTCTTCATTTTTATTTGGATTGATGGGATGCAATTTTAAAATAGATAGGCAAAATTAAGAGTTGTCATGTAATTAGGACACTAGGACACATACAGCTGACTTTATAATGGTGGTTTCAATGACAAAGCCATCTACTTAGTGAGGAACTTACTTGTGTAAACCACCCCTGCCCCCCACCACCCTGGACATTGCTTTTCCACCCATTATTAAGGCCTCTGAAACCTTTGCTCTTTGTCCATTATTGCAATATAGCTTTTGTTTTTCTCCCTTCTCCTTTGCAAAGTCTCTTTGGAGAATGTTCTTGTGAAAAATCTTAAAATATCCTAACATTTTTTTTCCTGTTCAGCCTCACATATAGAAACATCATTGATTTCTGAGAAAAAGACTCAGCAAAAGTATGCTTTGGATAGTAGTAAATGATTTAGAAATTTGACTTTATCTCCTTTTGAAAATTTAACAAATGAAAAAAGTCTCACCCTTCACATACTTTAGGAAGTATTTAGTTGTGAACATAACAGCTCTAAACAGGGTATATTGAAGTCTAAAAAGAATAAAATTGGGAGCAGGCAGTTAGCCCATGCCCCACATACCAGTGCCTGGATTTGATTCCCAGCTCTGGCTCCTGACTTCAGCTTTCTCTCAGTGCAGACCCTGGGAGGCAGCTGTGAAGGCTTAAGCAACTGTGCTATTGGTACCTTGTGGAAGACCTGGATTGTGTTCTTGGCTCCTGGCTTTTTGCTTCTTGCTATATTATGTTATCTCAGGAAAATCACCTAACCTCTCTGTTTCTTCATTTTGAAAATGAGACTAGAAATCGTCTCCATCGCAGAGGGTCTTGTTTAGGATTTAATGAATTAATAAATGCAAAATACCAGAACAGTTCCAGGGACATAGTAAGCACTTAAGCATTGACTAGAATCATCATAATAATTACGTTTTTAAATTCAATTTTTTCCTTTTATATTTAACTTTTTTATTATTCTATGAAAAGGCTGAAGTCAAGGTTGCTTACATGACTTTCTCAGCATCTAAAAACTATTCATGGCAATTCTAGGACTGGAAAAAAAATTTAAAAATTTTAACATCCTTACAATTTATAAGAGTTTTAGGTTCATTGTAAATTGGAGAATTGGAGGTAACAGCACAGCGATTTCCTGTATACTCCCTTCCCTCATGCATGCATAGCCTCTCCCATTATCAACGTAACTTCACTGTAGAGGTATATGTGTTATATATGATGAACCTACTCTGATGTGATTTTAACTCAGTTTATAGTTTATATTGATTCTTTTTTTTTTTTTAAAGATTTATTTATTTAAAAGGCAGAGCTACAGAGAGAGGCAGAGAGAGAAGGTGAGAGAGGTCTTCCATCTGCTGGTTCACTCCCCATATGGCCACAACAGCTAGAGCTATGCCGATCTGAAGCCAGGAGCCAGTAGCTTCTTCCAGTTCTCCCATATGGTGGGTGGAGGGGCCCAGGAACTTGGGCCATCTTTCACCACTTTCCAGGCAATAACTGTGAGCTGGATTGGAAGTGGAGCAGCTGGGACTTGAACCGGTGCCCATATGGGATGCTGGCACTGCAGGTGACAGCTTTACCCGCTACACCACAGCGCTGGCCCCAAGATTCACTTTTGGTGTTATATATTCTATAGGTGTGAAAAAGTGTATGTCATATATCCACCGTTATATTATCCATGGTAATTTCAATGCCCTAAAAATCCTTGGTGTTCTTTCTGTTTGTCCCTCACTTCTCCTTAACTACTGGCAACCAGTGCTGTTTTCACTGTCTCCATAGTTTTGCGTTTTCCAGAATGTCAGATAGTTGGAATCATTCAGTGTATAGCCTTTTCAGATTGGTTTCTTTCACTTAGTAATATGCATTTAAGTTTCTTCAGTGTTGTTACATGGCTTAATTGCTCACTTCTTTTTAGCCATGAATAATGTTGCATTGTCTGGATGTCCCATAGTTTATTCATTCAAATACTAAAGGACATCTTGGTCCTACCCAATGTGGAGGATTATGAATAAAGCAGCTGTAAACAGCTGTAAACCTGTTCTCAACTCTTTTGCATAAATACTAGGATGTGTAATTGCTGGATCATATGTGCCATTTTGCATTCCTACCAGCAGTGAATGAGAGTTCCTGCTGCTCCATATCCTCATCAGCACTTGGTGCTGTCAGTTGTTCTGGAATTAGGTCATTATAATAACTGTGTAGTGGTATCTCATGATTTTAATTTATATTTGCATGATGACATATGATATACATCATCTTCTGTATGCTCAGTGTCATCTCTGTGTATTTGGTGATGTTCATGTTAAGGTCTTTCACGCACTTTTACAAGTTTGCGAGAGATCACCTCCATTTGCTGGTTCACTCCCCAAATGCCTGCAAAGGGCCGGAGCTGGAGCCAAAGCTGTGAGGTAGGAATTCAGTTCTGGTTTCCCACATGAGTGGCAGGGTCCCAACTACTTCAGTCATCACCAGTGCTCCCAAGATCTGCATTATCAGGTAGCTGGAATCAAGAGGTAGAGATGTGTGTTGAACATAGGCAGTCCAATGTGTGGAAACACCTGCCCCCCATTTTTGCCTTTTTAAATGTAGCTATTTAGTTGTTCTTAAGAAGGTGAAAAGCCTTCTTGGTTCTTTACATTCCTGAAAGCAAATACTACCTAGTTTTTATGCTTTTATTATAGTAAGATAAAACTATCTAGAGCTTTGTTTTGAAAAGTAAGTGAATACAAATATCCAAATTGAATAATTCTTTCACAATGATTGTTGTGTGCTTTTTTGTTGTGTGATTTTTTGGCATTTTTCTTAATATAGTGAATAAAGCTTCAGAGAGAAAATAGAGCAATAGTAGAAAAACCAAACTGCAGGGAAGAGTAATTAGGGGCAAGATGCCTTCTGGTACCTTGGATGCACTAAGTGTATTTTGAAGATGTTTTTATATAGACATCTGACTAACAATAGAGGTCTGGTGAATCAGTTTTAGTGTGTCTGTTCTTTCTTAAGTAACTTGCCTTGAGAGGGTTAAACGCTATCACAGCACCAAAGAAGTAGAACTGGTGGTTTATAATGAGACCAAAAAGCTTGGACTCTAGATTCCTTGCTAGAACTTTCCTAGGACAATTTGTAGAATATATGGCTAGACAGTCCCTTCTAATCTATATGGGTTATATTCCATTACAATAACTGAAATAATACTCATCTGTGTTCTGATATTCTAAAAAAATTTTATGACTCAGGTAAAGATATACTTGATCTATAAGCTATATATTATAGTAGCTATTTACTTTTTAATTGAAAGCCGATTTTTAAATGAAGGAATTTAAACTTATATAGTAATTTTATTTAAGCAAATGGACACATTCTAATGTTTGAAGCATGTTAAAACATTAAGCCATATGAAAAGCATGATTTTACAGTTAATGTGATTATTGTTGCCCAAATGTAGGCTTTGAGTAAGTCAGATGCACACATATTGTTTATTTTTGTGTATATGTGTAAATGTTTTTTTAGAAAATTTCAGTGCTATTTCAGTGTTTCTAAGTTCTCATCTAAATGACAAACTGCAGAAACATATAGGTGGGTGTCTAGATAGATACAGTGCTAGAATGAGGTATGACTCATCAAGCAGAGTTTAGTTTAAAAAAAATGAGGCAGGAAGAGAGAGGCTTGAAACTAGTTTTGATGTTTGTAATCCCATAGCTGCAGATTTATCACTCACAGGAGAAAAGGCTACTGGGAGTAGGAAAATTGGGTGGGGAGCTTGTAATGAGATAAAATATGTAATAACAGCATTATTTTGGTGCTAGTACATTAAAAAGATGGTTAGAAGTGTCAGACAAAACAGTTTTTCATTTTCTATTAAGCAAGGTTTTTAAGAAGCATTGCTTATTTTTATTTTTTCCACCTATTAAAGATTAAGGGATATCTGTTGTAGTTTCATATTTCTGTGAAATCTTGTCCTGCTTGTGGTGGTAGCTCCTTATGAGATTTGTTTCTGTTGTTGTAACACCGTGCACTCTATGCATTGCACCTGTTCATACAGAGTATATTGCATTGTGATATTTGTAGAGCTAGATGCTTCAAATAAGAAGCCAATCTGCCTTCTAGAGTACCAGCCTATTAGTTACTTAATTAGACTTAATTCTGTTTTTGTATGCAATTTTATATATGGTCTGGATTTATTTACTGAGCAATGATTCCTTCTATCAATTTTGTCTGAGATCAGTTTTCCTTTTGTATGGAGTCTGTTTCTTACAGAACCTCCTTAAAGGCTGCTCTGACTTTAAAATCATACTAGGCTTTTGTCAGAGCAGATTTGTTGACATTCTTCTCCCATTAAAAAATAAATTTAAAAGATTGCATAAATAAGCTATGCATTTCACTGTTTCCTGCTAATATGCAAAAAATGTATTTATGATAATTACATGTACTGTGTGCCAGAACTGAAACAATACATTCCTCATAATGGAGCATAAATAAAGAAGGTGGAGCCAGCTGCTCTTAAACTGTTTATTTGCAAAGCAGTAATAATATAGAGAATATACCTTTGTCACTTTGTTAGTCTGGCAGCACTGAACCTGTTGCTGCATTAGACGAGTTGCGTTTTGCTGGATAGGGGAAGGAGGGCTGTCTGCTGTCTGGTAGGAGGGCTTTGTCTGTGCCTTTCTCTCTGTTTCTTTCTGTTTTTCTTTCTCTCTCTCTCTCCACTTCTCTCTCTCTCTCACAGTCGCTTGCTGTGTCTCTGTCTCTCCCTCTCTCTCTGCCCCCCTCCCTCTCTTGCTCTCTCTCTTCCCGTCTCAGTGGTTTGTAAGGTAGGTTGCAGTGTGTGTATATACACAACATCAAGAGCAGGAAAATGGACTCATTAGGGAGGCAGGCAGTCATTACCACTCACACTGTACTTCCAGGGAGACACCGATTATGAGAAGAGAAACTCAGCGCTGGGGAAGAAGGTAGGGCAGACAACTTTCATAAAAAAAAAATCCTACTTCCTCAATCCCCCCTTCTATCATCTCCTGTAGCCTCCAGTGTTTTTATTCTTTCTTCTTTGCATTTTAATTTCCAGATTTAAGTTTGACAGAGCTAATGCTAGCTTAAAACGTGTAATATTTATAGGAGGCCAAATCTCTACTAATTTCTGCTAATTTTCTTCCTACTTATTTAAGGGTGTGCCCTTATGATTCAGTTTTATTACTTTAAAAATAATTACAAACAAACCTATTTTTTTTCTCAGAAAAGTACCAAATAAATCAGAATCTTTCACTCTTAAAACAGACCCTTCCGTATGTTTGTCTCTTTGCTTTTCTTGTCTGTTTATGCAATTCCATCTGTCTGTCTACATATCATGTTGTCCTTATTTATTGCTAACTGGATTTTGTCAGCTATTTGCCAGTGAGTTTTTACTGCAGATCCAGTAGTGGGTATTACTAAATTGAGATTCTTGTTCTTTGTTTTACCTTGAAGTTTAAAGTCCATATTTACAGTTTAAATCCTTGAAGCAGGTTGAATACTTTTTGTCCGTGTATTTGTTTGATGGCATTGGACAAGATGAGGGGTTGTTGCTGAGGGTGGGTAAGAATCAAGTAATTATTTTTGCCATAACACATACAGAAATATTACATCTGAGGGATATATTTTCAGAAGAAAAAGGTACTCTGCTTTCTAACTTTTATTTTGTAAATGGACTTTTACATGTAGAGGGGCATCACTGTGGTTAGTAAGAATGTAAACTTTCTTAACAAGCAGTTTTTATCCTAGGACAGTTTCCTTTTAGTATGTGACTGTTTATTTATGCTTGGGTAGGGAGGGGTAAGGGGCTGGCCATCTTTTTACAAAGTGGAAGCTATGAAGTGTATCAGGCCATCTTGCACAACAACTGTAAGTATTCATTTAACGTTTCGGGGACCAAAAATAATGTATTTGTTTTTTCAAATATAGTTTTGAGGAGCTTTCTCTCCCCATTATTTCTTTTTTATGGTAAGAAAAGTTACATTTCAAACTAGCTGACGTTGTTAGAGTTTTCTTAGAATAGTGTTCTTCGAAATTCAAAGGAGTAGTTAAATAAGGTCCATTCGAAATAGGCTTCCTAATGGAGTTTTATTCAGATAAGTCCAAAAGTAAAACTGCTATTCATTTGGTAAGAATTAAGTCATAGTAGGACACAAATGTTTTCAGCATATACATGAGCAGTGACAGAAAATGGATGCTGATCTGTAGAGATCTTTGATGATAACAATCAACTTTTTATAATAAATTATTTATTTAATAGAAGTGGCAGACTTTTTTTTTTTTTTCTTAATTCCATTAGGCCTCTCTGATAGCACAAAGAAGTCCATGAAGCAATATTCTTAACCCACCTGGGACACCAGTACAGATTCCCAAACACATTCTGAAGGTTCAAGCCGAGTAAAATGTTTATTAAAAATCTATTATTAAAGGATGGTGGTGAACTTTTGCTACTAAATGTCCCCCTCCTTTTTTACCATTTCTTTTTAAAAAATGTATTCTGAGAGTTTTAACATTCTTATCTTGCCCAAACTGTCTTCAGCTGAAAAGGCCAGCTTCGACCATGAACTGGACAAATACTGAGTACACTCAGTCAGGTCCTGTCAGAGGTTGTTTTCTTCTCCCAAGGTCTAAGGAGAACTGTGTGGGGAGTCTTGAAAGTGTATGTTAGCATGGTACTTAGTAAGTTGTGTTTCAGATATAATTGCTTCCATTTCAGACTCTGATGCAACAATCATTTTCCAAACTAATATGTCAAATGTGTGTGTATTTCATGCACCTGTCATTTTCTGTAGTAGGATTGTGAGAACTATCTGAAATTCTACTTTTTTCCCAAAAGGAGTCTTCATCTATCCTTTGACCAGCTATTCTCTTTTTCTGTATACATGTATGTGTGGAGATACCTATGTGTATATAGTTATATTTATATATAGTCTTACAGATTTTGGGCGAAGGAATCAGAATATTTGCAGATATTATATTTTTAAAAATTTCATGTTAAGTATATTTGTGGTAATAACCAGTAAAACAGTGGCAAAACATTCAAGAGAAAATGAACACTTATTTTAACTTTCTAGAAAGAATAGAAGCAAATAAAAATGTAGTCATTTTATGGTTGGTTTAATTTTTAAAATGTGTATATGCTTTCTTTTGCATGACAATCCTTAGCCTACAATGGATCTAAAATATTTTTAGTATGAAAAATAATCTTGGCCTTTTCTGGGAGGGACTGTCACAATCTAAATACAGCAGGGCATTGTAGAATGTGAAAAAGTAAACTTACAACCAGTGTGCTCTGCTGTAGAGGGATTTGGAAAGCTGAAAGGCTTGTGTCACAGGAGGGCTACAGTGTGCCAGAAAAATTCATTAACCAGTCTTGCTTGCTATGGTGGACCTTTCCCATCAGCACATGAAATCTGTCTGTTTAGATCCCCAAAGTCTTGGTCCGGTCACAGTGTGTTTCACTTTAATGTTGGAACAGACAGTTATCTAACACACCCACATGAGGAAGTGCTCTAAAGCAGTTATTTCATGCTTTGCCATGCCCTGTAGCTAAAACAATTTGGTACTGAGTGACGCGTGTGTGCTTTTTAACTCCTATCCGATGAAAATCGGCTTGGGCTCTTTGAAAAGGACCAAAATAGTGCAATGCTGGACAGTATAATTCAAATGCTAAGCACATCCCAGTTTATACTTAAATTTTTTTTTCTTGCTTAAGGGGAGAATCACTGTTTATTTTTCATATAAAGACTATATAGTGCTTTCCTGGATTTTACTGATTACGGTTTCAAAAACTGCAGATACTTTTCCTTCTTCACATTTTTTTCTAGAAGGCTATATTCATCAAAAGGATAGCAGCTGCATACTTTTCCCTGAAATGTTAACAAATAAATGGCATTCCTGTTTATTTATCTATTTTTGAATTTTAATGATTAGTCCTTGTGCTAATTAACAAATTCCTGTATTCATAAAATCTGGCACTACATAAATATCCAATTGTGCAATTATCTACACATGTTCTGGCTTTCTATAAATATAGAAATTATCAGTGGATGTGTTCATGGACGTGCCCAACCTCGAGTAGTGGCTGGTTATGCTGCCACATAGGAAGCCAACTTCAGGCCCTGAGCAAATGTGTTGCCCCAGGGTCTGGCAAGGTGTGTGGAAGCAGCATCTGGCTCACGTTGCTAACCAGTCATCTTTTCTGGCAAAGGAAGGACTGGTGTTGACATTCTTTGAATGCTGCTAGTTCCAGCCTTCTTTAGCCCCAAAGGTGGCCTCTTGAGTCTAAATATTGATAATGGACCTTAGAGTAGACTTATCCTATAGGCCTCTTTAGCAACATATCTTAACAAATTGCATTTTTTAGCAGAAACTATGCTTTACTGGACTTCTACAAAAGTATAATATTATGCCCATCCTCATTTTCTGAACTAGCAAGGCTCTAAGTTAGTGTGAGAAGTCACTAAGCTCTGAAATGAAAGTCTGAGTATTTTCATGTGTATAGCTGTGTAACTAATATAAGAAATTATAGAAATCAAGTATCATTTACATAGAAACAGTTTACATCAAGAACAATAAACATTTGTGTTTGGGCAAGTGTGTACCTGCTAGAGTAATTATTTAGTTAGAATCCAAACCCTTTAAAATGACTTTTTCATGTTGTAGGCCATTTTGTTTATCTCATATATATAATTACTAGGATTATTTTTAAGGCTACTAGAGTCAGATTGGTCATTTTATTCTTATCTGTAAACCTTCAAGTCATATGTAGAATTCATAAGTGTTTTACAGAAGTTGAAACCTGTAATTTTCTTGGAAAACCTATGTTTCATGTGTTTCTATTGCTTAGGGCACTTCTAGGATTTTGCAGATATCCCAGAACTCTAGCCAATGTCAAATGGTTAGCAAGATTTTCACTACTTACCAAAGACCCAAAGGCAGTCTCCATATCTTAGAAGTCTAGAGAATGTCCAGATTCATGTTTTCCTGTTACACAGATGTTACACATTTAATCGTCAAATAATGTTGATGCCAACTAAGCTTAATATATCAAAGATATTGTTGAGTTCTGTGAGTTCTAATTTCAGCATAGGCATGTTTTTCAGGCTGTGGAAGAAATAATGCCATCTATTATTACTATCATGTATACAGTAACCACTATAACAGATGTTGGAAACAGCATTCAAGGGCTTATAAGAAAAAAAGGGCTTCTCTGCCACTGTAGCTATTCAACTGTAATAATGAGTAAGTGGCGTGCTATTTCTGCATTAAACTGTGGAAAAATTATGCTCAACTTTGGCTTCATAACCTGTCTTCTACTCTAGGATCAAGCCTTCTGGTGATTCTACAGTTCACTTGAAAGTAATCAGCTTGCAGGCATGGAGCTTGCCTGTCTGGGATCTTTTGACACTAAACTTTAACTCCAGAGTGGGTGTTTTGTAGGTCAGTTAACCAAGGCAACTCTTGTATATCTGCTTTAACTTAGGAAAAGTTAACTACTGAAAGTGAAAATACTAAGACAAGGAGCAAGGATTATGAGTTCATTGACCCATTTAGTTTTCAGATAGAAGTTAAATATATTGTTAATAATTATGAATATTCATTTTTTGCTTTTGAAATTCTGATGGTAACTGCAGCATAGTATGTATACCTTCGTGCTATTAGAAGTAATTTTGGTATTGAAAGCCTTTGCCTTGAGATATGATGAATCTAATGTTCTTATGTGCATTATGTATTAAAATTTTAAGAATTTATTTGACATTTTTCTATAGTGAATTACTAATATGAGGATTTAAATTGAATGAATATAAAATTATTTAATGGAGTCTGGGGGTTTTGGAGATTGAAAAGCTTCCCAACAAGTTAACACTAAATATGTAGAAATGGCAATAATTATGAATCATATATATAGTATTATTTTATTCTCAGGAAAATTCTTGTTTGAGCTATTTTTAAAATCATAAAATTTAAATTGTTTAAATTTTTAAAATAAATTCTTTGAATATGTGCTATTTTTACCTTTCCTTTCAAAAATATTCTGTGGATTACTGTTATAATCAAACTATGATTTGTTGTTAAAAATTCCTTTTATAGAATTTTTCCAGTAAATGTAATGTAATTGAGAGAAAATTAAAGAAATGTTGTCAGTTTGTTCAAGCACCAACTTGAAACTTAGTGAAAGCTAATACTAACATAAAACTGTGAATGTTCTATGCTATCTAGTTTTTTGATTGCTGTATGTATGTGTATGAAAACTATATGGTTATAATTTTAAATGAAAACATTTTATTTAAATGCCAAGACATTTTAATGGTGAGAAAATGTTCCTTTCTTTTTTTGTTTAAATAGAAATGAGGCAAATATTTTTGCAAGGTTGGCTTTGTACTGTTTTGTTTGTTTAGATTTTCCCTTGTTAATATTAGATATACTGAAATTCTTCTTGGCCCAAAAATATACTGTGGTTCTGCACATATTTACTGATGTGTCCATCTTCTTGGTCATTTGTACTTCTTATTATCCTGGCTATTTGGCAAAAAGAACTGGAATCATTCTTTTTCTAGTTCCTCAAATCAACAATGATCTTTATTCCCTCACTTCATTTCTAGAGAAGAGAAAAGTAGATATGATTAAGGAGCAATTGGAGATAAGATTGTATAAATTAAGCAGAGAGTGGAGGGGATGAATGCTTTTGAATCCTTTAAATGTTGAAGTATACGGGGGCAGTGTTGTGATGTAATGGGTTAAGCTGCTGCTTTCCGTCCTGGTTGCTTTGCTTGCAATC
Organism: Oryctolagus cuniculus; assembly: GCF_964237555.1. Lineage (NCBI taxonomy): Eukaryota > Metazoa > Chordata > Mammalia > Lagomorpha > Leporidae > Oryctolagus > Oryctolagus cuniculus. The sequence goes on along the minus strand of NC_091435.1, from coordinate 71,196,852 downwards.
CACCTAGTCAAGTGCTTGGGCCTCCACCAGCCTTGTAGGAGACCAGGATGGAGTTCCTGGCTCCTGGCTTTGACCTGGTCCAGATCTGGCTGATGTGGCCCTTTGGAGAGTGAACCAGCAGATGGAAGATCACTCTCTGTTCTCTCTCTCTGTCAGTCTGCCTTCCAAAGAAATAAATACATAGATCTTAAAAAGTAAATTTAGAAGTATAATGTAAAATGAAAGAAAAAAATTTTCTCCCTCAATTTCCAACAAAATTCATTTAACCTATCCATACAGTATAAGTTTTCCATCTGTCAAAAGCAGATATTTCTAAACTCCCTCTCTACCCCAAAACAGATTTAGTGGTATCACCAAAAGAGGATCATAGAAGAAAAAAATCAAAATATCTCACATTTCTAGTACCTCTACTGCCAGGTTTCCTTCATACCCTTTGCCCTTGAATCCTTGGGTTTGGAGTCATAAGCCAGTTTTCATAGTTGGACAGATTTTATTTGTATTGATAAGAATCCTTCTTAACACAGCATTCCCAGAGCACGCCCCGCCCCTTAACAGCATCATGACCAGAGGATGAAGTGATTGCCTAAATAAGGTTGTGTATGTATGTATGTGTTTCCTGTCTTAAAGTCCAATGACACTTATATATAACAACAACAACAACAACAACAAGTCTGTAAACTTTCCATCAGTCTGAAGGGATTCAGGTTTCATTTTTGAAGCCAATTTTGTGAACAATTTTGACCAGCACATTCTGCCCCATTGCCTGCCCACTGACTGTTTTGCTTTCTAAATTTTAAGTGAATGTGAGTAATTTTTTAGTTTAAAAAAATGCATTCTTATATTCAGAACATACCCATGAGAATGAAGACATGCTAGGATCTATGCATAATAGTTTTAATCATTCTAGCTTAGCATGAAAATATATTAATAAAAATTTGGGAAATCAATTAATTTTCTGATATCATCTGGTACAAAAAGCAATTTCTAAGGAATCAAGAAGTTTTAATGAATGCCAATAAGGATTTAAAAGTGGCTAAATCTGGAGGCCTGGTTTGTAGTTCTGCTCTTGTAACTTTGAGTAACCAGAATCTCTCTGTTGCTTAGTTTCCTGGCCTGTAAAGTTAGCAGAAAAGTTCCTTTTTAGATTTTCTTTTATCTCAAAGATATGTGATTTTAAATATCTATACCTGTAGATCATTCTGTTTGCATTTTCATCTGTGAGTTACAAATGTATGGGGAAAAGTTTAGTTTGGCAATGGCAGAAAACAGGGACATTTTGTGGTTTGAGGAAGCACAAGCAGTCTAATTTTGAGATGTTGAAGTAGTTATCACAGTGCATTATTTGGTGTATTTCATGATTCAGTGAATGCAACAAACTAAAAATTGTCAAGTGTCAGACAAACTGTCTTAATTGATAAAAGCAATTTTTAACTGAGTGAAGTACAACATGGTTCCTATGGCTCCACTCCTTCCTGCTGGCCACTAGATGGAGAGGTGGTCCTTGTCCATGGCCTTGCCCAGAGTAAACAGCTCACTTCTGACTTTCTACTGGTAAAGCTGTACTGTATGCCTTTGAACATTTCTGTGAACACAGACATGACATTTGGAAGAAGCCATCAGAGAATGTGTTCTCGTCTATAACGGCACAATGAAATGCAAAAGGATTTGCTCCTCCTTCAGCCTCTGGGAATGCTGGTAGAAAACAAGCATTACAACTCTAGGTTTGATTGTCAGAGTAAAGCCTTTTGCCTCTTTTGAATTTGTCCATTTTAGAAAAGGGCCCTGAAGTGAATGTCAGCACGACAGTGCCACCTTGTGTCTCTGTTGCTGCGAGAGTGGCGCATTAATCTGTGAAAACGAACAGGACATTTGCAAAATCTTGACAAGTAATTTCAAACTCTGATTTTGCAGTGGCTGTACTAAAATTCTGTAATGCAAGGCATCTTCAAAAAGTTAATGGAAAACATCTTATGATACATAACTATGGATGCATTTAAAAATTTCTTGCACCCAAATAAACTCATCCTGTAATTTCACATTTCCTTAAACTTATCAAAAGTATCCTCATCTATTTTTATGTTACTTGACAATTCTCATTACCCAACAGAAAGTTAGGATGTGTCCACTTTGTTACAGCTGTCACACAAACGTGTATTAAAAATTCGTTTAAAGCTTCTAGGCACAAACAGAAATGCATTTAATTTAGAATTGTGGATGGAATAGGCAGAGATTGTTCATGATAATTCTCATCAGTTATAAAACCTCAGCTCTATCATTTCAAACAATGAGGTGCTCCTTATTTCACATTCTCATGGCTACTTTTATATGCATACCTTAATGCTATTCTCAGTATGTTTTCTAACCAAACATTGAGGCCCTCGAAGACATTGTGCCTTACTCATCCGTCTGCCTTCAGAAACTTCTATGGTGTTCAATACAGAAGCACTACTAAGATGTTTGAGGTGTCAGTGAATAATTATGTATGGTTCATAACATTCTCAATCATTTATATATGTGTGTATTTCTGTTTTTTTCCCAATAATACTAGGACCTTTTTCCTTGGGGGGGGGGGGAGGATGTGTTCTGATACCACCTTTCTTCCAAACATCATTTTATAGTTCTCATGTTAAAATCAGTTTTTCCTCTTTTTGATCATGAAAACAATGTATTGCCTATTCACAAGTGTATATTGGAGTAAACATGCTTAGTTTCTAATTCTAACTTTACATCAAATTTGCTGGATTCTCTTGAGTAAGATATTTAAGTTGTGTAGTTCTGTTTCCTATGCATAAAATGTGACCTATAGGAGGGTACTTTTAAAAATTTATGGAAAATGAAATTAAATGATAAGTGTATTTTGGAGTAAAGAATTTGGAATACATGCATAGAATGGTCTTCAAAAATAAATGGAAATGCTGGGCCGGCGCCGCGGCTCACTAGGCTAATCCTCTGCCTAGCAGCGCCGGCACACCGGGTTCTAGTCCCGGTCGGGGCGCCGGATTCTGTCCCGGTTGCCCCTCTTCCAGGCCAGCTCTCTGCTGTGGCCAGGGAGTGCAGTGGAGGATGGCCCAGGTGCTTGGGCCCTGCACCCCATGGGAGACCAGGAAAAGCACCTGGCTCCTGGCTCCTGCCAGCGGATCAGCGCGGTGCGCCGGCCGCAGCGCGCTGGCCGCGGTGGCCATTGGAGGGTGAACCAAAGGCAAAGGAAGACCTTTCTCTCTGTCTCTCTCTCTCAGTGTCCACTCTGCCTGTCAAAAAATAAAAAAAAATAAAAAATAAATGGAAATGCATGTTATGAAAACTGCACGGATTTCAATTTTTTTTGCACCAAAACATCTTTTTTCTTTACCTTTTAATTGCATTTTGCATGAAATTTTGAAGTACCCTCATACCAGTTGATCAGAAGGTGCTTTTGACTTAAGATTTTTGTGGGATTGGACACATATTTGATTACTCTAGTTCTCTTTGGTTTCACAGCTTTTCAAGTGCCATCACATCTAAAAATTATGCTTTTAGCCTTTGGAAGTACTGTATGACATATAGTGTTTTAGAAAAGAAAACTGATCAAAGAGACTTTTATTAGAGGGAATTAAATTGTCTATGGACAAGGTAAATAGTATTTTAACTGATGGATATTCTGATTTTCAGTTTGTTTTTTGTTTTTCTTTTTTGTTTTTTGTTTTGGTTAACTCCCACTCTGATTTCCTTTTTTGTTTTGTAAAATAGAAATAATACACTGCAACAGCAAGATAAACCTATGTGTTGGTAAATGACTTGCAATTTAGGGATTCTTTCATGCTATCCTGAGTTTTATTTATAACACTTAAAAATGAGTGCTAAGTTTTAAATTTCACACATTTTTGCATGGAATTTACATCTAGGGGTTTCAGTCCATGTGCCATCGAAAATAACCAGTGAACTTAGGTTTGGGTAACTTGTTTAACTTTTTAAGCTTGGTTTTCTTATTTGTAGAAAGATGAAAATAAATGTTACTTTTCCTAGCTGCCTCAAAGTGATGGTGAAGATTTAATATATATGAAATTTCTTTATAAGTAGTATAGTTGTATACAAATATACTGATATTTATTTTTATTAGTGCTCTAATTAAAAAACAGATAATCAAAAATAAGTCAAAGCAAAACACACATATTAAAAACAAAAATCCTGAAACGTGGCATTTCTTATTTGGAATAGTTCCCTGTGGTAGTAGTCTCTGAAGATGACTTGAAATTTTAGACTAATTTCCTGTGTTTTGGTTTTAAAACCTATAGTGATGATAATACTTATCAGCCTAAAATGTGGTTTTTCTTTAGATAAAAAAAAATTACCCATCAATTACAAGTAATATTTGGCAGTGATATTTATTAAAAACAGAAGATAAAAATGTAAAATAAATGTGATGAAGAAAGTTTTCAATAGTGTAATATTATACTCCAGTCAGTGGTTATGAAGCTTTAGTGTACTTAAGAATCACCGCAGGGTGTTTGTTAAAATTCAGATTTCTAAGTTCTATCTTTAATAGTTATGGACTGGAACTTAGGCATCCTGAGTTGTAGCTGGTCCACACACTCACTTGACGTGAGTTGTTATATGTGATAATCAGCAGAGCTTTGTAAATGCACAGATTTCTAGATTCTAATCTTGAGACACCCTAAATTAGAATATCCAGAGTGGTCTTTGCACATCTATATTTTACAAGAATTTATCTCATATTTTCTCAAAACATTGACAGATTTGAGAATTATTACTCTTTTTTCTAATATATATTGTTTCAATATATTTTTGTTGCACCTGAATTCACCCTCATCTCATTTTATGTCTTAAGTAAACATAAACTTACCTTACATTTAGAAGGTCAAAGGTAATACTCCTATTTAGATAAGTTCCAACTTGAAAAACAATGGGTGCTCTTGCCGTATAACTCCAAAATTAAGAAAAGAGATGTTACTAAGCAAAATCAGGAAAAAAGGATGTTGCTTAATTTTTACACACAATTCTGTTGCATACTCTCGTTTTCTCCCTATGTTTCAAATAAAACACTGAAGCTCATAGAATGAATTGCCAAGTTCACACAGCTGTTAAGTGTCAAAGACAGGATGAAGAATCTGTGCTCTTTCTACAACATCACATTATATTTTTCCTTAATTCAGTGAATCCTTATCAGGTTCCCATTATGTTAAATGTTAATCTCTAACTTTGGGGGCCAAAAAGTGTGTTATTGCTGGGCTATAACACTTATTGCTTATACCTTGTAAATTAAAAATATTTTCCACTGAAAATTATTTTTAGCCAGAAGAATTCAAATCTTTTCAGTGGCCAGAAATGATATTACTAGTAATAATAATCAGAGTTACAGAATTGTTAAATATCTTATCTTGAGGAATCTCTTAGGCTCTGTACTTTTGCTGTGTGATATTTCTTAACACCATTTATGGATAAGGAATGCCAGATTTAAAATAGTTAAGTGACTTACCCAAGACTGCAGATCTGGTAAGTGGTGGAAGAGAGATTGCGCTCTGGTTCCATCTGACTTTGAGAGCAAAGTTAGTGAACTCAACTCCCAGTATCTCTCATTCCTGACTGCTTTACAGCTACCCTCTAGACTCAGACTCTCTGTCCATTTGTTAAACACAAGCCACTCACTGCTTATTAAACTTAAAGTTTTTAAGTTCGTTTTCTTTGTAGAGAACAAATAATTTTGCCACACTTAATCAGTCCAGTAATTTCTTCTTAAATCTTATAAACTTTGGAGTTAATCATGCATAATCCTGTAGGGAAATCAGTTGAAGTGAATAACCTTTTGTTTATATTTTTACTTCAGAGTGAAAATCTGATGAGACAGATTATCTGAATGAAATTCCAGTCTTACCTATTTATGACATGCCATGATATACAACAGTTTCTTGGCATAGCTGATATTACTGGTCTTAAAATATTTGGTTAGTATTTAAAGTCCAATGAAAGTGTTAATAGACTCCATGCATCAGTGCTTCCTAAAATCCAAAAACTGACTCCTTCAGAATTCCTTATGTTTTTGTTTGAAAAACAAAATGCCTCATTGTACAAAATGATAGCCTATGTATACAGTGTAGTGTATAAACATATAATTGCTCACTTACCTGTATGGATTAAAATGTAATTTTATGATTTATAAAATTTAAATGTGACAAGGTAGTCATAATTTAAAGGAGCTCTGAAATATATTTTTAGGTGTGAAAATGATCATGATTTTATAAATTAAGATATGCATACTTTTCTGAGATATTCTTAATATCAATCTAATTATGTATTAAATGTTACATTTTAAGAAAGATCCCCAAAATCATTAACCAGGGGACATACTCTTTAGTAAACTTTCAAGTTTGTTGAAGAGTTGGGCTCTATTTCAACTTTCTTCTCTAAGGGTGGTCTCTTCTCAGATGGCATTCTTGTGGGATGCTATCAAGGCAAGAGAGAATGATAAAAACATAAAGTGAAGAAGTTTACCTATACTTTTTTCTGACATAGCAATTAAAACATGATTTTGTAGAAAGTCCCATTTAGCAGCAGAGCGTGAATTGGAAAATTTGGTCAGTGATTTATTTAGGCTCCACAGGGAAAATCCTGCAGGGTATTTTTGAATATCCTAAATTTATTTTGATTTGAGACAAGCTTACAGGGCATGTCTATCTTAAAACAGTTCTCCATTTTCCTGAGAAAAATTCCAGTGGAGCTAGTTGTGGGAGGTAGTATCCCAACAATGAACCTTTTGGGGCCAAATAAGCACTTTAGCACAGCTTACTCCAGCCCTTTCCTTAAACCAAAGCCTGTCTTTCCCACTAGGCTTGTTTAACTTTAACTGCTAATTTTATTCCCCTGCAGAGGTAAAGGAGACAGGAAAAAGGAGAGAAAAATAACTGATGGCATGAGGGGGAGAGGTATTGGCTCAAGAAATAAATTTTAACAGATCCTAGCCAGTGAAGGAATAGAAAGCAGCTGATGTGTGACACTATATTGCCTCTGTCTGCAGATTAAGGAATAGAAGCTAGTAGAGGTTAAATAACTTGTCTAAAGTGTACATAAGTTTTATGCATTGGTAATGGTATTGGGACCCAGGTTACTCATGGTTTGAACCAGAGAAGTGGACAGTGCGGTTCCTCTGTTGATCCAGATTTCCTCCAGTATCCTCATGCTCCTTTTCTGCCTCCTCTTGCTCTGCTACTGTCCTTTAACATCTGAAAAATCATTCTGTTGATAAGCTTAGGCTGAAAGGCTGGCTACCATGTATTTTGACTATTAAAGCAATTTGGAGCAAGCTGAGCTGTAAGGACAGTGTGCATCATGTTAAACCTTCTGCCTTTATTTTGTGTTGATTGTGTAAATAATGAACATAGAACCACAAAAAAGAAAATTGTGTTGAATAAATTGGTTCTGAACTCATAGCAGGGCTCTAAACATGAAATATGGTGCATACCTGTTAAAAGATAGGCCTTTTATTTAAAATCCTGATTACAGTTAATCAGAGGGTTTTCAAATGAACATAGGATATATTTTGACACTCTTTCTCCTAAACTGATATCAATATATGGATTTTGGGTGGGAAGGAGGACCATGGCGTAAATAGAATCAAAGCGTTGGTCTTCCATAAAGAGTTTCTAGCTGCTACAGGTAGCCTGTCTGCTTGGACCTGTTGGGAAACTTAATTCTTGGCTCTAATATCACCCTAAGCTGCGAATCTGTGTTCAGTCAACTTCTCAATGATACAATAAATATTTCTAAAAACATAGTGAAACTTTCTGTTGTTGAGGTGTCTGCTGAGTATTAGTATTTACCTCTTAGTGTTATTTGTAAGGTTCTAGATATCAACAATCTCAGTGTATGTTTTATTTGGTTGCTAGCAGCTAACCAAATGAATATGCAGCATAACTTAGAAGCAATGCCATCAAATATAACATGTTAGGATATCTATGAGTTATTCAGAATTCCAAACCCCAATACAGAGTGGGTAGAAGCCCTTCATGTTGATGCAGCCACAGCCTTGGGTTCCATTCTAAGAACTATAGTTTGAATTAACTGATGCCATAAAGAAATATTACACTCAATTCACCAAATGTGTCCTGTCTACTTGCAAATAGCAGTTAGTTTCCTTTTGGGTGTGCTGACAAGGTTGTTGTTGATTTAATATCTTTGAAATAAAGTCAGTTGCAGTATCATATACAGGCTAATTGTTAGAAAATAAGGTGGTTCTTTTTTAACATATAGAATATAGACTTCTGGTGATGTTCTTGCATTCCGACCAGTTGCCTGGAAATTAAATATGGTTCTCTAAGAAATTTATTGTGGAAGATTCAAACCAGAAGTGACTATGAAAAAAAACAAAACAAAACAAAACAAAACAAAACAAAACAACCTCCGCACCACCCTTAGTAATTTTCCACTCAAAAAAGAATTTTTATTTTATCTGTATCTTTATTAAATCTTTCAGGTGAAAGGTGAGAGTCACAGCCACAAAATAACAGTAGCCTAAAAGTGTAAAATTATAGTTAGTGGAGTTAGAGTAATCTTAGGGACAAATGTCACCAAGGATACTTATCAGTGAGTTAAAAGGGGGGAATTCTGTGCTTTCAGCATATTGTGAACAAAGTGCTTAATTATAATATTCTGAAAAGTAAACAACTTAATCCTAAAAAATTATTTTACTTCTGAAGCAATTAAGACAGTATATAAATTTTTTAACATTTAAGTGCTTTTAAAATTGTTTGTATTAACTCTCAGATTTGAGTGAGAGGGAGATAGGATTGGACTCATTGCCATTTAAATATGCAGCCCCAGTTTTGTAGACATCCTTCTGAACTAGGATGGAAGGACCATTGAAAAAACTGTAGTGTGGAATTTCTATTTCATTTAGTGGGGACAAAATAAGAATAAACAGCAAGGACTCAAGAAGTTTCCTGTTTTAATAAGGTGAAAGTGGTTACCAAAGAAACGAAAAGTTTCTTATCACTTGGCCTGAGGCAAATGTGGCATATTAAGCTTCAAATGAATTCTCCTCTCCTGAATGCACACAACTCTTATTAATGTATTGGAAATTATGCACACATAGGAAAAGAGGAATAAGATTTTCTGGATACAGTTGAAAAGCCATCCATTGAGGCATAGGGGCTATCTAATATCAGTGGACTCTTATGTGCTGAAATAGCCTCAAATCAGTTATTACTATTTTACCTTTTACTTCGGCTTACCTTAGTCAAAAATGATTTGTTTTCTCTTAAAAGAGGCCTTTCGTTTAGAGAGCATTAGGTTCCCTGGTGGCCTGAAAGAGTTAATGCAGTTTCCAAGAGTGTCCAACTTCCAGGGAGTAGTGTGTGCCTGTGAGAGAGTCTGGCTCCAGGATATTTGTTCACATCCCAAAACCAATTTGGCACAACTTAAAATGTCTGCTAGGCAGAGGATTCAGTGTTGTTAGGCCACGCAATTAGTGCTTTATTTCATGAGCACCAAATTCACCCAATAGTGTTTTGTTTTAAAGAAGAGCTTGAAATTCACAATAACGGGTTTCATTTATCAGAGCCATATGGGACTCACCATCTTTGGATATATTTGTAAGGCTTTCACAAAGAAGAATCCTTAGGCATCTCAAATTTCACGGATTGGAGGGCAATCTGGATGAATATCGTTTTTGGAAATGATGAACTCTCGTTTTTATGTGTAGTCTCCAATTTCAGTAATCCTTGAGAAGTTCAATACAACCAAGAAAGAGTTAAGTAAGCTTCAGCTTATTAGCTTTTACTGGAAAATAAAGACCATGATTCTTAGATCTGGTTCAAATGCCAAGTGCACCTTTGATGTTGAAATTTGGCCACCTAATCTTTGCAGTTTGTGATGTGGCATTTATGAAAGGGAAGATGGGTTCTAAGTTGCAAAACCTGTTTTTGCAGTTTATGCTAGTTGTCTTGGTCATATCTCAGTGGATCATTGGGAAGCTATATACAACTAAAAATGTAACGTGACACTTTTCTTTTGATGTTTACTCAAGATGATTTTTTGCTGCTCCCTCCTTTTCCAGAATTCTCTGATCATTAGGGGTCTATCTTAATGCAATGTATTCTTGAAAGTCTTGAAATAAATTGATTTTTTTAAGAAATAAATTTCATGTTTTCCACTGATCTATAAATTTTGAGTTTTAAAAAATTGATTGATCTCCATTTGTCAATAGTTGCTAGCACTTTAATTTTTGGTTCCCAGATTCTGTTAAGCTTTTAATAACCTCTGAACAAATATTTAATATTTTGCTAATTAAAATGAGTATATATTTAGAACATAGAGTGCTATTGTATTATGACAGGTAACCAGTAGTTTTCTTAGGTTTTCACATTTTTATTTTTTCATTTGTGTAGGCCTTTTTTTAAAAAAGATCATTCAAGTCTGTATGATAAATCTGGTTAATCAGAATATTTGCAAGTAGTAAAGAGTACTGTGACAGTTGTTGTTTACCTGTATAAAGTCTATGTGAGCTTCCTAAGGATGGTGATTTCAGTTGCATTTTAAATTGTTATGGCAAGTTGGTAATTACGTGATTCCTCATCTTTAAGATTTTATTATTTTAAGTCTTATTTTAATATCCTCCAGTCTTTTTTTAAATGAAAACTTTTAACATTTCAACAGCCAATAATGCTTAGCTTGATTTAGGCATCCCAGAGAATAACAACTAAATTTTGTGCAGATATGAACCTGATGAATAACATTAAAACAAAATTTAGTATATTGTTGGCTTCTATTTAATGTTGATATAACTATCACATATTTTGAAATCCTATTTCATAGAGAGTCAGAGATTCCACCTACCATCTCTTCTCCAATATTTATTCTGCATGTCAGAGAGAGCACTTAGACGTATGCAACACATTTCTAGAGTGTACACCTGTATTGCTAGGAGTCATTGAACCCCATGTTATAGACCAGTGAGGCTGCTGTAAAATAGAAAATTAGAATTATACAATGAACTGCAATTACTTAAAACAACTTGAATGCTAATTATGCTGGGTGTTAGAATGTTTCATATTCTTACTACATTTCATTCCCAGTCAACTGTTCTAAAGTGATTTAATGAGAATGATCAATAGTTATATTTTATTATTCCCTTTTTCTATAAACATAGGTATTGTGACTCAATTAGATAAAGTGTTTTTCTCACTGAAAATTTCATTATGGGACTAAACAAACTTTTTTTGGCTAATGCCTGGTGCTTTACATTAGGAGCTTAAAAAATATTTCCTTTGTGAAAACAGCATAAGCTTGGAGATAGTGTTCATTGAGAGCAAAGATCAAGATGGCAGAAAGACTCAGGATAGAGTATGTGGATGAGATTCAATGGTATGTGATAGGTCTTTGGATTTACTGTAAACTATAGGCTATGGGGAGAAGATAGGCATATGGACTAAAGAATAGAAGGTGGATATGGTAATCAATGCGTTATTATTTATGAATATTCCTAATAAGAGACAAATTATGGAAGAAAGAAGGATATAATTTGATGAAATATATTTGTGAATGATAAAGTAGTTGGATGCTGAGAAGGTGAAGGAAAGGATTTAAGGATTATATGTAGTTTTGTAGCTGTCACTGCCTAGTTTTCTGCCTTCACATACTTTCTGTTGTAGGGATGGATGGTTCCTGTATATAATGTCCGTAGTACAAATGGAATCCATAAACCATTTGGGTTAAGCAAGAATTTTGTTTGTGAAGATATACATGTTTGATTTTAGGGTATGGCATGCTATTATTCTTATCTTAGGGTCAGAGTAGAGTTTATATTGTTTTTGCTCAAATAATAATATGAGCATATTTATGTAGAGCAGAAGTATGTATGCATGTGTATACATGCCCACATGTAAGGAAGGACACTTTCATCTGTCTCTCATGTGTCGGCTGCCTTTTCCCTGGCAGTCTTTCTTTGTCTCTATCATTTTATCACTGAGCCCATCTGTGTCGAGAACAGAGTGCTTGGTTTTATCATTTTAAATTCTTTTATTTTTTGTTACTTTTTTATTTCAGTTTGTTTTCACCTCAAGCATTCAGGCTCAAGTATAAGACATTTTAGTTCTCACCTTCAAGAGGTGTTTCTGCTTTCTTTCCCGTCCATTTGTCCGTATGTTTACTGGTCTCTGATAGGCTGTGCAGTAAGACAGCAGTTTACTCTGTGTGTGTGTGTGTGTGTGTGTGTGTGTGTGTGTGAAATTAGCTAATTGGTGTTAGCAGAAATATTTTCACATGTTTTATAAGCAAAGTGCAGCAAGGTATATAAATGTAGATATGATCCAGACACGCGCACGCTCACGACTGTCACTGCTCATGCATAGGCGCTCAGAAGTAATTAATGTTAATAAGATTTTAATGTGCTTGTGAGATCATAATGAGGAGAAATGAATGCTCTGATTAGGAAAAGGTAACTGTGTGTGTGTTTTGGCTTAGAACAAGATTTCAATTTTTATAAACCGCAATTTTAGAACTTGTTTGTGATTGCATCAATTGGTTTTTATTTTCAAATTAGAGGTCTGTTTAGCCATTTGAATGATTAACCAAATAAATGGGTGAAACCCTGATCATAAGGAATAGTGCAGGGTTTCATTTGCAAGGCAATTTTAGTGTACAGCAAGACTGTGATGTCTTTTACCAATGTTTCATTTCAATGTCTTTTTTAAAAAAGCTTTTTCAGAAGCCACTTGTGGAGATTGTATTTATTTTTGTAAATGTGGATGTTTTACATATATTCCATAAGCAGCAATGAGACATTATAACTATTGTGCCTGAGATTCATTCATTCCAGTCAGTGATGGTGTATTCAGTTTCCAAAAAAATTTATTTTATGCATTTCAAAATATTTATTTAGAAAAATATGAAACAGCCAGTTTTTGTCTTCCTAAACATCATCTTTGTAAATTTTAGAGGTTGATATCTTTTATTGAAAAATAAAATATTTCAAGGTAAGTAAAGATGCTGTCTTTTAATGGATTCAAATACTGGGCAGTCAACAGTTACATTATAGATTGGCTTAAATCCAGCTGGACACCAGGGGTCCTTCTCCACAACAAATTTTTGAAACTACTGTTTACAGAGCTTTGGCATGCATTTGCATTATTATTATTTTTAATTATAGTATAAATCTAAATACCTATTAAGGGTCCTGTAGCACATACAAACCACTTATGCATTTTTTTCAAAAAATTACTGATTGAGATATTCAAGCAGTGTAATTCCTTGTAAACAGTAAGCATAGTACTGACAATTATGGAAAAGTCTTAGATATGAATTGGGATATGGAGTAGTGTACTTTATTTCTAACTAATAAGTACAGACATGGTTTTGGCTTTCCTAGGTTTTCATTACCTTACTGTATTTTTGCTTATGTGTAAGCTTGATGACAAAGAGAAAATGTTAGTTTTTACTAAACAATTCTGAGAGTTCTGTGATTCCCAGAGGTGTGTTAGGTTTGGCTTTCCATAGAACCTTGAAAATGATGACTACCTGACTAAAAGAAGCTTTGTCCCATAGTAAGGTTTAGTTAACTTTCTTGGATCTTTTATCATGGAATCGTAATTAGAAGCCATTTTACCATACTCAGTTTGTAAAAGAATTCATCTGTGTTTTGTCCAGTACTCGCATAATATCCCATAGGAAATTTTCCAACACAGTCATATATATATTTCTAGCATCTCAACTGTGTCCCATGCCTCTGTGTATTCATACATATTATCATTTTATAGTAAAGGCTTTATACAATATTTTAGTATCTAAAGTGTTAGCCTTCTCATCCCTCACCAGTACTCTTCTTTTTCGGGGTTTCCTGGCTTTTCTTGACTACTTGTTATTCCTCATGAATTTTACAATCAGCTATTGGACCTTTCGAGGGAAAAATGTGATTTTTTTTTTGTAATTATAAGAGATATGAGAATGAGTCTTCTCTAAGAACCTACTTTTTCTTTACATTTGTTCAGAATTTTGTGCTCAGAAGTGTCATATTTTTCTTTATAAAGGTTTAAACATTTGTTATTAAGTTGACCTTGGGTATTCTAGGGTATTCTATGCATTTGTTATTTATTTACCTTCTTAGTTATTTTCTTACCTACCATCCTAAGTAGAGTCTTCTCCATAGTATTTTCTAACTGGCTGTTTGTTTCTGTATGGGAAGGTTGTTACTTTTGTATGTTAACTTTGCAGATTTCTACTTTGCAAGATACTGTTATTAGTGGTTTGAGTTCACATCTTTGTACACAGACAATGGACAAGTTATTCCAATTGTCTTAGTATGTACTGCTTAATAAACCACCACAGATTAGGTGATTTATAAACCACAGTAATTTATTTCTCACAGTTCTGGAGTCTGGAAGTTCAAGATTAGAGTGCCAACATGTTCAGATTCAGTTTGGGGATCTTTCCTATGTTATAGATTGCTCACTTCTTGTGTTCATGTAGAAAGCAGTAATCTAGCTGTGGGGGTCGCTTTTTATTAGGGCATTTTTCCCATTCTAGCCAGCTCCACCCTCATGACCTCATTTGGTCCTTATTACCTCCCAAAAGCTCCATCTCCTAATGCCTTCACATTTCAGGGTTTCAATGTGTAAATTAGCACAAGGGGAAGAAAACATTTAGTTCATAGAATTCAGCTATTTTCCTCATCTGTTAAATACAGATAAGAAAGCCAAACTCCCAGAATGATGGAAAGTTAATGAGATTATATAATAAAGCACCTAATATTTTGCCTGACATATAGTAGGCACTCAATTACTGGTATCTATTAATATAGTTTTATATGGTATTATTATTAAACTGTGGCCAATACGCTATTGAATTATTGCAGGTTGATGTTATTAATAAAGAAAGAAAAGTTAAACTCCATGATAAACATTTGTGATTTAAGATACTAGAGTCTGAAAAGTTATTCTGCGATCATGGTAGTTTGTAGCTGTGCAATTACATAATCGTTACATTATGATTATTGCATACAGAATTCCTTAATTCTAGAGAGTAGGTGGTAGGGGAACTTGTTGATCATGTAGAGTGATCAGAAAGGATAATTCCTACAGTATTCTAGCATTCGCCACCTACATTTGTGGGTATGAATATTTAATTTAAAGTTCTGTAGTCATTGTGTCCAATCTTACAGATCTGTCAGCTTTACTGTGGTTTCCTAGTAAACAGTATATAACTTGTTTTTTTTTTTTAATTTTATTTATTTACTTATTTATTTATTTTAGACAGGCAGAGTTAGATGGTGAGAGAGAGAGAGAGAGACAGAGAGAAAGGTCTTCCTTTTCCGTTGTTCACCCCCCAAATGGCCGCTACGGGCACGTTGGCAGCCGGCGCGCTGCGCTGATCCGAAGCCAGGAGCCAGGTGCTTCCTCCTGGTCTCCCATGCGGCTGCAGGGCCCAAGAACTTGGGCCGTCCTCCACTGCTTTCCCGGGCCACAGCAGAGAGCTGGACTGGAAGAGGAGCAACTGGGACAGAATCTGGAGCCCTAACCAGGGCTAGAACCTGGGGTGCTGGCGCTGCAAGCAGAGGACTAGTCAAGTGGATCACAGCACCGGCCAGTGTAATACTAACTTGTAAATGAGTATATGTAGAGTAAATATTGAACATGTATGAACTTCTGATGATTTATGTGTAAGCAGAATAATAGTGCTTGATAGCCAGTTATACAAAGTTTTTTGATAAAGTTGTTGAAAAACATAGATAAAATGTCAATGCCATAGTCCAATGACTTTTTAGCTTTGACTCAAATGTGATAAAATGAATATAGGCATATTAGCAGAAACATTCTTCATTAGTTTGAAAATATCTATGTTAGAAAATGAGAATATTAGGGTGTTAGGGCTTATCTTATGTTTAGATTGTTATGAGGGTTAAGTGGGATAAAAACAAATTTGCAACAGCTAATAAGGTACTTTGTTAAATATTAGTTGTTTTTATTCCATTCTTCATTACCACCCACATACACACATAACTTGTAATAGTATTCTGTGCTTAGGAAAAATGTATGAAATCTGTCTCATAAGGGTCATTAAAAATAGACATAGAATAATAAGTCAATAATTGTTCAATATTGAAATCAGTCAACAGTGAAGTTAAGACTACATTAGTGGAGGATGTTAAAGCTTTTAAATAAAGTTGCTTGTCCACTAAATTCTTAGGATCTGTGAGGTTGAAGAATAATTTCTCTCAGGGAATTGTAGGTATATTTTATTTATAGTATAGGGTTTACCAGAATTCTAGTTTATCACTCATTATAATTACTCATCTACAGCTTCAGATTGCTCTTTGATTCATTAAGTCAGATAAAAAGCTACATAGATTATCTATTACATATAATAGGGTATTCTGCCATGTGAGAAATATCAGTAGCAAGATTAGTTGGATGAATTGTGTCTAATATTTGTAGTAGATGATTCACACAAGCAAATCACTAGTTTATGTGAGTAGACTTTGGAGCCAGATTGCCTGATTAGAATCTCCACTTTTTTAGTTGTGTAAATTCAGAAAAATTATTTATCCTCTTACTATTTATTTTATAGGGTTGTCTTGAGGATTAGATTACTTGGTGCATGCACAGTATTTAAAGAAATAACATAGTAAGTTCTCTTTGAGATCTTGATTTCAATTTTCTTTGGAGAAATACCCATAAGTGGGAATACTGGAGAACATGATGATTCTTTTAAAAAAATTTTAAAAGCCTACATACTTTCCTCCTTAACAACTTCACTGTTTTTCATTCCTGCCAACAGTGTGAAGGAGTTCTTTAAAATACTGGTTTCTTGTTTGATTTATAACCATTCTGAGAGGTATGAGGTGATAGCTCATGATTTTGATTTGCTTTGTCCTGATGAACAGTGATGTTGAATATTTTTCACATACTTATTGACCATTTATTTGTATGACTTTTTTGGAGAAATGTCTATCCAAGTTTCTCTTAATGCATTTAGGCTGCTTTAACAAAATACTTTAGATTGGGTAATTTATAAACAACAGAAATTCTTGCTCACAGTGGTAGAGGATAGGGAGTCCAAGATCAAACTGCTAAGCAGATTTGGTGTCTGGTTAGCATCTAGGTGGTGCCATCTGTGTCCTCACTTGAGGTGAAGGGAGGAGCTCCCTCAGGAGGGCTCTGCCCTCATGACTTTATATAATAAAGACTATATCTCATAATACTTTTTTTAAAACATCTTTTTTTAAACTTTTATTTAGTAAATATAAATTTCCAAAGTACAGTTTATGCATTACAATGGCTTTCCCCCCCACCATAACTTCCCTCCCACTTGCAACCCTCCCATCTCCCACTCCCTCTCCCATTCCATTCACATCAAGATTCATTTTCAATTCTCTTTATATACAGAAGACCAATTTAGTATATATTAAGTAAAGATTTCATCAGTTTGCACCCACACAGAAACACACAGTGTAAAATACTGTTTCAGTACTAGTTATAGCATTACTTCACATTGGACAACACATTAAGGACAGATCCCACATGAGAAGTAAGTACACAGTGACTCCTGTTGTTGAGTTAACAAATTGACACTCTTGTTTATGGCGTCAGTAATCTCCCTAGGCTCTAGTCATGAGTTGCCAAGGCTATGGAAGCCTTTTGAGTTGGCCGACTTCGATCTTATTCCGACAGGGTCATAGTCAAAGTGGAAGTTCTCTCCTCCCTTCAGAGAAAGGTACCTTCTTCTTTGATGGCCCTGTTCTTTCCACTGGGATCTCATTCGCGGAGATCTTTCATTTAGGGTTGTTTTTGTTTGTTTGTTTGTTTTTTTGCCAGAGTGTCTTAGCTTTCCATGCCTCAAATACTCTCATGGGCTCTTCAGCTATATCTGAATGCCTTAAGGGCTGAGTCTGAGGCCAGAGTGCTATTTAGGACATCTGCCATTCTATGAGTCTGCTGTTTTTTTTTTTTTTTTTTTTTTTTTTTTTTTTTTTTTTTTTTAATTTATTTGACAGGTAGAGTTATAGACAGTGAGAGAGGGAAAGACAGAGAGAAAGGTCTTCCTTCTGTTGGTTCACTCCCCAAATGGCTGCTATGGCTGGCGCTGCACTGATCTGAAGCCAGGAGCCAGGTGCCTCCTCCTGGTCTCCCATGTGGGTGCAGGCGCCCAAGCACCTGGGCCATCCTCCACTGCCCTCCTGGGCCACAGCAAAGAGCTGGATTAGAAGAGGAACAACCGGGACTAGAAGCCGGTGCCCATATGGGATGCCAGTGTCGCAGGCGGAGGATTAACCAAGTGAGCCACAGTGCCAGCCCCTATCTCATAATACTTTCATACTGGTGATTAAATGTTAACAGGAAATTTGGAGGAACACATTAAGACCTTAACAAAAACTTAAGCCATTTTAAAAATTGATTTGTTAGGATTTTCTTTGTTATTTTTGTTTTTGTGCTTTTGCTATTTAATTATAGTCATTCTTTTTTTTTTAACTTTTATTTAATGAATATAAATTTCCAAGGTACAGCTTAAGGATTACAATGGCTTCCCCCCCATAACTTCCCTCCCACCCGCAACCCTTCCCTTTCCAGCTCCCTCTCCCCTATAATTATAGAACAATTATATAGAATAATTATAGTCATTCTTTATATATTTTGGATATTAAACACTTATCAGATGCATGATTTGCAGATATTTTCTCCCATTTCACAGATTGCCTTTTCACTCACTGATTTTTTTAAACTTTTATTCAATGAATATAAATTTCCAAAGTACAGCTTATTGATTACAATGGCTCCCTCACCATAACGTCCCTCCCACCGACAACCCTCCCCTCTCCCACTCCCTTTCCCTTTCCATTCACATCAAGATTCATTTTCAATTCTCTTTATATACAGAAGATTAATTTAGTATATATTAAGTAAAGATTTCAACAGTTTGCACCCACCCAGAAACACAAAGTGAAAAGTACTGTTTGAGTACTAGTTATAGCATTAAATCACAATGTACAGCACACTAAGGACAGAGATCCTACATGAGGAGTAAGTGCACAGTGACTCCTGTTGTTGAGTTAACAAATTGACACTCTTGTTTATGGCATCAGTAATCACCCCAGGATCTTGTCGTGAGTTGCCAAGGCTATGGAAGCCTTTTGTCAATCACTGATTGTTTCCTTTGGTATTACAGATGATTTTTAGTTTGATTGGTAGTCCAACTTGTTTGGCATTTTTTGTTGTTGCTAATGCTTATGGTGTTTGTATCCATGACATAATTATTGTAATAAATGTCATGAAGTTTTTCTAAATGTTTTCTTCTAGGAGCTTTACAATTGCAAGTTTTATGTCTGAGTCTTTATTTAGAGTTTACTTTTTGATATGGTATAAAATTTAAACTCAATTCTTTTGCATGCTCTCCTAGGCCATTGCGGAGAGCTAGCTTGGAAGAGGAGCAGCTGAGATTCAAAATTGGTACCCATATGGGATGCAGGCACTGCAGGTGGAGGCTTTACACTTTGCGCCACAGCACTGGCCTCCTATAATGTATTTTGAAATTAAGATGTGTGATGGCTCCAGTATTGTTCTTTTCTCAAGATTAATTTGACTATTCATAGTGTTTTCTGGTTCCACATGAATTAAAAAATCATAGAATTGACTCTGGTCACTTTGGGTGATATGGACAGTTTAGTAGGACTAAGTTTTCCAATCCATGAACATGAGATATCTTTCTTTTACAGTGTGTTCTTTTTATTTCTTTCACCAATGTTTTGTGGTTTTCAATATCCAATCTTTCACCTCCACAGTTACTTGTTCCTAAGCATTTTATTGTTCTCACTGATATTTAAAGTAGGATTGTTTTCCTAATATCCTTTTCAGATAGTTTGTTGTATAGAAATACAACTGATTTTTTTTCCTATATTGATTTTGTGTTTGGAACTCTTACTAAATTCATTTAGAGTTTTAATAGTTTTTCAATGGAGTCTTTAAAGTTTTTTTCATGGATATAATCATTTAATCTAAAAACATGGACAGTTACTTTTCTGATTTAGATGTCTTGTTTCTTTAACTTGCCTATAGTGCTCTAGTGAGGACTTGCAGTACTATATCAAATACAGTGGCAAGAATGAGCATATTGTTTGTTCCTGATTTTAGAGGAACAGCTTTCAGTTTTTTAACTATTAAAAACTGATACAAGTGCTTTCACTTACATGATTTATTATGTTGAGGTACTTTGCTATTTTTTATAGTTTGTTTTTTCCAAAAGAAAAGATATAAGGATCTTAAAGAAACATTAGCACTTCCATGTATATTGCATCACTATTAACCATAGCCAAGATATGGCAGCAACCTGAATGTCCTCCTGTGGATGAAAGGATGAGTAAAATATGATATACACATATAAAGAAATATTATTCAGCCTTTAAAGAGGGCATTTGGCAATATGAGACAATATAGATGAAACTTGACGACATCATGCTAAATAAAATAAGCTAGTCACAGGAAGACAAGTTTTACACAACTCCACTTAGATATCTAAAATAGTCATATATTGATTCAAAGAGTAGAATGGTGAATACCAGGGTATGGGGAATAGGGAAGTGGAGAGTTAATAGTCTTTGTCATGAAGTTGTAGTTCAGCAAGATGAGTAAGTTCTAGAGATCTTCGGTACAGCATTTTACCAACAGTACTATACACTAAAATACTGTACACTTGAAAATTTGCCAAGATAATAAGTCACATTTTGTGCCATACTTACCAAAATGAAGTAAAAAAAAAATAATGTAAGTTCTCAACATGTTCACAGTATTCATGTTATTAATTAGTCAAATTAATGCCATAATAATAATAATAAACAATGCAATTCACTGTTATAGAGTATGTTAATACTATTTTTGCTGGGACATTGGAATCAGGGAAACTTTATTGAATGAAGCAATGTTCAGACTAAACCTTAAAGTTTAGTAGAATAAGATAAAAAAATAGAAAGGTAGAGGTGAATAAAAATGAAAACTTATGGGGACTTTGCCAGAAAGACTTGTATCTGAAGCTATTTCACTGCTTCTTAGTAGTGTTGTCCCGGGTAAAGCAGGCTCTGTTTGGGGCTTCCCATCCCTATGTCTGATAACTCTTCAGGTAGTCAGCTATAGCAATATCGGGAATGACCTCATTGTTTTCCATTTCCCAGAGATTGTGATCCTGGTGTTTATTGTCTACAATACAATATTTTACATATTTTGTTCACTGTTTCAGTTAAAGTAGTATGGTAAATGTTGTTTCTGTTACTCCATTATTTTCAGAAGCAGAAGACCAACATATTACTACTTTTACTCTTCTCACTGAAGTTGGTATTAACCACCTAATTGTATTAGCACCTTGTAGCTAGTTTCCTTTTTGTGTACTCAATACAGTGCATTATAATTTATAGTTTACTTATCTTCTTCCTCACTAAACTGACCTCACAGACTATGTCTGGTTTCTCTTTTTTCCCAGTACCAACTCACTACCAAGTTTGGAGCCTGGGACATAGCAGCCAGTTAATGAATATATTTCATATAATCACTTTGAGTTGTTCAGTGTTGTATATGTAAGTTTTTGAATGCCATGCTAGAGTTGTGATTTTACTGTTAACAGTTGAAGATTTTTGAAAAGGTGAGGGAGATTCTTTTAGCTTTTTTTTTTAAATATTAGAAGGTAACACTCAAAGCAGAAGGATAGAGGAAAGAGGCAAAAGGTTGATAAAAATGAGATTATTAAAGATGTAGACTATAAAAACAGAACCATAAAGGGGGAATTGACAGGATTTGATGACTGACTAGATGGGAATTGCTAAAAGGAAAGGCAGGAAAAATGATGACTCAGATTTTCTCTAATGGTTGGGCAGTTCTGTAAGAATCCTATGTTATGGTGGAGTTCATTTGAATCAGTGATATAATTGGTAAAAATGATGCTAAGTCTAATGTATGCACCATTATTGGCGATGAAATAAGATTCTCACTTTTATCTTGCAAGAGAGGAAGCCCAGTCTTTTAGAAGAGGGAGTGGGGAAGGTTAGGGAAGGACATATGTTTCTGTGACTGCTAGGAGTGAACTTATCAGAGAAGAGAAACCAGTGCTGCCATGCGCATGTCTTTCTAAAACCCTCCGTGCTGCTTTTTGGCCTTCCTTCATAAATTGATGTGCAGGGCAGCTGAAGAACTGCATTATGTCTTGCTGTGGCCAGTTGAGGGGCCAGGAGTAATTACATCTGCAGCGAAGGCTCATAGAACTCTTAATTCTATTTAGAACACCTTTTGTGGACAAACTATCACTCCATATTGCTACTATAGACTGTTAGAGTCCATGAGACAAAGAAATGAGTAACCTATCAGTTTGCCACAGATCTGACCTCAAAGTCTGTGGTCTTAATCAGTGTGTTATTTTGTATAACAAGTAAGTTTATTACTCAGTGTACGTAAGTTGCAAATAAGTCCAATACCTATCCTGCACAAAATTTTAAACTTCGAGGTAATATTGAGCTCAGATCCAGAGAGAAAAATTCTCATAACTTTTTAGTTGCAAGAATATTCACACCTGAGTGAATTGCAGAGATTTAAAAAACCCTGTCTCTCCCAAGTTCCGCTATAAAGAAGTCTACTTATTGCTTCAGTTTCAAAAGAATCGTTCCCTAAGTATTTCAAAATGTCCGGCTGGCTGCCCCAACCATTCTTTTTGGAAGCTTCTTTGTTATCCCCATGGCACATCCCTCTGGCATGCATGACCAGCTGCGAGCTAAACCCTGTGGAATAAGAATTCTTTCATGCCTTTGTGTGATGTGTTTCATTTCCAGAGTTTGGATGATCCTCTTCGGCAGCAAGCAGCAGGCATTGTTAGTTTCAATAGGCGGCCCGGATGCACAAGAACAGTCGTCACAGAGAGACAGGCTCTCAGGTCCATCCCTGCATGCCATGGTGCTGTGTTAGATCACTTTCCCCTGCTGGATTAATGGCCAGAGAAAAAGGAAACAAACTGTACCCAAAGGAATCCAATTAAAGTACTTGAACTTCACTGACGTTCATCCTGTTGTTTTCTTAACTTCCTAACCTATGGTTAATTATTCTGACTGGCAGAAAGAGATAGCATAAACAGAATTATCTGAAATTTCCAATATTCTTTAATTTGTAAAGGCATCATAATTTCATTGTTCAGATGGAGTAACACTCTGGGGAATATCTGAAATTTTTTTGGCTAGTTTTTCTATCTCCTCCCTAATATCTTCACCAAAGCTGCTGCCAGGACTCCTGTACGTGACTGACTGGTCTGTGGAACTTCACCTCTGCATTACAGCATTAGTTCACAGTATCTACATTATGGCATTAGTTAATTCTGCGGACTTTGCTTTCTTGAATCTCCAGCTGATCTCCTTCCTGTGCCAGTGATACTCTTTTTCTGGTTAATCAAGAATTCTCTATTTCTGTTCTGTCATCCTTGCCACTGTAAGTAGGCAAGTAATTTAGGTTTTTAGATCTCAGCCTTTTCATTACTGAAATGACCTCTCCTTAATGTGAAGTTCTGTGTTTAAAATATAAATTTGGATTTCCAGTAGTAATAATCTATGTGTGCATAATGATTGATGGTTTTCAGTGTGTTTCCATTGTTTTATTTTGTATAACCCTGATTATAGTTCTGTGAGGAGAGAACCAGTATTATTGCCTCTTTTATATCTTTATTTTAGTTTTTAAAAGATTTATTTATATATTTGAAATGTATACAATGATTATATTATTTGTATATATATATCTACATACTTGAAATGTATACAGTGACAGAGAGAAGGAGAGACAGGCAGAGATCTTCTTTCTGCTGGTCCACTCCCCAAATGCTTGCAATAATGAGGCTGGGAGAGGCGAAAGCCAGGAGTTAAGAACTTCATCTGGGTATTACGTGATTTACAGTGACCAAAGTACTTGAACCGTCATCTGCTTCCTCTTGGGTGTGCAGTAGAAGGAAGCTGGAATTGGAAGCTGAGCCAGAACTGTAAGCCAGGCACTCAAATACAGGATGTGATATCACAAACAGCTGCCCAACCCTTTGTGCAACCATGTCTGCCTCATATTTATTTCTCTCTCCTCTCTCTACTCTCTACTCTCTCCTCTCTCTCCTCTCTCATTCTCTCCTTAGATAAGGACACTGGAGCCCAGGGAATTGAAATGATTTAACCCACATGACATAAGTAGTAACTGCTGAACATGAACTTTAAATCCATCTTTCCATACAAAAGATATGGTGAATCCTCAGGTAGACACAAAGTTTATTTTTTAAAACTTAAATTTTCTTAATTTTTATTTGTGTATTAGTGTGTATATTGTGCTTTGGTTAAAGGCCTCCTTATATGAATTGAGTTTGGGGTGGAATTTTGTGATTTTAGTTTTTATCAGTGAAGGAGTTGCATAGTATTTTTTTTTAAACATTTATTTATTTGAAAGGCAGGGATACAAAGAGGAAGAGGCAGTGAGAGAGAGAGAAATCTTCCATCTGCTGGTTCATCTCGAAATGGTTACAACAGCCATGACTGGGCCAATCCGAAGCCAGGAACATCTTCTGGATCTCTCAGTGGATGCAAGGACCCAAGTACTTCGGCCATCTGCTGCTGCTTTCTCAAGCACATTAGCAGGGAGTTGGATTGGAAAGTGGAGCAGCCAGAACTTGAACCGGTGCCCACTTGGGATGCCGGTGCTGCAGGCGGCAGCTTTACCCACTACACCAGAGCTCTGGCCCAACAAGCTATGCTTTTTTCTTTTTTCTTTCTTTCTTTTTTTTTTTTTTTTTTGACAGGCAGAGTGGACAGTGAGAGAGAGAGACAGAGAGAAAGGTCTTCCTTTGCCGTTGGTTCACCCTCCAATGGCCGCTGCGGCCGGCGCGCTGCGGCCGGCGCACCGCGCTGATCCGATGGCAGGAGCCAGGAGCCAGGTGCTTTTCCTGGTCTCCCATGGGGTGCAGGGCCCAAGCACCTGGGCCATCCTCCACTGCACTCCCTGGCCACAGCAGAGAGCTGGCCTGGAAGAAGGGCAACCGGGACAGAATCCGGCGCCCCGACCAGGACTAGAACCCGGTGTGCCAGCGCCGCAAGATGGAGGATTAGCCTAGTGAGCCAAGGAACCGGCCAGCTATGCTTTTTAAAATGCAATATTCTGGGCCCTGTGCCATGGCGCAGTAGGTTAATCCTCTGCCTGAGACGCCGGCAACCCATATGGGCACTGGTTCTAGTCCCAGCTGCTCCTCTTCCAATCCAGCTCTCTGCTATGGCCTGAGAAAACAGTAGAAGATGGTCTAAGTGCTTGGGCCCCTGCACCCGCATGGGAGACCCAGAAGAAGCTCCTGACTCCTGGCTTCGGATCTGCGCAGCTCCGGCTGTTGAGGTCATTTGGGGAGTGAACCAACGGAAGGAAGACCTTTCTGTTTGTCTCTCCCTCTACTGTCTGTACTCTACTTCTCAAATAAATAAATCTTTAAAAAAATAAAATATTCTTTTTCCTTAAAGTTTTTCCTTTGCAAAGAAAAGAAACCCCCATGTTTAACCTCAAATATAAGCAAATTCTCCATGATCAGTTTTATATTATGCTGCAATGAACATATGTAAAGCCTAGTATTTTTAATTAATAAAATAAAAAGGAGTGTTTTATCTTTCCAATAAAGAATTTTGTGTTTGTTATCTTTCTTTTTTTTTTTTTTTTTTTTTTTTGACAGGCAGAGTGGACAGTGAGAGAGAGAGACAGAGAGAAAGGTCTTCCTTTTGCCGTTGGTTCACCCTCCAATGGCCGCCGCGGCTGGCGCGCTGCGGCCGGCGCACCGCGCTGATCCGATGGCAGGAGCCAGGAGCCAGGTGCTTTTTCTGGTCTCCCATGGGGTGCAGGGCCCAAGCACCTGGGCCATCCTCCACTGCACTCCCTGGCCACAGCAGAGGGCTGGCCTGGAAGAGGGGCAACCGGGACAGAATCCGGCGCCCCAACCGGGACTAGAACCCGGTGTGCCGGCGCCGCTAGGCGGAGGATTAGCCTAGTGAGCCGCGGCGCCGGCCTGTGTTTGTTATCTTTCATTGTAAATCCATTGTGCCAGACATCTAATGTAACTGTTAAATAGTATTCTTTGCAATTAGGGAATAATGAGAATACAGTAAAGATCTCTTGGCCAATCTGTGCGTCAGGCCAGGAGAATCCTCTGAAAAACAGTGTGTTTTCATTTATCTGTTTAGCAGCTGGTATGCATACCTAGAGTGATTTGTGTTTGTTTTCAAATTTGTTTATACCAGTTGCCTGTGAAATTGTAATCTATTATACAAACTGATGAAATATGAGTACAAAAACATAAAGGATTGTTGATTTTATGAATGTAAGATGAATGCTTCGGATAACCTTTTTAAAGGTGAACTGCTAAGCCAAATTGCAGTTTAAATAGTTGTGGACGACACAACTGTGAACAGTTACCTAAAGTGCAGGTGGAAGATGAATGTAAAAAATCAGGAAGGATCTCTGATTCAGCTTGTTTGTCCTTTTAAGATCTCACTGACTAAATAAACCCAAACTGTAAATCATATATGATATATTATGGTATAGTTTAAGCAAGAAGAATAATGTAAAACTCTACATTTTATACCAAGAGTCAGTGATGGTCCTTGGTTCTGTACAAAAGATTGGTAAATAGGCTTAAAGTTTTATATTTTCTTTAAAAAAGCTAAATATATAAAAAAGATTTTAGCCAAATTCTTTCTGTGTCTTAGTATGCCTTTGTGTAAAATGAAGATGAAAATAATTGTTATCGAATATGGCTTTTTATGCGTGGATTAAATATGATGTTTAGTACCTAGAGCAATCTCTAGTACAAATACTCAGGAAAGTTAGCCATCATCACATCATCATCATTGCACAAACTAAGATCATCTTGTTTACAGTTTATTTATACTTGCAATATAAACATAATATTCTGGATCATTCCTGCCAGCTGTTGTAGTATTTCAAGAGGAAGATGCACTAGCTCTTTTTGGTTTAGCAGATAAACTGGGTCCATTTCCTACCCCACTCTTTTTGTTGGGATTGTGAAAAGAGGAAATTTAACTATGGTTGCCTGTTATCAGGACATTCTGAAACCTGAAATTATATGTTAAGACCTAAATAAGGGCTATCTGGAGCATATCAAAAGTATTGGGATATGGAGAGTTTAAACTTTACTGGCAGAAATGTGTGGAGTATAGGATACCTGTCCACATTGAGTCAATGAGTTTCTCACTTAAATGAAGCAAGAAGGTCCATTTAGTTCTCTCTCAAGTGTGAATAGAGAAAAAGCAAAGGAAGGCAAGGAGCAGGGCAGAGGAATGGAAATCTTGACAAAATTCCTGTAAGCCAAAGTAGAATAGTTACATGGTAACAGAAACAGAAAACTAGTTGTAATGGCAGCCATTGTACCACAAGCCTTCATTTCTTAAACGCTTCTCCTTTTAATGAATCTTTCTTAATGAATCTGCATTTAGAAACTGCTTTTTTTTTTTTGAAGGAGAATTAAGCTTTTATCTGATTGAGTTTTTGAATGCTGGCACACAGATTTTTATATAATTTCACATCCAGTTTTCTGTCATAAGAGTGTGCTCTTCCTAAGAAACAGGCTCAAGTTTCAAGGTTAGAGACAACACCAGCATTGCTGTTAGTTTTCTTCTTTGTTTAAATATTGTAATGATTAGTCCAATGTTGATGGAATAAAAATGTACCATCAATCACTTTTTTTTTATTTTCAAATAACTGAGACTATATACTATCTATGGGTGATTTACGTGGTATTTCTGTAAGCTTTAAAAATCAAGCAAATAGGCAACAAAGTGGACTTTAAAACATTTCCGAAAGTTGAAAAAAAAATAAATGCTAGAATCTAAATCTATTAAGTGCCCTTTTATTTCCTTAAATATTGTTAGGTATCATCATTGGTCACTATCTATGCCTATTATGGAAGCTAGGCCTATTTGTTCTTTAGCTTATAGTCCAACTTTACCTGTCATAAATCTTTTGGATAAAAGAAATGTTGCCTTTCTAAATTGTGCCTCATCATAGTTGGAATTACCTCAGCTTAGTTCTATCTGTGAATATAACTCAAATTTCTCCTCCACTATCTCTCATGTGCTTTCCTTCCAATCATAGGTTCTGTCAATTTGAACAGCCCTCAGTCTTTTACTCTCAGATGTGTATTCTTCATATATTTTCTTTGTTCTTCTGCATGTCATCATTTTAGCCTACATGTTTATTCACCCATTTTGTTTCCTTACATACATCATTTCCATAATTATTTTACATGAAGACAGCAGTGGAATTTATAACAATTAAGCAGTGTCTCACAAAATAGCATCCTTTATACTAAATAGTGCTATTGTATTCCATTTATACAATGAGCTAGGTTTTGAAGCTTCTACCAGTAGTGATCTACCTATCATAACCTTTTGTTAATCCAGATATGATTAAGGAGAATAGATTCAAGAAGATTTACTTTTTCAAAAGAAATTCCTGTCAGTCAAAATGATATTCAAAATATGTTGTTAAGTACCTTGTTGCTAGGCAGAGAAAAGAGCCAGTTTCAGTTTGAATATGTTTGGAGTGCCCTGTTCTTGACTGGGATCCCTGGTTTGGTCTAGCTTTTTAATATATTAATTTTGGGGCTGGCGCTGTGGCTCACTTGGTTAATCCTCCGCCTGCGGTGCCGGCATCCCATATGGGCGCTGGTTCTAGTCCCGGTTGCTCCTCTTCCAGTCCAGCTCTATGCTGTGGCCCGGGAGGGCAGTGGAGGATGGCCCAGGTGCTGGAGTGCCTGCACCCGCATGGGAGGCCAGGAAGAGGCACCTGGCTCCTGGCTTTGGATCAGTGCAGCTCTGGCCGTTGTGGCCACTTGAAGAGTGAACCAACAGAAGGAAGAACTTTCTCTCTGTCTCTCTCTCTCACTGTCTATAACTCTCTGTCAAATAAACAAATATTAATTTCTAGGTTGTGATTTAAGATACTTCTAATAGCTGGTTAGGAATCCTTGCTAAACATCAGGTTATGGATTAATCCCTTTCAAGCAGTTTTTTTCTACAATACAATTTGATTGATAATCAAACAAGATGACTTTTGTGCATTCTAGTGGTTTGCCTATAGTGGGATTGATAAGGTTGAAGGAACATGCAAGTCAGGTGTATTTGCATATGCAATGGTGCTGTTCCATTTTGTTTTGAAGTAAGTTTGGATATTAAAATGGCAAGAAAGGCAGTAACTTAATCAAAGTTCTAGCTAAGAAACTTTTTATTTCTCTATAGGAGGGATGTGCTATGGGAGACAACATGAAGACAAAAATAGTATCCATAGATACATCATTCTTTTAATTGTTTTTCAAATAGTACATGTTTTGCTGTTATATTGAAATTCTTGCTGTGTTATCCATTGAATGATTTAGCATATTAACAAGTAAAGATCCGATTGATGTACTATATACAGATCTGCTGAAAAATATATTTAAAATAATTACCCTTGACATTTTGACTAATTTGATCAGCTATAGTAATAAATTTCTTTGAATTATTGGGCTTATCAAGAAGTTATAACCTTTTGCTACCTGAATTTATGGGTATATTTTATGATTTCATTTATTCACTCATTGATTCACTGTATACCTATTATATTAGGAATTGCATTTGCTACCTAAAACTACATAGTCTACTTGTATCATATAAAATATTCTTAGAGAGATAGGTATTTGACTTAGCAGTTAAGATGTCCCCATCCCACATCAAAGTGCCTGGGTTCAATATCCAGCTCTGCTCCTGACTCCAGCTTCCTGCTAATATAGATCCTGAGAGGCAGCAATAATAGCTGAAGTGACTGAATTCGTTCCACCCATGTGGGAGATCTACATTGATTTCTTGGCTCCTGGCTTCAGCCTTGCTCATATGGATATTAGGGAAGAAAATCAGAAGATTGGAGCTCGAATTTTCTGTCACACTCACTCTCTTTGTGTCTCTCAAGTTAAAAAATGGATTTGGCATTTATTTGTTTTCCCTTAATTATTCCACATCCTAAAGGTCTAGGTATTCAATATTCAAGAAACTAAATTTAATTCACAGTCAATACCTTTAAGTATGTATTCCCTAAAAGATAACATAAAATATTCTAAATATAAAATATTATGGTAAAAGAACTTTAAAATTTTTATAGGCTTACTACTGATTTTTCATCATGTTCTCTTTCATTTCATTCCTTTTCTATTTGGGAATAGAGAAGGGAAAGCTTAATTGACATTTGTTGGTGAACAATCCAGTGTGACTAGACACTCAATAGGATACTTTTTATTTCTACCTAATTTCTAGTTCAATAAAATGCAAGCTGAGAGACCATGGGACATGAAGATTGAGAGATAGGCAGGTGCCTATCATGAAGTAACTTACACCTGCCACACTAAAAAGCTGAAAATGATGGGATCCACTAAAGGGTTTTAAATAAGGAAATGTCTCCTTAGTTCTATTGAGAAAGAAAATACTTCAACCATTGAGTGTGGAGGAAGGGATATAAAGAGATGAGATTAGTCACTGAGAAAACAGAAGACAATTAATGCTACTCAGGATGAAATACAGTGAGGCTTGAACTGAAACAGTGCCTGTGAACTGTGAGGATAGTTAGAAAATGATGGATTCAAAAGGGCTTTTGGAGATAAAATTGATAAGGTTTGAAAACTACCTGAATGGTTGTGGAGAGTTGGTTGCCATCAATTCAAAAGAAAAGTTTTGCTTTGGTCCCTGGGTGATGCCATTTGTGTAAAAAAGTACCATTTGAGAATAAATAAATTGGTGGCCTTCCAGAGTTCAGGAAGGGAGTTGGGGTGGAAGATTAGGAAGGATATGAGTAATTTAGTTGAATGTTAAACATAAATTTGTTACCTGAAATGGCTGATCAAATGTTCTTGTTTTTGTATAAGAAAGAATTCACATTTGGGACAGAGTTGTGGTAAGCGAGGTAGCAAGGTTTAATGAAGAGAAATACACTTGAAAGACCAGGCTGGGATCTCCGGAAAGAACTGAGCTCCCAGTCACATTTAGACTGAAGTTTTTGTGAATACAGGTATAGGCCTTTTTTTTTTTTTTTTTTTCCTAAACCCTCCCCTCCTGGGGTATTGCTGGATGTGGGGCTTCCTGGCTGTGACATTTCTACAGTTCCTCCCAGAACTTCATCATCACAGTGTTGTTGGACTTAATAGTGCCTGTAGTACAGGGTGGGGAATATTTCCATAAACTGCCCCCTGGAGAGAGCTGGAACCTACCTAACAAGGCTATGTGCAAATGTTAGTCTGTTTCCAAGTCTTGCTTCTACTTTTTTTTTTATCATTCAACCACACAAAAATTCCCATTTTCTTTGATCCCTTTCACACACATAGGCTAATTTCTACCTTACTTCCTAACAAATTTACTTTTCCTTAAGAAAATATGGTATGATCTTGTGACCTTCAAAGGCTAAGACTGGCATACGTAAGCTGGCTAAGGAAAGTGAATTTCATGGAAGAATATTTATTAGGGAATTCGTGTAGAAAATAAGAGAATCAGAGTCATATATTTATTCTTGGAGTCACTGTTTCTCAGATTTTCTTCAATGGGAACTTTCCCAATTTTATTATCAAAAGCTAGAGGGACTGATTGACATATTTTAATCTTAGGATGTGTTAGGGAGTCCTTGGTGAGTAACTACTTTATGGTGTTATCTGTGACTACCTATCGTACTCTATTATACTGTATCAAATAAGAAGATTGAATCAAATGATCTCTGAGAAGCTTTTTAATAGTACAAACCCTATGGTTTTATACCCTAAAGATAGTGTGATTATACCTGTAGAATTAATATCTTCTAGTCAAACCTGGTGATTGAACATATGTTATTCCTACTTCTTTCCTAGGAAGGTACTGAAAAATAAAATAAAAGAGGAAGCAGTCTATGAGAGAGGTATAACTTTTGGAAGATGTATAGGAGGAAATAGCAGAATGGAGAAAGCAGAACAGTAGTCTGCCAATGAGAAGCACGCCAGTGCATGCTGCAGAACTTGTCTAAGAATTGTAGACACTATTTCTCATGAATGATAATAGCTGAAGTAAAAGTGAATTATAATTTGCATACTCAAAGAGATAGTGAAAGTTAGCTCTTCCATGAAGCATGGTAGGATGATATGAGAAAGGAATGATCTGAAAATGCACATTATTATAATTGCTGAAATAAATGCTTTTGTAGAAGGGTTGAAATTTTCCAGAAAATATAGCACAAAATCAAATAAATAGAAAATATGGGAGAAAAGATAAAATTAGACAAACAATCCAACAAACTGAAAATGTTATTAATAGGGGCTCCAGAAAATAGGAGAGTGCAAAGATAATAAGGAGAAATTTATCATAAAATAATACAACAAACATTTTTAGGAATAAAAAGAGTTTCTAGTTTTTAAAAGTCTGTTTTAAAATATAAAGAAAACCCACACCAAATTATGTAACTTTAAAATTTCAGAAATATCACTATAAATAAATTAATAATAAGTGAATTATAATAGAAAGTTCTAGAGAGAAAGTATAGACCTCTTATACATTGGTTCAAGATTCTGAATGGTGTCTTGACTTTTTTTTTTTAAGAGATGGCTTTAAAATTTTGAGAGAAAATTCTATTTAATGTATAATTTTGTTTCCAAAATATCCATTAGGAATACGTAGAACAAAAGACAATTTTACACAAATGGTCACCCAAATATACCTCTTCTGCTTGCTTTCTCAGGAATTGTTTGGAGGATATTCAGATAAGAAAAGCTTATATTTCCAAATAAACTTTTCTGAGGGGAAAAGAATAAGAGAATTCAGGAAACAAGTGATGAGTATGAGATGAAAAAAGTAAAGGGATATTCCTGCTCAACTGTGCATTGATTTAAGTAAAGACCAGTGTTTAGTTGAGTAGAATGTGAAAAGCTCTATAAAGAGTTGATCATCTTCAGAAGAAAGAACAAGAATAGGATTCTTTTTTTTTTAACTTTTATTTAATGAATATAAATTTCCAAAGTACGATTTATGGATTACAATGGCTTCCCCCACATACCGTCCCTCCCACCCACTACCCTCCCCTTTCCCACTCCCTCTCCCCTTCCATTCACATCAAGATTCATTTTCGATTATCTTAATATACAGAAGATCAGCTTAGTATACATTAAGTAAGGATTTCAACAGTTTGCTCTCACACAGAAACATAAAGTGAAAAATAATAGATGATTTTTTTTTAAATGATGATGAAATCAGATCAGACCTATTGTCATGTTTAATCCCAGTGAGAGTCAAGTTGGGAGTTGATAAATTTTTTTTTTTTTACAGAGGATCAGTTTAGTATGCATTAAGTAAAGATTTCAACAGTTTGCACCCCCATAGAAACACAAAGTGAAATATACTGTTTGAGTACTCGTTATAGCATTAAATCTCAATACACAGCACATTAAGGACAGATCCTACATGAGGAGTAAGTGCACAGTGACTCCTGTTGTTGACTTTACCAATTGACACTCCTGTCTATGGCATCAGTAGTCTCCCTATGCTCCAGTCATGAGTTTCCAAGGCTTTGGAAGCCCTCTGAGTTCTCCGATTCTTATCTTGTTTAGACAAGGTCAAAGTCAAAGTGGAGGTTCTCTCCTCCCTTCAGAGAAAGGTACCTCCTTCTTTGAAGACCTGTTCTTTCCACTGGGATCTCATTCACAGAGATCTTTTGCCAGAGTGTCTTGGCTTTCCATGCCTGAAATACTCTCATGGGCTTTTCAGCCAGATCCGAATGCCTTTAGGGCTGATTCTGAGGCCAGAGTGCTAGTTAGGACATCTGCCATTCTATGAGTCTGCTGAGTATCTCACTTCCCATGTTGGATCACTCTCCCCTTTATTTATTCCATCGGTTAGTGTTAGCAGGTACTAGACTTGCTTATGTGCTCCCTTTGACTCTTAGTCCTTTCGTTATGATCAATTGTGAACTGAAATTGATCACTTGGAATAGTGAGATGGCATTGGTACATGCCACCTTGATGGGATTGAATTGGAATCCCCTGGTATGTTTCTAACTCTACCATTTGGGGCAAGTTAATTAACAACTTAATACATTATACCTCTTAGTAGTTTTTTTGTCTGTTCTACTTAATATGACTGGTTTAATTCTGTAATTAATACACAGTTATTCTTAAGTGTTAAAAATTAACTGAAATGTGATCCCTGTTAAACATAAGAGTGGGAATAAGAGAGAGAAGAGATGTATAATTTGGGACATGCTCAAGAATAGGATTCTTAACATTTAAAAATAGAAATTTACATTTCTTTTGCAGACCTTGTGAATAGAGGGACAAAGTGACAATATTAACTATAGGAAGGAAAAATTGTTACTAGAGGTAGGAAATGTATTCAAAATACGGTTATTTGACTGCATATTATTAGAGAGTAAGGAAGGGAAATCAGGTTGTTTAAGAGAGCTAAGGTTTATTTTTTTTCATTATAGGAAATTAATAGATAAATCTAAAATTCATGAATCAAGAGGGCTGGTGTGGTGACACAGCAGGTTAAGCTGCTGCCTGCAATGGTGGCATCCCATATGGGTTCCAGTTCAAGTCCAAGCTGCTCCACTTCATATCTAGCTCCTTGCAAATGTGCCTAGTAGAGCAGTGGGGGTGTTTGGGCCCAAGTGCTTGGGCCCCTGCATCCATGTGGGAGACCCAGATGAAGCTCCTGGCTTTGGTCTGGCCCAGCCCTGGCTGTTGTGACCATTTTGGGGGTAAACCTATGGGTGATAGATTGTTTCTCTCTCTCTGTCTGTCCCTCTCATTATGTAACTCTACCTTTCAAAAAATAATAAATCTTTTTAAAAATCATGAATCATGGCCGGCACCGCGGCTCACTAGGCTAATCCTCCGCCTTGTGGCACCGGTCGGGGCACTGGATTCTGTCCCGGTTGCCCCTCTTCCAGGCCAGCTCTCTGCTGTGGCCAGGGAGTGCAGTGGAGGATGGCCCAAGTACTTGGGCCCTGCACCCCATAGGAGACCAGGATAAGTACCTGGCTCCTGCCATCGGATCAGCGTGGTGTGCCGGCCGCAGCGTGCCGGCCGCGGCGGCCATTGAAGGGTGAACCAAAGGCAAAGGAAGACCTTTCTCTCTCTCTCTCTCTCTCTCTGACTGTCTGTCCACTCTGCCTGTCAAAAAAGAAAAAAAGAAAAACAAAATCATGAATCAAAAGTTTTAATGTAAGGATATTATTTAGAAACAGAGATAAATACTAGAATGAGTTTTTGCAGGAGTTCTCAAAAATTATGAAATGGCATACTGTTTTTTTGTGTGTGTGTAAACCTCATGGTAGTATTTAATTACTGAACTTTATAGATGTATTGCTTTGAAAATGAGAAATGATAATTTTTAAACAACTATAAAAGGGTAGCGATCTAAATGCTATGGACTCAATGTGTACATCTGTCCAAAATTTACATATTGAAGCCTTGATCCATAATGTGATGATATTTGGACATGGAGCCTTCAGAGATAATTAGTTCATGAAGATGGAGACTTCATTATGTGATTAGTGCCCATCTTAAGATACAGCTTGCTTATTCTTTGTCTCTCTGCTCTCCATCATGAGAGTGCATAGCAAGTAGAAAACCAGTATGCAAAACAGGAATGAGATACTCATCAGAACATGACCATGCTGGCATTCAGATCTCGAACTTCTCAACCTGCAGAACTGTGAGAAATTTCTGTTGTTTAAATTATCCAGTTTATGTTAATCTGTTATTGCAACTTCAAATCACTAAGATAACAAGTGTTTTGGCCTTTGATTTTTCATATACAAGAATGACTGTTGATGAAGTGTACGTATTTTAGTTACCTGGGCTAATTAGGTTTACAAACTGTCATTGCTATAATTCAGACATTCATGGGATCTCCTCTTATCCCTATAAGATGGACATGTTGATTGCATGGTGAAAGCAATAGTCTTGTAAAAGTTATTTCTACAGCTTACGGACCTTAAATATGTGTTCCAAATAAAGGATGGCTGTGGAGAATGAGAAATAGACAAAATTTCACTTCATTTGGTAGGCATAGTTGTATGAGACAAAATAAACATACTTTATCTGTTAAAGAATAGCTTCTCCTCTTTCTAGATAATGTTTAAATACTTAGTTAGATTTCTATCAAAAACTTCACATGCCCATTGCTTGCATTTGCATGGAGAACTTTTAGGTGTTTCCTGATTCATTACCTATTCATCTATTGCTAACATAAGGCACTTTTGTTGTGGTATACAAAAATATGCAGGTTATATGATTCATTACATGCAGTTCAGAATTTAGATTATCTTTCAATAATCAAAAGCATGCTTTGCCAAAAATCCAATATGAGTGTGCTCATAGTATCAAGTGCCTTTTGAAGTTCTTAAATAAAAAATTTCAACAATACAAACCAAATAACAAACAAATAAAATAACATGTCTTATAAACAAAGTGTTTAACAAAATCCTTATACCTCCTTGGGAAATTTTTAGGACATAATAGGCAGAGACCAATGTAAAAAAAGGGGTGGATTTTTCCTTTTTTTCCCCTTAACCAAGGACATTTGGTATTGAGAGGAGGAGAGCAGAAATGAAGAAAGAACATGATTTGTCTCAAAGATTTATTTTGTAATTGATTGTGGCTTATAAAGGTTTTCATTGATAGTGTATGGCAGGGAGAATTGTGAGTTTCAATGCCGACACTTTGAAGAGTTGCCCTGTTGTCGCAGCTGCTTGGGCAGCCTTGCTCAGACATCAATGGCGCATTGTGGCAGTTTGCTCTGCTTCCCTGTTTCTGATGGATGTTCTCCAGGCAGTGAAGGGCAAGGGGCTGGCAATGCTGGTAACTGGCATAATAGAAGTTGTTGGATCAGTTTGAGTGTATGTGTGTGAACTGAACACTTAATGAAAGATTCTGTATTATGGTCAGTCTAAGTTGAAAGAAGGATTTTTCTGATTAATTCATACAGATGGGAATATGTATTTGGATGTTACATAAGTGTATATTATTTAGTTTTGTGCAGTAGATGGGAGAAAGGATCAGTGCTGATGGCCTGAGGAAAAATTTCAAAATATACTTAATCACATGGAAATATTTGCATTAAAAATAAATAATTGACTGTTCATAATTCTTAATGATTATTTTAAAGAATACCCATATTAAATATTTTCAGCTATATGTAAAAACCTGTTTTGGTTATTTTTAGCTTTTTTGGGTCTGCACAGTACATGTCTGACTTACACTTTCAGAACTGTGAACTTTTATAAGGATTTTGAAAAGTGATTTATACTTATCAACTGGGAGAATATACTATGATATTAGTGGGTGATACAGAGAAGGTAGCAATGATAAACATTTATTTTGTTTGTATTTTTCTCTTTCAAGAAGAATCTTCAAATTTTAAGGAAGAAATATAAATCAATGAATTATTAAGAGAATTTTTGTAAAATTTAAAGTCAAAGTCAATAGTTTGAGGAATTTTTTTTGCACCAAAACAAGTATCTTTTAATTCTACCTTTCAGTGAACTTTTTTATATATGCAGATTTAGGAACATAGTGATGATCTATCCCCTACTCTCCCTCATGCTCAGGCTCTAACCCTTCTACCTCCTTCTTCTCCTATTCCCACTCTTAATTTTTTTTTTTTTATTTATTTTTTTTTTTTGACAGGCAGAGTGGACAGTGAGAGAGAGAGACAGAGAGAAAGGTCTTCCTTTGCCGTTGGTTCACCCTCCAATGGCCGCCGCGGCCGGCGCGCTGCGGCCAGCGCACCGCGCTGATCCGATGGCAGGAGCCAGGAGCCAGGTGCTTTTCCTGGTCTCCCATGGGGTGCAGGGCCCAAGCACCTGGGCCATCCTCCACTGCACTCCCGGGCCACAGCAGAGGGCTGGCCTGGAAGAGGGGCAACCGGGACAGAATCCGGTGCCCTGACCGGGACTAGAACCCGGTGTGCCGGCGCCGCAAGGCGGAGGATTAGCCTAGTGAGCCGCGGCGCCGGCCCCCACTCTTAATTTTTACAAGTATCTATTTTCAGTTTACTTTATACTCATAAGAATAACCTTACACTAAGTAAAGAGTTCAACAAATAGTATGAAGAAAAAAACACATTGTTCCTCAACAGTAGAGAAGAGAGTTGTACACAATCATCAATTCTTAAAATGTCAATTTCACTCCAGCACATTACATTTTAGGTATTTTATTAGTTATCACAGATTAGGGAAAACATACCTGTCTTTTTGGGACTGGCTTTTTTAACTATGTATAATCATTTCCAGTTGCATCTATTTTGTTGTAAAAGATACGATTTTATTTAATTTTTTTTTACTGCTGAATAGTATTCCAAAGGATTTATATACCATAATCTTTATCTAGTCATCAGTTGATGTAAATTTGGGTTGATTCCATATCCTAGCTATTGTGAATTGAGTTGCAATAAACATTAGGGTAGAGATCACTCTTTCATCTACTAATTTCATTTTGTTTGAGTAAATCCCCAGGAGTGGGATTGCTGAGTCATATAGTAGGTCTGTATTCAGATATCTGATGTATCACCATACTGTCTTCCATCGTGGCTTTACCAGTTTATAGTCCCGCAGACAGTGGATAAGAGTACCATTTCCCCCAAGTCCTTACCAGCACTTACTGTTTTTTGATTTCTATATGAGAGTCATTCTCACTGGGGTGAGGTGGAACTTCATTGTGGTTTTTATTTGCATTTTTTCCTGATGGCTAATGATCCTGAGTATTTTTCGTGTGTATGTTGGCCATTTGATTTTTTTTTTTTTTTGAAAAATGCCTGTTCAAGTTCTTTGTCCATTTTTCAAACTGGATTGTTTGTTTCATTGTTGTTCAGTTTCTTGTGTTTTTATAGATTCTGGCTATTAGTCCTTTACCAGTTTCATAGTTTGAAATACTTTCTCCCATTCCATCAGTTGCCTCTTCACTTTGCTGAGTGTTTCTTTTGCAGTGCGGAAGTTTCTCAGCTTGATGTAATCCCATTTGTCCATTTTGGTTTTGATTGCCTATGCTTCTGGGGTCTTTTCCAAGAAGACTTGCCTATACCAATGTCTTTCAGAGTTTCCTCAGTGTTCTCTAGTAATTTGATGGTATTGTGTTGTAGATTTAGATCTTTGATCCATTTTGAGTGGATATTTTGTGTAAGGTATAACATAGGGGTCTTGTTTCATACTTCTGCACTTGGAGATCTGGTTTTCCCAGCACCGTTTGTTGAAGAGACTGTCCTTGCTCCAGGGATGGATTTTAGATCTTGTGTCAAAGATAAATTAGTTGTAGATGCAGGAATTTATTTCTGGAGTTAATTTTCTGTTCCATTGGTCTACATATCTATGTTTTTTGCCAGTGCCAGGCTTTTTTAATTATAACTGCCTTCTAGAAAGACTGAAAATCTGTTATTGTGATGTCCCCACCTTTGTTTTTATTGTAGAGATTGCTTTAGCTATTAAGGGTTTCTTGTGTTTCCATATGAATTTTAGCATCTTTTCCTTAGATCAGAGAAGAATGTCATTAGTATTTTGATTGGGATCACAATGAATCTATAAATTGCTTTCAGTGGTATGGAAATTTTTAAAATTTTTAAAATTTATTTCCCCAAAAAAACCCTTTTATTTAAGGAATATAGACTTCATGTATTGCATAAGTATAACTTTAAGAATATAGTGATTTTTCCCACCATACACAATCTCCCAGCCACTTTACCACCCCTCATCCTTTTCCTCCACCAATCCTAGTCTCATTCTCCACTAAGATCCATTTTTGATTAACTTTACACACAGAAGACCAACTCTGTACTAACTAAACAGTTCAACAATTTGCATGGTAAAATTCAACAACAACAAAAAACAGCCCAAAAGCCAAAAACCAAAACAAAACTTTTCCTTAACAGTTGAGATAAGGGCTGTTCAAAGACATTGCATCTTGAAGTTAATTTCACTTCCTTTTATTTTTTAAGAAACTTAATTAACTTTAATGAAGCAACCAAGAATTATACATCTTTTGGGAGCACAAAGACATAGTTATAATCCAATTCTTTGAGAACAGAGGTCATGCATGGGAAGTTAGCGCACAGTAACTCCTGTTGTTAATTTGACTATTAACACTCTTATGTTTGACGTCAGTGATCACCCGAGGCTCTTGAGATGAGCTGCCTAGGATATGGGAGCCTTTTGAATCGACAGACTCCAACAGTATTTAGACAAGGCCATAAGCAAAGTGGAAGTTCTCTCCTGCCTTTAGAGAAAAATACCTCCCTAATTGATGACCAGTTTTTTCCACTGGGGTCTCACTCACTGAGATCCTTTATGTAGGACATTTTTTTTTTGCCTCAGTGTCTTGACTTTCCATACCTGAGATGCTCTTGTGGGCTTTTCAGCTAGACCAGAATGCCTTAAGGGCTGATTCTGAGGTTAGAGTGCTATTTAATGCAATTGTCATTCTTTGAGTCGGCTGTGAGGACTGCTTGCCATGTTGGAGCATTAACTCCTTTTTAATTCTATTATTAAATCTTTTAATTAATTTAATTAATCTTATCTATATGATCACTTTACCACTTAAGATGGTATTTTTACCACCCAACTTAAGGGGATTTGGGGTCCCATGGCAAGTTTTTAAACTGTATCCTTAGAAGTAAGTCCATAGGAATGTATGCAGAACTATACCGCTTTACAGTTACAAACTTCATACACTTCATAATTACAACTTTAGGAACATGGTGATTCTTCCCATTGTACTCACCCGTCCTCCCATATTCCCAATCCTTCTCCCTCCTCCCTCTCTTTTTCCAATTCTTTATTTTTTACTGAGATCATTTTCAATTGACTTTATATTTATATGTTTAACTCTATGTAAATTAGTGAGTTCAACAAATAGTATAAAAACAAAAACTGTTCCTTAATACTTAAGACAAAGGTGTTTAAGTCCTTGCTTCTCAAAGTGTCAATTTCACTACTATAGATTACCTTTTGGGTGGTCTGTTATCAGAAGTCAGGGAGAACATGTGGTATTTGTCCCTTTGGGACTGGCTTATTTCACTATGATATTTTCCAGATTCATCCATTTTGTAGCAATTGATCAGATTTCATTTTTTCAAGTGCTGTATAGTATATAATAGAGTACATATCCCAAAACTTCTTTATCCAGTCTTTAGTTATCAGGCATTTAGGTTGATTCCATGTCTTAGCTATTGTGAATTGAGCTGCACTGAATATGGGGATGCAGATAACTCTTTTATTTGCCATGATAGAGATTTTTGGCATCCTTGGTTAAAATTCTCTAAAGTATTTAATGTTTTTATGTAGCTTTTGTGAATAGGATTGATCTAAGAAGTTCTTTCTCCATCATGGCATTGTCTGTGTATTCAAAAGCTGTTGGGGCAACGGGTTAATGCCCTGGCTGAAGCACTGGCATCCCATATGGGTGCTGGTTCTAGTCCTGGCTGCTCCTCTTCTGACCTAGCTGTCTGCTA
Source organism: Oryctolagus cuniculus (assembly GCF_964237555.1). NCBI lineage: Eukaryota > Metazoa > Chordata > Mammalia > Lagomorpha > Leporidae > Oryctolagus > Oryctolagus cuniculus. The sequence goes on along the minus strand of NC_091435.1, from coordinate 71,155,355 downwards.
TGGCTTGGGAAAACAGTAGAAGATGGCCCAAATCCTTGAGCCCTTGCACCTGTGTGGGTGACCTGGAGGAAGCTCCTGGCTCCTGGCTTCGGATCAGCGCAGCTCCAGCTGTTGTGGCAATTGGGGAGTGAGCCATTAGATGGAAGATAGATCTCTCTCTCTCTCTCTCTCTCTCTGCCTCTCCTCTGTGTAACTCTGACTTTCAAATAAATAAATAAATCTTTTTTAAAAAAGCTGTTGACTTTTGTGTATTGATTTCATCTTCTGTGACTTTACCAAACTCTTCTATGCATTCCAGTAGTCTTTTAGTGGAGTCTTTTGGAACCCCTATGTCTAGAATCATATCATCTGCTAATAGGGATAGTTTGAATTCCTCCTTCCCAATTTGTATGCCTTTAATTTCTTTTTCTTGCTTAATGGCTCTGGCTAAAACATCCGGGACTATATGGAATAGTAATGGTGAGAGTGGGCATCATTATTTCGTTTTGGATCTCAGTGGGAATGCTTTCCAACTTTTTCCCCATTCAGTAGGATGCTGGCTGTGGGTTTGTCATAAAATACCTTGATTATGTTGAGGAATGTTCCTTCTATACCCAACTTGCTTGAGTTTTCATCATGAGAGGGTACTGTGTTAGTCCAATGCTTTCTCTGCATCTATTGAGATAATCATATGGTTTTTATTCTTAAGTTTGTTAATGTGATATGCCACATTGATTGATTTGCAAATATTAAACCATCTCTGCATACCAGGGATAAATCTCACTTGGTATGGGTGGATGATCTTTCTGATGTGTTGTTGGGTTCGATTGGCTGAAATTTTATTGAGAATTTTTGTGTCTATCCTCATCAGTGAAATTGGTCTATAGTGCTCTTTCTCTGTTGAGTCCTTTTTGGATATAGGAATTAGGGTGGTACTGGCTGCCTAGACAGAATTTGGGAGGATTCCCTCACTTTCAATTGTTTTGAATAGCTTGAGAAGAATTGAAGTTAGTTCTTTTAAATGTGTGATAGAATTCAGCAATGAAGCCATCCAGTCCAGGGCTTTTCTTTGTTGGGAGGTTCTTTATTTTTGATTCTATTTCTGTATTGGTTATGGGTTTGTTTAGATTTTCTGTATCTTCATGGCTCAATTTAGTTGGGTTGTAAGTGTCCAGTAATCTATCCCTTTCTTCTAGGTTTCCTGGTTTGTTGGCATACAGCTCTTTGTAATAATTTCTGATTCTTTTTTATGTCTGTGGTGTCTGTTGTTACATTTCCTTTCTATCTCTAATTTTATTAATTTGCATTTTCTCCCTCCTCTTTTTGCTTGCTGGGCCAATGGTGTGTAAATTTTATATATTTTTTTCAAAAAAAGAGCTCTTCGTTTTGCTGACCTTTTTTACTGGCTTTGTAGTTTGAATTTTGTTTATTTCCTCTCTAATTTTAATTATTTCTTTTCTTCCACTAGTTTTAGCTTTGGTTTGCTCTTATTTTTTCTAGGTCCTTCAGATCCATTGATAGCTCCTTTATTTGGTACCTTTCCAATTTCTTAATGTAGGCACCAAGAGCTATAAACTTTCCTCATAACACTGCTTTTGCTATATCCCAAAGTTTTGATATGTTGTATTGTCATCTTTGTTTCCACAAATTTTTTGATATCTATTGATTTCTTCAATGACCCACTGATATTTCGGAAGCATGTTGTTTAGTCTCCAAGTGTTTGCATATGTTCTAGAAATTCCTGAGTTGCTGATTTCCAACTTCATTCTATTGTAGTATGAATGGTATGATTTTGATTTTTTTGAATTTGCTGAGACTTGCTTTATGGCCTGGTATGTGGTCAATCCTAGAGAAAGTTCCATGCACTGCTGAGAAGAATGTGTATTCTGCAACTGTAGGATGGAAAGTTCTGTAAGTATCTGTTAGGTCCATTTGGTTTATAGTGTCAATTATCTCTGTTCTTTCCTTGCTGATTTTCTGTCTGATCGATCTGTCTGTTGCTGAAATGGGAGTATTGAAGTCACCCATTACTATTGTATTGGAGTCTATGTATCCCTTTAAATCCCTTAGCATATTTTTTATAGCCAGGTTCCCTGTAATTAGATACAAATACATTTATAATAGTTATATCTTCCTGTTGAATTGATCCCTTAATTACATAGTGCCCTTCTTTGTCTCTTTTAATAGTTTTTGTGTTAAAGTCTATTTTGCCTAATACTGAGATGGCTACACCACTTGTTTATTGGTTTCTGTTGACATGGAAAATCTTTTTCTGTGCTTTCATTTTCAGTCTGCAAGTATCTTTCTTGGTGAGATGTGTATCTCATAGTTAGGAAATAGATGGGTTTTTTTTTAATCCATTCAGTCAGTCTGTGTCTTTTAACTGCAGTGTTGAGGCCATTTACATTCAAAGTGACTATTGATAAGTTACGACTTTGCCCTGCTCGTTTTGCAAAAATAGTCCTATTTTTTACTTTGGGTTTCACTTGTACTTTTACTGTATGATTTTATCCCTTTTCTTTCTTTCATTGTGATGATGTTTCTATGTGTAGCACATCCTGAAGCATCTTTTGTAAAGCTGGAACAGTGATGACAAATTCTTTCAATTTCTGTTTGTTACGGAAGGTATTTATTTCACCTTCATCCATAAATGAGAGCTTTGCAGGGCATGGAATTCTGGATTGACAGTCTTTTTCTCTTAAGACTTGGAATATATCTCATCATTCTCTCCCAGCTTGTAGGGTTTCTGATGAGAAGTCCTCTATGAGTCTAATTGGAGAACTTCTGAAAGTAATCTGGATGTCCTCTCATGTACATTTTGGAATCTTTTCTTTATGTTTTACCGAGGAGAGTGATTACAATGTGTTGTGGCTAAGGTATTTTCTGGTTATGTCTATTAGGAGTTCTATGTGTTTCTTGTACTTGGATGTCCCTTTCTTTATCCAAATTAGGGAAATTCTCTTTATATCAGTAAAAATGCCTTCTAATCCTTTGTTTCTTTCCATGACTTCAGGAACTCCTGGAATCCAAATGTTGGGTTGCTTGATAGTATTCTGTAGATTCCCAATAATTTTTTTTTTATTTTTCTAATTTCCTCTTCTTGTTTTTTTGTCTGACTGTATAATTTCCTGTGCTTTGTCTTCTAAGAGTCAGATATTCTTTCCTCTGCTTCACTGATTATTCTGTTTTAAGGTTTTCCACTGCATTTTATTAATTTGCTCTGTGAAATTATTCATTTCCAAGATTTCATTTTGCTTTTTCTTTAAGATCTCAATTTTGTGGGATATATTTTCTTTCATGTCATATATGGATTTCACTAGTTCATGTATTTGGTTCTGGTTACTTCTAAGTAATCGTATGATCAGTTTTTTAAATTCTATTTCTTGCATTTCTTTAAACTCTTCATCATCACAATCTAGTATTGAAGTGTTGTATTATTTTGGGGGCATTATGTTGTGTTCCTTATTATTGTGTCTTGAATTAGTGTGTTTATTATTAGGCATTTGTGGAGATACTTGTTGGTTTCTTCTTCTTCTTTTTTTTTTTTTTTTTTTTTTTTTGTGCTGTGGTGCTTTTATCTTTGGACTATATCTGAGTGGATTAGTGGAGTGTCTGCTTTTGGGGAATACCTAGAGGCATGTGGTGGATTTGGCCAGGGAACTCTGTTCTGTGCTCCAGGGTGAAGGGAGTATTAAGGTGACACCCAGCTTTGGGATGGTAATCTTGCTTTTTTTATGTATTGGGGAGGTTTTTCCTTCTGTTGGTATAGACTTTGCTCATTTCCTTTCCTCAAAGTAGACTAGTGGCTGGGTGCTAGCCCCAGTTGCTATAATATTCATCCACACTTCCACAAGGACCACACAAAGGATCTGTGCTTTCCTCGGTGTAAGCAGATTCCCCACCATGTCCCTCACTTGGGAACCAGGGAGCCCTGAGCATGTGGAACCTCCCACAGTGACTGCCCAAAGTCCCAGCCATACCCCAAGCCTTCTCACATAGCCTCAGTGTTTTCAGAGACTCGCAGTCTCAGTGTTTTCATAGTCCTGGCACATAAGCCTCCCACAGTCACGAGCACCCAGAACCCCATTAATACTCCCCGGCAGACTCAGGAGTCTCTGCTGTGCTGGTTGCCAGGTGCAGACATGAGCTGATGTAGCTGTTATGTATGTCCAAAATGGCGCCTGCTCTGTATTGGCTTGTTATAGGACATGTTGCAGAGTGATCCAGGAGAGAGACACATGCCCTCCCTCTTTTTTCCCCTCCTCTAGTTCGACAGTTACATTATTCCCCACAGGGCTCCTAGCCAGATTCCCTCCTGGCTTTTTCCTCCAGCTTTTTCCCTAGTGGCCTGGGCTGATGCAGTCCCATTTCACTTCTCTCTAAAGCTGGTTTGGAGGCTCTTGGCTTCTGGGGTCCTGATTTGTGCATGCCCACACCCTTCATGTAGGTCTGCTTTGTTCTCTAATTTGTATGACTCTCTAATTGAGTTCCTCTGCCATTTTCTCCCTAACTTTTCCCTGAGACTGCACTTTCTCCGCTTTTTTAAACTGTCTTCTAGACTAGAGTCGTAAGCTCCCTCTCTACTCTGCCGTCTTAATCCACTCAGTACGGAAATTTTTATGATATTAGTTCTTCCAATCTATGGACATGAAGAGTTTTTCATTTTTTTGTGTATTCTTCTATTTCTTTTTTTAATGTTTTGTAATTTTCATTGTAGCTGGCCCCAGGGTGCATATACATTTATTATAGTTGCATATTCCTGTTGAATAACTCCTTTAATCATTACCAAGTGCCTTCTTGAATCTTTTAACAGTTTTTGTGTTCAAGTCTATTTTGTTTAATATTAGGATGATTATACCTGCATGGTTCTGCTTTTCATTAGCATGGAATACCTTTTTACATCCTTTCACTTTCAGTCTTTGTTATCTTTGTTGGTAAGGTGTGTTTCTTGTAGGCAGAAAATATATGGGTCTTGTTTTTTAATACATTCAACCATCCTGTATCTTTGAATTGGAGAGTTAGACTATTTCCATTCAAGGTTTCTATTGATAAATTACAACTTGACCCTGCCATTTTTCTGTAAATATTCCTATTGTTTGCTTTGGATTTCCTTTGTTTTTACTGAGAGATTTTCTACCTTCACATTCTTTCATATTGATGACTGTCTTTCTGTGCTTCTGTGTATAGTGCATCCTTAAACATCTTTTGTAAGGCTAGATGAGTAGTGACAAATTCTTTTAATTTCTGTTTGTAATGGAAGGTCTTTATTTCAACTTTATTCATAATTGAGAGCTTTGCAGGGTATGGTATTCTGGGTTGATAGTCTTTTTTTTTTTTTTTTTTTTCTCTTAAAACTTGGAGTATGTCTCTCCATTTTCTCCTGGCCTGTGGGTTTTAATGAGAAGTCAGTTGTGAGTCTAATTGGAGATCCTCTGAAAGTAATCTAATGTTTCTGTCATGCACATTTTAGAATCTTTAGTTTTTACTGTGGAAAGTTTTACTGCAATGGGTCATGGTGAAGATATTTCCTGGTCATGTTTGTTAGGAGTTCTGTGTGCTTCGTATACTTGGATGTCCTTTCTTTCTCCAAATTGGGACTGCTTTCTGTAATTATTTCATTGAATAGGCCTTCTACTCCATTCTCTTTCCACACTTTCAGCAACTCCTAAGACCCATATGTTGAGTCGTATAATATCCCATAAATCTCCAATTTTTTCTAATTTCTTTTTCTTCTTCTTTTTTTTTTTTTTTTTTGGCCTGACTGAAAAATTTCCAAAGATTTATCCTCTAGCTCAGATATGCTTCCTTCTGCACCAATAAATTTATTGTTAAGGCTTTCCACTGTATTTTTAATTTGACATTGAATTCTTCATTTCTAATATTTCATATTGATTTCAAAATCTCATTTCATGGGAGATTTTTTCATTCATGTCATGTTTGGATTTCTGTAATTCATGGATTTCTTATTGCTTCTGAGTATTTTTGTGATTAATCATTTGAATTATGTTTCATGCATTTTATCAACATCTTCATCTTCACATTCTAATATTGAAGTTTTGTTATGGTCCTTTATCTAATTTATTCTTTTTTCTTGAATATCTACATTCATTTTTAGGCTTTTATGGAAATACATGTGTTTTTTTTTCTTCTTATGGTTTTTATCTTTGAACTATGCCTCTGTGTCTCAGTGTGGTGTCTGCTCTTTCAGTGAATACCAGAGTTGTATGCCGGGTGTGGCCAGAGAGCTCTGTTCAGTGCTCCAGGGTGGAGTGAATATCCAGGGTGACACCCGAGTTGGACATGGTAGATCTCTTTTTAGCAGAAAGGAGAGTATGATCACCTCTGTTGGTATAATTACATCCTTACCTACTCTTCTAAGGTGATCAATGCCCAAGTGTTAGCCCACAGTGGGTATAATACTCATCTGTGATGCTATAGGAACTTCACAAGGGATCTGTGCATTCCTCAGTATGAGCTCAGGTCACATTGCAGCGACCCACCCTGTCAATCAGGGATCTCCGAGCATGTGAATTGCTCACATAGACTGCCCAGAGACCCAGCTACACCCTGCACCCTCTTGTGTAGTCACAGAGTTCCCACAGTCTCAGCACACAAGACTCCCATAGTCACAGGCACAGAAGATCCACTCCCCCCTGCTCACCTGTTCTGTCCACAGAGAGGCAGAGAGGATCCCAGAGCCAGCTGCCTACGGATGCTTCACCTAGTTGGTTTGAGTCCTAGAGCCTATGATATGTTGAGAGGCTGAGGGCAACTCATAGTCCTACGTCAAATCTCCCAGCCAGACTCAGTCAGTGGGGAACACAGATTTTTCCCTCTGCCAAAATCTCTGGATTATACATGTGAGCACAAGCCATTGGCTGAATGTTGCCTTCTGCCTGATGATTGCTGGGTGTACATACACTGGCTGCTGTCAGGTTGGCGACCTATCCCAGCCTGATTCTGGGTACAGGCAAAAAGCTTCCGCAGTTGCTACTTATTCCCTAAATGGTGCTACCCTCTTTTAGCTGGTTGTGGGGCACCACTGTGGGGTGATGAGGAGAGAGAAAACTGCCCCTTTTTTTCAGCTGGAACCCTATTCCCTTAGAGCTGCAGGCTGGACTCACGTTGAGCTCCCCCTCTAGCTGTATCACCAGTGGCATGGGCTGCTGCTGTATGATCTCACCTCACTCTCTATATCTGACACTCTCTCCAGCTCTCAGCTGTGTGTTGTGTCCATGCTCGTGCTGTATGTCCGAACCTTCTGCATAGATCCGTGTCGTTCCTCTTCCTTTCATAGAATTTCCACTGTGGTTTACTCTCTGACTCTCCCCTGAGAATATATTTCCTCCACTTTATTTTTTACTGTGTATCCCTAGCCTAGATCGGTATGCCCTTTCCTATTCCACCATCTTGGAATCTCTTGAGTTTGACCAATTTAATTCAAGAATAACAATAGTAATCATTTTTAAAACTACATTTATGGGGTAGATGCTATGGTGTTGTGGGCAAAGCTGCTGCCTGCAGTGCCGACATCCCATATGGGCACCGGTTCAAGTCCCGGCTGCTCCACTTCTGATCCAGCTCTCTGCTATGGCTTGGGAAAGCAGTAGATACTGCACGAGTCCCTGGGCCCCTGCACCCACGTGGGAGACCTGGAAGAAGTGCCTGGCTCCTGGCTTCGGATCGGTCAACTCCAGCCGTTGCGGCCAATGAACAGTGAACCAGCATATGGAAGACCCCCCCTCCCCCGCCTTTCCTTCTCTCTCTCTCTGTAACTCTTTCATATAAATAAATAAATCTTTAAAAATAAAATCCTACATTTACATAATGTGTTTCTTAAAAATCTTTGTTCATATATATATTTTTAAAATTTTTAAAATATTTTTATTTATTTATTTGAGAGGTAGAGTTACAGACAGAGAGGGAGTGACAGAGAGAAAGGTCTTCCTTCCATTGGTTCACTCACCAGATGGCCACAATGGCTGGAGCTGCACCGATCCGAAGCCAGGAGCCAGGAACTTCTTCCCGGTCTCCCATGCAGATGCAGGGGCCCAAGCAATTGGGCCATCTTCTACTGCTTTCCCAGGCCATGGCAGAGAGCCGGATTGGAAGAGTGGCAGCCGGGACTAGAACCAGTGCCCATATGGGATGCTGGTGCTGCAGGCGAAGGATTAACCCACTGCACCACAGCGCTGGTCCCTTACTTGTATATTTTCAATAGATTCTAAGAATAATCCTGAAAAAGGAGGCAGAGTGATTATTTTTGTTTTACAGGTGAGGAAAAAGACCTTAAAAAGCAAGTGATTAATGAGTTTGAAGCAGTAGATAATGGGTTAGATCTTTTCATTTACTCTAATTTAATAATCACCATACTACAAGAAGATGCTATTATATCCCTTTATGAATGTGTTAATTAAGTTAAATATTCTTTCTTTTTTATTTTTATTTATTTATTTATTTATTTATTTTGAGAGAGGGACAGAGAGAAAGGTCTTCCTTCTATTGGTTCACCCCCAAAATGGCCACTACGGTCGGCGCGCTGCGCCAATCTGAAGCCAGGAGCTGGGTGCTTCCTCCTGGTCTCCCATGTGGGTTCAGGGACCAAGTACCTGGGCCATCCTCCGCTGCCTTCCCGGGCCACAAAAGAGAGCTGGACTGGAAGAGGAGCAACCGGGACAGAACCGGCGCCCCAACCGGGACTAGAACCTGGGGTGCTGACGCCGCAGGAGGAGGATTAGCCTAGTGAGCTGTGGTGCCGGCCAAGTTAAATATTATTTCAAGTCACACAGTTGTCCATAAGAGCAACTAGAACCCAAACCTAAAGACTCCTTTTCAAAAACTATTTCTTCCACTGAACATCGTAACTTCCATATCCAATCACATTTGGAGCAATGGAAGGTGTAAAATAATGGATACAAGCAAATATATAAAGTGTTAAAGATGAAATAAAGATGGATTCTGTAACTTCAGAGTTAACTTTATTTAGCTCCTGCAAAACTAAAATGACACATTGAATAGATTATTTGTGAACATGTAAAAACCAAGGTGATTACTAACAGCCACATCATTATTTGCGCAAGATCAAATCATGACATACTAATCTCATTTCTCCTTTTCTGATAAAGTTAACTAGGTTATAAGATAAGAAAATGTTGCAAACATGTGTCTTGGTCTAAGCGAGGGATTTAACAAAATGATACAGTAGATTCTGATAGATTTGTAACCTATTTGAAAAACTTCACCCCGAGTTATGTTTGATTTTGTTTGCATTGGAAAATATTTGTTAATGACCTACTAAGCACAAAGGGGTTTATTATCCACTCTTGATTTTTTTTTTTTCAAAAAAAAAAAAGAGAATAAGGTTCAGGGAGTTAAGCTGGCACTGCTTATGATGCCAGTATCCCACATTGGTGTGCTGGTCAGGTTCCAGCTGTTTTTACTATCCAGCTTCCTGCTAATGCTCCTGGGAAGGTAATGGAAAATATCCAGGTGCTTGGGCCCCTGACACCCACTTGAAAGACCCATATGGAGTTCCTGGCTCCTGGCTTCAGCCTGGCCCAGACCCGGTTGTTGTGGCTTTTTAGGGGAATGAACCAGCAGATGGACGATATCCCTCTCTGCTTTGATCTAGAAGAAAGCCTCTCTGTGGAAGTTCATTTTAACTGAACCTTGAATTACAATTAAGATTTACATATAAAGTAACAGTGAAACATTTTGTAAATGATAATATTGGCTCACATTCATTAACTATGTACCTTGATTCTTTTAATCTTTGTAACTATCTTTGTGAGATCGATTCTTTTTTTTTTTTTTGGACAGGCAGAGTGGACAGTGAGAGAGAGAGAGAGACAGAGTTAGAAAGGTCTTCCTTTTGCCGTTGGTTCACCCTCCAATGGCCGCTGCTGCCAGTGCACCACGCTGATCCGAAGGCAGGAGCCAGGTGCTGCTCCTGGTCTCCCATGGGGTGCAGGGCCCAAGCACTTGGGTCATCCTCCACTGCACTCCCTGGCCACAGCATAGAGCTGGCCTGGAAGAGGGGCAACCGGGACAGAATCCGGCACCCCGACCGGGACTAGAACCCGGTGTGCTGGTGCCGCAAGGCGGAGGATTAGCCTATTGAGCAGTGGCGCCGGCTGTGAGATCGATTCTGTATTATCATTACTACTATTTAAAAATGGTAATATGAAGGCACAGGTGATTCAAATATAATTTGTTCTATGAACTAATTGAATCAAGATTTGAACTTATGAAGTTTACTGTAGAGTTGGATTTCTTAAAAATAGAATCAGGAAAGTGGGTGTTAAGAGGAGTTTGGGCAATGATATGCAAATTCAGTATGGCTAAAATGTAGGTATATTCAGAAGAAAAATATTAAATGACATTGTTGTTTTCATTGTTCTACGTGCACATTATTTGGAGAAGAAGATAAAGAAATACCCTGTAATATTCAGCTTATTCAAGAAGAAGCCTAATGAGAATAAAATAAGTCCTATATTTTGTTTCAAAATATTAATAACAAACAGCACGTGAAAGACATGATTCTGGAAAATAAGCTCTGGAATTATGTTGAGTCATATATTTTAAAATAACTAATGCCATTTTCTGTTATACAGAAATAGTTGTATGTTTTATGCTGGGAAATGCTTTTCTGGTTGTATAGAAAAGAACACAGAGTACAGTGATGACACCGAGTTGAGAAGACAGAAAATTAAGATCTGGGAGACTAAAACAGTGGAATTTCCTTACAGAATACTCTAGGGGAGGGCACTCTGCAGAGAAAGAACTTAAGACATCTTCAAAGGGATTACCTTGGATCTATTGCTGGAAACCAAACTTTGCATACTTTGGGGAAGCCTCCAGAAGCCTAGCCAAAGAACAACCAGAGAACTGAAAGGTGCACCACTCTCAGAGCTGACAGGATTTAGAGAGGTTTGAGTTTTGTTCGGCCAAATTGGAGACCTTATTAATAGCCAGGGAGTGAGACCCTCAAAACAAGCATCCCTTTGCAATAGGGTTTAATAAGTCCTTGAAGAAGGTGTATCCATGCCTGATCTGACCGAGATTTTAAAATGAGACTCGTAGAACTGAAGTTATCTGCAAGCTATTAAGTGGGCTGTCAGAAAAATGTCTAACATGTTTGCAAGGCATTCGATAAAATTCAGAACAACAGAAAGTTTGCAATAACTGGCATCAAACTAAAACTTGTAGTATGTGGGGACAAGTAGGAAAAAGTTGACATAACCAGGAGAAAAATCATCAATGAAAACATATTCAGAAATGACGGAGATGATAGAATTAAAAGAAAAATAGTTTGAACAGTTATTTTAAATATGAACAAAGATTTAAAGGAAAACATGACTGCATTGAAGAAAGAAATTATTGAGATAAAAGGAAACTAAATGGAACTTTTAGAGATGAAAAGATCATAGTTGGCATGAAAAATTTACTGCATTTGTATGACAGAGAATTAGATTTTTAGAAAAAAAAGGTCAATGAAAGTGAAGACATAGCAGTGTAAACTATCTAATCTGAAGCACACAGAAAAAAATTAAAATAAACTAACAAACAGAGCTTTAGAGTTCTATGGGACACTATTAAGTTGTATAAAACATATGTTAGTCCAAAAAGGGTTTGGGGGAGGGAAGACAGAACATATATTTGAAAAACAGTGTTTCAAATTTGACTAAGAATCTATTTCTAAAGGTCCAAGAAACTCAAATATAAGCAGGATAACAACAAAGAAAATCAAAGCATATTGTAATTTTTGAGGACTAATAAAGCACCTAAAATGAAATCTGCAGAAGTGAATTTAACACTTTGAGAAGAGATGACCTAGACTGCCCTTGTTTTGACTGTTGAGGAATAGTTTCATTTTTTTTGTCTTCATTTTTTCTCTTCATACTATATGTTGAAGTCATTACTTAACATAGAGTTAATCGTATGTATATAAAGATAAATTTTTAAAAGGAAACATATGAAACAGATTCATTACATTTAGGGAGAAGACAAAATTATCAAAGACTTCTTGTCAGAAACAGTACAGACTAGAAGATGTTACAGTGACAACTTTTAATATGCTGGAAGAAGTCAATCGGAATTCTATAACATGAAGATTTCTTTAGACAAAAGCTGTGAGAAAATTTATCACCCATAAATATAAATTATAAGAAGTGTTAAAGGAAATTCTTTGGAAGGAAAGAAAATGATATCCGAATGTAATGGAAATTTGTAATAATACAAAGTAAAGAAAGTTATCTTTTCTATTTGAAAAATTTATGTAATCAACTTTTCTTTCTCCTGCCCCCAAATAGTGTTATTTTGAGGAATATAGAAATAAGATGTTTACATAAATTATGGGATCAGGAGGATGAAAGTATGTTGTCAAAAGGGTCTGACATGAAAAAGGAAGTGGTGTACTATCACAGCCAGTCCTAAACTTGTAATAGTTCAGTTGACCAGTTGTCAACTTTATTTATTTCTTTGAAAGGCAGAGTTGGATGGGGGAGAGACACAGAAAGAAATCTTCTATTCACTGGTTCACTCTCTAAATGGTTGCAATGTCCAGTGGGCCAGGCTTGTAGCATTTAATATTCAAATTAAAAATAATATGGAGGCCGGCGCCGCGGCTCAATATGCTAATCCTCCACCTTGCGGCACCAGCACACCGGGTTCTAGTCCCGGTCGGGGCGCCAGATTCTGTCCCGGTTGCCCCTCTTCCAGGCCAGCTCTATGCTGTGGCCAGGGAGTGCAGTGGAGGATGGCCCAAGTGCTTGGGCCCTGCACCCCATAGGAGACCAGCATAAGTACCTGGCTCCTGCCATCAGATCAGCGCGGGGCGCCGGCCGCAGGGCGCCAGCCATGGCAGCCATTGGAGGGTGAACCAACGGCAAAAGGAAGACCTTTCTCTCTGTCTCTTTCTCACTCTCCACTCTGCCTGTCAAAAATAACAGCTGGAACAAATAGAAAAGAAATAACAAGTTAGTGAACTTAATCTAACACATCAGCAATTATATTAAATACTCTCAACAGTCCAATTAATAGTCAGTCTAAGAATCAACTAAATGCTTTCTATAACATACATGCTTTAAATAGAGATATATTAAAAATGAAATAATGGAAAAATTATGTTGTGAAAACATTAATGTTAAGAAAGTTGGAATAGCTATATTATTGTCGTAAAAGCTATACTTTGTGATAATAATGTTAATACAGATAAAGAGAGATAAATTATAAAAATCAATGGACAATTAATGAAAAAAAAACTCCTAAATAATATATGTAGTAACAGAGCTTCCAAATAAATGAAGCAAAAACTAATAAAAAGGAAAGGAAATATAGATAATTTAATTGGAGATTTCAACAGTCTTCTTTTTGTAACTGATAGAGGATACACAAAACAATAAAGATATGGAAGGCAAACAAGCAAGCCTGAATAGATTTCAAATTAGAGAGGGGATTTGACACAAAGGTTAGGTTGTCACTTGAGACACCTTCATTCCATATCAGAGTTTCACCTCTACCCTGAGACTAGCTTCTTGTTAATGTATACCCTGGAAAGCAGCAGGAGATTACTCAAGTAATTGATCCTTGCCACCCATGTGTGGCAGCTGAATTAGGTTCCTAGTTCCTGGCTTCAACTTGGTCTCAGCCATTGTGAACATTTGGGAAGTGAAAACTGGATGGCTAATTTTCTGTCTTTCTTTCATTCTGCCTTTCATATCAATAGTTAAAAATTCTAAAATTAATGAATTTTGAAATTGAAATCCTTTGTTCCTAAATCTGCATGTATAAAATTTGTGTACCTTAAATAAAATCTCAAAAAAGAAACTGAAATACTACAAACATATTCTTTGTATTCAACAGAATTAAATGGAAACATAAAATATTAGGTATTTAAAGATTCAATTAAAGCAATACTTAGAAGAAAATTTTATAGTTTTAAATTCCCATCATGAAAAGAAAAAAATTCTACAATAAGTAATCCAAGTTTCTGCCTTAAGGAGCTAGGCGAAAAAATGGCAAAATGACCACAAATTAAGTAGAAATAATTAACTAATATGAATAAAATAAATGAAAAATATAAATAGATATGAACAGAGAAACCTCAATCAATGAAAACATAGCTTTCACTTAGAAAATATCAATAAAACTAAACAGCTCTTTATAAGTATACTGGTTACAAAAATAAAAAGAAGGGACAAATTACCAATACCAATAAAGTGGAAAGCAATTACAGATCTTATAGATGTAATAGGTATTATAAGAGAATATTGCCAACAACTCTGTTGCAATGATTTAATAAACTCAGATGAAATGAAAAAATTTCCTAAATAATACATCTGAGATTATATTTAATTGTGAAAGAATATGTGCTTTCCTATGAATATCAATATCAAGATAATCATGGTCTGTCCAGTTACTTTTATTTAACATATTTTGAAGGTCTTACAACTTCAGTAGGGAAAGAGAGAGAAAGATATAAATGTTGGAAAAGAAATGAACTATCATTATTCAAAAATGATACCATCTTGTTTATAGAAAATTCTTATAAATCTGTTAAAGAACTGAGATGATTTATCAGGGTTTAATACCAGATAAATATAGACAATTCAATTATATTGCTTTGTGCTAACAATTAGAATATACAATATTAGGTGATATACAATATTAGTTAATATACAATTCCATTTACAACAGTACAGAAATCAATTATATTTAGGCATATATATGTGTATATGACTTGAATATTGAAAACTGACAAAAATATTAAAATATTAAAATATTACTGAGATAAAGATAACCTATAAACCATATTCAAGGATGCAAAACCCCATATTTTTAATGATGTTAATCCTCTTAAAGAAATCTGTAAAATTCATGCAATACCAGCTAAACAATAACTTTTATTTTAAATGACAAGTTATCTCTAAAATTTGTTTGGAAATGTAAATGACATACAGCTTTCAAGATACTTTTTGTGAAGATTTATTTATCTGAAGGTCAGAGTTCCGGAGAGGGAGAGAGAGGCGTATATAGAGGTCCTACATCTGCTGGTTCATTCCCCAGATGGTATCCAGGGCTGGGCCAGGCCAAAGCCAGGAGCCAGAACTTCATCTGGGTCTCCCACATGGGTGACAGGAGCCCAGATACTTGGGCTATCTTCTGCTGCTTTTCCCAGGCCATTAGTAGGGAGCTGGATAGGAAGTAGGGTAGCGGGACATGAACTGGCACCCATATGGGATGCTTTACCAGCTAAGCCACCATGCATGCCCTGTGATTTTTACAAATAATTAAATTGAAGAACTTAATGTTGTCTGATTGCCATATTTATTCTAAAGCAGCAGCAGTCCACAGAATAGATTTTTGCGTAAAGATATACACATTAATCAGTAAATAAGAATATAGAGAACCTAGAAATAGATGTCTGTTTTTTATATTATTATATCTATTTGAAAGACAGAGTGACAGAAAGAGGGAGAGTGAGATACTGAGGAATCTTCCATCTCTGGTTCACTCTCCAAATGGCTGCAATGGCCAGGACTGCATAGTGTCTGAAAGTTGGAGCTTGAAACTCTATTGAGTTCTACTATGTGGGTGTCAGGAATGCAGCTACTTGAGATCACTGCCACTTTCCAAGGTCTGGCACTAGCAGGACGCCAGAGCCAGGAGTCAAAACTTGGGATTGAACTCAGACACTCCAGAATGGGATGTAAGCATTCTAACTCTAAGCCAAATGCCCTCCCTGTTCATGAATTTTAAAAATGCTAAACTGAGTAAAAGAAGCTATACTCTAAATAGACCATACCATATGAATTCAATTTACATGATATTCTAGAACAGGCAGAACTAACCATTAATGACAGAAAGTATATAAGTGGTTGCCTGAAGCCAGGGATGGGGTTGTAGTATTGTTGGGAGTGGGTGCAAAGGAATCTTTTTTGCATTGATTGAGATGTTTTGTACTTTGACTGTAGGGGTAGTTAAATAGGATTACTTTTGTTGAGATGCGTAGAATTTTCTACTCCATGAAATTGGATGAACTCCATCACATGTAATGTATATCTCAATAAAGTTGAGTTTGGAAAAATGAATTCAGTCTTAAGGGTATGTTAAAAGATATATATTCTGATCAAGAGAGATATTTACTCTTTCGAAGATGAATAGATACGACAGTTAAATAGCAGTTCACCCACAAGGATGCTGAAGAAGGCAGAAGGGTGCTGAGATGATATTTAATTCTTTGACTCTATAATAATTTTGAAAATTACGTTTAAGTAATTAGCGTATGCAGATTACTTTTATTTTCAATATAAATTTATATAAGCACAAATTCTGGAATAGATAAGCACAAAAAAATCCTCCAACAGAAATAGTCAAACTCTCTGATACTCTAATTAGACACAAACCTCTGTTCTTATATAGCTACTTCTTGGTTTAATTTCCTGCTAAGAAAAAGAGATAAAATCATGTTTTTCTGTTTCTTTTCTTTTCTTTTTTTTTTTTTTTTCATATAAAGCCTAAACATCCTCTCAGGATATATTGGCAACCATAGTTGTAAAGCGTATACCATGAAATTGGAAAGGTCAGATTTGGCTAAGAAAGAGGCTATGACATTATTATCTAGATATACATTTAGAGTCTCCCCTAATACTCTACCTCATTCCCATAGGCAATCATTATTTATAATTCTGTGTATATTTTCATAAACATTGAAAAAGAATGCATTTTAAAATAAAAATGGTAACATAGCATACATATTCCACAAACTATTTTTTTTAAGATTTATTTACTTATTTGATAGGCAGAGTTACAGAGAGGGGGAGACAGATAGAAAGGTCTTCCATCCGCTGGTTCACTCCCCAAATAACCACATTGGCTGGATCTGGGCCCATCTGAAGCCAGGAACTCGGAGCTTTGTCTGGGGTCTCCCAAGTGGGTACAGGGTCCCAAGCAATTTGGCCATCTTCCACTGCTTTTCCAGGCCATAAGCAGAGAGGTGGGTTGCAAGCGTAGCAGCTGGGACACAAACCAGTGTCCATATGGGATTCTGGCACTGCAGGCAGAGGCTTAGCACACTACACCACAGCGTCAGCTCCCTCACCAACCAATCTTGAAAACTCAGCAATATGAGGACTAATCCTTTCACAGTTTGTATGTATTATTATACATGACTCTGCATGCTTGTACAATGAAATCATTGCCAGAATTGTGAGTGGGGATGGGATGCACACACAAGATTGTGACATATGAAGGTACTTCAGAAAGTTCACAAAAAATTTGAATTAAAAGTGAGTTTATTTTGATGCAAAAACATGTTAAATACGTGCATAGTTTTTCATAATACACATTTCTAATGAATTTTTCATGAACACTTCATATGTATGAAGTTTAAATTTTTTGGCACAAAAATGAACATCTTTTATTATTTTTAAAATATTTTGGTTTTTATTTGAAAGGCAGAGAGACAGAGAGAGAGACAAGAGACATATTTCATTCTCTGGTTTATTTCACAAATGCCTGCTACCGCCAAGACTAGGCCAGGCTGAAGCCAGGAGACTGAAACTCAGTTTGGGTCTCCCACATGCGTGGCAGGTACCCAGGTACTTCAGCCATCATCTGCTGCCTCCTAGGGCATGCATTGGTAGGAATCTAGATCTGAATTGGAAGAGCCAGCACTCCGCCAGTCACTCTGTATAGGATGTTGGGCTTCCATGTGGCTTCTTAACTGCTGACTGGTCCAAATCGCAACCTCTAAACTTAGCTTTAGTACATAAACTTTCTAGTTTCCATAATATTTTTGAAGTCCCTTCATATGTAGCCAGAGAGTTCCTTATAAATCCTGCATAAAGTTATGCTCTCACAAGGTTCTGTTAGTTTCTATGTATCTCATCAACATTAAATGTTTTACATCTAAGCTAGGTAAAATGTGATTACTCCAAACATCTTGATTTTTTATTTCCTTAACTTTTTGCACATTTATTTATATATTAATCATTTGATTTATTTGAGATTACAATTCGCTTACTTGCCTGTTGTTACTACTTGTTGAATTCTTTATTTAATGGAGGATAAAGCTTGTGATTATAAAGAAAATTGAAAGTTGGTCATTGCTTGTCTAAATAAGATCGGAGTTGGCAAATTCAAAAAGCTTATATAGCCTTGGCAACTCATGACAAAAGCCTCGGGTGATTACTTACGCCATAAACAAGAGTGTCATTGTTAAATCAACAACAGGAGTCATTGTGCACTTACTCCCCATGTAGGATCTCTGTCCTTAATGTGTTGTACTATGTGAATTAATGGTATAACTAGTACACAAACAGTACTTTATACTTTGTGTTTCTGTGTGGGTGCAAACTGTTGAAATCTTTACTTAGTAGATACTAAGTTGATCTTCTGTATATAAAGATAATTGAAAATGAATCTTGATGAAGAATGGGATGGGAGAGGGAGTGGGAGATGGGATGGTTGCAGGTAGGAGGGAGGTTATGGGGGGAAAAAGCCACTGTAATCCAAAAGCTATATTTTGGAAATTTGTATTTATTAAATAAAAGTTAAAGTAAAAATAAATATTTCTAAAGAATACTGATTTAAACAAAGAGCAAAATATGCCTTATTTCCGCAGAGGTCAATAAAATGCTTTCAGATGAAAAGAAAAAAGAGAAAGTTGGTCATTGTAAAAACTAAATGAAAAATATGAAATACATGAAATTTCTTTCCTTTATGAATAAAAAAATTAGAAATAAGTCTTTTTTAAAAATAACATATTTTTACACTTCCCTATACATCCTCACAAACAGGTATCTTCAAAAAGTTCATGGAAAATGAATATTATGAAAAAATTATATATGAATTTCAAATATTTTCTTGAAATAAACTTTCCATTTTTCTGTGAATTTTTTAAGTACCTTTTACTTATCTTGTTATTTCCTATTTTATAGATGTATATAAAACAGTTGATAAAATACAACATCCCACTGCTATAATCCAAAAGTTGTACTTATGAAATTTATATTTATTAAATGAAAGCTTTCTATTAAAAAATACAGCAGCACTTTATGATTAAAAAAAAAACCATAAGCAAATTGGTTATAGAGGGAAAATTCCTCAACAGAATCAATGCAATATCACAAACCCACAATCAGCATCATTTTGAATGAGGAAAAGTTGGAAGCATTTCCACTAAGATCTGGAACCAGAAAAGGATGCACAATTTCACTGTTACTGTTCAGTATAGTTCTGGAAGTTTTAGCATGAGTCATTAGAAAAGAAAAATAAGTCAAAGGGATACAAATTAGAAAGGAGGAATTCAAATAACCCTGTTTGCAGATGATGTTATTCTATGTTTAGGGGAATCAAAAGACATCACTAAGAGACTAATGGAACTCATAAGAGAGTTTGGTAAAGTTGTAAGATATGAAATCAACACATAAGAATCAATAGCTTTTGAATACACAAATGCCATGGCTGAGAAAGAATTTGTAAAATCAGTACTATTCAAAACATGTAAATATAAAACATGCAAATACCATGCAATAAATTTAACCAATGAGGTGAAAGATCTCTACAATGAAAATTAGAAAATATTAAAGAAGAAATACATGATGCAAAAAATGGAAAAATCTTCCAGGTTCATGGGTTGGAAGAATTGATATCACCAAAATGTCAGTACTACTGAAAGTACTTTACAAATTCAATATGATCCCAATCAAAAAACCCATAAATTTATTCTCAGATCTAAGAAATAAAGATGCTAAAATTAGTATGGAAACACAAGAAACCTGAATAGCTAAAGCAATCTTAAACAACAGAAAAAATACTGGAGGCATCAAAATAAGCAGAATTCAAGACATACTAAAGGGCAGTTATAATCAGAACAGCCTTGTACTGTCACAAAAATAGACATACACACCAGTGGAACAGAATAGAAACCTTAGAAATCAATCCACACATCTACAATCAACTAATCTTTGAAAAAAGGAACTAAAATCAATCCCTGGAGCAAGGAGAGTCTCTTCAGCAAATGGTGGTGGGAAAACTGGATCTCTATGTGCTGAGATATGAGACAAGATGCCTACCTTATACAAAAATCAACTCAAAATGGATAAAGGGTAAAAATCTATGACTCAGTACCATCAAATTTCTAGAACAGAATATTGGGGAAACTCTGCAAAACATTGGCATAGGTAAGACTTCTTGGAAAGGAATACAGAAGCATAGGCAATCAAAACCAAAATAGACAAATGGAATTACATCAAGCTGAGAAGCTTCTGCACTGCAAAAGAAACACTCAGCAAAGTGAAAAGGCAACTGACAGAATGGGAGAAAATATTTGCAAACTATGAAACTGATAAAGGTTGATATCCAGAATCTATTAAAGAGCCCGGTAAACTCAGTAACAACAAACCAAACAATCCAGTTAAAAATGGTCCAAGGGGCTGGCGCTGTGCTCACTTGGTTAATCCTCTGCCTACGACATCCCATATGGTCACTGTGTTCTAGTCCCAGTTGCTCCTCTTCCAGTCCAGCTCTTTGCTGTGGCCCAGGAGGGCAGTGGAGAATGGCCCAAGTGCTTGGGCTCCTGCACCCTCATGGGAGACCAGGAAGAAGCATCTGGCTCCTGGCTTTGGATTGGCACAGCGCCTGTTGTAGCAGCCATTTGGGGAGTAAACCAGTGGAAGAACTTTCTCTCTGTTTCTCTCTCTCTCTCACTATCTATATCTCTACTTGTCAAATAAAAAAAAATGGTCCAAGGACTTGTACAGGCATTTCTCAAAAGATGAAATTGAGATAGTCAACAGACACATGAAAAAATACTCAGGATTACTACCCATCAGGGAAATGCAAATCAAAACCACCATGAGGTTTCAACTCATTCCAGTTAAAATGACTCTCATACAGAAATCAAAAAACAGTAAATGCTGGCAAGGAAGTGGGGAAAATGATACTCTAATCCACTGTTGGTGAGAATTTAAACTAGTACAGCCACTGTGGAAGACAATATGAAGATTCCTCAGAAATCTGCATATCATCTGCTATCATCCCTTATGGATGCCCATTGGAGTCCCTGTTGCTTCACTCCCAAACAGGGTCCCTGATAAAGTGCCTCGAAAAGCAGCAGAGGATGGACCAAGTCCTTGGGTGATTGCACCTATGTGAAGACCTTTAAGAAGCTCCTGGATCCTGGCTTCAGCTTAGCCCAGTTCTGTTTGTTTTGTCCATTTTTGGAGTGAACCAATGGATAGAAGATCTCTGTCTTTCTCTGTCTGTCTCTCTCTGTCTCTAACTCTGCTTTTCAAATAAATTGGTCTTTAAAGAAATGGTCATGTTATTTCATTTTAATTTTAATTTAAATAATAAATAATCAATGACATCTGTTAAGCCTTTATTGTCTGCTAGGTACAATTTTTTTACCTTCTTTGGTTTACAACAATGTCATAAGTTAGCTATTAGTATCTCCATTATCTCATGGTAACATTGAATAAACAGATTCAGACAGATAGCTTGTTTTCTTTATTTCTGACAGTGGATATTTGCTACATATTATCATATAATAAATTACCCCAAATTAAGTGACTTAAGTAACAGTTATCTCACTATTTTTGTGCCTCATGAATTTGGGAGTACTTAGCTGGGTGATTCTAGATCAAAGTCTCTTATAGATTGCACTGTAGAAATTGGCCACAGCAGTGGTCCTCTGAAGATTAGCAGATCTGCTTCCATTATCTTATTCCCATGGTTATTTATATGAGGCCTCAGTTTTTTGCTCTGTCTTGGTAGTATATCTCATTTTTCACCACAAAAACCTCTCCAGTGGTCTGCTTGACTGTCCTTATGACACTTCCTTATGATGGATGGCAGAGATGTGGATATTACAAGGAGGCTGTAGTAATTTGTGACAGTTAAAATTATGCTCTTGTTGTATATATGAGTGATAAGAGAATTAAGTTTAGAAAACCCTGGGCCCTGTGTTGTGTACATGGCTCTGAACTCACACAGCCCCTAGAATTTTTGTGTGTTCTCAGGAAAACATGAACTCCTGTGTAATTCTGTTTCTACAAGAATTAAGAGCCTAGGTTGCAGATTTCCAACATGAATTAGCATGAAAACTGCAGCAAGTCCTAGTAGTTCTTAAAATTAGTTTCTACATTTTTCTAATGCCCATAGATTATTGGTTGTGAAAAGTATGAAGTACCAGAATACTTAAGATGATTGTGTTATTTATTGTTGTGATATCAATAATCCTTGTAGGAGCCAACCAGGCTATATTTTTTTTTTTTTAGATTTTTTATTTATTTGATATGTAGAGTTACAGACAGTGAGATGGAGAGACAGAGAGAAAGGTCCTCCTTCCACTGCTTCACTCCCTAAATTACATCAATGGCTGGAGTTGCACCGATCTGAAGCCAGGAGCCAGAAGTTCTTCCAGGTCTCCCATGGGCATGCAGAGGCCAAAGGACTTGGGTCATCTTCCACTGCTTTCCCAGGCCATAGCAGAGAGCTGGATTGGTAGTGGAGTAGCCGGGATGGGATGCCTATGCTTCAGGCCAGGGGTTTAACTCGCTGCACCACAGTGCCGGCCCCTGCTTTAGACTTTATATAGATTGGAGTATCAAGTCAGTTTTGTGTCGTGCAAGTAGTTGTTTTTTGTGTGATAATAGTAAACTTTAAATGTTCCTCCTGTTCTTGCAAGTAATCAATTATGTATTATTAATTTTTAGTTTAACTGTATAGACCTAGCCTAGAGAGACTTAAAAAATGTGGTAGCATGTTCTAATGGAACACTTGACTGACTAGGAAAATATTCGGGTTTGGGTTTTACTGCTACTACTGAATAACTGCAAAAATCTGAGGTACTTCATGTCATCTCTCTGAATCTAAATTCGTCATTGTAAATGTTAAGTTGGTTAAAAAGCTTGCAAGCTTACTATGATTTCAGTTATTGAGATTAAATTAACAAAGTGTAGGGAATAATTAAACTATATGACAAATGAAAAAAGAACAACCTATGTTGAAATTTGAAATGGTGCATCATTGCTCTTTGTGAACAGATTGTTTCATATTTTTATCAAAAAGAATCATTTTCCTTCACAGCTATTTCTCTGTGGTTTGTTTTTTCATAAGTTGACTCAATAGGTTTTCTGTCTTGGATGAATGAAAAGTGTTGTATCCATACCTTGCATGTTAAAATTCTGAATATTTAATTTTATAAAGCAGATACTGACTGTTGGGAGACAGAGGGCTATGATTGTGCCTACAGAGTAAAAAACTATACAATGAAACATAAAAGTCCAACTTAATTAAAATTTTAATCACTGGTATTTAATGGGGGAGTGTTTTTTGCAATGTAGTGACAAATCAACCACAAACTAATCAAAATAAAATTGTTGATATATATTCCAATATTGATATATCCTATTATAGTTTATTTGCATCTTTCTCTTTTTTGAGGGTTTTATTGTATGTTATCCTTTACTAGTTTGATTCAGAATTAAGTACAATGGGCTGGTACAGAGGGTATTGAGATGATTTAAGTAGAAAGAAAAAATTATCCTCAGCTTTCAATGTGGAGATTCTTGAATTATAGAATGAATATATATCATGATGAAAATTAGGATGAAATATGTATAGTCTCATCAATAAATATAAGTTAATATAAGCATTTAATTTATGTGAATTTAATATGCATTGTCTCTGAAAAAATATATAAATCTAATTATTTGGCAGGTATTATTCATTAGTATAGCACTAAGAAGAGCTCTCATTATGAGCTCATCATTCTGAGTGAGTTGGGAAACATGGCTGTCTTCCATCACATTTTACCTCTCAGGGTGTGAGCATCTTGCCATTTTGAATGATTCTATTATTTGATTACTCTTTTTAAAAACATTGTGAATGGTACAGAAAGCCTGTCCCACTGCTTTCTATGGCACTAAAGTGAGAGAAAATCAAACCAAAACAAACAAAAAACAGTTTTAATGATGGATTTAAAATCTCTGTGGGTGGGGTGCTGGCATTTTGGCATGGAAGATTAAGCCACTGCCTGCAGCACCAGTTCCCATGGGTGCTGGTTCAAGGACTGGCTGCTCTACTTCCAATCTGGTTCTCTAATGATACACCTGGGAAAGCAGTAGAAGATGCCCAAATCTTCAGCCCCTGCCACTCACTTGGAAGCCTGGATGAAGCTCCTGGCTCTTGGCTCCTGGCTTTAGCCTGAACCAGCCCATTGCAGACATTTGGAGAGTGAACCAATGTTTGGAGGATCTCTCTCTTCTCTGTAACTCTACCTTTCAAATAAGTAATTTTTTTAAACACTGTGGGATTTATAAAGTGATATATGCAGTCTTCACTATGCTGTTAAAGGGCTAGCTCATTGATTTAATGTCTCTCTTGTTTGGATTTCACATGAAGATAATATGTACTATATTTGTGCTAACGCTATTTGGTTCCAGGAAGAATCACATTTCTTAAAAAGAAGGCCAGAATTATTAGCCCAAATGAGAAAATCATGGGCATAATTTTCAACATTCAGAATGATATTTACTGTGGATTTTACTATAGAGTAAGAAAAAAATCTGAGTAATCCAAGGTATTGATTAACTTTAAGGATTCAAAAATCAATCAAAAGCTCAAAGAATGAAAATTATTAATAATAATTAAAACAACTCAAAACACCAAAATATTTAGTTTTCATTTTACAGTAATGAGGTTCTGAATAATTTTATCCTCTAAAATTTCTATTTTTTGCTTTTTGCAATTTGCTATAAAATTATTTCTGCTTAGAATAAAAACTAGATATAGTCAACAGTAATAAAACGATCATTTTTAAATCCAAGCACATTTATTTTTTTTTATTTATGTAGGATAATCAGTGATAGAAATGAAATTATGACAAGAATTTGCCTAAACAGGAAAGTTTTTTTTTGCCTTTTTGTAAAATTCTGCAGGAGGAAAGATGAGTTTCCATATATTAATACAACACTATTCTAATCTTACCTCTTTGACTACAGAGTTCTTCATTATACAAGACAGTTCTGTGGTGTAGGTTAACTTTCATCTTTAGAAAGATTTAGTAATATCAAATATTTGTTAGTCCTCTTCAATCAAAATATAATTAGTTCTGCTAGATATTATGGGAAATATACCTCCTGAAATTTTTCTCATGAAAAAGAGATTTGTGAAAAATGTTGATTTTATGACCAGTATCACTGCAATAATTTCTAATCAATTTAGTAAAACAAATTATCCTTTTTACTAAATTTAGTTATTTTTATTTGCAAGTTAGAGAGACACAGAGACATACATATTGGTTTTTCACTGCTTTATTTCCAAAAAACCTGCAATAGCCATAGGTGGGCCAGTCCACATTTAAAAGTCTGGAACTCAGTCTGGGTTTCCCACAAAGGTGGAAGGGACCAAAGACTCAGACCATAAGCACCTGCTGCTTGCCAGGATGTGTACTAGCAGGAAACCAGAACCTGAAGTGGAACTAAGATTGCATTACACACACTCTGGTGTGTGATGTGGGTGTGCAAAGCAGCATCTATTGACTGCACCAAACACTTGCCAAAAACCATCTTTCTGATGTTACCTTAGCAATGTTCATTTCTTTAGCAATAATTAATTACAAACAACTCCTCCTAACATACATATTCACTTTTAACCTCTTAATCTTTCCTTTTCAAAGGGGAAACATTTTAAAATATTGCCGTTCTTTTTTTTAAAAAAAATATTTATTTATTTAAAAGGCAGAGTTACAGAGAGTGGGGGAGATACAGAGAGAGAGAGAGAGCGAGTGAGAGAGAGAGAGCACTTCCATTCTCTGGGTCATTCCCAAAATGGCTGCAAGGACCAGGGCTGAGCCAGGCTGAAGGCAGGGGCTTCACCGTGGTCTCCTATGTGTGTGACAGGGGCCCAAGCACTTAGGCCAGCTCTGGCTGCTTTCTCAGGCTCAGCAGCAGGGAGCTAGATCAACCTGATCCAGTGGAGCAACCTGAGTAGGAACTGTCAGCTATGTGAGATGCTGGCATTGCAGGCAGCAGCTTTACCTGCTCTGCTGCAGTGTGGACCCCTTAACCTCTTACTATTAATCCTGGACATTATCAACTTTAATTTACTGTTCCCTAAACACCCATCTGTCACATCGTTGCTTGAACATTCCTCCCTCAACAAATTCTTCCTGAGCACGAGATGCTCTCCTCAAACGCTTTCACAGGATCCGGTTTTCCTTCTAGCTTTCTCTGTAAATATACAATTATTTTCATGATATTGATGTGTCTGGCTTCCACTAGGCATTAGTTACATGAAAACAGTATTGTGTTTGTTTTTTTTTTTCTCATTGTGCTCTTAGGAAGTAACATAATACTAAAAAATATAATAGGTTTTTGATAATTGTAGAATTAATATCTAAGTGTCTGAATGAATTATCAAATAAATATCGCAACATAAAATTTGGACAAGATACTTCAGGTTTAAAGCTTTAGGATTATAAAAATTCAATTAAGTCATTAATATTTTAAGTACCAGTAATTTTGGGTTTCTTAGTATTAGGACAGTGGCTTATATTTGAAAGTAAAGAATGTGCTTAAATGATAGTGTCATTAAAATTAATATTCTATAATGTTAACTTCCTAAAATCTTGAGTTGATTTTAGTTTTCTATTGTGCATATTGAGTTTTATAGATTTCATTTTGTTATCTTCCTTTTTACACTTCTCTGCAGATAAAACTACAAGTGATATTCTAGTCCTATGTCCATACAACTTGATATATTTTTGATAACTTTTAATCAGAATTGACATTTATACATTAAAAATTTTGTAGAAAATTTCTCATAACTTCACAAGACAGCTAGAATGTAGTTGTGAGATTGTATGTGCTTGAATATTTATGCTAGAGATTATGGGAAGTAAAATAAAAGTCAAGAAATGGTAATGAGATGTAGAGGAAAAACATAGATTTGAACATCAGGGCATCTTAACTTGAAAAAGGTATTGTAAATTACTTTTGCATCAAAATATTTAAAAGTACAATACTAATTTGTACTTTTAAGGGAAGATGAAGAGAGCTTAATTAGTTCACTCACAGATGTAATCATACATTTATCAAATTCCATCTATACATACAAATAAAATAACTGTGATTATGTCAGTGAACTTTGTGTTTTATCATAAAAAGTTTGAGAGGAGCTTTGGATACAATAGATAAATATTAACTTATTATTAATTTAATAACATATATAATTAAAAATAAGTCAATTTTTCAAATTATAGTATGTACCAGAATGTAACCAAATTGTTTTTTCAGTGTTATTTCTCAGAAAAGTTACTATTTTATTGTGAGGCACACTCCAGGATAAATAAAGTATTAACTTTATTTCAGATAACAAAATAAAAAAGCATTATAGTAAGTTAAGTATTACCTAATTTTAAATACCAAGGAATACTCATCAAAAACATATTAACCAGAAATGACGTCAACCAGTATTAATTTTGCATATCCTTAGAAGTCATTCTATCATAATAGTTAAAATTTATGGCAAAAATATTTAATTCAAATTTAGTTTTTATTTCAGGCAATTTTATTCACAGTTGCAATCATTAGGTGCCTATGTAAATAACTTTTTCAAGATAACACAGAAAACAAAATAGAATATGATTACATAATGGATATAGGTTATAGATATATACTTTCAGGAGAAGTTTTAAAATCAATTCTAGCTTCCACAATGATACTTGTCTTGTAAAATTTTAAGTGACAATATCAAACATGAATTCAAAATATGTTATAACTAAAGTAACTTAGGTAAGAGATGATGTGTTTCAGGAAACTTTCAAAGAGCAGCTGCCTTTTAAAATGTAGGTAACAAATGTAAATAATACAATTGCAGAGTTAGAATTGAAAAATAATATTAGTAGGGGTCAGCACCGTGGCTCACTTGGCTAATCCTCTGCCTGCGGCGCCGGCATCCCATTTGGGCGCCAGGTTCTAGTCCTGGTTGCTCCTCTTCCAGTCCAGCTCTCTGCTGTGACCCAGGAGGGCAGTAGAGGATGGCCCAAGTGCTTGGGTGCCTGCACCCGCGTGGGAAACCAGGAAGAAGCAACTGGCTCCTAGCTTCGGATCGGCGCAGCGCTGGCTGTAGCGGCTATTTGTGGGGTGAACCAAC
This sequence comes from Oryctolagus cuniculus, assembly GCF_964237555.1. NCBI lineage: Eukaryota > Metazoa > Chordata > Mammalia > Lagomorpha > Leporidae > Oryctolagus > Oryctolagus cuniculus. Next base: position 71,127,212 of record NC_091435.1, on the reverse strand, counting down.
GGAAGGAAGACTTCTCTCTCTCTCTCTCACTGTCTATTCTATCTGTCAAAAAAAAAAAAAAAAGAAAAATAATATTAGTGAACTAAAACATCATTTTATAGACTTTAGTTTTAATTATGCACATTACTTAATTAGTAAGTTAAATAAATAAATAATTATCTGTTTGCTAGAAAGAGAAAAGTAGTTATCACATTTTCCAAGTCTTCAAGAAACATGTGTTATAGAAGAGGAAGAGGGTAGACCATTGAACTTTTCCCTTGGCTACACAATAATCGTTAACGAGCCAAGTCACTACCGAGAGGTACAGAGTCTCATAGGAAGGGCACCTATAGGACACAAGGGCTAACATGTCACTGGAACAGTGAATAGAAATTAGTCACAGGTAGAAGTGGTAAGGATGTAATAAAAAGAATTAGCTGCTCTGAAATCTTGGGTGTTAAAAAACAAAAGGACATTTCAATTCATGTGTCTGCAGAGAGATCAATTTGGCTGGACTCTGCAGGTAACAGTGTATATATACTACTTACAGAAAATGAAGTTGGGGAGGTAAATTATAATGTGCATGTATTACTATAGCAGAAATTTTTAATGCTCTTTTGTGCAACATCCAAAAATTATAATTTTTAGACAAATGTTAATGAAATGTTCAATTTGAATGTAAATAAAGGTACAAAACTAGGCATATCTTTATAAACAAATGACATATCACTGGTTTCACTTCATATGTGTGTGAGGAAAGACTGATGGATGACCTTTCACAGTAGTCTTTAATATATAAATTGTGAGAGTAGCAATTATGAATTTGATTCATTTTGTGAAGCTTATGCCTACTTTGAAGTGTACACAGTAATAATCACCTCAGTATTTGTTTTAATTCAGTCAAGATTATTTATCTTACCTGAAATGACAGATACTTCTGTTGGGAAATTATTATGATGATTATTATGATTTATCAATATAAATCATATGAGCCCAAGGTGCTGACTTTGGCTTAGAATTTAAACTACACTAAATAGGCCTTAGAATATTCTGAAGTCAGTGTTGCATAGGCTTATGTGAGAGAACTTTTCTTTGTCTTGTCAGTAAATGGATGTAAGTCTAATTGGATTGAAAGAAATAATAGGTGTGTGTATATGTGTGAAGATGAAGTCCAAATAAGAAGAGAATTAGTATTTGATATTGAAAATTTTATGTTTTTTAAAATTATTTTTATTATAAAATTATGATCATATTATTATGGTATCGGGAATTATCACAATTATAGGTTACTGTGTAGACAACAGCTTCATAAACCCTCAATTCTATCATACATAAGGTTAACTTTACTACAGTGAAAACTGTTTGACACTGATTAAATCATGAAACTGATTTCTGTTGAGTAATTGTGGCAATATTATGTCACAGCTTCAGAATCTTAGTGTTTCAAAGTTTTTGCTACAAAATAACTCCAACTATATCAGAAAGCACCTGAAGTTAATAACTGGAGAACTCTCATATTCTGTACTTTTGAGTACTTTCTTTAAGAGTAAATTTTATAACTTGCATAGAGCAAACTGAGCAGGGGAAGAAAAGGGAGCTTCCCTATGTCACGTTTGGAGAGCAGAAATATTTGATGTTTTGGAAAAAAAAATGGCTAACAATGTTCCTTGAATGAGTGGAAACAATACAACGTCAGTATTACATAAACATTGCAGTAGAAAACGATGTAGAACTGATTAAAAGTGATACAAAAGTAGAAGGAATGTACCTATTGTTTTTGAAAGAACCTGTATTGCATCTTTAAATTCATGTTTCTTTTTGTGAAAAGATTTATTTATTTGAAAGAGTTAAGAAAGAGAGAGGGAGAGAGAAAGTCTCTTTCATCTGCTGGTTAACACCCTAGATGGCTGCAATGGGCAGGGCTGGGCCAGGCTGAAGCCAGGAACCAGGAACTTCATCTGGGTCTCCCATGTGGGTGGCAGGGACCTAGGTACTTGGGCCATCTTCCACTGCTTTCCCAGGCCATTAGCAGGGATCTGGATCAGAAGTGGAGTAGCTGGGACATGAACCGACATGCATAATATATGCTGGCATCGCAGGCAGCAACTTTACCATGTTTTTGGTTCTCCCTCCAAACCTTCCTAACCCATTCATTTTGTAATTCTTGTGGTTTGTGACTGCTGTGCATGCTCATTAGCAAGTGGAGATCTGCCTCTTGTATTTTAGAGTGCTATACATCTGAATTTTCTGTAATATATTGAACAATTTAGAAAGAAAACTGACAAATGATATCTACAGTGTGGTATTCTGTTTCACGTGTTTGAGCTATTGCTTCAAAGAAGATCTTTTTCAGAAGCCAGCCAAGCCATTTTATACCGGGAAACACAAATTTATATAGGACTAGAATGTGCTTCTGAGTTTTATTACCCAAGAGATCCATTGAATGTGATTATGGCTGGTATTTTCTTTTAGAGTGTTGTATAATAATGTATTTGGAATAAGTATGCTTTGCAGTCATAGAAGGCAAGAAGAATGTTGATGATGTGATTGGGTTGCTATTATTGAAAGTTTGTCAGTTACTTAGAACAGCTTATTTTTTAAAAGATTTATTTATTTATTTGAAAGTCAGAGTTACAGAGAGACAGAGGCAGAGAGAGAGAGAGAGAGAGAGAGAGAGGAGTCTTCGATCTGCTGGTTTACCCCCAGATGGCCAGAGTGGCTCAAGCTGTACCAGGAGCCAGGAACTTCTCCCACTTGGGTGCAGGGGCCCCAGGTCTTGGGCCATCTTCCACTGCTTTCCCAAGCAATAGCAGAGGTCTGGATAGGAAGTGGAACAGCCGGGACTCACACTGGCACCCATATGGGATGCCAGCACTGCAGGTGGCGGCTTTACCTGCTATGCCATGACGCCGGCCCCACATAGAAAAGTTTTAATGTTTGTAGTAAAGTGTGTGTATGCTGTACCACTGGTCCTAACTCAGACTTCTGCTTTCAGTATTTTTAAGTATGACAGTGTTTCTTAGTTGCCCCTGATTCTGGCAATTTAGCATGGGATCACTGACTTTTGGTAGTTTTTGAGGGAAAGCAATGAAATATTTGTGTTTATATATTAATATTGTATAATAATTATAATATTAATACTTATACAAACTTTCATATTTGAGGTTATGTGTATATTGTCAATACTGTTTATCTCAACCAACAATAAGTTGACAGGATACAGTGTATATGCCTTGGATAATATGTTTTTACATAACATGCAGATTGTTTACATTTGTTAAATCTTGCATTGTACATAGGAACTTTTCTGTTCTCTTCTGAGTTCACAAAAAGGCATTGGTAGTTAAAAAGAGGTTCAATGGAATATCATAATATTGGGAAAATTTTAACTGTATACATTAGTGTTGTAAATACAGACAGTGGTGGTATCCTGAGACATTAACATGTATAGTTAATATGAGCTGGGAAAAGTGAACATGTGTGTGTGAGGATTTCATGCAAGCCATTTAAGAAGTACAAATACAAAGTCCAGTGATAAATACCAGTGTTCCTTTCTCCTTCTAGTTCTTGGAGTGCTGTCTTTTCTCAAATCTTATCAGTCGTAGGAAGCTATTGAATGTTTTCTTGGGCATGTTTAACACTTTCTTGTATGAAATAGTTTACTTTTTGACCAAAATTGGAAAGATCAAAACTACAGAGGCTTCAATCGGAGTTATACCACTCATAGGAAAACAGATACAAGTAATTTCCAATATTTCTTCAAAACTTCAACATCAGCCTCAAAGTTAATGACAAATATGTTCAGAGAGGAAACTGAAGAGACTATTGATAAAATTCTTTTATCACATCATATCACATTGTTGGATTTTCACCATTTCAACATATTACTACATTGTAGAAGAATTGATACTGTTAATATGTGTGCTAGTGATAATTAAAATTTAAGTTGGAAGGTCTAAATCAGCTCTTGGCATTTGTGTTGCAAATATTGGAGGAAGAAGTGCTTGATGACTTTTGTTCTGCTTATCACAATACATCTTTGTGTTTGTTTTTAATAATTTTTTTAGAGTTTTATGGTTTGGAAAAGTGTCATTGTGACAGTTGAATCATCCTTGCTTATGGCAAAGGGAAGGAGGTTTGTTATATGAACAAAAAAGGTCTTATTGCAAGTCATATTATAAGCTATCCTGGCAAGTATGAATGACATATCAGAAAAATATTTCTGGGCCGGCGCCACGGCTCACTAGGCTAATCCTCCGCCTAGCGGCGCCGGCACACCGGGTTCTAGTCCCGGTTGGGGTGCCGGATTCTGTCCCGGTTGCCCCTCTTCCAGGCCAGCTCTCTGCTGTGGCCAGGGAGTGCAGTGGAGGATGGCCCAAGTGCTTGGGCCCTGCACCCCATGGGAGACCAGGAAAAGCACCTGGCTCCTGGCTCCTGCCAGCGGATCAGCGCGGTGCGCCAGCCGCAGCGCGCCAGCCGCGGCGGCCATTGGAGGGTGAACCAACGGCAAAGGAAGACCTTTCTCTCTGTCTCTCTCTCTCACTGTCCACTCTGCCTGTCAAAAAAATAAAAATAAAAAAAATAAAATAAAAATGTAAAAAAGAAAAATATTTCTTCACAACGTATTTAAAATATATATAAAGATTATACCTATAATTTAAGTAACTTCCCCAAGCCATATATGCCAGTTCTTAAGTTTCCTTATCCTATGAATTTAAGGTCAACATGATTTTTAATTGAAGACAAGATAGGAGGATTTCTTTAGAATAAAATCTCTGATGCAAATGGCTTATAATGTCTAAGAATTTGACTCTTAATCAACATTTGATATGTTCATTTTGGGAGCAAGGAATTGATGCTGGACTTTTAAGCCCATTAAAAAAGTAATTTTCAAGTGCAGAACATGAAGAAATGCTTTTTTTTCTAACAACTTTATGGGACTGATTGCTGCAGAAAAATAGATTAAGAATCAATTTCCCTCCATCTTCCAAGTCAAAATCTTTGGTTTTGTAGGTTTGAATGTATTATAATTGTTGACATAACATCTGTCGTGTGATGAAATTACTCTTCAGTGAGAATCTGTTCCATAACATCTGAGTCATATTGCAAATTCTCCAGAATTATTACTACTAATCCAAAAGATTGTAAGTCATAATTTTGTTTTTTTTAAAAAGATTTATTTATTTATTTGAAAATCAGAGTTTCACAGAGAGAGAAAGAGAGGCAGAGAGAGAGAGAGAGAGAGAGAGAGAGAGGTCTTCATCCGCTGGTTCACTGCTGCATTGATCTGAAGCCATGAGCCAGGAGCTTCTTCCAGGTCTCCCATGTGGGTGCAGGGGCCCAGGGACTTGGGCCATCATCCCTGGATTGGAAGTGGAGCAGCTGGGACTCAAACCAGTGCCCATATGGGATGCTAACAATGCAGGACATGGCTTTAGCCACTCCGACACAGCACCAGCTCCAATATGTCATAATTTTCTAAGTCTAAAAAATAGTTACAAGTTTTTCCTGGTTAAAACTTTTACCTGACCTATGACTCATACAACTCATTCTTGAGCAGGATAGAGATACTGTAATAAAAGGATGCAAGCAATAGTCTTCTTCCAGCTAAAATTGGTAGTCTGTGTGTTTGGTGAACCTTCATCAATTAGTCTAGAAGAAGCCAACAGATTAAGAAACAATATTAGAGTCTTCAAATATTAGGAAAAGAGAAAGTAGAAAAAGAATCAAAGCCAGAATTATAATTTGGGGAGGCCGGCGCCGCGGCTCAATAGGCTAATCCTCCACCTTGCGGCGCCAGCACACCGGGTTCTAGTCCCTGTCGGGGCGCCGGATTCTGTCCCGGTTGCCCCTCTTCCAGGCCAGCTCTCTGCTGTGGCCTGGGAAGGCAGTGGAGGATGGCCCAAGTGCTTGGGCCCTGCACCCCATGGGAGACCAGGATAAGTACCTGGCTCTTGCCTTTGGATCAGTGCCGTGCGCTGGCCACAGCGCACCAGCCGTGGCAGCCATTGGAGGGTGAACCAACGGCAAAAGGAAGACCTTTCTCTCTGTCTCTCTCTCACTATCCACTCTGCCTGTCAAAAAGAAAAGAATTTAGGGAAATAACATGGAAGTGGTAGAGAAAAAGAAATAAAGAAATATAACATTTTTCTAAAAAATTTACAAATTTTTTGAAAGACAGGGTTTAATATTTTATTTGTATTTCCCCTGCTTAGTTTCTCCTGTTCTATTAAACTCTATTTCTACTATACTTTCCTTTTCTGTAAAACTCTTCACTATCAATGGTTTGTGGAGAACTTTATAACACCATGAATTTGACTGAATTGATTACATTCTAGTTGCTTGGAATATTTTTTTTTTTCCTTTTAAGAAAGCCTGGGCAGTGCTGTGGCTCAATAGGCTAATCCTCTGCCTGTGGCGCTGGCACACTGGGTTCTAGTCCCGGTCGGGGCGCCGGATTTTGTCTCAGTTGCTCCTCTTCCAGTCTAGCTCTCTGCTCTGGCCCGGGAGTGCAGTGGAGGATGGCCCAAGTGCTTGGGCCCTTCACCCGCATGGGAGACCAGGAAAAACACCTGGCTCCTGGCTTCGGATCAGCGCAGTATGCCAGCCGCAGCACACCAGCCACAGTGGCCATTGCGGGGTGAACCAACGGACAAGGAAGACCTTTCTCTCTGTCTCTCTCTCTTATGGTCCACTCTGCCTGTTAAAAAAAAAAAAAAAAAGCCTAAGATCATTTCACTAGATAACAATATCAGTAGACAAACTTTTGTACAGATTAGCTTTATAAATTTTAATGAATGTAATTTATTTAAGTCCAGTGAAAAACTACAATATTTATCTTAAAATAATGTATGTTTATTTTAGAAAATTTAGCCTATGTTGAAAAAGTAAAATCACTTTGTCTTCTTAATACTGTATATGTAAACATATATAAATGCCTGTGTAAATAGGATCATATTCTACATGTCTTGTAGTTAGTTAAATTAGAGAAGGGAAATTGTATAAGAATGTTCAATATAACTAATTAATGAACTCATTAATGAAAGGAATCCATAAATTTAAATTCTAACAGAAAGGAATCCAGTAGTGTATATTGGGTTAAATTGCCATCTGTAATGCTGTGCAGGTTCAAGTCCCAGCTGCTGCTCTTCTAATGCAGCTTCCTGCTAAGGTGTCTGGGAGAGCAGAGGATGACAGCCCAAGTGCTTAGGCCCCTGCCACCCATGTGGGAAACCTGAAAGAAGCTCCTGGCTCTTGACTTTGGCCTGGACCAAACCTGGCCATTGTGGCCTTTTGGTTAGTGAACCAGAGGATGGATGATCTCTCTCCTTCTATCTGCCTCTCCTTGTAGCTCTGACTTTCAAATAAATAAACAAATAAATCTTTTAAAAGTTTCTAACAGATAAGTATACTGTGTAGGTGTCACAGATCTTTGTGTGTGGCATGATGCTTCATTAAGTCTAACTTATATCAAATGAAATCCAGTAAATTATCTGCTTCTTTCTTTGCTGTGTCCCATAAGTGTAGCCCCTTTGCTGGCTGAGGATGATATTTAAATAATGCAATTTCTTCTTATTCACAGGTACACCATTTCCCTTCTATAGCATCTATAGGATCTACCGATGCAGAGGTAGAAGAGTTGTAATAGCAACACCATCAACAAATGTCTAAGTGAATATTGTGTACTAGTCATTGCTCTAAGTTCTTTATAGGCATTGTTTCATTTAATTTTCACATTTTTCACATAATGTAGATATTATCTCCGTTTTGGAGCTGAGAAAACTAAGACTCAGTTAAGTTATAAGTAGTTTGTGTTCTTGATAACTTTGCTAAACAATCTTTAAAGGAAGCTATGTTAAGTATGCATTAAGTTTAGCATTGCCAATTTGTGTGCGTGTGTGTGTGTGTGTGTGTGTGTGTGTGTAGGACAGTGTTCTGGCATTGGCATGTTTTAAAAGGTTTCTAAGTGATTCTTATGATTAGTCATGATTGGAAATCACTGGTATAGAAAATTACTAAAATATTTCATCTTTTTCAAAATTGTGGTAAGTGATGATTGAAGTCTACCAATCAAAATGATTTGGTTTGCTGTATATTTAATTTCTTTATTGTCTTTCATTGATTAACTAGGTTATAGGATTGAGCTATGTTAAACTTTAGCCTTTCATTAGAGTTGTGAAATTTGGATAAAAATGTGCCTGAGACCTATAAATAAAATGAATGTTTGCATGTATAAATCAGAACCAACTATATGGATCTAGTGTTTTGTTTTGTTTTCTCACTAGGAAATAGAGTTATCCTAGGCTGGCTGGCCTAAAAATGAAGTATGATAATGAAACATGGAAAATATGTACTTCTTATGAAGAGCTCATGAACATTTTCTAATTTGGAAGAAGAAAATAAGAATAGATTTCTCTTTCTTGTTTTAAATTAATCTTACCTAACAAACTTAGCTTTCTTTTTGGAATATAATTTTGTTTTGTTGTTGTTGTTGTTTTTGTTTTTTACAGGCAGAGTTAGTGTGAGAGAGAGAGACAGAGAGAAAGGTCTTCCTTCCGTTGGTTCACCCCCAAAAATGGCCACTATGGCTGGCGCGCTGCTCTGATCCGAAGCCAGGAGCCAGGTGCTTCCTTCTGGTCTCCCATGCAGGTGCAGGGCCCAAGCACTTGGGCCATCCTCCACTGCCTTCCAGGGCCACAGCAGAGAGCTGGACTGGAAGAGGAGCAACCGGGACAGAATCTGGCACCCCAACCAGGACTAGAACCCGGGGTGCTGGCGCCACAGGAGGAGGATTAGCCAAGTGAGCCACGGTGCCAGCCTAATTCTGGTTTTTAATCTAGGGGAAATTTGACATGCATTTTGTTAGGTTGTAGATGTATATGAATATGCTGAATTTGGCTAGTTTGTAAACTAGTAAGAAGGCCATTCAAAGTCAAACCTAAACATTGAATGGGTGAAACGGAAGGAGAGAGAAAATATTTAGTTGTTTTGGAGTGTGCTCAATGAAAGTATTTCTTTTTTTTTAATGAGGAAAATATACTAAATATTTAGTTTCTAGACTCGTTCTTACACAAATTTATAGAGTAGGCATTTAGCCTAGTGGTTAAGATGCTCATGTTCCACATTGGATTGCCTTGGTTCAATTCCCAGCTCAGTCTCATGACCCCAGCTTCCTACCAGTCCAGTCCCTGGGAGGCAGCAGTGTTGGCTCAAGAAACTGGGTTTCTGCCACCCTCATGGGTGACCTGAATTGCAGTCCAAGCTCCTGGCACTGGTCTCAGCCTGGCCCTAGTCCTCATGGGCATCTAGTGAGTGAACCAGTGGGAGGGATCTCTCTTTGTGTGACTGTCTGTCTTTTTGCCTCTCAAGTAAATAAAATAAAATATAAAGTCAGCTCTATTCCTTTTAAAGAGCTAAATGGAGCTTTTCTGTATCTTTGGCAGACTCCGAATGCTAATTTGCAGATGAACTGATTCATTAGGAAGTTTTTGAATATGAACCTTAGAATGTTTTACCTTTTATAAAAAGTGAACATAATGTTTTGAAATTAATTTTTTTCTTCCTTGATGGCATAGAGTATATTGTGATAGGGTTTGAAGTATTTGGAATACCAAATTGAGCTTTAAAAGAGACTGCTAGTGTCAGCTCCCCTTTTTCTATTCCTTTGTGTATCTCAAATTCCTGTATTGCTCTACTTGAGACTTTTGCCTTATTTTCAGCCTCATGATGGTTGAATGGCTTGGTCTTAGTCTACTTTATACTGCTTTAGCAGAGATTATCAACTAAATAGCAATGGCAACCCATAAGGGACTGAGTTCTTGGTGGGGAACCATGGGAGGAGAAGGAAGACATAGATAAAAATTACCCTTCTTATCTACTGGAATTAACTCTTTGGTAAAAAGAAAAACTTAATTCTCAAAATCCAGGTACAGTCATTACAGTTACTTCCCATTGAGAAATAGATAACTTCTACATTACTGAGCAAATAAAACAAAACCAAAATCCCAAATTTCACTGTTGAGTATACAATCCTCTTTTTTTAAGAGTATACAAGCTTTTGTGTCTATTTTTAAAGGTATAATGACATGAGGTAAACAGAACTGGTTTCTTCATAGGGGATTTATAGTCATTTGGAATTTTGTGTTTCTTGCTAATCATCTTGTCAACAAATTTTCAACTCAAACATTAAAAATGTATAGAACCTCTCCAATGTAAATTCCCTAGTGGGACTAAATACTTATCATAATTTTCTTTGGCATGCAAATTCTTCCAAAATAATTCTCAGAATGGCATTCTCTTTATGAATATGCAATCTAATTTATAATATTTGCATTCTCTTCCTCTCCATTTTCCACTGAATAGCATTAAAATCATTTGGTTTTATCTCCTTGGCTTAACCTTGTCCTAGTTCTCAAATGCTTTTCAATTGTGAAACCTGACAAGGTGAACCATAGACTGGTTTTATAATCCCACTAGAGGTTTGATTCTTGCACTATCACTTGTTAACTATAGAATATAACTGGATAAGCAATATAATTTATATGAGCTTCAGTTTAATTCCTGTTGAAATGAATATAATAATGTTTGTCCATATGGTTATTTTAGGGATCAAGGCAGAGATGACAGATGATGAATATGCAATGATTTGATAAAATGTAGGTGTTATATGCTTATATGTATTATTATCATTTCAGAAGACAACTTTTGCAATAGAACTTTAAATCTCCATTGAATTCAAGATTGTATTTTTAATTTTATCCAGATTTTTTTGTCCTTTTAAACTGTCTTTTCTTTATTGTGCACCAAATTGGCCTTTACCTCTTTAAACAATGCTTGTTCCCTTTACAGTGATTTCTTTCATTCCAACCAGCCCAAAGAGTGCTCATTCATTTAACAAAATTCTTAATAAAGAAATTAAGTAAGAAATATAGGTACAGAAGTTATAACTGATGAAAAGAGTTGGACCATCTAGGTGCCATCAAGTACCTATCAGTTTACCCTTGCTGGTGCTAATAACTAGAGGACTCAGCTCCTCTTGAAGTAGGTTTCAAACTAAAAAGTATTAATTGAAAGAAATGAGTTTCTCACACGTGGTTTCCATAAATTTTCTAAGATGTAAACCCAACTATGTTATTCTTTTACCAGAAAATATATTTATGTGGAAGGTAAACAAAGACACTGCAGTATGGCTTATATTGAAGTCAGGTATTCAAACAGTCTACTTTGTCAATCTAATATTTTTCCTTTATGTTATACCATACATTTCAGTCTTACCACATTTCATGCTGTTTCCTAAATGTACCATGTTCTTCCATCACTCTTTGCACATGAAGCGCTTGGCAGACATATTCTCTCCCTAAAATATAATGAAATCTTGTTAAGCTCTGAAAGCTCAGCTCAAATATCACCTCAGCTGTGAAGTCCTCTTTGATTTTCTTGGGAAAGGCAAGCATCATTCCAATGTGCCCCTAGAACACAAGCTTCTAGAGTAAGTCTATACTTTGAAATGGATTATTTTTGTATGTGTTTACCAACTGCAACAGATTATAAATGTAAACCTTGTCTTATTCCCCCTTTTTGTTTGCCACCTTAGAGTCTCTGGCACATATCAGGTTCTCATTAAATGTTTATTGGATGAATGATTATATGATTTAGTGAGTCATTTAACACTTTGTCAGGCCATACCATTTAAAGTATAGAAACAATTTATTTTTATATATGTCTTTATTGTATTTTAACTGACAAATAAAAGTTGCATATATTTATTGTAGGCAAGGTATGTTCTGATGGACTTGCATGTATGAATATGTGTAGTAAATGATTAAATCAAGTTAATTAACATATCTGTTACTTCACAGATCATTTTTGTGTATTTTGTGAGAATATTTAAAATCCCCATAGCTATCTTCAATTACACAATATATTACTATTAATTGTTATTGCCATGTCATCAAATAGATCTCTATAGCTTATTCCTCTTTTCTAACCAGAACTTTGTACTCGTTGACTATCCTCATTCCATCACCCCTCTTCAACCCCTGGTAACCAGACTTCCAAAGCAAATTTTGAAAAACAATGGCTATTGCATAAGCTGCTTATTAAATTAAGGAATTGAACTACTTTTAACATATTTTGCTAATAAAAATCAGACAATAATAAGTTGATAATTGCAGATTCCAGGTAACACCAGAAAATCATTCATAGCTCAAAATATTAAATATTTCAGTTCTGGGCTTTGAAAAGAATAACAGAAAAATCATAATAGTACAACTATTTGTAAGGATGATCTAGGCTGACTCTTCACTTTTTGCCTAAATACTTCCAGCTCTTTATACTCATCATATCTTAAACAAGACATATCATCTGTGAACAATACTGATGTTATAAAGTTCTTATTTACTTTGAGTTGATATATGCATCGAGTATTCTCAATCTATTATTTTAGTATTTTCCTTGATACTATACAGAGTAAATCTGATATGAAGTTTTCAAGCATTTGGAACTTTTGATGTCCCAATTGTTCCCCTAATTTCATAATTACTGAACACATAACACCTTGAATTTGCTCTTCCATTCCTTGTATATTATGATTCAGTCTTGCACTCCTCCTTGTCTCCTTTCTTAGAATAGTATAGTGTTTCTGGGTCATTCCGTATCATAGTTTTGGTCATATCATATGACCGTTGCTGACGAGATGTTATACTGTTAGCACAGTTTAGGATTAATCTGATTTTTTACTGCCCATTTCCATGGTTGGCTTACATTGACCTTAATGGATCTGCTGTCTCTTCCCATGCAAGGATACAGTGACAGGTTACTAAGATGTTATCCAATAATCATGTCAGGCAAGCAACTACTAATCTTTAATAAAGAGGAGAGTGCCAGAAAGTGAAACCAAAAGTTGAAAAATATGTGAGTTTTAGTAAGCACAATGCAATGGCTAAAGGCTTCTGAAAATATTATTAAATCTTTAGTATTTGCCACTTTCATATTGCAGCAAAATTAAGCCAATGTTCATAGTGTACTTTTTAGAACTATAATTTGTTTCAGTATTTTAACATTTCCTTTGAATATAATGCATCAATGTTAGTTGTAAAAATATAGATTTTTATGACATTTGTGATTTCTGTAAGTTTAAATACATTCTTAACATTTGTGGATCATATGGTTTCAGGGAAATAAACCTTCATTTTTATAATATAAATTCAAAGAAAAATGATTTCTGTAGCAGAGATTATATTAAGAAACTTCACTGGAATTGGGTTTAGTTCATTCAACAAATAAAGTATGTTATTTTCATTTTGTATTTTCTTTTACTTAAATGAGTAAATGTTGTAATATGTTTACTAATATGACTGATTGTTTTCCATCTGTTTGCTCCTGATATTTTCAACTTTCTTTTTAGATTGTAAAGCCTGTATCACCAAGACAATTTCCATCTTTTTTTAATATTTGCTCTTACAGTGTTCTGTAGTGTTACTATGCACAGAAAGGATCAGCCCTTCTTATTGAAAATTGTTGGTGGAGTTTGTGAATACCTTCAGAACTAAGTGTGTGTACCACTTGCTTTGTTCTAAACAAATGCACTTTGTTAGGGCTTCCAATGATTTTTTTCTTTTAGGTCTTTCATCCTGTGACATTTATCATCATACATAGTCTTGAAATCTGAACGTTAGCCCTGAAAACCTGTTTAACTTTTTTATACATTACTGTAACTTGGTAATTGTGGGTAATATAGGTGATGGTACATGTGTGAAGCCTCATTGTTTGAAACTACATTTCCTGCTGTTAGGAAAACTAAGTACTCTAAGTGCCTCATAAAAATGACATTTTACAGTGAATGCCTTTGCTTTTAGTTTATATAATTTAGCAGAATGGCCTCAGGTTTGTTCATGTTGTATTAAATGTCAAAATTCCTTTGTTTATGAGGCTGACTAATAATCCATTGTAGATATATATCACATTGTGCTTATCCATTCATCATCATTTTCCTACATTTTAACTATTGTTGAATCTGGGTCTCCCCTGTAGGAAGCAATGACCCATTTTCTTGAGCCATCTTCCACTGCTTTCCCAGATGCATTAGCAGGGAGCTGGATCAGAAGTGGAACAGCCTATATTTGAAGGAGTACTTTGATATGGGACGCCAGCATTGCAAGCAGTGGCTTAAACTGTGCCACAGTGCTGGCCCTGATATGTCTTTTGGTATACTTTACAAAATTTATTTCATGAAGTGCAGTATGTCTCTTTTTTCATTTGTTGCCTGTGACTTGATGTTATATTGAAGAAATCATTTCCAAATTCAAGGTTAGGAAGGGTTTATGTTTTTTTCCAAGAGTGTCATATCCTACATTTAAGTTATCAGTTCATTTTGAGTTAATTCTTGTATACAGTGTTTGGTAAAAGTCCAATTTTATTTTTTGTGTGTGGAAATCAGTTTCCCCAGACACTTTTTTTAAAGAAATTTCCTTCCCCTCATTCAATTGACATTTTACCCTATTTGAAATCATGTGGCCACATGTGTGAGGTTTTATTTCTGCACTTTCTATTTTGTTGGTGTATATTTGTGTCTCTACACCAGCACCACGTTGTTTTCATTACTTTATGTTTCAGTCAGTTTTGAAATCAGAAGCAGGCATCTCTTGGCATTCCCTCCCCGCCTCCCCGACCCTTCCCCCATATTCAGAGTAGTTTTATCTATTTGGGATTCTGTGAGATGCATGTAAATTTCAAAATAAGTTTTTCTAATTCTGCAAAAACCATCACTGGGACTTTGGTAGGGAATGCATTAAATCTGTAGATCATTATGAGCAGTGTTGATACCTTGACAATATATTAATTCTTCCATTCCAAAACATGAGTTTCAGAACCAGTTTTGTGTTTTTTTTACAAGTCTTTCACTCCCATATTTATTTAATTCTTTTTTTTAACTTTTATTTAATGAATATAAATTTCCAAAGTACAGCTTATGGATTACAATGGCTTCCCCCCAATAACGTCCCTCCCACCTGCAACCTAAATATTTTATTTTCTAGTAAAAGCAATTATTTTTCTTAATGTCCTTCACAGGTATTTCATTGTTATTGTAAAGATATGCATCTGATATTTGCCTGTTGATTTTGTATTCTAGTACTCTGCTGATTTCATTTATTAGTCATAGCATTTTTTCCCTGTATATTGCATTTTTTACATATAAGGTTATATCTTCTGTGAACAGAAACAGTTTTACATCTTTCCTTATGTTTTTGATGCCTTTAATTTTTTTTTTCCTTTTATGCTTCCTCTGACTAGAGTTCTACTGTGTTGAACGTAAATGGTGAAAGCGAACATCATTTTGTTCCTATTCCTAGACAAAAAGCTTTCAATATGCCATCATCTGCTGTGATCTTAGCTATGGGCTTTTAATATTTTGTTTATTATTATTATGTTGGATACTTTATTATGTTGGATACTTTACTTCTATTTATTATGTTGATACTTTATGTTGGATACTTATTTAGATTATGTTGGGCACTTCTATTCCTAGTTTGTTGAAAATTTTTGTTATCTGTTAAAATTTTTAAAGATTTATTTTATTCACTTGAAAGATAGAGTTAGAGAGAGGTAGAGATAGAGAGAGAGAGGTCTTCCATCCACTGGTTCACATCCCAGGTGACCGCAACGGCCGGAGCTGCACCAATCCGAAGCCAGGAGCCAGGAGCTTCTTCTGGGTCTCCCACACGAGTGCAGGGGCCCAAGGACTTGGCCATCTTCTGCTGCTTCCCCAGGCCATAGCAGAGAGCTGTACTGGAAGAGAAGCAGCCAGGACTAGAACTGGCGCCCATCAGGGATGCCGGCACTGCAGGCCAGGGCATTAACCTGCTGCACCACTGCGGCGGTCCCATCTGTTGAATTTTGACAAATGCTTTTTCTGCGTCAGTTTAGATAATTTTTGTTTTACCTTCATTATGTTAATATGGTATACTAATTTAACTATCCTTGCATTCCAGCAACAAATCCAGCACTTGATTGTGCTGTATAATCTTTTAAAGAGGTTGCCAGATTTGTTTGCTAGTATTTTTAAAATGATTTTCATTTCTCAGCAATACTTATAAAATATAGTTTTCTTGTGTTTTGTTTAGCTTTCATATCAAGATAACACTGCTGTCATAGGAAGAGTCAGGGAATGTTCCCCTCTCTTCAGTTTGATGGGAAATTATGAGAGGTATTACTCAGTTCTGTAAATGTTTATGGAATTCACCAGTGAACTCACCAGGTCTAGAACTTCTCCTGATTGGAATTTTCATATTACTGATTCAGGTTCATTATTGTTACAGTTATATATAAATATTTTGTTTCCCAATAATTCAATGTAGGTAAGCTTTCTTTAAATTTATTTATTTATTTGAAAGGAAAATTACAGAGAGGAGAGACATAGAGATCTTCCATCTGCTGGCTCATTCCCCAAATGGCTGAAGCCTGGAGCTAGGAGCTTCATCCAGATCTCCCACAAGGGTGCAGAGGCCCAAGTATTTGACTCTTCTTCCACTGCTTTCCCAGACATATTAGCAGGGAGCTGAATTGGAATTGGGTGCAGCCAAGACTCTAACAGGAGCCCATATAGGATGCTGGGATCACAGACAGCAGCTTAATTTACTGCAACACAATGCTGGCCCAGTAAGTAGGCTCTCCGTTTTGAGGAATTTGTCAGTTTCATATCTAGGTTATCCGATCTGTTAGCATGTTTCATACTACACCCTTATAATGCTTTTTTATTTCTATGGAAGCAAAAGTAATTTCTGATTTTTATAATGTATGTCTATTTAAAGGGTTGAAAATATTTTGATCTTTTCAAATAATTAACATTGGGATTTGTTGATTTTCTCTTATTTTTGTGTTCTCTCTTTCATTCATTTATGCTCTAATCTTTATTTTCTTCCATCACTAACTTTAGGTTTAGAATATTCTTTTCCTTGTTCCTTAAGTCATCAAATTAGGTACCAATGTAGTATCTTTTAAAATATGTTTATAGTTATAAAACATCCCCTAAATGATAATGTTTTTAGTATATTACATCATTGTTCTTTTTCAGTCATCTATAAGTATTTTCTAATTTTCCTTGTGATTTCTTAAATTTTTTTCTTCTTTTAACTTGAGAAGCATGGAAAATAGCTCACATCTGCTGCTTCAACACTCAGATACCCACAATGACTAGTACTGTGCTAGACAGAAACCAGGAACTGGGAATTCAGTACAGACCTCACATGTGAACAACAAGGAAATCTCCATCACCACTGCCTCACAGAATCTACATTAGCAGGAAGGTGGAATGGGCAAGTGGACCTGGGAGCAAACTCAGGAACTCTAATTAACATGTAGGCATGTTAACCTATGTCTTTAACTGCTAGGCTAGACATTTGCCCTATGATTTCTTTTTGGATCCTTTGGTTGTTTAAAAGTGTGTCATTTAAATTTCTATCAGTCTGTATATTTCTCTGTTATCCTTTTGGCATTGGCTTCTGACTTCATTCCACTGTAACTAGAGAGGATACTTCACATTGTTTCTATCTTGTTAAATACATGAAAACTTAATCTATGGCCTAATGTGTGATCTATCTTGGAAAGTGTTCATGTGCACGTGAGAATAATGCATATTCAAGTTTTTTGGGGTACAATGTTCTATATATGTTTCTATACCATTATTACAATTTGCATTACTAAGTAACAGATAAATTTCATAAGTTTCTTAAACTTCTCAAATCCTCATATTTATTCCCACATAATATCTATAATATTTCACATAATTTTTCTCTTTATAGTGACTGTATAACTTATCTGCTGCTGTCTCTTCCTCTTTCCCATGTCTCTTGCATCTACAGATTTCCTTTCCTTGTTAGTCAGGTTTAGTAACAGATTTCTTAAAAGACTAGTAAAATGATTTCTTAAAAATATCTAATGATGCCACTCATTCAACCAATAATTAGCCCATATATTCTGTCAATGCCATTTTAAAGAAAGAGCTCAAAGTAGACCATATTACATAAAACACAAATTATTTTACCTTTTATTTAATGCCAAAAATTCTGTAAAAAAATATTCATTTAAAGGATTAGACCCCAGAAATGCCCAAGAAGTCGTGGTTCTTTTAGTGGTTAATTTAGTTCATTTGAACAATTTGAGTTTTCCCACCTCCCTTGATAGCTCAAAGGAGGACAGTTTTGTCAGGATAACATGACACTAATCTTTTGATAAGGGTGTTAAGAGCAAGCTCTGTGATGTACTCAGGGTTGGATAGCATGCCCTGATTTTTGTTGACTAGTGACCTCTAAAACTTATTACATTTGAGCCCACTTAATATCAAGTCACCTAATGGAAGCACATTTTTTCCACCAAATCATTTTATACTAATTCAGTACAATTTTCCCCGTTTAATATCAATTGACACTAAACGATTTCCTGTGCAATGTCAATTGAAAATCACTGATTTCCTGCTAATACAGCACTTAGTGTCAATTTCTGTGTGTAGCAAAAGCATTTTTTCAATTAACTACACCATATAATTTTTTGTTTTTAGTTGTTTGCATGGACTGTCTGATAATAGTTTTGTGAAACAAAGACATATCCAGAAAATGACTTTCTTCCTTGGCATTGGATAACTTTAATCTCATGATTTTATTTTCTTTTTGAAAGAGATCAAATAGTTTATTTGAAAACTTTGAAATACATTAAGGAACATGGCAGTAAATTAGTGGTAAATAGGATAGTGTACTTTGGGATGTTGTATATAGTAAGGTATATGCAAAGATATTCTCACTAACAACAAAACATACTTAGTAGAACTTCTCTCAAGATTTAGTTCAAGAAGACCTACTATTGCATACTTACTAATGAAAATTACTCTTTATTTTCTAGACTAATGAGCCCACTTAAGTATCTTTCTGTACTTTTACTGGAAAAGTGGAGCAGCATTCCCTCCACTAATATATGTAAATTGAAAAGACTTTGTAGACTAGCACAGTTAGGAGAAACTCAGCTGAAGCTGTTCTTCTGATTAGCTATATCAGGTTTACTCAGCAAGTACTCATATTTCTGTAATGTTCCAAACACTCCCACCAGTGTAGATGTTGATTGAAAAGGGGACAAGGGAATTCAAGTTATCTCTCTCTCAGAGAATTATGAAGGGAAGTATGGATATAAATGCATAAAATTGTTCAAAAATATAAATAAAGTTTATATATTCTAAATGCTTATTAAAATACTAGGCTGTTTAGCCAAACAAATTTTAGGACTCCTACCTAGTAAAAGGCATGGTCTCACTGGAATAAGAGTTCAATATATGATGAGACAAAACATTCATACCTGAGAAATAATTAAATAGCAGTGACCTTAAAGTGATTAATGATGAGACCAGTCTATGAGTGGTCTATGTGTTTAGATTTTTGGAAGATCAGTATATGCCGGGGATACTCTAGCATGACCCATTGAGTTGTACCGTGATGGAAGCTTCCAGTATCTCTTAGAAACTAGCTCAGAAGGAACCCTCATTAAGTTACTATGTCTATTTTTTTCTTTCAATTTTCTTACACTGTTTGGTTCCCTAATGACATAGGCTCCATTTTAGAATAATCTTAATTAAAAGAGATTTCAGTAATGACTCAAACTCATATTTTTTGAATGTGTACTGCCTGACAGATGTAGTACTAGCAACTGGGTAAGCAGAGGAAAGTTTCGCTTGAGGAATTTCAACCACTGGGGTGGAGTAATCTGGCAACAGTGTACTATGGGCAAACAGAGGAAGAGTATATATTCCAGCTTGATAATTTGGGAGAAACTTTTTGATATCTAAAAAAAATCTGAAAGATTAATAGGAATTGAATAGACAGTGATGGAGGGCAGAAAGAACCTTAGAGAAGACTGCAAAAATAAAAGTATGATATTAATAAACTCAGTATGTGGAAGCCATTACATTCAAACATCCGTATATTTTACAAAGTTGGGATTATAATGTATATATACTTCGTAACACTTTCTTCACTTAACAGTATATGCTGATCATTTTTTCTAGATTGTTAGTTATTTCTCATAGGACTTTTTTTGTAAAGATTTATTTATTTGAAAGTCAGTGTTACACAAAGAGAGGAGAGGCAGAGAGAGAGAGAGAGAGAGGTCTTCCATCTGATGGTTCATTTCTCCCCAATTGGCCACAACGGCTGGAGCTGTGCCGATCTGAAGCCAGGAGCCAGGAACTTCCTCCGGGTCTCCCACATGGGTGCAGGGGCCCAAGGACTTGGGTCATCTTTTACTGCTATCCCAGGCTACAGCAGAGAGCCGGATCAGAAGTGGAGTGGCCGGGTCTCGAACTGGTATCCATATGGGATGTCGGCATTTCAGGCCAGGGCATTAACCCGCTGCGCCACAGTGCTGGCCCCAGGATATTGTTTTTAATTGTTGCATTGTGTTCTGTCATATGATGCAAATAATTTTTTTTAAAAATTTATTGTTTACCTTTTAGCATTGTTTTTGTTATAGACCTTTTCATTTTTTATGGGCTCAAGTATACTATTTTAAAAAAAAATCTGTCATATTTTCCTTTTTGGCTTCTAACTTTATTTTTATACTTAGAAGACCTTTCTCAACTCAAGTTGAAATTAAAAATTTTCTGTTATTTCCTTTTAGTTCTTTTATGCTTTCATTGTTTACATATAACTTTTTAAACCATCTGGAATTATATTTTGATATACAGTATCAGATAGGCTCTAAATTTACTGTTATAATTATTCCACCAGTTGTCCCAGCACTACATTGAAAAATCTTTATTTTCCCCACTGTTTTAAAATGCATTATTTATCATGTGCTAAATACTTAACTTACATTTGGGTTTGTTTCTAACCTTGTTATTTAATTTCCAGCCTTCTAATTTTTCCAGTTCTACTAGTTTCTATATTCTTTACTTGGACTATGATATTTTAATTACTGTGTATTTTATGAAAGAGTTCAAAACTGATGACACTTTCCATTATTATTTTTCAATTTAAAGGTTATTATCTACTCTGATTCATGAAACCTTTCACAAGAACTTCGGAATAATTTAATCAAACTCCATGCCTGCCCTGCCCCACCTTCATTTTCACTGGAATTCTGATAGAGGTTGCATTAAATTTATAAATTTTTTAGGGAGAATTGACACACAGGCTTCTAATTTTAAAGATATCTTAATAGAGTAAAGAAATTTTTTACATTACTTAGAAAATATTCTTTTTTTTCTGTACATATTCAACACTTTTTTTACAGTGTTCAATTATAAGTGGTTTTTGTTTGCTATCATTGGTAATAATAAATTTTGATTTTTAAACTATATTTTAAGGCCAGTGCCGCGGCTCAATAGGCTAATCCTCCACCTAGCGGCGCTGGCACACTGGGTTCTAGTCCCGGTCGGGGCACCGGATTCTGTCCCGGTTGCCCCTCTTCCAGGCCAGCTCTCTGCTGTGGCCTGGGAGTGCAGTGAGGATGGCCCAAGTGCTTGGGCCCTGCACCCCATGGGAGCACCTGGCTCCTGCCTTTGGATCAGCGCGGTGCACCGGCCACAGCACGCCAGCCGCGGCAGCCATTGGAGAGTGAACCAATGGCAAAGGAAGACCTTTCTCTCTGTCTCGCTCTCTCACTGTCCACTCTGCTTGTCAAAAACAATAAAAAAATTATATTTTAAAATGGCTACTCTTGTTATGAAAGAGAAAATGAGCATTGAAAGAAATGAATGGAAAATGTGTGTTATGAAAAAGTATGTGTGGGTCATAATTTTAATATCAAACTTATCTATCAATTCAATTTTTCTACAAACTTTCTGAAGAAGCTCGGATCTCGTGGCTTCAGCCTGGATCAGCCCCAGCTTTTGTGGCCATTTAGGGAGTGAACCAGCAGATGGAAGATCTCTCTTGCCCTCTCTCTCTGTAATTCTGCCTTCAAATAAATAAATAAATATTTTTTTTAAAAAACAAATATAATATGACCCACATAAGTAGCTTCAAATTTTTTAATAATTATATTTTTAATTTTAAATTGATTTTAGTTAAGTATTATAATTCATAACCAGCCAAAACCTTTGAAGGTTGATTAAAAAAATCTATACTTAAGATGGATATTAATATTAAAATTATATTCCAAATATTTAATAATAAAATAATATACTCTTTTTTGTTTTTTTGTATTCCTTTGCATATTCTTTTTTTGTCCAAAGGAGATAAAGAAATTAAAAAAAATAAAAGAAACATTTTATTTAATGAGTACAAATTCTCTAAGTACAACTTTAGGAATATAGTGGTTTTTCCCTTCATACTGACCCTCCCAACCCACTCTCATCCCACTTCCTGCTCCCTCTTCCATCCCTTTCTCATTAAGATTTGTTTTAATTAACTTTATACACAGTAGACCAACTTTATACTAAATAAAGATTTCTAATATTTGTAACCCCTGCCCCCACATACAAAATATAAAAGACTGAGAACAAGTTTTACAGTTAATTCTCATACTACAGCTCATTAAAGACGGAGGTGCACAGTGACTCCTGTTGTTAATTTAACAAGTAACACATTTATGTATGATGTCAGTGATAACCAGAGGCTCTTGACATGAGCTGCCAAGGCTATGGAAGCCTTTTGAGTCCACAACGTCTGTCAGTATTTAGACAGGGCCATAAGCAAAGTGGAAGTTCTCTCTTCCTTTCAGAAAAAAGTACATTCTTCTTTGATGGCCACTTTGGCCACTTCTTTCCCCTGGGGTCTCACTTACTAAGATCCTTCATGTAGGATTTTTTTGTTGTTGTTGTTGCCACAGTCATGCCTGAAATGCTCTCATGTGCTTTTCAGCCTTAAGGCATTCTGAGGTCAGAGAGCTGTTTGAAACTTATGTGTGGACTGCTTCCCATGTTGGAACATTCTCTCCTTTTTAATTCTATCTATTGTTATTACTAGACACCTGATCTTATTTATATGATCCCTTTAACACCTAATCCTATCTATATGATCAATTAATCACTTAATATGATCACTTTAACACTTAAGATGGTATTATTACCACTCAATTTATGGGATTTGGAGTCCTTGGCAAGATTTTAGCTTTATCCTTGGAAGTACATCTGTAGGAATGTATGCATAACTATACAGATCCTCCCTCTATATTCCCATTCTTATTTTTTACTTGGATCTATTTTCAGTTGTCTTTATACATATATGATTAATTGAATGTTAAGTAAAGAGTTCAACAGGGTATTAAGAAGGAAAAAAAAAAATCCTGTTCTTTGGCAGTCAAGACAAGGGCTATTCAAGTCATGGCTTCTCATACTGTCAGTTTCACTTCCACAAGTCTCCTGTTAGGTGCTCTGTTATCACAAATCAGGGAGAACATATGGTATTTGTCCCTTTGAGACTGGCTTATTTCACTAAGTATGATTTTTTCCAGATTCATCCATTTTGTTGCAAATGACCAGACTTCATTTTTTTTTACTTCTGTGTAGTAAGTATTCCATAGAGTACATATCCATAATTTCTTTATCCAGTTTCTGTTGATGGTCATTTAGGTTGATTCCATGTCTTAGCTATTGTGAATTGAGTTGCAATAAACGTGGGGGTGCAGTTAACTCTTTTATTTGCTGATTTTATTTCCCTTGGGTAAATTCCAAGGAGTGGGATGGCTGAATCATATGGTAGGACTATATTCAGATTTCTGATGTATCTCCAAACTGTCTTCCATAGGGTTTTACCAGTTTACATTCCCACCAACAGTGGATTAAGGTACTTCCCCCCAACATTCTTACCAGCATTTATTGTTTGTTGATTTCTTTTTTTTTATTTTTATTTTTATTTATTTATTTATTTTTGACAGGCAGAGTGGACAGTGAGAGAGAGAGAGAGAGAAAGGTCTTCCTTTGCTGTTGGTTCACCCTCCAATGGCCATTATGGGTGGCGCGCTGCGGCCGGCACACCGTGCTGATCCAAAGGCAGGAGCCAGGTGCTGCTCCTGGTCTCCCATGGGGTGCAGGGCCCAAGCACTTGGGCCATCCTCCACTGCACTCCCTGGCCACAGCAGAGAGCTGGCCTGGAAGAGGGGCAACCGGGACAGAATCTGGCGCCCCGACCGGGACTAGAACCCGGTGTGCCGGTGCCACAGGCAGAGGATTAGCCTATTGAGCCATGGCACCGGCCTTTTTGTTGATTTCTTTATGAAAGCCATTCTAACTGGGGTGAGGTAAAACCTCATTGTTAATTAAATTGTATTTTCCTAGTAATCTTGGACATTTTTTCATATGTCTGTTGGCCATTTGGATTTTCTCTTTTGAAAAATGTATTTGTAAGTCCTTTGCCCATTCCTTAACTGGATTGTTTGTTTTGTTGTTGTGGAGTTTCTTGATCTCTTTATATATTCTAGTTTTTAATCCTTTATCAGTTCCATGGTTTGTAAATAATTTCTCCCAATCTATTGGTTGCCCCTTCACTTTCCTGACTATTTCTTTTGCCATACAGAAGCTTCTCAACTTGATGCAATCCCATTTGTTAATATTTGCTTTTATTGCCTGTGCCTCTGGAGTCTTTTCCAAGAACTTTGCCTGTGCTAATGTCTTGCAGGGTTTCCCCAATGCTCTCTAATAATTTGATGTTATCAGGTCATATATTTAGGTCTTGAAACCATTTTGAATGGATTTTTGTGTAAGGTGTTAGGTAGGGGTACTGCTTCATACTTCTACATGTGAGAATCCAGTTTTCCCCAGCACCATTTGTTGAAGAAGTGTCCTTGTTTCAAGGATTGGTTTTAGACCTTGGTCAAATATAAGTTGGTTGTAGATGCTTAGATTGATTTCTAGCATTTCTGCTTTATTCCATGGTCTTTTCATCTGTTTTGGTACCAGCACCAGACTATTTTTTATAACTGCTTTATAGTATGTCTTGAAATCTTGTATTGTGATGCCTCCAGCTTTGTTTTTGTTGTATAAGGTTGCATTAGCTATTCAAGGTCTCCTGTGTTTCCAAATGGATTTCAGCATCATTTTTCTAGATTTGAGAAGAATGTTTTTGATATTTTGATAGGTCTTACATTGAATCTGTAAATTGCTTTTGGAAGAATGGACATTTGGTGATATTCATTTTGCCAATCCATGAACATGGGAATTTTTTCCATTTTTTTGTCTGCTTATTTTTTCTTCTTTAATATTTTGTAATTCTCATAGTAGAGATTTTTGAATCCTTGGTTAAATTTATTCCAAGGTATCTGATTTATTTTGTTGATATTGTGAATAGCAGCAAATATCAGCCAATGCATTGTCTGTGTATACAAAGGCTGTTGTTTTTTAACTGTTGATTTTATATCTTGTTATTTTACCAAACTCTTCTATGAGTTCCAATAGTCTCTTTGTGGAGTTCTTTTGGATCCCCTATATATAGAATCATGTCACCTGCAAATAGGGATAATTTGACTTCCTATTTCCCAATTTGAATCCACTTGAGTTCTTTTTCTTGCCTAGTGACTCTGGCTAAAACTTTCAGGACTATATTGAATAGCAGTGGTGAGAGTGGGCATCCTTGTCTGGTTCTGTATCTCAGTGGGAATGCTTCCAACTTTTTCCCATTCAACAGGACCCTGGCTGTGGGTTTGTCATAAATTGCCTTGACTGTGTTGAGGAATGTTCCTTGTAAACCCCATTTGCTTAGACTTTTCATCATCAAAGACTGTTGTATTTTGTCAAATTCTTTCTCTGCATCTATTGAGATAATAATATGGTTTTTGTTCTGCAGTTTGTTAATGTGATTATCACATTTATTGATTTGTGAATGTTGAACCATCCCTGCATACCAGGGATAAAAGCCCACTTGGTCCAGGTGAAGTGTTGTTGAATTCGGTTGGCCAGAATTTTGTTGAGGATTTTTGCTTCTATGCTCATCAGGGAAATTGCTCTGTAGTTCTCTTTCTCTGTGGCATCTTTTCTGGGTTTAGGAATTAAGGTGATGCTGATTTCATGGAAAGAATTTGGGAGGATTCTCTCACTTTCAATTGTTTTGAATAGCTTGAGAAGAATTGAAGTTAGTTCTTTTAAATGTGTGATAGAATTCAGCAGTGAAGTCATCCAGTTCTGGGCTTTTCTTTGTTGGGAGTGTCTTTCTTACTAATTCAATTTATGTATTGGTTATGGATCTGTTCAGGTTTTCTGTATCTTCATGGCTCCATTTATGTGGGTTGGGTGTGTCCAGGAATCTATCTATTTCTTCTAGGTGTCTCAGTTAGTTGTCATACAGCTCCTTGTAGTAATTTCTGTTGATTCTTTTTATGTCTGTGGTGTCTGTTGTTATATTTACATTTTCATCTCTAATTTCATTGAATCTTCTCTTTCGTCTTTTGGTTATTCGGTTTTTTTAAAAAACCAGCTGTTCATTTTGCTGATCATTTTTACTGTTTAGTTTCCGTGTACTTCATGTACTTTGATGTCTCTTTCCCAGATTTAGAAGTTTTCTATTATTATTTCATTAAGAAGGCCTTCTATTCTTTTTTCTCTTTCCATGCCTTCTGGAATTCCAAGGATCCATGTGTTGGGTCGTTAGATAGAATCTTGTAGATCTCCAACCGTGTTTTTTAATTTTCTAATTTCTTCTTCTTTTATTTGGTCTGACTGTAATATTTCCAAAAATTTGTCTTCTAGTTCTGATATCCTTTCTTCTGCCTCACCTATTTTGTGGTTAAGACTTTACACTGCATTTTTTATATGATCTATTGAAGTCTTCATTTCTAGTATTTTATTCTGACTTCTCCTTAATATCTCAATTTCTTGGGAGAGCTTTACATTTAGATTGTGAATTTGCTTGTGATTGCTTCTAAGTAATCTAACGATTCATTTTCTGAATACCAATTTAGCATATACTTGATCTCTTCATCCTCGCCTTCTATTATTGAAGAGTTGTAGTGTTCCTGTGTGGGGTTCATTGTGTCTTCCTAATTCTTAATTAGGGTTTTTCCTTTGTTTTTGGCATTTGTGTATTTTTTCTTTTTTTGTCTGGTTGCTTTTCTTTTTACTTTGTGTGTTTCTGCTTGTTGAGTTTCCCCTCTGATATGAGCTGCTCTGTGTCTGTGTGTTACCTGTGGAAGCACTCAGTCCCACAGCTCACTTCTCAGTCATTGTGGGGGCAGGTACGAGCTCTGGTGCACTGAGTCCCACTTACTGGGGCCCAGCTTACTTCTCACTGGTGCATGGAAGCACCTAGAATTTTCAATTTTCAGGACTTCTCCTTGTTGTACAGCTTGTGTGGCAGGAAAGTTACTCTGAAATGTCCACATTCCTCGGTGGGGTGGGGTGGGGGAGTGATAGGCTCCTGCAATTGATGGGCTGTGCACAGGAGGCAAAGGTAGTAGCCCCCTGCTTACATTTGAAAATGTAAACAACCAATATGGCTTCTCCCAGCCAGCTGCAAGTCCAGTTGAGGGGAGAAGGAGACATAAATAGTCAGGGGAGTGTCCTACCTCTCTGTTTGTTCCACTCTACCTTCTCTTTTTTTCTGAACATGGAACTTCAAACACAGTTTGCCATGCTCCCCCTCCCACTGCTATCTGCAGCTCCATGGACCCATGATTTCCCCTCTAATCTGGTCTACTGGGGCTGACGCCAACCTCCCTGTTCTGCATCTCTGCCATGCCTCCACTGTGCCTCACCCATACCTCTGCCACTTCCCTTTCTTATTTGCTCCTTCAGCATGGATCTGCCCAGTCTCTCTTGGACTCCAGGGCTTCCTGTCTTGAATTTTCCATGGCTCTGTGTCTGGCATGTATCATCCTTCCTTTTTAATTATTTATTTGCCCCACATGACTTGGATCATCTGCTTGCTACACCGTAAGCTTGGGCTCCTCTAGTAATTATATTTTTAAAAAATAAAATTAGAAAGGTGAAGTGAGTTGTAATAATATATTTCTTTTAAACCAGCATAACCAAAATATCATTTAAACATTTTATCAATATTTAATTCTAATATTTTGGAGATTTTGTAATAAATTCTCAGAATCTGGTGTATGTTTTACATTTTCACCTCAGTTTAGAGGAGTTACATTACATTGTTTAGGTGCTGCATATCCTATAGTGAAGTCATATTATTAGGGTTATATTAATTTCATAAAATGAATTTTTAATTTTTTGGACTATTTTTATTCTTTAAAGTTTAATGTAATTCTCTTTTTCATTGAAATTGAGTTTGGAGAGGTGGTTATCCAAAGATATAAAACTTCAGGTAGACAAGAGGAATAAGTTCAAAAGATTTATTGTACAATGTGGTGTATTCTTGAAAAATTCTTATGGAGTGTATGTAAAGTATTCTCACCATAAAAATTATAGCTACATGAAGCAATACATGTTAATTAGCTAGATTTATTCATTACACAATGTATGTATATATTTTAAAACATCATGTTGGGGTTGGCCTAGCAGGTATGACTTTGGTTAAAATCCCTGAATTCTATATTGGGATACCTGGATTTCATACACCACTCCTGATTCTACCTTTCTATTAATGTAGAGCCTGGAATGCAGTTGTCATGGTCCAAATGACTAGGTGCCTGCCACCCATGTGGGGATCACTTTGAGTTTCTTTTTCCTAACTTTGGCCACCAGCATGGAGCCTTTGCAGGCATTTTGGGGATGAACTAACAGATGTGAGCTCACTCTCTCTGTCTAGCTCCTGTGTGTGTGTGTATGTATCTGTGTGTGTCTCAAATGAATAATCTTAAAAAACCATTGTATGCATTGTAAGTGCATATAATTTTATTTATCAGTTAAAAATGTGATGGAATCCACCTTTAAAATTGTTTCTAAAACCTTTTTATGATTAATATTTAAGTATATAAATTTAAATTTTTACATTTGTAAAGTAATTTTCAAAAATTTCCATTTTAACATTTTATGGGGATTTTAAATATTATAATTTATAATATAGTATTTTTCAATAGTTGTAGTACTTTTTTCTTTCTTTCTTTTTTGCATTTGTGCATTCTCTTCCATATTACTTAATTGGAATTTCATTGTTGATTTTATTTAGCTTAATTTTAAAGAACTATGTTGGATGTATTTGTAAGTTCTGCTTTATTCTTCAAAGGGCTAGAATTCAGAAGAATGGCATAATGCAATTTATATTTTAAATAGCTAGACTTATACCAGTATGAAAAAAAATTTTGAAGAATATTTTGAATCAGATGCTTCTTTAATTCATTACTATAATAGTAATTGAGCATATAGAAAGTAAAGCAAGTAATGTTTATTGATGGCTTGGATATAGGGATAAGGGAGAAAGCAGTCAAGGATGGATTTCAAGTTTCTAGTGTAAGCAATTGAGATTTTTATTTGTTGTAGAAACAGAATTGGGTAGTTTTCTCAGGTGTATTTGAGAGGTAAGAATAGTTTATAACTCATGTATGCAGAATTTGAGGTGACTGCATGACGCACCGTAGAATATTGTCAGGAAGCATCTGGATATCAAAGTTTGAAGCTTAAGGAGAGCTCAAACCTGAAAAGAAAGGTTTGGAAGACAATAATACATTTGTTATTACTAACCTCATAATATTGTCAAAGGAGAATGTATTGAATAGGATAGCACAGGATATTTGTATAAGCAAGTGATTAAGCATTAATTGATTTTTTCTTTATCATTGTGTCAGTAACATAGCATTTTAAACATAAATGTAAATGAATAAATTTCCCTTAGTAAGAGGATACAGATTTTTAACTTCTGTCAAAAAATTAAAATCTATTTACAGTGTTTGTCTCATGAGTTAATAACTCAATTCTTGAGGATCATTTTATAGAAATACTAACTGATATTTGTAAAGATTTAATAAAAGCATATTTATCAAAATAATTTATAGCAGCAAAATTTTGGAAATAACACAAACACTTTAAAAATGAATAAGTAAATTACTTTTCACAGTATTTTCTCAAAAAAATAATATTCTTACATACTTTTATTATAGAAATTTATTATAGAAACATAATTAAATAAGTGGAAATGCTGGGTATATCTTACATCTGGAAAGAAATGCCTGTGAATGATAATAGGTGAATTTTTTTTGCTATTGTTATTATTGCTTTTTATTCTCCATATTTTCTTTTGAAAAAACTTCACATAAATAGGTGGATTAGCAGTTTAAATGCTAGTTAACATGTATGCATCCCATTTCAGATGCCTGGGTTTGATTCCCAGCTCTGGCTCCCAATTACAACTTTGTGGTAATGCAGACCCTCAGAACCAGCAGGTTATAACTCATGTATCTTATTGCTTGCTGCGCAGATGAGAAATCTGGACTGAGTTCCTAACTCCTGGCTACCGCTCCAGTACACTCCTAGTCATTGCTGGTATTTGAGGAGTGAACGAGCAGATAGGAATTCTCTGTCTCTGTTTCTCTACCTCTCAAATAAAATAAAACATACAAATATTTTAATACACAAAATAAATAAATTTTTTTTTTAGCTTAAGAAAAATAGGTGAGGAGAGGAGAGAGAGTTATTGCTTAAGGAATTCACGTGGTCAAAGGAGGTTTGTATTAAGATTAGGCTTAAGATGAAAAATTCAGAGCCAGTGGTGAAGACATTGAAGAAAAAGACAGAGAAGTACTTTCTGATAAAGCAACACCACTATCAAGAGAAAGATTACAAAACCAAGCACTTAGATAGAGAGGTTGGCGTCAGAGAAGGATAATGATATTAGGTTGGCAGAGAAATAAGTGAAATTATAATATGCAGTGAGTCCATCTGATGATCACAATAATTGTGATGTTGTTCTTACTGCTTTGTGAGGAAGTTGAATTTTAAAGGTGTTAGCTGAAGAATAAATTTCTAGAAATCTTTGGCAAGATGAAAACTGGGATTTGTAAAATTAAAACAACTGATATATTTACTTTTTATAGATAGAATGATTTCAAACTACCAGGAGTAATTTGGGACAGTTTGTCAGTAAGCACAGTACAGTGAACATACATGGATTTATCAAAAAAAGATGAGAAGAGGCCGGCGCCACGACTCACTAAGCTAATCCTCTGCCTGTGGAACCGGCACCCCGGGTTCTAGTCCCGGTTGGGGCGCTGGATTCTGTCCCATTGCTCCTCTTCCAGGCCAGCTCTCTGCTGTGGCCCAGGAGTGCAGTGGAGGATGATCCAGGTCCTTGGGCCCTGCACCTGCATGGGAGACCAGGAAGAAGCACCTGGCTCCTGGCTTCTGTTCGGCACAGCGCGCCAGCCGCAACGTGCCATCCGTAGTGGCCACTTGGGGGGTGAACCAACGGAAAAAGGAAGACCTTTCTCTCTGTCTCTCTCTCTCTCACTGTCTAACTCTGTCAAAAAAGGAAAAAAAAAAAAAGATGAGGAGAAATTGCATGAATAATCCTTGTTGAAATTTATCTTATTTAACTTGCTTCTATTATCTCCATTTTGAAACCTTTTGCCTTTACCTCCAAAGTAAATGTTATTTATTTATTAAATTGTCCACAAAGTCTTGAAATATACAAAAAATCTTCATTCCCAAGTCTTTAGTATCTCTCATGTCTCCAGATATCATCCAGTTTTCAGTCCATACAGGCAACTAGCTCTCACTTTGAGTTACATTATGTGTTAGTATTGGCTCAGAAATATAATAGGACTTCCTTTCACTTATGCAGACTCTCTAATTATGACATTGTACAACCTATAAAATTTCACATAATGAGCAAATTTGAAAATATTTATGCAAACTATTCACATATGCAACAAGCCTGGAAGCAAAAGTGGAGTTTATTCTAATTCAAACTTTTTAGTTAACAAGAAAGAAAATACAGGTCCATAGATAATAATTTTTCCCTAAAATGTTATATTAAAAATGTTTTCCTTAATTTTGACTTTTTGATTCCATAGTTTTTCTTCATATATGCAAATATTTCGGAGTATATTTAATTCCCTTAGTTGTAAAATTATGCTTTTCCAACTAAAAACAATCTCTTGCTATTTTAGGTTTTGAGTACATCTGCATAACCTCAAACAATATAACAATCTTATATGAGTTTAAATCATTTTAATCCCTATTTTATTAATACTAGTTAAGTAATTATTACTGTTACTAGTAGTGGTTGTTCAATTCACTTGTATTTCCTTCATAAATTAATATGAAACCTTCTGTGTTATTTAAATAATAATAATAATAGTAATAATGTTAAAACATGTAAAGAGAAGTTTACTGTGGAATAGTTAACCCTTCCCTCTTGTGACTGATGTATATGAGGAAGATAAATTTCTCTTTCCTAACAGCTTACTACATGGTTATTGAAATTTCTACCACTAGCAACCATTTCTTTTCAAATGGAATCACTGTTAAAATGCAAGAGAGATGTGATGTACATGTTTTACTCTTAATATCCAGTGTGAGTTAATTTATGAGAGAATTTTCCCAACACATCTGTCTTGGAGGTGTGCCTTAAGGAAAATGAGATTTACTGACAGGCAAGTTTTAATGAGGAGAGTAGAGGGATAGATTGCAAGTAAAGGGAAAATCCAGGGAATAATGTAAGGGAGCCTGAGTAGCAGATGAATAATGGGATAGCAATCTGTTCTTACTCCTGTTATGAGCCTTATCACTTTATATTGCAGTTACATTCCTGCATCTCCACTTAGTTTGTAAGCTTTTCTATGTCGGACTTGGCCTAATCTATCTCATCACCAATAACTTTTACTATAGTTCCTTGAAAATAGTTCAGTAAATTTTTTTGAATAAATAAAGAAAAAATGGACTGTGTTAGGTTTATTGCAAGGAAGAAAATGGAAAGGTATAAGACAATACTATCAGTTCCATTTTTTGGCTTGACCGACTTTGACTTCTGTCAATGGTAGTCCTCTGATTTAGGTTTGTATGAAGTGATATATTATGGAAACTTTCCAGGCCCTACAAATTATTCTGTTTAGCATAGTTGGAAAAAAGGATACACACACACACACACACACACACATATATATATATATGGCACTTTTACATAGTAAAATAAGTCACCAAATTATTAATCACTTAATATTTGATTCAAAAATAAAGAGATATAATTTAGAGTCATTAAAATTCTAATTGAGCTTATGTGATTGAACTAGCTATGCTTGGAAGTAGTGATAATGTTCTGATTGAAAAGAACATTTGCCCTATTTTAGCATCATTTTCTCCCTCTGAGTCCACCAGTAGTGTGGTGTCAGAAATGAAAAGGAGAGAAAGAAAAAAGAATGGAGGGGAGTTTTAAATCTGGAGCCCTTGTAAAGAAATTAAGCCAGAGGAGATAAAATGAAAATAGAAAGAAGCACAAACAGGTGCAAGTTGTTGAAAACTCCATAGAGTAAGTAAGCATTTACTCAAGTTTGGTTTTGTTTCTGGGAAGTATTTTCAAACATCAGGTGAAAAGAGTTTTCCATCCTTTTTTCCAATACTGCCAGTCTAATGAAATTAAATATAAATATGAAACTGAACTTTACTTATTGTGAATAATTAAGTGGTTTAAATTTGTCCTTATAAAAGTAGAAGCTATTTAGAAATTAGTATGGGTTCAAAAATAACTCTGGAAAACATGAACTTAAATCTATTAACATTATTTATTCATCATTGTATTCATGTAGCCAAAGGATATCCATCAATCTTAATTCTTCATTGTTGTAGCAAATAATTATTTATAAAATTTTAAAATATGTGTTTTTATCTGAAATTATGTTCATTTTTAAATTGATGCACCTGTCATAATGAAGGCAGGGACCTTTGATTGTTTTTTAAGCAATCTGTCCTAGCATTTGAGGAATTTGGATCTGTATTATTATCAAACTATGGGCATTGACTTGATTTCCTTACATATTCAGTCTCTATTTGCCCTACAAAGAACCTAAACTCTGTGCTATTGCCCAAAACGAAATCCCAGCTTATGTTATTTGCTTTGAAAACATGTATATTTTGTCCTGAAAAGAGTAAAAGGAGCTATATACAAAATCAGCATTGCTATGGTATAAAATAACAAAAATGCATTCTATGCTATTTCTGTATAGGCAAAACTAAGCACTCTATTGAATAAAAGTTTTTTATGATACAGAGAGTTTAGAAAATGTTTTCTCATTTATTGATGTTTTTAAATTTACACATAATAATTGTAGGAATAATTGTAGGAATTTATAGGGTACAGTGTGATGTTTCCATACATGTATACATCATGTAGCAAAAAATTCATGATAATTAGCATATCTATTACCTAAAACATGCATAATTTCAAGAGTCTTATGCTTGCTTTTTTGAAAAAAATAATTTTTTAAGGATGCTACTTGGGTATTTAGGTAGCAAGATTTGTCACCAGCCCTCAGAAATGTTTCTGTGAAGTTTAATAAACCCTAGGGTTTTTGTTTCTTTTTTTGTTCAGTTTTATACAAGTATAAAGGAAAGAAAAAAACAAGAGGATCTTTCATTTGCCACAGCGCCCTTCCTTGGGTGCCATTCCTTTCATTGTTAAGAGATGAAGATTCCATGTATTTTTACACAGAGCACTCAGATAGATTTTTTTTTTTTTGCTCAATTTTAAAGGATATAAGATTCTTGAACTGAGGGACACATATTTATAATATAACTTTGAAGTGAAATTTTTATTTGCTTATCATTCTCGTGAAAGGTTTCTCTAAATTTTTGGCAAGAAACATTTGGCTAAAATTGGTTATATTTATCTGTCTTCATTTCAAGGATCTCCATGGCACTGAAATTTCTGTTTAAAGAATTTGAAGAATGTTCAATTATATACAGTTCATGCAACTTATTTACTTATCCTCCTTCTACTTGTCAGCTATTCTTTTCCAAATGTTAAACAGAGTTGCTGAAATCTGCTCGTGTGTGTGTGTGTGTGTGTGTGTGTTTATGAAGGAGGAACAGAGAAAAAATGGGCAGTCATTGCATTAAGCCAACAGGCTGATTTTAAGGAAGAAACATTTTATCCTGAAGAATTCGTTGTTAGTCTTAGACCATTAAACTAATATTTTCAAATACTCCAGTGTAAGGTAGTTGAAACTTACTATAGTAGGAGTATGTCTCATCCTCATTCTACCAATATTGGAAAACTAACCATGAAAATGCCCCTGAAAATAAGTAGGACACCTCTTTGTAAGTAATGTTCAATAATACTTGAAGGGTAGAAGGATACTTGGAATTTCTAAAAACCCCAAATAGTAATCTTACCTACGAGAGGGAATATGAATATTCAATATAAAAGTGAGTGAATGAAACAGCATGGACTGAGTTCTTGATTCACTTCTGTACTTATTTTGACCCTAAAAGATGAAGATGAAGATTTTGGAGTCTTTTTTTGTAGGGGATAATTCAAAGAATAAAATATAGTCATGCCACTTAATAACATTTCCATCAATGATAGACTACATATATGAAGGTGATCCCATAACTTCACAATGGGGCTGAAAGGTGCCTATCACCTTGTGACTTCCAGGCAGCCTAGCTATTATAATGCTGTACCACAGTGAGTTACTCTTATGTAGGTGGAGATGCTAGTGTAAACAAAACTACTGTGTGCCCAGTGTTATAAAAGCATACACAATTATGTACAGTACATAATGTTGGGTAATAAATGACTGCTTCTCATTTATGTATTTACTATCTACACTTTTGTCATTGTTTTGGACTCTATTTCTTCTACTTATAAAAAGTGTCTACTATAAAACAGTGTGCCATGTTAACGTTGGCAACAGCCTCAAACATCTTGTATTTATTGTCTTTGGATTGCATCATGAGGCTACATCCAGTGATTGACCCATTCCCAGATTTGTGTAAACATGTTCTGTGATGGCAACACAATGACAAAATTGTCTAACTATGTACTTTCTCAAAAAGTTTCTGTCATTAAACAACGCAGTACTGTTTGTTTAGAAAGAAGAGTCTAAACCAAATATATCTGAAAGAAATTTTTGCTAATAGAATTTACCATACATTGAATGATTTTAGATATATTGTTAACATGCCTTCCAAATAGTTTACACTATTTATGATGTTTCTTATATGCTTCTAAGCTGAATATTATCTAATTTTTTAAAATATTTATTTATTTATTTGAAAATCGGAGTTACACAGAGAGAGAGGAAGAGAGAGAGAGAGAGGTCTTCCATCTGCTGGTTCACTCCCCAATTGGCCACAACGGCCGGAGCTGTGCGGATCCAAAGCCAGGTGCCAGGAGCTTCCTCCGGGTCTCCCCACGTGGGTGCAGGTACCCAAGGACTTGCGCCATCCTCCACTGCTTTCCCAAGCCATAGCAGTAAGCTGGATAGAAAGTGGAGCAGCCAGGACTTGAACCGGTGCCCATATGGGATGCCAGCATACAAGCAGTGGCTTTAGTCGCTACACCACAGCGCCGGCCCTGATATCTAATTTTTTTCCCAACATTTATTGATCTGATAAGCGAAAACAGAATGTACATGTAGAAGGTAAAATATTTTTTCATATATTTCTTGGTATATTTTTATATCCTTTGGCCATTTTGATTGATTTGTTTCTATTTTCTACTTAAATTTTGTTTTGCTTCATATATTACTTCATATATATACTTTTTCATGCTATGTACTCTTCTTTCTGTACTATTTTTACATACATGATGAAATATAAAACACAATCTACCTCTTAAACTATTTGCTAAAAATTGTTTGGATAAAGATTCCTTGCTGCACTCTCCACTCCACCTAAATCCAGTTTGATTTATCATCTGAGCTTTCATTCCAGACCTAAAAAAATTTTTTTGACAGAGCAAATCAGACCAGGTACTTAGTTTCTACAATATGTACCTACTCTCTCTACATTGCATTCTCAAACCCTTTCAGTTAGTACACATCTAGAAGGCAACTGAGTTTTGCTATTCTAATATTAGTGCGGGACTGAAAGTGGGGACTATGCAAACAGTTGGAGGTGACTCTTCTTTAGCCTCCTCTTCCCTCATCGGACCATGCATCGTTTATTTTTTTTGTTTGGCTATGCATTCTACTCAGTACCTCTTTATTAGCAAATGTAATTAACTTTGGTAAATTATCATGTTTCTGTCCTCTCTTACCTACTTTTCTCATTAAGGAATAGAGGCACAGTGACACTGACTGTTCTCCTTCCTTGGTAAGGAAGTATGGCTTTCTCCTTTCTCATATTTTTAAAAACATTTATTTATTTGATAGGCAGAGTGACAGGGAGGAGGGAAGAAGGGAGAGAGAGAGAGAGAGAGAGAGAGAGAGAGAGAGAGAAGGATCAGTATCTTCCATTCCTGGGTCACTCTCCAAATTGCTGCTGGGCTACACCAAAGCCAGTAGCTGAAACTCCATGCACATCTCCCATGTGTGTGACAGGGTCCCAAGTATTTGAGGCATCATCTACTGCCTTCCCAAGCACAATATCACATTACTGGACTGGAAGCAGAGTACCTGGAACTGGAACTGACACTCCTATATGA
Organism: Oryctolagus cuniculus; assembly: GCF_964237555.1. Lineage (NCBI taxonomy): Eukaryota > Metazoa > Chordata > Mammalia > Lagomorpha > Leporidae > Oryctolagus > Oryctolagus cuniculus. Next base: position 71,089,785 of record NC_091435.1, on the reverse strand, counting down.
ACAAGCTGAGGCTTAACCTGCTGTGTCATAATGCCAGCTGTGTCCTACTTCATAGTAAATGTTTCTCCAAATTGGAAGCATCTTTTTTAGGATTTTGCCCAAGTTTTTATAGAACTATTCCTAGTAGAAATATATTTTACAAATTAAGAGTTATATTAGTTGTCTCTCTTTCACTAGCTACCATTTTTCTGAAGTTATGAAAAGAAGTTGTACTCCTTCCTTTAACTAATTCTCAACAGCATTTTGTGTGTGTGTGTGTGCTTGTGTGTGTGTGTAATAAGTAACAAATATTCTGTCAGAAACCAGATTAATTGATTTTGAAAATAATAAAATGTACATTGTATATGTACACTCCTTTTTAAAAATTATTGTGGGAAATCTCAAATTCACATAAAAAAGAAATATGTAATAAATCTCTTGGTGCCCTTCATTCAGCTTCATTTATTATCAGTAAGCATCCAATAGATCACTTCCCTCCTCCAATCATTTTGAAGCATATCCAAGGGGCATCAAATTTCATTCATAGAATGTCACTATTTTTACATTTTTGATTTATTTCTTTGCAAGCAGACAGAAAGCAATCCCATTTGCTGATTTGCCGTCCAGCTTCCCCAAATACCTGCATCAGCTGAGGCTGGGCCAGGACAACCGAGAAACCTGAAACTGAATTCAGGTCTCCCATGTGGGTGGCAGGGACCCAACCACCTAAGTGTGCCATCACCTGATAACTCACAAGGTATGCAATAGCAGAAAGCTGGAGTTAGGAGTGAAAACTGGTTATCTAAACCAAGTACTTTGTAATGGATGTGTGTGTCTTAACCACTAGACCAAAACCCTGACCCATTTTTTTTTTAGTTTTTTCTTGGTCCTAAAAAAGGGGTTCCTAGAGAAATTCTCTTTATTGACTTTCTCTGAATTAGATGACCATCCTGATATATTTGTAACCTATTTTATTGTTATATCTACTCAGAAAACCCAGAAAGATAGAACAAAACTTATTTTCCAAGTTTCAAATGGCTGACCTCCTTTGGGTCCCAGTCTGTTGAATTTTGTCATTAAAGTAAATATGCAAATTAATTCAATAAGAATTTATTGAGATTTTTCTGTGAATTGTTGTTTTTTTTTTTTTTTTTGGTTTCTAGTTTGCTAGATGTAGCAGAAACCAAAAATTATTTTCATAGAATTTACAATATAATATATGACATGGAGGGGTTACTCTAAAGTTCAAATTATCCATTTATCAGGTAATCTGTTTCTCAGAGTTCTTTTTGGGTTTTGTCTTTGTTATTTTTGTTTTCTTTTTTTTTTTTTTTTTTTTTGACAGGCAGAGTGGACAGTGAGAGAGAGAGAGACAGAGAGAAAGGTCTTCCTTTGCCGTTGGTTCACCCTCCAATGGCCGCCGCTGCAGCCGGCGCACCGCGCTGATCCGATGGCAGGAGCCAGGAGCCAGGTGCTTTTCCTGGTCTCCCATGGGGTGCAGGGCCCAAGCACCTGGGCCATCCTCCACTGCACTCCCTGGCCATAGCAGAGAGCTGGCCTGGAAGAGGGGCAACCGGGACAGAATCCGGCGCCCCGACCGGGACTAGAACCCGGTGTGCCGGCGCCGCAAGGTGGAGGATTAGCCTATTGAGCCACGGCGCCGGCCCTATTTTTGTTTTCTTAATAAAAGATTGACTTAAGCATCATGTTAAGGAGTCTGGCAAAACAAAACAAAGCTAGACAGGGAAAAAAATTTTCTGTAGACTTATGAAATTGCTATTACTTTATAATAGCCTAAGAAAGGCTATTCCAGTGAAAAATCTCATTGGTCATTTTAATGCTGTCACGTTTTGTAGTTCTATTATACAAGCAGTAAGGAAGAAGTGAGAGAAATTTAACCCTGACTGTTTGCTTGCCTGCTATGTGATGGGTCTCTGATGCCCTATACCCTACTGAAGGTAGAAATCATTGCTTATTATTTTAACGTAACTTTGATTGGAATTTGACTAATTACAAGAGTACTGTACAATAATCATGAAACAGGGATACTCTAAAACCGGTAATTAATATAACCAGTCTAAAGTAAAAATAAGGTATATTATATATGCACAAATAAAGAAACACTGTTTCATTACTGTATGATAGGTAAGTAAGTTATTTTGGGCTGATTTGTAAATAAATGACTTCAAAGATATTTTATTGTATACATTTTTAAGATGATAATTTCATTGCAGTAGGTCAGGAAAAGAAGTAACCTGCTATGACAGATTAGTACAAATTGAACTACCTTTTGAGGAAATATAGAAGTATGTTGTTACTAGTGCTTTCCTAGGATTTATTTTTCTCTTAGAGAATTTTAAATTTTTTCTTTTTTAAAACATTTATTTATTTGAAGAGCAGAGTTACAGAGAGAGAGAGAGAGGGAGAGAGACAGAGAGATCTTCCAACTGTTGGTTTACTCCTCAAATGGCCACAATGGCCAAACCTGGGCTGATCTGAAGCCAGGAACCAGGAGCTTCTTCAGGTCCCCCACGTGGGTGCAGGGGTTCAAGGACCTGGACCATCTTCTGCTGCTTTCCTGGGAGCATTTACTGGGAGCAGGATTGGAAGTGGAGTAGCTGGGACTTGAACCAGTGCTCATATGGGAAGCTGGCACTGCAAGTGGCTCTTTACCCTCTATGCCATATCACTAGCCCTGGGGATTTTAAATTTTAAATTACTTGTCACCTCTGTATCATCACTAAGTTTAATTTCATCAACAAATATATGTTGAGTAGACATTATGTTAGAATTTGGAGATATAGTGGTGATGAAATGAAGAATGACTCGTGGATCTAATTGGGGCAGAAACAATATATAAATATATATGTACATATACATACAAATGAATGAGTATATTCAAACATATGTATGTATACATACACACATCAATATAATAAGTTATCACATAAATAAATGACTGTTTACTTTCAAGGCATGTTACTGAAGTGTGGTTAGTCTTGTGCTGTCAAGAAATACCTAATTCATTGAAACTTAAATTTTAATAACTTTTTTCAAATTTAATTCGGCTTATGTATAAGGGTTTATTTTTTCCTTTTTAAGGATCAATTACAAATTGAATCAGTGCTGATTTGTATCCATAAAAGTACTGGGACTTTGCATTTTATATAAAATTTAAATGTGCTAATATTTTCCATTAGTGAGGTAGTTTGAAAGATGCCTCAGTTGCCTGGATGGTATGCTACCCAGAGAAGGCAGTGTTCAGAGAGTTAAAAGCATCAGATCATTGGGTTAATCATGTTCTGCCAGAGTATGATTACTGTCCTTTAAATAAGAAAAGGAAAAAGTTAAGTTGGGAAAAAAAATCAACAAGTTAAAATTACATAGGGACTATTAAAGGAAGTAATATTCATAGGATTATTTATGCCCTAAATCAAAGATTTTTTAAGAATAAGCCAAAATAAAAGGTGTTTATGTAACATCTTATTTTTTAAAGATGATTCTTTCTATCCTTTGTTCTTTGATCTCCACATAAGCAGAGGCACAGGAAGTGGCAATGGGTCAAGGGTGCTAGATGTCTTGGCACTCATTAACTGTGGTAATTAGCACCATTTACATTGATATATTTCTGAGATGAAGCATGATTTGGACCAAACAAAAAGTGATGATGGTATTTGTGAACACAGAATGACATTGACCAAGAAGAAACAAAAAAGGAACAGAGCTCACCTTAAAAGACTTGGAATATTTGAAAAATTGATTACATGATAAGACTGTTTCAACATAGCTTCAATGCCCTGAAGACTTATTAATGCTTCGGTAGCATTGAAGTAAAATGAAAAGACACCAGGGCAGTCTGCTTTAATAGCTTGCTGGCTTGAACCTGATACATAATGTTCTTGTAATAGTTTATGGGTGACTGCAGTAAATTGGTAGTGAATGTTTTCCATTTTTTGGCTCTTCCTATCAGATCTGCTCTCAGAGAACATTTTGTACTGAGAATATTATGAAGGCAATTGATCTAGTTTAGAATTTGCTTGACAATTTTAATATAGTGATAACTTTTCTCCCCTCCAGATTGTGTGATGTTGTCCTTTGTAGCTGGGGTCAAATAATAGTTTAGACTTGATCCATTTGCTCATTTACACTCACCTTTCCTGACTAAATATTTTATAAGTACTTCCCAAAAAAGAAAGCAACAGTTTTTTCCCAATATTTTTGTTATCTTTATCTATTTAGATAGTATTTTAATTTAAGCTTCTTGACAGATAAAACAATTTTAAATGGATTACTTTTGAACCTAAATAGCTTGTTGATGAATAATTCATGGTCATATTTAGGGCTTGTATTTGATATAAAATGTTATGGTGCATCATATGAAGTTAATGTATTTTAAAGAAAATGAAGATGAGAATTGCCTGGGATTTGGCACCATGGAATTTTCTAATATGGAGTTTCCTGGCGTATTTAGTGCATTCTCTATCTGTGTTTTAGTTTTTCAAGTAGCAAGGATTTATGCTGTATCTACAATAAAATCAAGAAGTTACAGGCTTAATAGAAATTGAAATGAAGTGGTCTCAATGTTCGCATTAGACCCATGGAAAATTGAGAGGATATCTAAGTAACTTATTCATCCTTTTAATCTTTGCTATGTCTAGGAACATTTGTTTCATATAAAAGTTATATTACAAAATTAATGGACTAGGGGCGGAAAGGGAATTTGGAAGAATTTGAAATGATGTCTGGATCCATACCGAATGCAGGTGGAAGATGTTTGAGAAACATTTATGGCAACAAAGTGCAGTCTCTTCCTAGTAAGGTACAGGCATCCAAAAACGACAGTAGGAGTCAATGTGGTTATGTAAAACTACAACTTGGACAGAAAGTTCTGAAGAGGTGGTATCCAGAAGCAATAAAAGGAAAAGCTCTGCAAATTAGAAAAAAAAATACAAAGAGGAGTTAGAAATAATTGTAGAAGAAATAAAATGTCTCAATAAAAATAGGAACAACAAAAATTCAAGAGATGTCAATGCTAAATGGCTCAGCTGACAGAAAAGGCTTTTCAAATTGTGTGTGCAAGAAGCAGACAGAATGTTTGTAAATGATATATTTGTTTTTTTCTTTAAGAGTTGAAAAGTAAGACATTCCTCGGCAGCACAACTCTGCATTAGGGTTAGTTGCACCTTTTCAAATATCTGTTGAAGTAAAAGACTGAAAGACAAATGTCTTGAGCCACTTGAAAGACCACGTTTACTGTTTGTTTGGTTTTTTTGTAATACTTTTCTTTAATGTTTTTTGCTTACACAAAAAGACAAATTATATATTTAAATTAATGTATATGTATATATATAATATATATACCCCTGTGAGTTAACAAAGCTAATGCCAATAACAGCCAATAAGCAGCAAGTTTACCCTTAGTATTTTAAAAATATTTCAGAATGTTTTATTAAATCTTATGGAAGTAGTTTCAGTGACAAAGGTTTCAGATCTTTGCAAATATAATGAATTCAGAGGCATAATGGGAAATGCTATAGTCAGGTCTAGACAGATTTAGATAAATTAATGACCCAACAAGTTGATGGCAGGCACCATCTTTAATTTTGAATAAAGGAATCTTGAAAGTAGTCCAATGAAAAAATCTTTCTTTCTTTTTTTTTATAATATTTGTTATTTTTGATGGTGATAAAGAAAGATGATATCCAGATATTTCATTATACTCATTATACTTCTCTTCTGCCTCATATGTAAATTAATTTAACTCTTTATATCTTTTCATCTCTTTCTTTAAATATGCATTATACATATTCATTTATAAATATATATATATACTTTCTTTGTGCATACACATATACCATCTTCTATTCAGTTTTCAATTGTAAGTCTTTTAAACATTTCTCAATACCTTTTTTGGAATGGAATGATTTCATATTAAATTATTTTATTAGCATTGAAATACTGGGGCTGGCCTTGTGGCAGTGTGCAATGCCAGCTTTCCAAATGTGCACTGGTTTGTATCCTGGATGTTCCACTTAAAATCCAGCTCCCTGATAATGGCCGGGGAAAACAGCAGAAGATGGCTCAAGTGTTTGGGCCTGTGCTGCCCTTGTGGGAGACCTGGAAGAACCTCTTGGCTCTTGACTCCTGGCTTCTACCAGATCTATTCCTGGTCATTGGGGACATCTGGGAAGTGAACCAGTGGATGGAAAATTTCTTTCTCTCTAATTCTCTGTGTAAGTCTGACTTTCAAATAAAATTATCCAGGAAAATAACAGTTAAGGATTTTTTTTTTTAATTTTTTTATTTGACAAGTAGAGTTATAGACAGTGAGAGAGAGACAGAGAGAAAGGTCTTCCTTCTGTTGGTTCACCCCCAAAATGGCCACTATGGCTGGCATGCTGCGCCGATCCAAAGCCAGGAACCAGGTGCTTCTGCCTGGTCTCCCATGTGGGTGCAGGAGCCCAAACACTTGGGCCATCCTCCACTGCCCTCCTGGGCCACAGCAGAGAGCTGGACTGGAGAAGGAGCAACTGGGACTAGAACCCGGTGCCTATATGGGATGCCAGAGCCACAGGCAGAGGATTAACCAAGTGCTCCACGGCATCAGCCCCAAGGATTTCTCTTAAAAATACTCTAAATTAAAAGCAACATTCCAAAAATATGAAGAAAAACTCAAAGAAAATTGTCCATTAATGTAAAGTACAAATTAAAGAAATGACTAAGGGAAAAAATACCTGCAGTCTATGACTGCATCTTGCTCTTTACTCTAACAGCCTGTAAAAATTTAATGGAAGTTTTTAATTTTAATAAAGTCTAACATCAATTATTTCTTTCATAGATCAGGCTTTCAGTATTGAACATAAAAAAAATCATTGCCAAAACCAAGGTCACCTAGATTTTTCCCCTATGTTACTTTCTAGAAGTTCTATAATTTTTTTTTTGTATTTGGCCAATTCTGATTATTTTTTGTGAAAGTAATAAATTCAGTATCTATTCATTTGTTTGCATGTAGGTGTCTAGTTATTGGACCATTTTTTGAAAAGACTATCTGTACTCCATTGTATTTCCTTGCTCCTTTGTCAAGGATAAACTGACTGTGTTTATGCGAACCTATTTCTGGGCATTCTATTGATCCTGTCTTATTTACAAACACCACACAGTTTGAAATATGGTAGCTTTTTTTTAAGACCTCGAGTTGGATAGTGTCATACTCTGATTCTGTTCATCAGTATTGTCTTGGCTATACTGGATCTTTTGTATTTCCATATAAACTTCAGAATCTGTTGATATCCACAAAACAACTTGAGATTTGGATTTGGATTATGTTGAATCTATCAATGAAATTGAGAAGAACTAACTTTTAGACAGTATACAGTCCTCTCATCCATGTACATGGACTATTTCTTCATTTATTTAATTATTTTTGGATGTCTTTCATCAGAATTTTTTTAGTTTTATTCATATAGATCCTGTACATATTTTGATAGTTTTCTAGCAGACTTTATTTAATTTTACTAATATAAGTTGTGTTTTTAACCTCAAATTGTCACAGTTAATTAGTAGTACAGAGGAAAACAATCAGAAGTTGTATGCTTTTAATGCCTCACTCTCATTTTTCTCTTAGAAACATTTCCTAAACTAGTGTCAATAAATTAAATTACTTTTTACTTCCATATGGTTCCCAGTTTTTCTTTCTTTCATTTTTTTCTTTATATGTGATTAGAAAACAAACATCTCCCCATAACAAATATATGATATTCCTATTGGTCAACAACTTGTATTCTTATTTGAAGTTTCTTTTGGAATGTATAACAAATGTGGTGTCATGTGTTTGCAACCACATAAGTTTGATGTCCACTTATTCCACTGAAAATAAATTTTTTTAAAGATTTCAGGGTTAACGTTTGCCTTAACATATGCTACTTTTTAGGTGTTCATTTTTACAAATCTGGGAAATGCTGAAGAATATAAAACATTTACAAAGGCCCAAAATAATGGAAATATTTAGGAACATCAGCTTCTACAGTTTTTCAATTTGTGGGAAATGACATCAGGTTCAGAGAGTGCCTCATTAGATATAGTTTTTCCCCAGTATAATCAAGGACTGTGCATATGGAAGACGAAAGATTCTGTGTGTTCACCTAAATGTGGACCTAAGTATGTCACTGCCAGTGTTGATAGAAGAGGTCTGCTGCTGCAGGAAATTGGGTGTATTTTCTTGTTCCAGAGCTTTTGAAATTCAAGTCATAGGCCCTGCTATTTATCCCCAGAGTTTTCTATTGACCTAGAAGTAGGGACAGTATTTGTGTTAACAAATATGTAGCTAATTTTTCTTTGAGAACGATTCAGTCATGATATAGCATTCTGGCAAATTCTCTTTGTCACCATGACCCTGACTGGCACTGTGTTGGGTGGGAAGGATGAGGTAGAGTCACACAAAAGATAAAGCGTGGTTACTATCAAGTGTTGTCTTTTCATTGGTTTTCTCTGCAAACTTAATACTAAGAGGCCTAATTCATCAGTTTTTCTTTCGAATTTAAGCATCCTATAGTTAGAAAAATCTATTGAGTTTTATCAAAGGTTGTGAAACTTTGAAGAACTATTGATAAGTTATGCTGAGTTGGACTCAAAAGAATCTTTTGCTGGAAAATAGGCCCCGAAACTGAAAGTAAAACTTCACTTCAGATCTTTTGTTTAAAATTATAAGGCCTTTCAGTTGTTGGGAAACTACAAAATATCTAATCTTATAAAACCAAGGATGGGGTTGGTGCTGTGGCTTAGATGGTGAAGCCACGGCCTGCAGTGCTGGTATCCCATGTGAGCACCATTTCAATTCCTGGCTGCTCACTTCTGATCCAGCTCTCTGCTGTGGCTTGAGAGAGCAGTAGAGGATAGTCCAAGTCCTTGGGCCCCTGCGCCCACATGGCAGACCCTCAGGAAGCTCCAGACTCCTGGCTCCTGATCGGCCCAGCTCCTGCCATTATGGCCATCTGGGGAGTAAATAACAGATGGAAGACCTCTCTCTCTCTTTCTCTCTATCTTTTTCTCCCTGTTTCTCTGTCTCTCTCTCTCTGCTTCTGCCTCTCTGCAACTGCCTTTTAAATAAATAAATAAATCTTTAAAAAACAAAAAAAATACCCAAGAATGTTAATTACAAAAAAAAAATTAGTATATATTTAAAATATAAAATAGGGGATGGACTATAATCTACATTTTTTAAAGATTTATTTTATTTGTTTGAAAGACAGAATTACAGAGAGAGGTAGAGCCAGAGAGAGAGAGAGAGAGGTCTTCCATCCACTGGTTCACTCCCCAAATCACTGCAATGGCCGGAGCTGCGCTGATCTGAAGCCAGGAGCTTCTTCCAGGTCTCCCACACGAGTGCAGGGGCCCAAGGACTTGAGCCATCTTCTACTGCTCTCCCAGGCCATCGCAGAGAGCTAGATTGGAAGAGGAGCAGCTGGAACTTGAACTGGCACCCATATGGGATTCCGGCACTGCAGGCTGGGGCTTTAACCCGCTACACCACAGCGCCAGCCCTTATAATCTACATTTAAAATGATCTACATTCCAGTCTGTTATCAGCAGAAATATAAAACGTCTTACAGCTAAAATATCAAGAATTTGTCTCCTGTCAGCATTAACTGTTCAATAACTGTACATTCTAGGTAAAGTCTAGATATAATAGATAATATTATTGAGTGAATCTCATGTTTAGTATCCCTCTATGAGATAGCATTTTAGTCTACTGTTTTTGTTAAAATGAAAAATTTAACATCAAACAACCTAAGTCATTAAATGAACTCAATGCCTAAAGTAAATATAAGACTAGAATATATATTAACAAATGCCATTGATTTCAAAGTTGAGGCTGACTTTTAAAATTCTGTTTTACTTAATTACATAATCACTTCAGTTTCAGTCAGTGAGGATTTTTTGTTTGTTTTTGGTGTTCTTGGTAACGTATCTTTTTGGCCAGAATACTTTCAAATGTTTGACTGCATATTATTATGTTTTGTAGAGGCCATTAAGAAATAATGACAACAAGAATGCTTGGACAGGTGGTAAAAGAAAAGAACACTTAAGTGTGGATTAGAAACTTTTTGCTCTGTAGGAAAGAGAATACGTCATTCAACCATGTTTATTCTGACCTAAAAAAAGATTTTCGTGCTATCAGTTCTTGAACCAAGAATGTAAATAGAGATGTTCCATTTTCTAGGAAATTTTTGGAAGAGAATATAGATATTTGAGCAAATTTATTCTGAGACTATAGATCTATTACCGTATACACTACAGATTTAAAGAAGGCGTAAATGATAAGTTCCCATAAAGTTTTCTATAGCAAAAATTATGTTTAATGGCTGAGTAATGTGAAATTCACATATATGCACTCAGTGTGTTCAGATTCATTCATTGCTCCCTACCCCTTCCTTTCCTCTTTTTTTTTTTTTTAAGATTTTATTTATTTATTTGAGAAGTAGAGTTACAGAGTGAGAAGGAGAGACAGAGAGAAAGGTCTTCCTTCTGTTGGTTCATTCCCCAGATGACCACAATGGCTGGAGCTGTGCCGATCTGAAGCCAGGAGCCAGGAGCTTCTTCCCAGTCTCCCACATGGGTGCATGGGTGCAGGAGCCCAAGAACTTGGGCCATCCTGTACTGCTTTCTCAGGCCATAGCAGAGAGCTGGATTGGAAGAGGGACTGCCGGGACTAGAACCAGTGCCCATATGGGATGCTGGCACCACAGGCGGAGAATTAACCTATTGTGCCACGGAGCTGGCCCCTCCTTTCCTCTCTTATCTTCTGAAACCACATTCTTCTTATTAATCTTATCCACTCCCATGGGTTTGGTTACTACCTGAGGGTTGATAACAGCTACATTTTTATCTTTAACAAAATCCCCTTCCTGAACCACAGACTGTAATACGTAATTACCTGCTATATAACTTCACTTGAATAACCCATATGTAAATCAAAATAAAATGAACAAGTCTAAACCAGGCACATCCAAACCATTTTCTTTTGGTTTCTGTGAATGGATGCCACCACCTACCCAGATAGTCAGATAATCTTATTTCCTATTGGTCCTTCCCTTTCTCTGAACCTCACGTTCAGTCAGGTCCCAGATCTTTTGGAATCTCTGTCTTTGAATCCATCATTGTTTTCCACCTCTGGAGTCACTACCTTAGTCTAAGCCATTATGATGCACTCTGGTTACTGAAATAATATCCTGTTGCCTCTGTTTTCTCCAGTATTGCATCCTTCTGTACCTATCTGAACTGAAGCAAACGGGGAGAATGAATTTTCTGAAACATGAATCTGGCAATGTGACTTCATCACTTAATATACTTCAGTAGCTCCACATTGTTTTAATATTGTCTGTTTTTTTTTTTTTTTATCAAGGATTATAGAAGGGGAGCTATGGGACTTTAAAAAGATACAGTAATTTCCTTTGTGTTAATAGAACAGTTTTTTATCTTGATTTTGATAGTGGTGGTTATATGAATATATGTGATAAAATAATCAGAACTATATACAATAGCGTACAAAAAATTCAGCACAGGCACCAACTGATGAAATCAGGGTGAAGTCTGTCATCTATTTTATTGTGCCAGTATAAGTTTGCTAGTTTTGGTAACATATGCAGTTTTGCAAGGTGTTTTGTTTAATCAGTGTGAGAAGCTGAGTAATGGGTACACATGACTTAACTGTACCAGTTTGCAAGTTTAAGTATGTCCATAATTTAAAGTAAAAATATGTTAATTTTTGACTGTAGCCATCATGTATCTATGTATATCAGAACTTCATGGTGTTCGCCATAAATATATACCATAAAAATTAAAAAAAGGAAAAATCCATTTGATTGTAGCTGTATGACATTGTGAGGAAGCTACTTACTTTGACCACCTTTGTTTCTTCTTCCCAGCAGATTACTTTGTATCCTAGTCCAAAAGAAAGCAAGAACTTCAGATAAATCCATGGAGCCCTTCCCACAGGGGATGTTTACATATATGTGGCTCAGCTAAGAACATCATCTTCTCATGAAGTTTTGTGAAAACTTAGTTAGGTTATACCTTTTTTTAAAGATTTATTTTATTTATTCAAAAGACAGAGTTACAGAGAGAGAGAGAGAGACAAAGAGAGAGGTCTTCCATCCACTGGTTCACTCCCCAGATGGCCACAATGGCTGGAGCTGTGCCCATCTGAAATCTGGAGCCAGGAGCTTCTTCCAGGTCTCCCACGTGGGTGCAGGGGCCCAAGGACTTGGGCCATCTTCTACTGCCTTCCCAGGCCATAGCAGAGAGCTGGATCAGAAGAGGAACAGCCGGGACTAGAACCGGCGCCCATATGGGATGCTGGCACTTTAGGCCAGGGCTTTAACTCACTGCACCACAGTGCTGGCCCCAGCCTATCATCTTTTTAACTAATCTACTCACCTATGTTCTGAAAACCAACTAATTCTACCTTTTCAGAAACCTCATATTATCATTATTGTTTCATTCAGTCTTTTCTATTTCTTCATGCATTATCTCTTTGTAAGTGCCTTTGAATTTTTTAATTTATGTATGTGATTTGAGGGAGAGAGAGACAGTCAGAGAGAGCTCCCATCTGCTAGTTCTCTCTGTAAATGTCCACAACATCCAATGCTGGACCAGGACAAAGCCAGGAGCCTTGAACTCAGTCTTGATCTCTCATATGATTTTCATGGACCCATGTACCTGAGCAATCACCTGCTGCCACCCAGGGTGCACATTAAGAGGTAGTTGGCATCAGAAGCAGAGCTGGGACTCAAACTCAGGCGCTCCCATATGAGATATGGGTGTTCCATGTAGCTTCTTAACTGCTAAGTCAAGTTCCCATCTTGTGATTACACTCCTGACTTTGTTAGTGGCCTAAAAATCAAATAGATTAAGACTAATTTTAGAAATAGGTATATTTTGGCTGGCACTGCAGCTCAATAGGCTAATCCTCCACCTGCGGCGCCAGCACACCAGGTTCTAGTCCCAGTCGGGGTGCCGGATTCTGCCCCGGTTGCTCCTCTTCCAGTCCAGCTCTCTGTTATGGCCCGGGAGTGCAGCGGAGGATGGCCCAAGTACTTGGGCCCTGCACCTGCGTGGGAGACCAGGAGAAGCATCTGGCTCCTGGCTTCGAATCAGCGCAGTCAGCCGGCCGCAGCGGCCATTGGGGGGTGAACCAATGGAAAAGGAAGACCTTTCTCTCTGTCTCTCTCTCTCACTGTCCACTCTGCCTGTCAAAAAAAAAAAAATAGGTGTATTTCTTGAATTGAGCCATTTATGAGTTTTGTGATAGCTGCATATAATTAACTGTTATTTCCCACATACTGTGGCATCACCTTCAGTAAGTAAAATGAGAAAATAAATATATTTGAAGAAAGAAGATAGAAAATTCTTTTATCTCATTTCTAATCAGAGTTCTTTCAAAGTTATTAAATAAAAGCAACATTGTGACTTAGGCTGAAGTTTAGGAAATCCAGGTCTTTGCACTGAATTTTTTTTCTTTAAGTGTTAGACTACTCCCAGTGATAGTTTAATGATTCTAAATGGAAACTGTGGAAAAGCAGGTTTAACAGTAACCAGATGTCCTGGGATTTAGAATGGCATGCTCAAAGTAGCAGCCTGTATAAAGCTTTTCAGATCACACAAATTTTGTCATTTCTTACTTTCTTTTGTGAACTTTTTCAAAAATATAATAAGGCACAGAATTAATATGTGATACTAAATGCCCATCACTCGTGTACTTTGTAAATTCAATTTATACATTTTTATTTATTTGAAAGGCAGAGAGGGAGAGATGGACAAAGAGAGCCGTTCCATCTGCTGGTTCACTCCCCATGGAGCTGGGCCAGGCCAAAGCCAGAGACCATAAACTCAATCCAGGTCTTCCACATTGGTAACAGGGACACAAGTACTTGAGCCATCACCTGCTGCACTCCCGGGTGCACATTTGCAGGAAACTGGATGCAAACATCCCAAGCCATATCTTAACCACTACTCTATTTACCAATATCCATCTCTGTTTTAGAAATGTTACAATTTTCCATATTTATTTAAGGTATTTTTTACAGAAATTATTCATTGCAAAAATAATTGATCTTTCCATCCTTTTCCTGGAGATAGCCACTCTCCTGGAATTGATATATATGTTTTCAATCCATATTTCTACTATTTTTTCTGTTTTCCTTTTATGCATACACACATATCCATGAACACTTGGTACAATTTTGTGTACTTAAAAATACACATAAATTATATCTCACTATAATACCATGGTTTCTACTCTGTGTACCAAGGCAATTCCAGAGTGCCACAGAGAACTCACAAGTGTGCCATGAGATATTTACAATTTTCAGGAGAAACACAGTGAAATTCAACATCTTTCAGACAAGTCAACCACTGACTCCATTAGTTTGCAGCTTTGACTTTGATTTCATTACCATTCCTCTTGATGGTTTCAAGTGTTTGTGAAGCTGGCAGTTTTTATCATTGAAAGCAGGTCTTTAAATGTCTAGTAGAATTCAGCAGTGAATCCATCCGGTCCTGGGCTTTTCTTTGTTGGGAGGGCCTTTATTACTGTTTCAATTTCTGTCTCAGTTATGGGTCTGTTTAGGTTTTCTATGTCTTCCTGGTTCAATTTAGGTAGGTTGCATGTGTCCAGGAATCTATCCATTTCTGATAGGTTTCCTTGTTTGCTGGCATACAAGTCCTTGTAGTAATTTCTGATGATTCTTTTTATTTCTGTGGTGTCTGTTGTTACGTTTCCTTTTTCATCTCTGATTTTATTGATTTTGGTCTTTTCTCTTCTTTTTTTAGTTAGTTGGGCCAATGGGGTGTCAATTTTGTTTATTTTTTCAAAAAACCAGCTCCTGTTTGGCTGATTTTTTGTAATTTTTTTTTTTGATTCAATCCTGTTGATTTCTTCTCTGATTTTAATTATTTCTCTTCTCCTACTAGATTTGGGTCTGGTTTGCTGTAGATTTTCTAGATCCTTGAGGTGAATTGAAAGCTCATCTATTTGGTGCCTTTCCAATTTCTTGATGTAGGCACCTATTGATATAAACTTTCCTTTTAACATTGCTTTTGCTGCATCCCATAAGTTTTGGTATGTTGTGCTGTTATCCTCATTTACTTCCAGAAAATTTTTGATTTCTCTTTTAATTTCTTCCATGACCCATTGTTCATTCAGGAGCATGTTGTTCAATCTCCATGTGTTTGCGTATGCTCTATGGATTCCTGAGTTGCTTATTTCCAACTTCATTCCTTTATGGTCTGAGAAGCTGCATGGTATGATTCTAATTCTTTTGAATTTGCTGAGACTTGCTTTATGGCCTAGTATGTGGTCAATCCTAGAGAAGGTTCCATGTACTGCTGAGAAGAATGTAAAATCTTTAGCTGTAGGACTGAAAGTTCTGTAGGTATCTGTTAGATCCATTTGGGCTATAGTGTCGTTTAAATCTACTGTATCCTTGTTGATCTTCTGTCCTATTGATCTGTCTATTTCTGAGAGTGGAGTATTGAAGTCCCCCAGTACTATTGTATTTGGGTCTAAGTCTCCCTTTAAGTCCCTTAACAAATCTTTTAAATAAACCGGTGCCCTGTAATTAGGTGCATATACATTGATAATTGTTATATCTTCCTGTTGAATTGATCCCTTAATCATTATATAGTGTCCCTCTTTGTCTCTCTTAACAGTTTTTGCGGTAAAGTTTATGTTGTCTGATATTAAGATGGCTACGCCCGCTCTTTTTTCATTTCTGTTGGCATGGTATATCTTTTTCCAGCCTTTCACTTTCAGTCTGTATGGATCTTTGTTGTTGGAAAGATGTGTTTCTTGTAAGCAGCAAATAGATGGGTTTTGTTCCTTAAGCCAATCAGCCAATCGGTGTCTTAACTGGACAGTTCAGGCCATTAATGTTCAATGTGACTAATGATAAGTGGTGACTTTGCCCTGCCATTTGCCAAAGATAAGTTCTAATATATGCTTTGAATTCCCTGTGATCTTTTGCTGTGAGGTTTCCTTCCTTTACCTTCTTTCATATTGATGACCGTGTTTCTGTGTTTCTGTGTGCAACACATCGTTAAGCATCTTTTGCAGGGCTGGACGAGTGGCGACAAATTCTTTCAATTTCTGTTTGCTATGAGAAGTCTTTATTTCACCTTCATTCACAAATGAGAGCTTTGCAGGATATAATATTCTGGGCTGGCAGTTTTTCTCTCTTAGTACCTGGGCTATATCTCGCCATTCCCTCCTAGCTTGTAGGGTTTCTGATGAGAAATCAGCTATGAGTCTGATTGGAGATCCTCTGAGAGTAATCTGACGTTTCTCTCTTGCACATTTTAGGATCTTTTCTTTATGTTTCAAGAGCCTAGGGTGATTACTGAGGCCATAAACAAGAGTGTCAATTTGTTAAGTCAACAACAGGAGTCACTGTGCACTCACTCTTTATGTAGGATCTCTGTCCTTAGTGTGCTGTACATTGTGATTTAATGCTATAACTAGTACTCAAACAGTATTTTTCACTTTATGTTTCTGTGTGGGAGCAAACTGTTGAAATCTTTACTTAATGTATGCTAAACTGATCTTCTGTATATAAAGAGAATGGAAAATGTATCTTGATGTGAATGGAAGGGGAGAGGGAGTGGGAAAGGGGAGGGTTGCGGGTGGGAGGGATGTTATGGGGGGGAAGCCATTGTAATCCATAAGCTGTACTTTGGAAATTTATATTCATTAAATAAAAGTTAAAAAAGAAGAAAGCAGGTCTTATGTGAAAAATCAACATAGAGTAAGAAATAAGGGTGGCTATACCCAATGCAATTTTGGTTTGAGAAGCTCCACAATGCTCAATAGACATGCACAACCCAATAAGTAATTTAAGGATGATTATTTAAGAATGAAATGCAAATGTCTTTTCTTTAAACTTATGATTATTTTTATTTGGCCCTACTGCTGATATGAAAGTAATTATTGAGTTTTTTAGACCTAACTAACTAATAAACGATTTTGTGAGATTAAGTTGGTTGTGAACATCTGACTAGGCCACTAAAGGCTTTGGGGAAAATAAAAAAAAAAAAGACGCTAAAAAATCTGTAAACTGAGATATTTTGGACCATTCTGCAATATATTTTGGTTTTATTTGCTGTTATGTTCATTCAGAGTTGTCTGTGTTGACATAAGTATATCCATATATTTTAGCTGCTATGTGTACTGTTATGTACTATTCCATTGATTATCTGAGCCACAATTTATCCATTTCCTGTTGATGGACTTTTAATGTCTCTTCTCACCCCTCTTTTTGTTTCTTTTCTGTATCTTCCTGTTTCCCACGTTCCCTCCTAGCCTCCCTCCTCTTTCTTTCCTTTCGACATTTCTATTACAGTCAGTATCAATAGTAAATGTCTCCTAGAGTATGTATGGGATAATATCTGTATTGAATTGCTGGGGTTAGGGAATACACACTTTTGACTCTACAAAGTAATGGAAAATTGCCCTCACAATGTTTCTTTATTTGCCTTTCTCCATACCCTCTCTAGCTGAGGATAGTGGCTGAATTTTAAATTTTTGATGAGAAAACCCAGATAAATTATGTCTTTTTGCTGCTTTAACTTTATATCTTTCTTTTAAGTAAGCATGAACACTTCATCATACCCTTATTGGTCAATTGAGTTTTATCTTTTCTGGTTTTTTTTTATTGTTTATAGTCTATCAACAGTTTTAAAAATTATAATTTTTATGTTCTTGTTAATGACTTATAATTTGCTATATATTCTGAATTATAATTGCATTACTTGTTATGTATATTGCAAATAATCTTCTCTTAGTCTATTGCATTAGAGTGATGCCTTTTAAATTTTATCTCTGTAGGCAGTGTATCACGATATTTTCTGATGTTTAATAATTTTCATATTCCTGGAATATACACATAGTATATTGTGATATTTAATTTGCTCTGATTTTATTTAGAATTTTTGCATCTACATGTTTTTTTAAGTGTCTTTCTCATTTGAATGGGACAATGAGATAGAAAGAGAGAGCTCCCATTTTTTGGTCCACTTCTCAGATGCCCACAACAGTCAAATTGGGTCAGGTTGAAGCTGGGAGTCAGAAAATCTATCCGGGTCTCCCAGTTGGGTGGCCTGGGATTCAGGACCCAACTATTTGAGTCATCACCTGCTACCTTCTCAGAGTGCACATTAGCAGGAAGCTGGAATGGGAAGTGGGGTTGACATTCAAACCCAGGTACTCTGATATGGATGCAGGCATCCAAATGAATATCTCAATTGCTGGGCCAAATTCCCAGTCTAAGGAGGTTCTTTTCTGTGAATTTTGCAAATCTTTTCAAAGTTTTTTAATGTTTTCTTCTAACTGGTGACCCAGGATTGGTGTCCATACTGGTCTGAGGAAAGTGTAATTCTTTTTGTGTTAATTTTTAACTGAATTTTCTGCCCCAGATATAGTGTAAATGCTGATTCCTAAGGTGCCTATGACACATAAATGAATTTCATATTTTATGTAGCTTTTTTTCTACCCACATCCCTAGGAAGACTTCTGTCTTTCTTATTTTGTCACTAGACTACTTTATATACTTTATATACTACTTTATATACTTTATATACTACTTTATATACTTCTCTAGTCTAAATCTTAGGGATGAGACATTTGTTGATAAGCCTGAATTTCAGTTGTTGATCCATCACTCTCATAGGCCTCAGGCCTTGTCTGTTATGCCTACATTGGTGTTAGTATTCTATATATAACCTTAAATATCTAAGTCTATAGAAAATTAAATTAGAAATTGGTTTATTTTGGTGTAGAAAAATTTAAGTCCATGCATGTGATGAATTTTGAAAAGGTTGGTGGAAAAATATTGTGAAAGAACATACATGGATTTCAAAAAAAATTTTGCACCAAAATAAACTGATATTTTAATTCCATTTTCAAGGATCTTTTATAAGTACCCTTGTATATTTGTGTATGATGTACTAGGGGTCCATAAAGGCTTCACCATATCCTCTGTTATAGCTTTGAGATTTCTCTTGTTTTCTAAAACCCAGAGACTTCCCTCTTTGCCTTTCATTTTAACTTGGTTCACTTTTTAACTTGCACAATTATTATGAATATTTTTGTATTTGAAAAGAAAAGAGTGATATAAACACATCAGCTAAATTAGCCTGTCCTAACTTTTAATAGGTTTATTAAGATAGTAATAATTAATTTTTATAGTTTGGTAATTCCCTTATAGAAGACTAGCGGTCCATATATAACTATTACATATAACACTTAATTTGGCTCATGTTAGCCCTAGTTATTTTTAGTGGTTGATATACTTGTTCCTGAACTCTCATATTGGTATTCATATGTGATTTATAAAAGAAATGTACTTTAACTTAACAGTTAACATTACACAGTGTGTATTCATGTATGTATGTTTGCATGTCTAGTGGGAAAGAGAAAAAAAGGGAAAGATAAAGAAATTGAAGAGTTTAGGTGGGAAAAGAGACTATATCAAAGAAAAAATAGTTTAGGAGAGGAAGAGAGAGAGGAAGAAGATAGGGAGTAGATGAGATTGCATTGATAGGACAGGCTGGTGCCAGGGAAGACAAATCTTTGGCAAGTTGGGTTAACTTTTCACTGAGGCAGATAAACTGTTCCCTTCTGACCTCCCCTTCCACTTGTTGGAACTGACTTTTTTTTATGTGGAATGGAACTGTGCTTTTGCTGATACCTGAGTGAAGTTGAAAGCTTTGCACTTATACTCAATCTTCGGCACTTTCTGAATGGCGCCTTACTCTTGTCTTCAGAGAAAAACTGGTCCTTTTGATTACACATTAGGTGACTGTCAGCTTGACTGTGTGTGAAAGCATTCTATTGCATCATCTGATCTTATGAGAAACCCAGAATCAACAAACCTGTGTTCCTTGGGAAATTTTTTTTTCAACATGGTGAAGTAGAACATAGATAACTAAAGCTCTGAGACAGGAACACTTCATCCTCTTTTCCAAGTATTGCAATGTTTTGTGATTCTCCTTCACATGAGGAATAAAAAGGCTTCTTCTCATTATTTCTTTAATGAGTCAGTTACTTAATGGAGCTTTTAAAAATGTTATTTTTCAGTTAGATTCAATAATCTTACCCCTATTGTGTAATTTAGTGGTAAGCTTTCTATATTCATCATACCTGGGAAGGTCAAGCATTTTATGACTTCAAAAAGCCCAATACTTATTTTGTATAGATAATTACCTAAATGTTCCTATTATTTAGAATGGATATTTCAACCATCTCAAGGTTTACTTTTACTAGGACTTTCAAGTATTTTCATTTATTGAATGTTGAATCTAACTGAAGCAGACTTTATATTATTTTATAGAATTTTTACTTTATATATTTCTCATTTTATTTGGAATATTGTGGTTGTATGACATGCTGGTTTGACTAAATGATAAATTTCACATTTAGATGTTATAGTTTTATCATGTTTGCAAAACTGTAGTTGAAGCAAAAAACATTTTGACATAACATACTGTAGAGATATATGTAGCCAGAGCAGATAAAGCAGGAATGAATGTCAGAAACATAGAATACATTTTATTGTTTACCACAAATGGAAGTACTCATATCTTAATGAAAGTTGATTGGCAGTAGAATATAATAATGTTAGTATCTAATAAACAATGTATATCCTGATGATACAAATCAATGTACTATCATTTAGAATCTTTATCAACTTTTATCTTACTTGTACAGCTATTCTATTAGAATACAATTTTGAGCGACATCTAATGAGTTTAAAATACCTTTCGAAAATGGCTATCAACCAGAAAAATGTAAAGGGATATTTAATATATTTTGGACATAAAAGTTATATTCTAATTGAAAAATTTAAAAGAACTAAAAGATTTTTGAGGAACAAACAATTTTTACAATAGATATAATGAAATGGCCTTGCATGGTATCTGACAACATTCTCAATAAAGCACTGAAAGAGAAATCAGTAAACAACTTGAAGACAAAGGAATCACAAGCAATGAACAAGATGAGTTTATTACAAACAAATCATGTCTGACAAAATTAATAGTTGTTTAAAATAGAATTGCAGAATTAGCATGGAAAAAGGGAATGTGTTTTTTGAACTTCAACCAAGTGTTTATTTTAGCTTTTCAAAAATAATTTTCAAATTATGATATAAATAATGTGATGGATTGAATGTTTATGGAATGACAATGAATCGGACAAAAGCCAAAGTGTTATATCAAGAACACCCCCAAGGCCGGCGCCGCGGCTCACTAGGCTAATCCTCCGCCTAGCGGCGCTGGCACACCGGGTTCTAATCCCGGTCGGGGCGCTGGATTCTGTCCCGGTTGCCCCTCTTCCAGGGCAGCTCTCTGCTGTGGCCAGGGAGTGCAGTGGAGAATGGCCCAGGTGCTTGGGCCCTGCACCCATGGGAGACCAGGAAAAGCACCTGGCTCCTGGCTCCTGCCATCGGATCAGCGCGGTGCGCCGGCCGCGGTGCACTGGCCGCGGCGGCCATTGAAGGGTGAACCAACGGCAAAAGGAAGACCTTTCTCTCTGTCTCTCTCTCTCACTGTCCACTCTGCCTGTCAAAAAAAAAAAAAAAAAAAAAAAAAGAACACCCCCAAACTGATTGTGGGATTGAGATGGCCGTGACATGAGTGACCTGAGGGGTTCAGGTTCTCCATAACTTCCCTGAAACCACACATAACTTATATAATTCATGTAAAATCAACATGTGTGTCACATGAAGGCAGGCTGCAGCACGGATCCTCCTACCACCCTTTCCAATCAAATCTTGCTGATAAATCACTCCTGTGTAGAAATTATAGAAGCTTCATTGATACATTTAGATCATAGGTCAACAAATGTGTCCCACCACTGTTTCTGTAAGCAAAGCTTCACTGGACAACAGCCATGCTCATTTGTTTACATGTTTATTGCATGTGGCTGCTTTCATGCTGCAATTGCAGACAGAGTTCAATAATGGACACAGAAACCATATGACCTGTACAGACTACGGATTGTGTTACTATTCTCTTAATTAAATTACTGATTTTTTTAACCCATAGATGATTTAGAATTGTGGTTAATTCTAGACATAGGCAGAATGTTTGTACACTGCATGAAGAAGGAAGTAAAGTTGTATATATTATTACACTTGGGATGTAGTTTCATCCTGAATCTTCCATCTCTCATCAACACTGACCCATCCATTTTGCTAGAAAATGTCCTAAATAACATTTTTTATTGTCACTCCTTTCTTTCAACTCTTCTTGATATCATAATAGGAGATGCTGACATATTAAACATTTAATGGGTAATGTAAAGAAACAATGACTGAAAAAAGCAAAAAATGTTATTATTCTAATGTATTGAGACATTTTACGTCTAATTCTGTAGCAATCTATTTTGTTTAAAACTATTTCAAAATCAAATTGATCTTGGACTTTTCTCTCATATGGACTTATTTTAGGGCAGAGCATTTCTTACCCTAAGATTCAACTGAAAAAAAAAATGCCTTGCAAATTATAAGTGCTTGTTTTATGTCCTGAGTATTAGATTCCTAATTATGTATATGTACTCATTATTTAGATAGTTGAGTGTTTACTTACTATGTGTCAAGCATGACACCTAGGGGCACATGTTTTAGCAGTAGGTGAGACTAATGGCAATGCATAGAGATATAAAATGACTGAGTTCCTGTATAAATACAGTAATTATAGATAGTACTATGTTGGGAAGAAAAGAAAACTAGATAGTGGGGGCAGACGTTTAGGACAGTGGTTACCTCGTTGCTTGGTATGCTGACATCGCATATTGGAGTACCTGGTTCTATTTCAACTCTGCTTTCAATGCAGCTTCCTGCTAATGCACACACTAGGAGACAAAAAAGATGGCTTCAGTACTTGAGTTTTTTCACCCACATGGGAGATCTTGATTGAGTTTCTAGGCTCTAGGTACAGGCTCCCCCAACCTTGGCTGTTTTGGATATTGGAGGAATGAACCAGCAGATGGAAGATCATTGTCTTTCTGTCTCTATCTCTGTCTTTCAAATAGAACAAAAGTAAATAAATATGAATTAAAAAAAAAAAAAACTAGATGATGGGATGAGGAATGATTTGGGTCATAAAAGTAGGATATGGGGTCAAGAATTACCAGAGGCCATTTGAGTTGAAAACTAAATGATGAGAAGAGAAAGTCACCATGAAATGATCTGGAGAAGAGAAAATTCAGAAAGTTCCAAATAAATGTTGTCTGATAAAGGAAGCAACAGATCAGTGTGGCTAGATTCTAGTAAAACAGATCATATGGCGTTACGGTGTGTGTATGTAAATTTAGGGTGCTACATTTTTG
This sequence comes from Oryctolagus cuniculus, assembly GCF_964237555.1. Taxonomy (NCBI): domain Eukaryota; kingdom Metazoa; phylum Chordata; class Mammalia; order Lagomorpha; family Leporidae; genus Oryctolagus; species Oryctolagus cuniculus. Next base: position 71,066,426 of record NC_091435.1, on the reverse strand, counting down.
GGGTCCTCCATGTTTGTAAGCATGTCGGTGGGAACAGGCATGAGATTAGTTCCCTTATATTACTTAGGTATTCATCTGATCAATGGAAACATTGCATGGTTTCCTGTAAATATGTACAAGCTTTATCTGTCAGTTAAAAAATAGCAAATAGAAATAACAAAGAAATGTAAGTATCAGAGCAACAGTGAGAGTTATTTAATTCATTGCATCTGAATTAATTGTTGAATGAAAGAAACAAAGGTGCATAAGTGGATAATAATAAGAGCTTGGAGAAATTTATGATGAGTATTTGGTGGATTGGCTATAAGCTCAAGGAGAAGGTTTCTTAGAATGCCATTACCAGACTGGACAGCTGCTGTGAATCCTGATGGGGCAGACTTTTACACAGAAAGCAGTGCATGAGCAGGGACATTTAAAGAGAGCCATATTTTATATAAGGAAAACTTTGGGGAGGATTTGAGAAAACAACATAGATTTAAAATTCATATTTTATAAATATGTGTTAATTTTTAGTTGAAAGGAAGAGAGATAGGGAGTGATAGACAGTGATCTTCCATCCACTGTTTCATTCCCCAAATGTTCACAGCAGCTGGGTTAACTCGGGCCAAAGCTAGGAGCCAGGAATTAAATCCAGGTTTCCCACATAGTTGTCAAGTACCTAAACTGAGCCATTGCTGTTGTTTCTTCAGGTGATCATTAGCAATAAGTTGGAATGGAGAACAGAGCTGGGACTCAAACCCATGCACTCCGCGTAACCACTAGACCAAATATCCATCTCATATGATTGATTTTTAATAAGAAAGAGATTAGGATTGTGAATAGGCCAAACTGAAGTAACCAAAGAGGCATCCATAACCCGATGATCTCCATCAGTGTCAGCCTCACAGAGGGGACATAGATTGTAGGTAGATGGACTCAATTGTGATGTGGTGGAATGGTATACTGAAATTAAAGTATCAGGAGCCGGTGCTGTGGCACAGTGGATTAAAGCCCTGGCCTGAAGCGCCAGCATCCCATATGGGCGCAGTTCTAGTCCCGGCTACTCCTCTTCCAATCCAGCTCTCTGCTGTGGCCTGGGATAGCAGTAGAAAATGGCCCAAGTCCTCAGGCCCCTGCACCTGCATGGGAGGCCTGGAAGAAGCTCCTGGCTCCTGGCTTTGGATCTGCGGAGCTCCAGCTGTTGCGGCCATCTGGGGAGTGAACTAGCAGATGGAAGACCTCTCTCTCTGTCTCTACCTCTCTCTGCAACTCTGTCTTTCAAATAAATAAAAATAAACCTTTAAAAAAAGAAATTAAAATATCAGAGAGTAGAAGGTATATTTCCAAATCAATATACCTTTCAGAAGAAGGAAGTAAAAGTTAAATTCAGAGAGCAAATCTGCTTTGAAGAATCAAATGAACAATAATATAACAAAAGAAATAGTCATAATTAACAAAAAGTCATTATATAAATGGAACATGAAGTAGTACTGAAAACTGTAAGTTGAGGCAAAGACACATACATTTTTGAAACCAGATAATAATAATAGTTCTATAAATTTAGGAAGTCACTATGCATTTAAAACATAGCTGAGCATTCAATTAATTTATTTTGACAAATTACTTAAAATTTAAATTCTGTTTGCTGTATTTTGATGTAAACATAAGAATTTAACACTATTTATTTTATATACCAGATAGGCAAGTTGATAGACCTTAATTGAAAGAATGAAGTCTTTCATATTAGTTTGAAGCCAGAAATGATCCTGACACAAACTTCTTTCCTTTTTTCAGCTTGCTTGGATCAGGAGCTAATCAGGTATTATGGTCAGGTACATACTTGAATATTTCACTGTTAACTTTAGTCAGCATTTTCTAACTTGCCCATGTCCCTGTCTTGAAAAGCAAATACTGCCCAACTTGAAAATGCAATTCCTGAGTGCTGTGATATACTCATATTATACCATCCTTTAATTTCTAAAACTGGCATTTCTCAAGTAAAAATTAGTTTGTGTTCACTCTAAATTTAATAATTGACAGAGTAGGTAGAACTACCTCATACAGGACTACAGAAAAAACATCACAGAGGACATGTTGAGAGCTAGGAAAAGCCAGACATGGGTGTGAAAATGTTTTAGGCATACAAACACTGTAGGCCCAATAATTGTTTACTATATTGATGGATATTTGCTTAAAATCCTATCTGATTGGATTGAAGGGTTGAGTTTCTGAATTATTTGGTCGTGGTGATATACAAGTATAATGAGACTATGTTGTAGATGATTTTGAAAACTAAATACATAGGACTTGATATTATAAGTGATTGGGACTCATTACAGGGAATAAGGTAATATCTAGATAATTTTCAAACATGTGCTTTATTTTGGAGTATGGAATGATGTAGGGATAGACAGAAGATGAGGATGGTATCAAACTCCAGGCATACTTTATATTTTAATCAGGTTCTTATTCCCAGCTTGGTTTGCTTCCTTGGAATCAATTTGCACAAAAATCTCTGGATCTAATACAGAACAGCATCCTTGTTTATCAAGGTTCTTCCTTGGGTTTTCTTGCATCTGTATTCCTACTTACCTTGTGCTGTACCATCTTCCCTGGACATATGACCTTTAACCATTTATTAGGACTGCGACATTCTGCTTTATTTTGCCCTTTCATATTGGTGTGTCACTGGTACCTACTTGAATGCATTTATATTTAGGGAGCAATTCAATAAAAATTAAATAGAATGAATTCGTAGCTAGTCCTTTTTTCTGTGCAAAGTATAAAGATGGAGTTTAAAAATTTTACTTATTTTTTGTTTTGGTGATCAGCCTTTGCTCTTTGTGGCACTAGTCATTATCTAAAGGTTGATAAACCACAAGCAAATCCTGGTCTACAAATTGGTTGCTAACTCTGGTAACACTCAATCTGTCAGGGAGAAGGAGACGCCAAGAAAATGTTCACATTGCTGCTGCTTGGGCCACCAAAGCAACTGGCCTGCCCTCACTAATATGCATTTAGCTTTAATAATTTATTTCATAGTAATGATTTCAGACTATAAAGTAAAAACTATATAGTCTGGCTTGTAACTCTCTTCAGACAAATTGTGAATAGTAGACATTCCCACCTTTGGGAACTGTTATTAGGATAATATTGCCCATTCATACTGTTGTCTTGGTTTGCCCTTAAAAGACATAACCATTCAATTTTCTGTCCTATCAGAACAATTTCCAAAAAGGAAATGAGAGGTCAGCTTTTATTGTATGGCTCCACATTTACTGAGCTGGTGGTATCTTATTTTTCCATCTGGGGCATTGACTTTTGGAAATTTATGATGGTATGTGACTGCCAGCTGCACAAGTGTGGTGCCAATTTTGTCTGCAACTTCTGAACAATTCTGCTAATGAGTGTCTGAGCAAAACAGTTACAAATGTATCTTGCACGGTACTGAAGAGATGGATGGACTTCTGTTAAATTTAAAATCATACAAGAAAGCCCACCAACTCATGAAAGATTGAAACTGGAAATGGAGTACAAGGCCTGTGTGCAGACTTTGTAGACATATTAATGATGTAAATCCTGGTTGTAACACTCAGTAGTAGGGTACACTTTGGCAGATCACTAATCTCTTTGAGCCTCAGCTTATGTGTCAATAAAATGGGGGAAGTGATATTACCTGTATCTGAGTTTTCTGAGAAGTTTAAATAAGTATATATACACAGATTCACCTAGAAAAGAATCTAAATATAGGAAATGGTGATGTGGTTTGTTTACTGTTGTCTTTTAGTCTTTAGAAGTAAAGATGAAAATTAAGTAGCTTTCTTTTTGACCCTGCCTCTTCTGAGAATCACAAAAATATAAGAAGAATATTATTGGCACTTTTAAAATGTAAAATGATTTGAAAGCAGTAATATTTTGTTTCAAAGCTTAAAGAACTTGTAGTGCAATTGTCCTACAAGGAGACATATTTAACCTTTAACCAAGACTAAATTAACCAGAATTGTTTTACACTCCCTTTTTAGAAGAAAGGAGGCAAAATCATAAGAAAATAGCTCATTATTAAGGGTGCATTTAAAAAGCAACTTCGAACATCTTTGTTATGTCCTGGGGTCACTGTATAGTCAGTACAATTTCTATGTCTATTTAGAATTCTGTAAAGTTAGAAAACAAGAAGTTTTTATGAGGGCTGTGCACTCCTGGAAATTTTTATTTAAAATTTTGTAAGAGAGGTCACTTTTCCAAAGAAGGTCCTTCATCTTCATCATCTCCCAAGAGGGACTAATGATTCCCCAAAAGATTAAGATCCCTTCTGTAAGGCAATATAAAGTTTTAAGCTTTAATGAAAGATAAAATTATACTAGTCTATTTACCACGGTAAAAAAAAAAATCTTCTGCTAGAATTTGTACTAAAAAGGATCAAAATAGCAACCTTTCCCCCTAGTGAACGTTTAGTTCACCAGTTACCAGCATTGCAGGTAATCGTTGTTTACTTGTGTCAGGTGGCAGTCTTCATACAGTATCTGAGCTGGTAGTTCTTGTGGAGAAAATGGTGTTTCTGTATAGTTTTAATTCTTCCCTTTTAGTCCTCTAGCTTCAGAATTATGAACACTTTCTGTCATCTCATAATTATATATTTCATATAGTTTGCTTAGGAATGTTCTGTAAATGCTTCAACCATTATTATATCAATATCATTAATATTATTTGGTACTGAATACTTTTCATTCTGTCCTGATGTATTTTGGAATAAAGTATGTGAGAGAGGACAAGGGAAAATTGTAAGGAAAGGAATTTTACTGAACTCTGAAATTTTAAAAATGTGTTCTATTTCTTATGCACCAGTGCAAGAGTTTGAGTTCACATTTACTTTAGTGTTTTTAAATTTCACTTATTAAAATGGCTTAATGGAATTTTTTAAATACTTGTTTTATGTATCCTTAGTTGGGGTGTGCATTCTAAGCTCAAAAATTTTAAAATTTTAATTTGAAGGAGATTAAGTAAATAATTCAGAAATGCATTCTGTTTACCTGTTAATAATTAAGGAGGTTAGACTGTGTGCTTTTTATAGTCATTGAGTTTTAATTTATTTATTTGTTGATGTGTTGGTTTTTAAGAATTTATTTAAGGCATTCTGCTATTGGGAAATAAAAATAAACAGAGTGAATCTTCACATAATAAAGGGAAAAGCTTGAGTTACTTTTAAAGAGACAAGGAAGGAAAAGTAAATTAATTGGGTTTTAGGGTTAAAAGCGGTTTTTAGTACATAATCTTTCTGAACTTTTCCCCTCTCTTTGGAAGTGAACTGCAATACCTAACAGCAAGTATAATTGAGTCAAGTGAATGGTCTTTTGTTGTTGCCCTAGAGCTCCAGCTCAGTGGAATTTTGTTTGATTTTGGATGGCTTTAGTATGGGCTTTAACCAAGCCACTTTTATGAAGGATTCTTGGAGAAGTCCACCACAGAACTTCTCAGATTTCTCTGGTGTTTTAATAGCTCCAGTAATACCCAAAGCCACCATTAATAACTCCACCTTAGAAAGCACTTTATGGTTAGACTAAAACTAATTATCTTTCTCCAATATTGTAAGGAATGCATTTCACCTCTTGACCACGTAATTGTACAGGTTGTTTCTGATTTTCTTTGAGGATCATAAGTTAGTTTTACTTTGATATTTTTGATAAGATACAACTATATTTAAGTTACTTAAAGAAAAAGACTTATTTACTATTGATAGAGAATGGCCTTTAACAATTTTTATTAATTTTGTTCTACATTGCAAAAGACCCCTATGAAATGCTAATGTCAGTTGAAATGACCAGCTAGAATGGTACTACATACATGAAGGTAACTTTTGTATAGTATGCTCAGCACTGTGTATCAAAAACAAATAAATAAGGCTAATCCTCTGCCTGTGGCACCGGCACCTCAGGTTCTAGTCCCAGTCGGAGTGCTGGATTCTGTCCCCGTTGCTCCTCTTTCAGTCCAGCTCTCTGCTGTGGCCCGGGAGTGCAGTGGAGGATGGCCCAAGTGCTTGGGCCCTGCACCCCATGGGAGACCAGGAGGAAACACCTGGCTCCTGGCTTCGGATCGGCGCAGCGCGCCAGCTGCAACGTGCCAGCCATAGTGGCCACTTAGGGGGTGAACCAACGGCAAAGGAAGACCTTTCTCTCTGTCTCTCTCTCTCACTGTCTAACTCTGCCTGTCAAAAAAAATAAAAATAAAAAAAAATAAAAAATAAAAAAACTTTTCTTACACAGAAATGGACAGCATGAATATTTGCTTACTTTTTTTTTTAAAGATTTATTTATTTGAAAGACAGAGTAACAGAGAGGGAGACACACACACAAAGGGGTTGGGGGCAGGGGGAATCATACATCTGCTGGTTAACTCTCCAGATGACTGCAGCAGCCAGGGATGGGTTAGGCTGAAGCCAAAAGCCCAGAGCTCCATCCAAGTCTCTCACTTGGATGACAGTGGACCAACTACTTTGACCACCTTCCTTTGTCCTCTCATGTGCATTAACAGGAAGCTGGATCAAAAGCCAAGCAACTGAGACTGGAACCAGAGCTCCTATAGGAGATCCTGATGTCACAAGTGGCAGCTTAACTTGATGCACTATAACACCAACCTTAGAATTTGCTTATTTTTAACTTTTATTTATTTGAAATATATAGTAATCTTACTTCCAAAACTGATTTGGAGCAGCTTCCACTCTGCTGGTATTCAAGCATATTTTTTTGTCTCTCTAGTAGTGATATAATTGAAATTCATGTACATTGATCTGTTTTCTTTGAGTATGTATACTATATAATCTCAAATTTCTGAAGTTGCCTACATTCCAAGCTGAAATTTAAACAGAAGGATAAGTAAAATTTGGCTTCTAGGCAGCTAGTATAGATAGAAGATAGATGTTTGCTATTATTTTAACAAATCCTGTTTTGCTTTCTTTTTTATTTCTTTTGTGTTCTCTTCCACTCTCACTCCATCTGCCCTTTCTCCTTCCTTTCTTTTTTCCTTCCTTCCTTCCTTCTGCTGCTAAAAAAATTTTGTGTAGTTCGTGGAGAAAATCCTCTCAATTATAGGAACAGATTGATGTTTTCAACTAGCTTTCTTAACATTCAGGAGAGCTAATTCTATAATTTTTTTTCTTAAAACACAGACTAAATTACTTGCTTTAGTGATTTTTATGTTTATAAAAATAATTTGTTTATATCAAATTCAGAATCTTCTGCACAACAAGGGAAACAATAAATAAAATGAAGAGACATCTGACAGAACAGGAGAAAGTGTCTGCATGCTACTTATCTGACAAAAGATTAATATATAGGATATATCAGGAAATATAAACAGCAACTGCAACAAAAACAATCAGTCCAGTTAAGAAAAGGGCAAAAGACCTGAATAAATAGTTCTCACAAGAAGAAACACAAATGGGCAGCAAATATATGCAATAAACTGCTCAATATCACTAGCTAGTATGGAAAAGCAAATAAAAAACACATTGAGATATATCATCTCACCACTATTACCAAACAAGCAAACAAAAACACCAAAAAGTAATAAATTCTAGAGAGTGTGTGGATTGCACACTGTTGGTGGGAATGTAAATTAGTACTGTCAGTATGGAAAACAATATGGAGATTTCTTAAGAAACTAGATATATACAACTGCCATATGATCCATCAATCCCACTATAGGGTGTATATCCAAAAGACATGAAATCATAGTTATCAAAGAGATACCTACTCCACCATGTTTATTACTGCACTCTTTACAGTAGCTAAGATATGAATTAACTGAAGTGTTTATCATTACAAGAATGGATAAAGAAAATATGATGTGTATTCAAAATCTAACACTACTCATCCATAAAAAAAAGAAGGAAAACCTATCATTCTAAGCAAAATGGGTAGAACTAGAAGACATCATCATGTTAAGTCAAATAAGCCAGACATGGAAAAACAAATACTACTTGTTATTCATCCTATGTGGAAATTGAAATTAAAAAAAAAGAAACAAATGAATTTCAACACAGAACAGTAATTACTTGAGGTTGGGAGGGCTTAGGATGGATATAGGGTGTTTGGATAATGGGTCCCAAATAAGGAAGAAAGGAATAAGTTCTTAGTGTTACACAGCATAGTGGGGAAACTATGGTTGACAATAACTTAGTAGATATTGTATGAACAAGTAGATGAAAGAAGCTCTAAGTTCCAATCACAAAATAATGTCAAAGAAAGGAAAATGTTGATCACTCTCTTTTGATCAATATTCATTAACATCTGTCATACTGTAGCCCATAAATATTTCAATATTTGTTTAAAAATTTAAAAAATTAAGTGAATCATAGTTCTGATAAGTAGGTAAAAGTTTAAAATAGTAGAGGGCCTGGTTTTCTGATATTAGATTTTAAATCAGTGACACTTTTTAAAAAATTATTAATTTGAAAGGCATAGTTACAGAGAGGCAGAGGCAGAGAGAAAAAGAGGTCTTCCGTCGACTGGTTCACTCCCCAAATGGATGCAACAGCCAGAGCTGAGCCTAAACAAAGCCAGGAGCTGGAGCTTCTCCCTGGTCTCCCACACTGGTGCAGGGGCCCAAGCACTTGGGCCATCTTCTACTGCTTTCCCAGACCATAGCAGAGAGCTGGATCAGAGGTGAAACAGCTGGGACTTGAACTGGAGTCCATAAGGGATACTGGCACTACAGGCAGAGGCTTGGCCCACTACGCCATAGTGCTGGCCCCACTCAGTGACACTTTTTATTAAAATTATGTAGCAGCTGAGGACTACAAAGCACAGGGTCTACAAATTGTGCTTAGGACCAGAGCAATGAAATTTTGATCTCAAAGCATGCTGCCTCTCTAAAGATTAAACATAAAGTAATCTTCAAGAATTTGCTGTCAGGTTTCTCACACTCTAATTTGAATTTTTATCAATTCAAATATTCTGTACCAGGGTAGGCATTGTGGTGCAAGTTTCAGCCCCCATTAGGACACTGAATATCCCAGATCAGAGTACCAGGTACAAGTCCTAGCTGCTCCACTTAAGATGCAACATCCTGCATCTTAGGAGGCAACAGTTGATGGTCCAAGTACTTGAATTCCTTTAACCCACAAGCAAATCCAAGAGGAAGTTCTGGACTTAGGGCTTTGGCCTGGCCCAGTTCTGGCTATTGCAGGCATTTGGAGAGTGAAGCAATATATGGAAGATTTCTCTCTGTCTCTTTATCCTTCTCTTTCAAGTAGATGAAACTGAACTTTTAAAATATTTATTTTCTGTACATGAAGAAGCAAAACAGAAGTGTTTACTGTAGCAAATTTAGAAATACTAAGAAGGAAAAAACTTCCATAGTCTTAATCTGAGATAAATGCAACTAAGAATTTGGTATAGGTCCTTAATAGTAACATATATTTTTTAATTCACACATACATATCCCATTGCATACAATTCCATATTTATATATGCATACAGTCAAATATTATGCATAGTGTGTATATATATTATGTACTCAAATTATTTTTTAAAGATTTACTTATGTATTTCAAAGGCAGAGCTACAGAAATGCAAAGGCAGAGAGAGAGAGAGGATTTCCATTCACTGGTTCGCTCTCCAAATGGCTGCAACAGCCAGAGCTGCACTGATTTGAAACAAGGAGCCAGGAATTTCTTCCAGGTCTCCCACACATATGCAGGAGGGGCCCAAGGACTTTGGCCATCTTCTGCTTTCTCAGGCCATAGCAGAGAGCTGGATTGGAAGTGCAGCAGCCGGGATTGGAACTGGCACCACTGCAGGTGGTGGCCTTACCAGCTACACCACAACACCAGCCCCCATATATGCATTTTCTATGTACTTTTTCAAGGCCCCTTGAATCTTTAAAAAAAGGTAAGAGGCCATCAGCAAAAAAGATGAATATTTTTTTAAACTTTTATTTAATGAATATAAATTTCCAAAGTACAGAATATGGATTACAATGGCTTCCCCCCCATAACGTCCCTCCCACCCGCAACCCTCCCCTTTCCCACTCCCTCTCCTCTTCCATTCACATCAAGATACATTTTCCATTCTCTTTATATACAGAAGATCAGTTTAGCGTACATTAAGTAAAGATTTCAACAGTTTGCTCCCACACAGAAACATAAAGTGAAAAATACTGTTTGAGTACTAGTTATAGCATTAAATCTCAATGTACAGCACACTAAGGACAGAGATCCTACATGAGGAGTAAGTGCACAGTGACTCCTGTTGTTGACTTAACAAACTGACACTCTTGTTTATGGCATCAGTAATCACCCTAGGCTCTTGTCATGAGCTGCCTAGGCTATGGAAGCCCCCTGAGTTCACTGACTCTGATCATTTTTAGACAAGGCCATGGTCAAAGTGGAAGTTCTTTCCTCCCTTCAGAGAAAGGTACCTCCTTCTTTGATGACCCGTTCTTTCCACTGGGATCTCACTTGCGGAGATCTTTCATTTAGTTGTTTTTTTTTGTTTTGTTTTGTTGTTGTTGTGGTTTTTTTTTTTTTTTTTTTTTTTTTTTTTTTTTTCCCCCAGAGTGTCTTGGCTTTCCATGCCTGAAATGCTCTCATGGGCTTTTCAGCTGGATCCACATGCCTTAAGGGCTGATTCTGAGGCCAGAGTGCTGTTTAGGACATCTGCCATTCTATGGGTCTGCTGTGTATCTCACTTCCCATGTTGGATCGTTCTCTCCCTTTTTTATTCTATCAGCTAGTATTTGCAGACACTATTCTTGTTTATGTGATCCCTTTGGTTCTTAGTCCTATCATTATGATCAATTGTGAACAGAAATTGATCACTGGGACTAGTGAGATGGCATTGGTACATGCCACCTTGATGGGATTGAATTGGAATCCCCTGGTATGTTTCTAACTCTACCGTTTGAGGTAAGTCAGCTTGAGCATGTCCCGAATTGCACATCTCTTCCCTCTCTTATTCCCACTCTTATATTTAACAGTGATCACTGTTCAGTTAAGTTTCAACACTTAAGAAGAATTGTGTATTGATTACAGTATTCAACCAAAAGTATTAAATAGAACAAACAAAAAAATACTAAGAGGGATAACATATCAAGTTGCTCATCAACAGGGTGAGGGCTGATCAAGTCACCGTTTAAATTTTAACTGAAAAGTGATCCCTGTTAGGAATTTGGAAAACATTATGCTGAGTGAAATAAGCCAATCCCAAAGGCACAAATACCACTTGTTCTCCTTGATAGGTGACAACTAACTGAGCACCAAAAAGGAAACCTGTTAAAGTGAAATGAACACTATGAGAAACGGTGACTTGATCAGCCCTCACCCTGACTGTTGAAGATGAATATTTTTAATGTGTTGATGCTCAAAAGCTTAAAATTCTTTTTAAATAAATCAAATATTATATTTTAAATGAGTAAAATATATGAAGAAACTACACAAAAATAATTGTGAGTTATATTTTAAAGAAAAAATACATGTATAAATATTTTAATATTAAGTATATATGAAATTATCTAAAATTCAGGAAAATATAATAATCTGAAGTAATAAGCTAAAATACTATGAAATAATATTAATTTGCAAAGTCCTTGAAGTGCCAGCTCCTGGCTTCTCATAGGCCCAGCTTGGGCCATTGTGGCCATATGGGGAGTGAATCAGAGAATGGAGGACCTGTCTCTCTCTCTCTGCCTCTGCCTCTCTGTAACTCTGCCTTTCAAATAATAAACAAATAAGTCTTAAAAAAAAAGTGAACAAGATACTTGCTTCTCCCCAGAAGCTGCCTTAAAAAAAGGAAAGAGATCTTATTTTGACAAGGTCATATTCAAAGTAGAAGTTCTCTCCTCCCTTCAGAGAAAGGTACCTCTTTCTTTGATGGCCTGTTCTTTCCGCTGGGATCTCACTCACAAATATCTTTCATTTAGGTCATTTTCTTTTTGCCACAGTGTCTTGACTATCCATGCCTGCGAAACTCATAGGTTTTTTAGCCAGATCCAAATGCCTTAAGGGCTGATTCTGAGGCCAGAATGCTGTTTAGGGCATTCTATGAATTGGTGAACTCAAGGGGCCTCCATAGCCTTGGCAGCTCATGACAAGAGCCTCGGATGATTACTGACGTCATAAATAAGAGTGTCAGTTGTTAAATCAACAACGGGAGTCACTGTGCACCTGCTCCCCATGTAGGACCTCTGTCTTTAATGTGTTGTACTATGCCAATTAACGGTTAAAACTACTACTCAAGGCCGGCGCCGCGGCTCACTAGGCTAATCCTCCACCTAGCAGCACCGGCACACCGGGTTCTAGTCCCGGTTGGGGCGCCGGATTCTGTCCCGGTTGCCCCTCTTCCAGGCCAGCTCTCTGCTGTGGCCAGGGAGTGCAGTGGAGGATGGCCCAGGTGCTTGGGCCCTGCACCCCATGGGAGACCAGGAAAAGCACCTGGCTCCTGGCTCCTGCCATCGGATCAGCGCGGTGCGCCGGTCGCAGCACGCTGGCCGCGGCGGCCATTGGAGGATGAACCAACGGCAAAGGAAGACCTTTCTCTCTGTCTCTCTCTCTCACTGTCCACTCTGCCTGTCAAAAAAAAAAAAAAAAAAAAAAAAACTACTACTCAAACAATACTCTATACTTTGTGTATACTAAGTTCATCTTCTTTTATATAAAGATAATTGAAAATGAATCTTGATGAAGAATGGGATGGGAGAGGGAGTGGGAGATGGGATGGTTTGGGTGGGAGGGAAGTTATTGGGGGAAAAGCCA